>NC_137775.1:139586336-140186336 GCF_963455305.1 Plecotus auritus | reverse complement strand
ATTAAAAATACAATCCTTCTATTCCAAAATGAGCAATATCTTTACTGTTTGTTTTTTTCATACCAGATATTAACAATCAGATTTTAGGAGGACTTTTCAAAGCATTGTTTTCCAATACTACCTATTAATAGTGAAGCATATTATAACAACCTCAGATGACTACCATTTAAGAAACAAGACTTTGCCTTTCATAGGTGTCAATTAAACATGACTGCTTTTTTTAAAAAAAATTGGGGGTTAGAGATATATAGCACATAGGCATTCAAGAATAACAATTTCTCAGTGGTTTTAATAAAATTCTTAGATGCCACTTGCATGAAGATAGGACTTTTTTGTTTTATGGAATTAGCCAAAAACCTTAAAGTGGAGAATAAATTGAATTTGGATATTGTTGATAGTGTTGTGTGAAAGCAGTTAAAATATATATGATATTGGGTAGAGAAGGAAAGTAAAAAGTGGATAATGGCATTGATAATGTTTCATAATTGTAACACTAGACATAGTCTAATTAAATAATCAAATGGACCATGTCTAGCATAGTTTAAAAGTTTTAAAAATATAATTAATATGAAATATGAATAGAATATTTTAAAATATTGCAAAGAGCTAATAAGAATAATGATTATGTCCTAAATGATCTGGGTTGATTCCAGCAATTATTCTTTATTTTGTTTAATGACAGATATTGCAATGATCAAAATCCTAAAATGAAATATCTATTAAAGTAAAGACTTAATGGTATGCTTTAAAAATAGATTGAATCTTATTATTTACATTATAATTTTTCTATGAATTTTAAGTAAAAAAATAATAAATATTATAAATGTGTAGATTTTCACAGTTGCAGTCATAAACCAAAGGAATATGTTGGAAAAGAAAATAAGAATCAAACTACTTAAAAAACATATTAGAAAATCTAGGTTTGAAAAAAACTCCATCACTAAGATTTTTTAAAATAGCACTCCAAAATGTTTGGTGGGAAAGAATAAGTTCACTTTCAATGAAATGTTTGTACCCTTATTTATACTTTATAGATTCCTCTGCATATCTTCTTCTTGTGTTTCTGTCTATTAACTATCTATAATGTTGGCTTTGTTCCTTTATTGATAATTATTTAGTCATATTAAAGCTGGCATTGTCCAGTGAACAAATTGGAGAAATACAGTATTTAATCAATAGCGTAGAAACAATTCTAGCCTTAGGACTGTTACTGTCTTACTCTGTGATTTATAGGAGACTCCCTATAGCTCAAATTGACTATAAAATAGTGGGAATGGAATTCATAGTTGTTGAAATATTGATGTCTATATTGAAGGATGGATAATAAAAAATTTTATTTCCTTCATTTTTAATGGAACGCTATGTGAGTATTCTTGTACTCTTCCATATTATTATCAAAATGTCTTTTTAGTAAGTTTCAAGTTGTGTTAGTTGTGTGCCCCACTGGATTTTATTCACTAGATTTGGGAAATAAATGTATCATATATGAATATGAACCTGTTAAACTAATTTATTTTAAAATTCTATCAGTTCAATTAGAGAGAATTCAGTATTTAATTTTAGAGAGAAATACTGATTTTTGATAGTTTGTAGTGGAAGTTCTTTTACCAGTGACATCTTTAATATTGGTTTAATATGTGCTGCAAGATAAATTTTATACTGAATATAATTTTTTAAAAATTGTGTATAAAGTTTGTTCTTAGAAATGCCATTCTACTATTCAAATATTTCAATAGTTAAAGAATATTCAGTAAATGATATTTACTGATTTTTACTTATAAAGCCATGTCCGAGTTAAATCCCAGTTACATCTCATCTATGAAGGTATCTCCTCTCTGATTGACATGTAACCCTTCTTCAAATCTAAAAAGAGATGTGAGATATACAACTCAATATAAGGTGTTTGCCTAGAACACATTTTTGTTTCTTTGTGTTATCATTTGGGTATACACAGATACTATATATCCACCTTCTAGACACCTAGAGACCAGATAATAAGTTCATCTAAAGGACACAGATGTGATGATGATATAGTCCTTTAAAGAGTTTAGACTTTCATAAATTATTTCCTCTGTAATTTGCAAGTGTACATCAACCCAGAAAAATGTTATTTTGTTTTCTTTAAATGTTGTTCAATTGTCAAGGGAAAACAAAAAATAATAATAAAATGGTTTGTTGAGTGATTTCAATGCCACTGTCATTTAAAAGAATGACAGAGAATACTCTATTCTAATGACTGATGGTCATATTAGACATTCTCAATACTAACAAGTACATAATTCTATGAATGCTCACCAGTCACAAGTTACTGTATGATTTGGCTTTATAATTTTATGTTTGTGACCATTTTTAAAAAAAAAGTTATTGTTGACACTATTACAGATGTCCTCCATTTCCTCCCCCTTTGCCAACCTCCACTCAGCCTCCACCACTCCTCCCCTGGCCTTCACCACTACAGATTTCTGTTGTCTGTGTCCATGGGCTAAGTATATATGCTCTTTGGCTACTCTCTTTACCGTTTTTCATCCAGTCCCCTTCTCCCCATTCCCTCTAAACTCTGTCAGTCTATTCGATGTATTCACGCCTCTGGTTCCATTTTGTTCCTGTTTATTTTGCTCATTAGATTCCACATATAAGTGAAATCTGTGATACTAGTCTTCCTGTGTCTAGCTTAGTTTTCTTAGCATAATAATCTCCATGTCCATCTACACTGTTGCAAAAGGTAAAGGGTTCCTTCTTTTTTATAGCCACCTAGTATTTCATTGTGTAAATGTACCGCAGGTTTTTTTATCTACTCATCTATCATGGGCACTTGGGCTGTTTCCAGATCTTAGCTATCGTAAATAATGATGCTATGAACACAGAGGTGCATATATTCTTTCTGATTGGTGTTTCAGGATTCTTAGGAAATATTCCCAAAAGTTAGATCGCTGTATCAAAAGGCAGTTAGTTACATTTTTAATATTTTAAGAAACTTCATACTGTTTTTCAAAGTAGCTGCACTTATCTGCATTCCTCCCAACAGTGCACCAGAGTTCCCTTTTCTCCACAACCTCGCCAGCAGTTGTTTGATGATTTATTGATCATAGCCATTCTGATAGATGTGAGGTGATAACCCATTGTAGTTTTCATTTGCATCTCTCTGATAGTGATGTTGAGCATTTTTTCATATGTTCATTGGCCATCCATATGTCCTCTTTGGAGAAATATTTATTCAGGTTCTTTGCCCATTTTTAAATTGCTTTTGTTAAGTTGTATGAGTTCTTTATATATTTTTAAAATTAAAACTATCAGATGTATCATTGGCAAATATGTTCTCCCATACAGTGAGTTCCCTTTTCATTTTGTTGATGGTTTCCTTTGCTATGCAGAAGCTTTTTATTTTTATGTAGCCCCATTTGTTATTTTTTCTTTTGTTTCCTTTGCCCAAAGAGATATATTGGCAAAAATATTGCTATAAGAGTTGTCTAAGAGTTTACTGCCTATGTTTTCTTCTAGGATTTTTGAACTAATTTTTTCAAATCACCCTTCCAGAATACAAGGTTTTTTCTTAAGATCTATCCCAGTGGTATTTTGAGCACTATCCCTTATAAGAATGCTCAAATTATTTGTCTTACTTTACTAACACCTTTTTCTCCTTGCCTCCAAATTTCTAATGGTTTCTGGATTTCATTTCCTTTTCAGTGGGTATCTATATTAGAAAAGATCAAACAATAAATTAAGATAACTCAGACTCAAACAAATCCTTATGATGTGTTAGGATGTGAACAAAAGACATACCTAGTAAAATCTTGCAGAAAACAAATTGCAAATAAATAAGTACTAATCAATATATTTTGAATGCTAGAGAGCAGTGGAAAATGCCTTTGAATTTTTTATTTTATTTTATTGATTTTTAGAGAGAGGAAGGGAGACACAGAGAGACAATGATGTCAGAGAGAAACATCGATGGGTTGCCTCCAGCATGCTTCCTGACCAGGGATCAAACCCACAACCTGGTACGTGTCCGGAATGGAAATTGAACCCGCCATCCTTTGGTGTATGAGACAACACTCTAACCGAGCCACACTGGCCAGAGCTGCCTTTGAATTTTTAACAAAAATAATTTAATTTACATTTCTAAATAGTCATATGATAGCCAAATAAAGACATAGCTTTAGATAAACAAAATCAGAATATTATCTCCTATATATCTTAGTTTAGAATATTCATGGAGCCAAAACAAGGAAGATATCTGAGGAAAAGGAGGATCTGGACTCTAAAGGGGAGGAAATCTGACTCAGGAAAGCACTATCAATAATCAGTCCTATTAGAATCTGACACAAGCTTTGCTAGAAAGGGCCATCGAAACCGAGGCAATGACTGATACAAAGTCTTTGGAAAGTGGAAAGAAAAATAATGAAATAAGACTAAAAACACTGATTAAGGTGTATGGCTATTTAAACAATAAGTTGATAGAAATTTATGTATGAAAATATAATTAAATTATTTACTCCTGGGTTAAAAGTTATAGAAGAAAATAATTGTAAACACAATAAACTACTTGGTATCACATGAAACCATATTTTGGCAAAATAATTTAACATTGATCAATGATTTATCTATAAATTATATTAGGAAGATGTAGGGAAGGGATCTTAGCTTTCAAACTTTTAGTGATAGTTGATTTTTAAAACAAATAAACATCCTAAATAATAAAGAGGTAATATGCAAATTGACTGTCACCCTCACAAGATGGCTGCCTACGACCAGGCTGGCAGGGGGGGAGGTTAGTGAGAGATGACCAAATGACTGAACAAGCAGGCTACGTGGGATGACCAGGCCAGCAGGGGGGTTAGTGAGGGACGACCAAATGACTGAACAAGCAGGCTGTGTGGGGTGACCAGGCTAGGGCGGGGTTAGTGAGGGATGACCAAATGACTGAACTGCAGGCTGAGTGGAGCGACCAGGCCAGCGGGGGGACCATGAGGGGCGACCAGGCTGGCCGGGGAAGGGGAACAGTTGGGGTGCCCAGGCTGGCGGAGGGGCAGTTAGGGGCAATCAGGCCAGCACACAGAGGCAGTGAGGGGTGATCAGGCTGGCGGGTGGGGCAGTTAGGGGCAACTAGGCAGGCAGGCAGGTGAGCGATTAGGAGCCAGCAGTCCAGGATTGTGAGAGGGATGTCTGACTGCTGGTTTAGGCTCAATCCCCGGCAGTCGGACATCCCCCAAGGGGTCCCGGATTGGAGAGGGTGCAGGCTGGGCTGAGGGGACCTCCCCCACCCATGCACGAATTTCGTGCACTAGGCCTCTAGTTTAAAAATAAGAGGCCAAAGTCCTTATTTGTCATAACTCAGAAAACGATATTAACCAAACCCTTGCACCATTCACACAGTAGAGTTTTCCAACCTTTTAAAATTTAAATCTTTCTCCCCAGAATAATCCATTATTTCCTGATCTTATTTTAATCTAAGCAAAACTTAACACAAGCCTTAAAATATTTGAAACCATTTTTATTTATCTCTAGCCATGTAGAGGTTATACACATTGGCATAAGTTTTTGATTTGGGGGCATTTTATTCTGTAGTTCTATGATGTAATAAACAATGTTAAAGATTGCAATGAAATATAAAAAGCATTTTAGATATTTTACACTTTAACAATGTTTTTCAAATAAAACTTACTTTCTGTAATTCACTTAAACTGGAAGTATTTTTATGTATGTAAAAGGAAGCTAGTAATGAATCAACAAATTAAAAATAATTTTAATATATAAAAAAGAATTTTAACTTACTTTCAATGCTTTAAGATACTTATTGTATAAATTATGTTTGGGCAGAGTTTTATTAAAACAATAAACATGTTTGCACAGTGTTTTTTTAAAATTATGATGAAAATGGTATTGATCATATGTATGTATAATTTCACAATTATGTGATATTTCTAGAAAATGCATTAGGGCCTTATTTAGCATTAATAGACATTAGATGGATTACCAACTGAATTTTGCAGAAATGGAGATTTATGGGGGAAATATCAAAATTAAACCATTTTATAGTACTTTCTTCTCAAACAAGCTGCAGGTTCCCTCTTCTTAGTAAAGATGCTGAAAATAACATATGTTTTTTGATGATTAAAACTATTTTATTTTGTAAAACAATCTTCCCTCAAGAATATTGGAACATGTGGTATGCTACACTGAAATAAGCTCAGGTTGTGTTCTTTTATCAGTTTGAATGGTGTTCCTGTCTCTTATACCTTCATCAGTATATCAGCCACAACTTCTCAGTGTGGTCAGCATGCCAGATTCTAGCAGCATCCTTCTCTTTCCTCTAAGTTCTTGGTTCTTTTCTGATGTGGTTAAAAGGCAAACAAATCAAAACAAGCAAAATTACCAAATTCTTCTTAAGAATTAAATGCAAAATAAGTTTAGAAGGTATCTTAGTGATTGATGGCCTAAGCCTTCTTCCCTGTATAATTGGAGTGAGCTGTAGCTCTCTATGTTCATTGTATTAAACTAGAGGCACGAATTCGTGCACCAGTGGGGTCCCTCAGCCTGACCTGTGGGATTGGGCTGAAACTGGCTCTCTGACATCCCCCAAGGGGTCCTGAATTGTGAGAGGGTGTAGGCCAGGGAGAGGGATCTCACCAGTGCACAATCGGGGCTGGGAGGGATGCGGGAGGTTGGCCAGCCAGGAAGGGACCATGGGAGGGGTCCAGGGCGTGTCCGGCCCATCTCATTCAGTCCCAATTGGCCAAACCTTAGTAGCAAACTAACCTACCAGTCGGAGTGTCTGCCTGCTGGTGGTCAGTGCATGTCATAGCAAGCGGTTGAGCCGCCTTAGCATATCATTAGCATATTATGCTTTGATTGGTTGAACAGCCGACTGGTCGCCTGGACACTTAGTATATTAGGCTTTTATTATATAGGACTAGAGTCCTGGTGCATGAAATTCGTGCATGGGGGGTTGTGTCCCTCAGCCCAGCCTGCACCCTCTCCAATCTGGGACCCCTCGAGGGAAGTCCGACTGCCCGTTTAGGCCTGATCCTAAACGGACAATTAGACATCCCTCTCACAATCCAGGACTGCTGGCTCCCAACTGCTTGCCTGCCTGCCTTCCTGATTGCCCCTAACCACTTTTGCCTGCCAGCCTGATCACCCCCTAACCACTCCTCTGCCAGCCTGATTGATGCCTAACCACACCCCTGCCAGCCGGATTGCCCCTAACTGCCTTCCCCTGCAGGCCTGGTCACCCCTAACTGCCCTCCCCTGCTGGCCATCTTGTGGCGGCCATCTTGTGTCCACATGGGGGCAGCCATCTTTGACCACATGGGGGCAGCTACCTTGTGTGTTGGAGTGATGGTCAGTTTGCATATTATTCTTTTACTAGAGGCCCGGTGCACGAAATTCGTGCACTGCGGAGGGGGTGTCCCTCAGCCCAACCTGCACCCTCTCCAATCTGGGACCCCTCGGGAGATGTCTGACTGCCTGTTTAGGCCCAATCCAGGCAGTCGGACATCTCTTTCACAACCTAGGACTGCTGGCTCCCAACTGCTCTTCTGCCTGCCTGATTGCCCCTAACCACTTCTGCCTGCCAGCCTGATCACCCCCAAACCACTCCCCTGCCAGCCTGATCAATGCCTAACTGTTCCCCTGCCAGCCTGATCATCCCCAACTGCCCTCCCCTGACAACCTGGTCACCCCCAAATGCCCTCCCCTGCATATTCCCTCTTTATAAGATAGGGTTTTTTCTTTAGCATATTGGATAGCCCTAACTGATTTGGCTCAGTGGATGGAGCATTGGCCTGCAGACTCAAGGGTCCCAGGTTTGATTCTGGTCAAGGGCATGTACCTTGGTTGGGGGCACATCCCCAGTGGGGAGTGTGCAGGAGGCAGCTGATCGATGTTTCTCTCTCATAGATCTTTCTAGCTCTCTATCCCTTTCCCTTCCTCTCTGTAAAAAATCAATAAAATATATATTTTTAAAAAAGAAACATTTAAGATTCCTCCATATCTGCCTGGCTGGTGTGACTCAGTGGTTGAGACCCCAGGCTGCCATGCCTGGCCGGGGATGGCACCGCGGGGGTTGCGCGCCCCGACCAGTCTGCCTCCTCAGACCGGCCAGGCTGAGACCCCAGCCCAGACTGCCACCAGGGCCGGGGGATCGCGTGGCTTGGGTGCGAGGTCCTGCCGGCCTGAGACCCCAGCCCAGGCTGTGGCAGAAGATCGCGCTGGGCACTGGTGCCTCCCAGCAGGACACCCTGGACTGCTGCTGCTGGCCAGGGATTGCTCCACAGGGGGTGCACCCTGGCCAGGCTGAGACCACAGCCCAGGCTGTGGCAGAAGATCGAGGCTTGGGTGTGAGGCCCTGCCGGCCTGAGACCCCAGCCCAGGCTGTGGCCGGGGATCAGGCTCTGGTGCCTCCCAGGCTGACACCCTGGACTGCCACTGCTGGCCAGGGATCGTGCCACAGGGGGTGCACCCCGGCCAGGCTGAGACCGCAGCCCAGACTGCCGCCATGGCCGGGGGATCACGGGGCTTGGGTGCGAGGCCCTCCTGGCCTGAGACCCCAGCCCAGGCTGTGGCCGGGGATCGTGCTGGGCACTGGTGCCTCCCAGCCGGACATCCCGGGCTGCCGCTGCTGGGTGGACTGGGGGACTCCGGTGGAGCTAAGAGGACTGGGCGCTGCCATCGTGTGGCTATGGGGGCCGCCATTTTTGTAGCAGTGACGGTTAATTTGCATATTACTCTTTTATTAGATAGGATTAGATAGGATAGAGGGCGGCCTGGGCGAGGGGCCTGTGGTAGTTTGCAGGCCGGCCACGCCCCCCAGTGACCCAAGCAGAGGCCCTGGTATCTGGGATTTATTTATCTTCTATAATTGAAACTTTGTAGCCTTGAGCGGAGGCCAGGGCAGGCCAGGCTGGGTGGGAAGTTTGGCTTCCTCCATCGCCAGGGGCAATCCAAGCCTCTTGCTCTCTCCAGCTCCATGGCTGCTGCCATTTTTGTTGGGATTTATTTATCTTCTATAATTGAAACTTTGTAGCCTTGAGTGGAGGCCAGGGCCAGCCAGGGTGGGCAGAAAGCTTTGCTTCCTCCATTGCCAGGGAAACCCAAGCCTCCTGCTTGCTCTGTGGCCACAGCCATCTTGGTTGGGTTAATTTGCATACTTGCTCCTGATTGGCTTGTGGGCGTGGCTTGTGGGCGTAGCAAAAGTACGGTCAATTTGCATGTTTCTCTTTTATTAGTGTAGATAACTGTCTCAAGACTGATTTCACTTCCTCTAATTGTCTTTTATATCACTTTTTAAAAAAATTGTTGAAGAAGTTAAGAATTAGAATAAGTATCCAGAGCCTAAAAATAAGAGGAATCACATAGATTTTCATATTTAGGGAGAGCTTTATTATGAACAAAGTTATGGCAGTCTCTTTACTGGTTTTCAAGGTAGGGTGTAATTGTTTTTTGTTTGTTTGCTTGCTTTGTAAATATTGGATGTCTACCCAGTACTCACCCTGCTTTTGTTTTTGCTAACATATCTCTGGTGTTCTTTATATACAATCATTGGAACAGTCTTTCCCTGCTCTAGATATATCTTGGATTCACCTGGAGAGCTTTTACACCATAGGAATGCATTTCCCTTCCACAGAAATTCTGATTCATATGAATGAGTCCCAGGCATTGATATTAAGAGTCCACCCTCCCACCCCACCCCTCACTTGGCAAAACCTCAGTTGATGCCAATTAGCCATGGCTGAAAAACAATACTAGAATTCGTCATATGTTTGGGTTTGAACAGAAACCCATTTTGCATGGTTTAAGTGGGGGGACAAGAGGGGAATGAAAGGATAAAGCTCATAGAGCATCCAGGTGGGCCAAAGAATCAGGTTTGCAGGAAGAACTGGTAATGACCTTGACCTTATATCACCACAAGACCACTTCAGGGCTCAGGCACTCTTGGTTACCACAGAGACTTCAGCTCCCTCTGCCCCCAGTGTTATATTTTTATGCTGCCAACTTCTGAATACTTTATTTCACAGTTGCCTACCTTTTTGAATAGCTTATGACTGAATGGCATTTAAGTACCTCTCATTCTGCCTTTTGTTGGTGATCTAGGTCACATGCTTGCAGCCTAGGTGCATAAGATGCTGGGGATTTAGTCTCAATTAGTGTTTAAGGAACACTAAGACAATTTAGAAAGGGTACAGTTTTGAGTGCAATAAGAAAGAAAAATTGGGTAAAAAATAACTACTTGATTTAAGTCTTGAGTTTTCTTGAGAAGGATAGGCAATTTGGAAGTTAAATGAGGTAACATTCTTAGAAGTTTGCTATGTCTTATTGGATTTCTTTTAATATCTTTAGTGATAAAAGGTGAAAAGGGATGCATTTAAACCATTTGGTAGCAGGTATCATTATATTAATAATTTGAAAATTTTCGTTATATAACAGTGTTAGAAATCCTTAATCCATTACAACTAAATCTTTGAAGAAGTAGAAGAAATTATATGTCTAGAAAATAAACTGGGGAGAACAGTTTTCATAAAATCAGCTAAAATACTGCATTTTTTTAAAAAAATTATCTTTTTAAACAGCAGATATGAACAAATGGCATGAAGTTCAGAAGGTAATATATAGAGAGAATATACTGCTAAACATTTAGACAAATATAAGTAAGAGATAGCTGGATATTACATCCTCCAAAGTGTCTTATGAGGGTATAATAAAAGCAAGCTAAAATAGGGGGAAATATGATATACAGTAAAGGGGATTATTGTAGCTATAGCCTTGTACAGTTTGGGGCCCAGAGGTGTGGGTGTTGGGGTGTTATTGATGTTGATTAACTTTAAATTATTTAAGTCTTGTAACAATGAGTTTACATATTGTTAAATATACATTAATAACCATTCAGAAACTAGATATAAGGAATAGCATTAAAATAGTAAAAGGAGAAATATGGAGTAAATGAAAGCTTATTATCAAATAAAGACAAGAAAGAGAAACAGACATATAAAAAGAGAACAAGTTGGCAAAGGCATCCCAATCTGTGATAACAAATAGCCCCCAATCAGTCTCTTAGCAAAACGAAGGTTCTTTTCTATGATATCACAGTCTAATGTGTTTCCATTTTGGAGCTGGGGGTGTGGGCTGGATGATCTTCCATGAACTCAGCCCATGGGATGGTCCTGCCAGTTTTAGGACCTCAGCATCTTCCCACTGACACTTTCCAGAGCCACTTTCCAAGTAACTTCACAGTAAAATGTCTAAAGAGCAGAGTTAAGATATCACTTCTCTGAGATCATTACTATTCCTAAATATTGATGTTCCCATCATCTGAGACCCATTTCACACTCCACGTATGCCTTTAAGGACCTTACACCTCAATCCTCCTCCCCCACAAATATAATGACTTTTTCTAGCAAGTGTTTATATTAGGGTATTCCTGAACATGAAGGATTTCTAAGAGGCTTCTGCAGAACAAATATTTAGTAAGAAAAATGACATAAAGTTGGAAATGAAATAATGCAAGTCATTTCTAAATGTTCAGATCAGACAAGCAGAGCCCTTGTCTGCTAGAACATTCTTGCTCTTCCTATAGTAGCCAAACTGCCATCTTTTATTTCTTCAACATTGGGAAAAAGTTATTTAATATTTGAGTTCCTTTGTGATTTTAACTTATTTGTTGTTTCTGCTGGTTCTGAAAATGTCGCATTTTGCTTGGTTTCAGTAATCTTATTGTGCACTCATATACAATGAATTTCTTCTTAAGAAAGTGTTTTGTTTTCTTTCTTTCCAAAGGCTTGACATTTTTGTGTTTCAACTTTTATAACATTTTATTTTATATTTTTGTGGTTGCATTTTGGATTTTCATCAAAGATTTTGGTCTGAATAATTTAAACATTTCACAATTAAATTGTTTTTCTAGACTAGCATCTGATCACATTTTATAAATTTCTCATGAAAATTTAAAAAGTAATGTTAGCTTTTGATCTGAAAGAGTCCTGGAGAGGTTGAACTGGCTGGAAAAATTGTGAACTGTTCTCTGATCTCCAGAGGAATCTGCTTGTCAGAGAGGGTCTGACTTCCCAGACCAAGTTTGTCCCTTTGAGTTCAGCTGCATGACAGGACCATTGCCAAGGCTCCAACCTCTGTGACAGTAAAGAGTTAACCTTGCCTAGTCATTCAGTGCATCAGGGATTCTGCCCCATGATACCCACTACAGAGAAACATGGCGTACCAGACTCCCGAGGGAGAGCAGGCTGTATTTGGCTCAATATACTAAGTATTGATTTAATTTAGACGTTAGTATGAGTTGATTTCTCAAGCCATAGTCACCACCTTTCTCTAATTTTATGAGCTCAGTCATTTGGGTGAGAGGATTTCCCTGCTTATGTTTGTGGGCTCCCTCTCCGAAGAGAGGACAGAATGGAATCTGCTTAGTAGCCATGTCAGATGCACAGCAAGAGGGGCCTCTGCTCTGCCAGTGACTCCCGAGATCTCTCTGAACTCATTCTCTTTCACCTCCAAGAGACAGGCCAGCGGGTCTCAAAAAAGATTTAAAAGTTCCTCCTAAGTGTAGTCTCTTATGGAAACAGATTAGCCTTGTCAATACAAATGTGTAAGAAATACTCTCCTTACTTATTTTTTAAAACAAATAAATTGATTCGGTTCTAATTTCCCTAATTGGGAAATTCTCCTGGGGGCCAATTTAAGCTCAGTCATGAAAGAAGGAAGGGAGTCTATACTTTCCTGCTAATCTTATAGCACTAAATAACCCCCAAATTTTGACAGTGTTTTAGGCCAACTGTGATGGCCATCAAAGCATTTATTATCCTCAAGGTCTATTTGAAGCCCAGCTATGCTGGTGAGAGCACACATCTGTTTTCTCTGAAAAGATCATGTTTTCAAAAAAGTTAAGTTTCGTCCTGGCCAGCGTGGTTCAGTGGTTAATGTGTCAACCTATGCACAGAAGGGTCATGGGTTCAATTCCCAGTCAAGAGCATGGATTGTAGGTTTCATTCCAGGCCCCCAGTTGGGTGCCTGTAGGAGGCACTCTCCTCTCTCTCTCTCTCCCTCCCTCCTACTCTCTCTCCCTTCTACTCTCTCTAAAAATCAAAGGAAAAAATATCCTCAGGTTTGGATTAACAAAAATAAATAATAAACAAACAAACAAACAAAATGGTTAAGTTTTCCCTAGGGTAAAGGAGTTATCACCCTCTGGGACAACATTCCATGGGGTATATAAGCAAGGGTATTTTAAGTATATCATATTTCAGAAATTCAAATTCCACACCTGCTCTTTCCTATAATTTATCAGCTTGAGATTGTCATCTCCAAGGAAATGCAATGCTGATCCTCCTTTCTCTCTTTCTACTTTACAAAAGAAAGGATATGCTAGGGTGTAAAACAAAGTAACAGTTTGAAATAGGAATTATTCAACAGGAGAACTCCTTTAATTATTGCAGCATTGTTTGTCCATGTCAGATGCACATTTTTTTTAAGTGACCTTAGAAATAGAGTATTTTGTTGGGATTTTTATATATTTTAGAACAGGACAGCAGAGAAAAGTGACTGTTTTCATTTGGAGAACTTGCCTCTTTCATTTGCCAACTATTGTGAAACAATTAATCACTCCTGAGAGAATTCCATGAAAGCAAAGCCAGGGAAGTTCAGTAAGAAATATTGAGGATGGCACACTATTTCATGCAATCAAGATATTCACGGGAGGACTGTCTTATCTATCTATCTTAGAATTGGAATTCTGAAATGAGATGGTTGTCAGAGGAATGCCTATTAATATGTTTATTTGAATTGAAAAATGAAGTCAGACTTTCTCTGACAGGAAGAATTCTGATCTGACTGATTAATTTAGAAGCATTCACAGGGTTTGCCAATTAGGGTATATAGGCTGACATTTTCCAAATCGAATAAGGTAAATCTGTAGGTCCAGGCTTTGACAAACATAAAAAGTAAAGAGTGTTGCAAGATTAAAACATTTTATCCAAAACATTTATTGGAAAAGACATATTGAAATGAATAACATTTCAATCTTCCCAAACTTTTCTGAGTATATTGAATTAGTGAAGGTGTGTCAAAGTTAAATTTGAGCGTTATAATTAAGGGGCAATTTCATAAGCCTCAATAAGCTTTTTTGTTTGTGGGGACTTTTTTGCATAGTCTCAAGAAATTGAGAGCTGAATGATTAAACAGAATAGTAAATTCCTTTGTAGGTAAGGTAGAAGTATCCCCAAATTATGTCCAATATATGTTAAACTTGTCCATCCACTGTCCACATGAGATTATTTAAAATATTTTTATTAAAATTTAAAAATATATTGCAACTATTTAAACTGATGAGTAATTTTAGATCCCAGCTTATAAATGTGTGAGAGGGCATAGAGTGCAATGTTTTAAAGTACAAACTAGCAAAAATATTTGAAAAAAAGCACTATTCTTAAAAAGAGAGACCGGATTATTGTCTAGGGATATGAGTGTGGAGGTGGGAAATTGTCTATTTCTCATTATTTTTTTATAAACCTATAGCAAAGAAAGGTATACCCACTTTACTAATTAGGTTATTCTGCTACACTGTGTAATGTGGAGCATTTTTGTGACTTTTTGGTAACTTTTGTTCTTATTATCCATATGTAGTAAGTCATACTCCTTTTAATTATTTATAGGATCAGCTAGGACCATATTTTCCTAGCACTCAATTCTGCAAGTAGGTTTTTTGTTGTGTTTGTTTTTTTTTTACCTTTGTTTTACTATCCTAAGACAAAGAATCTTGATTATAATAATCAGGGTTTATCAAACCAATCTACCTCTATATTGTGAAATATCTGACTCATGTTAAATGTGCTAAACTTAGACTATACCCAGCAAAGAACTCTATCAAATATAATTGACCACATTTGCCTCTCCCAAAAATTCATGACATCTTTAAAAGAGCCAACTGATCTCTGCTCATTTTGAACCATAATAATATAAAACAGATTTAGGTATTTGAAGTAAAAAAAAAAAATCACAATTTAATTGAATGTAATAGAACTATAAGCTAAGTCAAATGATACTGGACTAATACAGAAAATATTTGTTGATCAACTACAAAGGACTAATCTTCTTATTACCCATAGAGCATATAGAAATTGAGAAGAAAATATGATCAAACCAAAAGCAAAATGGGCAGAAGTATTAAATGAGAGTCCTCTGAAATACAGGGCCCTTAATCTCTTAATTTATGAAGAGAAAAAAAAAATCTCAGCCTTAACCAGAGAGGTGAAAATACAAATGACACTAAGGTATAATTTCTCACTTATCAAATTAGCAAAAACCTAAGAGTTTAAGACAATCTGTTGCACCTACTGCTGGGAAATAGGCACACTGGTATGCTGTTGGAGTGCAAAATGGTAATATTCCTATGGAATGAAATTTGGCAATAGCTATCAAAATATAAATTGCATTTACACGTTGACCCAGAAATCCCAGTTCTGGGAATGTAGCTTGACTCTGCTAGTCAGTTTTTGTGGCAGCAATAGCCAAACCTAATATCTCAGTGGCAAAAACAAACAAACAAACAAAAAAAAAACAAAAACAAACAAACAAACAAAAAACAAACAAACAAACAAACAAACAAAAAAGCACGTATTTATTGCTCATATTACATGAGGCCCCAGGTCAGTTTCTGGTCTCTCTGGTGCCTTCTCATTCCTGGACCATGGCTGAAGTAGCTCCCACTCTCTGCCACATGTTCCTCTTGCAGAGGGGCAGAAGCTAAAGGGGTTTAGTGGACACATGAAAGACTTCCTGAAGTCTCTGCTTTAAATTAGTACACTGTCACTTCTGCCTATTAGACAAAGACATCACATGACTAAAACCAAGTCATCAGGGCAGTGAAGTATATTCCACCTACCAGGAACCACTGCACAGTCATACGGGGAAGGGTGTGGGTGTCTAATTCAATCACAGGGAGGAAGCAAAGAGTTGGAGACTATATCTGCTTGCCTGTGGCCTATAAGAAATATATGCAAGGTTATTCATTGCAGCATTGTCAGTAATAATAAAGAGCATTGATTTGTAATCATTTATAAGGAGGTGTCTGACACTTTCTATATGCCTATCCTTTCTCTCAGAAGAATGCATGGTTTGACAGTAATGCTCTGTGTGTTAGGAATTCCTATTTTCATTGGCAATTGTGCTTGACTTATTTCAAGGTGCAATGTGATCTTTCTTGGACTACAGATTTTACATCATTTAAAATATTAAATTGTGCTTCCAGTTCATGCATCTAATAAATATTTATTGAGGGCCTGGTATGGTTCAAGTTGATTTATGTGGAGGCAATCTGATGGATTAGATATGTATGATAGGCATAATTAACCTACAGGAACAAAAATTCAGTATCTCTCAATCCCATATTTTTGATGCTAGTCTACCTCTGCCAAGCTGTTCTCGCTCAGGTTATAGGTACAGGCATTTGAGACTGATGAAGAAGGTGAGGACTTTGACACGAGGAGCTAGAAGTCTATGGCAAGAAATTATTTTTAAAGAAAATTAAATCAACTTAAAAAATGTACTTGAAGATGCCTGGGCATAGTATTACTGCCAAAACTTCTGTGGAAGTTGCTATCACTAGAACACAGAAAAAGCCTCTTTTTTTTTTTTTTTTTTTTTTTTTTTTTTTTTTTTTTTTTTTTTTTTTAGAATTTCCGATATGAGAAGGCTCTGGAGGAGGATTTTAAGTGGGGAAAGACAGGTAAAATGTTTTATAGGGCTTTAGAAATAGAACAGCAGGCTTCATGTAGCTTGTTTTGCATTTAGTTGCTCAGGGATGTTTCTCAAAAGAGAATTTGTACTTGTGGATTAGTAGCCATTGCTTGGGTATTTTTAGAACAATTAAAGATTGAAGTTATGATAAAAACCAAGCAGGGAACAAAGTTGTTGCAGAGAACACAGGAAGACCGCATGGAAAGGTCTCAGTGCTCCCCTGTCTCACACACTTTATTGGTAAGGAAAAGTGCCAGTTTTCTTGGGGGTATTAAGAACTGGATTGCAGGGATCTGCCAGAAGCAAATTCTCAGTATTTATTGATTCAAGCTATTGTTACCAAAAGATATTTTTTTGAGTAGGGGTTGGCAAACTCCAGCCTCCGCCTACTGCCTGATTTTATTTTATTTTTTAAATTTCCTTATTGATTAAGGTATTACATATGTGACCTAATCTCCCTATTGCCCGCCCACCCCACCCCACTCATGCCCTCACCCCCCTGGTGTCTGTGACCACTGGTTAGGCTTATATGCATGCATTCAAGTCCTTTGGTTGATCTCTCCCCCTTACCCCCACCCTCCCCTACCTTCCCTCTGAGGTTTGACAGTCTGATCAATGCTTCTCTGTCTCTGGATCTGTTTTTGTTCATCAGTTTATGTTGTTCATTATATTCCATAAATGAGTGAGATATGATTTTTCTAAATAAAGTTTTATTGAAACACACTGTACCTATTTATTTAGAGAGGGTCTATGGCTGCTTTCACAAAAATAACAATAGTCTTAAGTCACTGGCACTGTTTTTTATGACCCACACAGCTGAAAATGTTTATTATTTATCCTTTTGCAGGAAAAGTTTGTAGATCCTTGTTTTAGCAGCAGGGTGGTGGCTGTGTTCCTCTGCTAGAGCTGCCATAACAATGTACCAGAGACTGGGAGGTTAGCAGTCCAAAATCTAAGTGCCACAAGGATTAGTTTCTGCTGGTGTGTCTCTTCCTGGCTTTTAAATGGTTACTTTCTTGCAGGGGGGGGGGGGAGGGGGAGAGAGAGAGAGAGAGAGAGAGAGAGAGAGAGAGAGAGACTGACTGAGAGACTCTGGTTTTATTAGAATAGGGCCTTACCCTAATGACCTCATTTAACCATAATTACCTACTTAAAGGCCCAATCTGAAAATGCAATAACACTAGGGGTTTAGGGCTTCCACATGTGAATTTTTAGGGAGCTAAATTCAGTTCATAGCAGTGGCTTTAACCTTGATTCAGGGAGCAAATGGAGGGGCATCTTTACTAGCATGTTGCAGGTTGGGATCAGACTAATTATACAAAAAGCTAAAACCATGAATTATGATAAACTACAGAAGAAACAAAGGAGGCAGGTCAAAAGCATTTGTTAAACTTTCTTTTCGGAATGAAATTGTAGTATGTTTCTCTGAAATCCTGAAAAGGAAGTTATTAAGGGATTATATAATTCATGCTTTTCTTCATTTACTTCCTTTTCAATAAGTATAGTACTGTATTTGGTCTCATAGTGCCTCATAGGAATGAATAGAAGTTTACAAAAATTGTTTAAATGTCATGTGAAATTGGATATATGTTTTTAGTGAAAAATATTAGCTTTTATAACTTTTAGAAAATTATTTTACTTATAGTATTTTTATATTGTCTCTTACAAAACAATACAATGAAAACAATAATAATCATGCCTCCTTAACAGATTTGTGTGATATTAAAATAATATGTTAAAGAACTTGAAAATTAAGTGCTTGTTCAAAAGAATACCTCCCTCTTTATTTCCAGAACAATCCACATTATATTTCTCTGATTGGCTTTTTGCGAATCAACATATTTTAAAAGCTCTACTTTAGCATAAAGTTTTCTGTTTTGATATTTAAAGTGATTAGAAATATTGTTTTTAAATAATGGCTAGGTCCCTACCTTACCCACACCATCAAATTCTTTCCACTCTCTAGCAACCACTTGAGAACTTGGGAATGTTTTTATTTTTTTCAATTGCTTCTTTCCAAAACCTGGAACTTGACAAGAGTATTGAGTTGCTTTCAAATAAGTTATGCTTGTGTTTTCTCTTTTTAAAAATATTTTTATTGATTTTTTTAGAGTGAGCAGAAGGGAAAGGGATAGAGAGATAGAAATACCAATGAGAGAGGAACATCATGGATTAGCAGCCTCCTGCACACCCCCCCAGGCTGCTTATGTTTTATCTTAACCTTTAATTAAAGTAATGCAACTTCCTAGTTACTTTCACTTCTCAATGCTTTTTATTTTCAGGCTTTCTTCCTTTGTCTTCAGGTATCTCTTTGGATCCAACTATAATTTTGTTCAAGTCCTTCCACAAATATCTTTTGAAGATAGGAAACATTGGTATTTATATTTTCTAATTCTTGCATAGGCACAAGTATCTTTCTAATTACTTAATGAGATGAATCAGTTTGTGGGTGACTATAGGATTCTTAAGCTTTTGAACCATTCTCTGATGAGCCATTCCCATGAACCATTCTTTTACATCTTCCATTGCTTCCTGGTTCCATATGTTGCATATGAAAAGCCTGAAGCGAGTTTGACTCTATTTTGACTGTAAGTGCAAAAGCATTTCTGTATTTCATCTGTAGACCTGCAGAATATTTTCCTTTATTCTTGCAAGTTTGGGATTTAACCAGAGGATGTTGACCTGTATGAGCCTTGTCATTAATTGTTACTCAGGGATCTCTTTCAGTCTAATAATGCAAAATATTCTGCAGTTCAGCACTATTAATCATTATGCTGTTCTTCTCCAATTCCCTTTGGAAATTCTTTTTATGTTCATCTTGGTCTGAGATTTTCATCATGTTTTATAATTTTTCCCTCATGATTTCTCTCCCCCACTTCCCTAACTCACCACTGATAATGCTCTCAACAATGACATTCCTTTTTGCAGTTCATGTATGGACATTTTATCTAAAATATTAAAAAATAATTTCTGGACAGTCTTTCATTTGTGCTCTAATCACATATTGCTGAGAGTTACTATATTTTAGGTTTAATTCTGACTCTTCCTTCAATTCTAAGCAAGAGGAAACTCCTTCTTGTAGATGTTCAGGTTAATTTTTAGCCTTTAGGTTTTTTTATATTCTTAGATGTGGGGTTTTATTTTAGTTTCATCCACTTGTTTTGCCACCTGTGTCATTTTGCTAGAATCTCTTGATGAGAATCTGGATAGCAGGTGGTCAAGGCTCAGTGGTTTCTTCTCATGAGGATTATCAGCAACAAACAGGCTTAGCTAAGCTAGGATATCTGGTCATCCTCAGAAACAGAAAGAAATCTGGCCTTACTGCGCAGTTCCCCATTACAAGGGCCCTAGGACTGGGGCGTCCTTTTAGAAGCACTAGCATTGAAGTGACTGTTGGAACTCTTTCCC
Source organism: Plecotus auritus (assembly GCF_963455305.1). Lineage (NCBI taxonomy): Eukaryota > Metazoa > Chordata > Mammalia > Chiroptera > Vespertilionidae > Plecotus > Plecotus auritus. The sequence continues at coordinate 140,166,191 of NC_137775.1, read as the reverse complement.
AAGAGGATTTGCAAGGTCCTGCCACCTGTGTCTGCGGGAGGAAGCCAGGAATCATAACACTGTTCTCCAATTTTACAGCAGATTAAAATTACCCAAGATCCTTTAGCAGTCACAATGCCATGTCACACCCAAGACTTTCTAAGTCAAAATTTCTAAGCTGGAAACCCCAGCATAAGTATTTCTTATAGTTCTCCAGTGTTGCTAATGTGCAGCAAAATAATGAAAAACACTGGCCTAAATGGCTCCAGAAAAAGCAGACCCTTTATTTTACCATTGATAACCTGGGCTCTCTGGTGGCACCAAATCTCATAGACTTCATCTGCTTGGCTCTTGTGTTATTCCAGAGATGAGAGGGAACTGTGCCTGAGTGGCTACGTTCCTAGATTCTGAAATGTTATAGACAGTTTCTCTCTTATTTAGTTACTAGAGGGCTGGTGCATGAAATCCGTGCATGGGTAGGGTCCCTAGGCCTGGCTGGTGATCAGGGCCGATTGGGGCCTTCAGGCTGCCAGCTGGGGCCTTCCTTTGTTCCACATCGCCCCCTGGTGGTCAGTGCATGTCACAGCAAGAGATCAGTCTCCCAGTAGAACTCCCATGGGGAGAATTTGCATATTAGGCTTTTATATATATAGATAATTGCCTGTAAACGATCACATAGATAATCACTTTATTAAAATTTTGTTCAATATGCATCAGCTCCACTGTTTTAAAAAAATCATTTACTCTTTTCTTCTTTAAAGCTACAAGATAGAGATCATCCCTCACAAAGGTAATATTCTTTGATTAAGTGTTTTCATTTTCTAAATACACAGATGGCCTTTTTGCTCTATGAGATGTTTTTCAACCTCACAAAAGTTAAGGAGAAAAAAGCACTTATAATTTTTAATCTGTATGCTAGTATTAGAATTATTGTTTAACTTCTGGGCTAGGATTCATTTTACCTTAGTACATCTAATTTATAGACATATAAATAAGAAATATTTTCTCAGAATGACAATGTGACATATCCCCACCACTTTTTATTTCTGAAAATATATGTATGTCATTCACTTTGTCATGGAAGCATATCAGAGTTATTCTCCATGCTCAAAATTCTCTAAACTGTCTCTAAATATTCTCCAATGTTTAATAAACTGTATGCTATACATGGTTTAAGAATCTGGGAATCTCATTGCTTAGTTTATTAAATTTAATTCTAGAAGTTTTCATTCTTTATACCATCAATTGACCTAAAATATTTAATCTATAAAAATAGATCAAGTAAGATTTAATGAGTTTCATGAGGAGCAATTCTCTTTTTTTTACATAATTACTAGAGGCCTGGTGCACGAAATTCATGCATGGGGGGGGGGGTGTGTCCCTCAGCCCAGCCTGCACCCTCTCCAATCTGGGACCCCAGTAGGATCGGGCCTAAACGGGCAGTCAGACATCCCTCTCACAATCCAGGACTGCTGGCTCCAAAGTGCTCGCCTGCCTGCCTTCCTGATTGCCCCTAACCGCTTCTGCCTGCCAGCCTGATCACCCCTAAACACTCCCCTGCCAGCCTGATTGATGCCTCACTGCTCCCCTGCCAGCCTGTTTTCCCCTAACTGCCCTCCCCTGCAGGCCTGGTCACCCCTAACTGCCCTCCCCTGCAGGCCTGGTCTCCCCCAACTTCCCTCCCCTGCAGGCCTGGTCCCCCCCCCCAACTGCTCTCCCCTGCAGGCCTGGGTCCCCCCCAACTGCCCTTCCCTGCAGGCCTGGTCTCCCCCAACTGCCCTCCCCTGTAGGCTTGATCGCCCCCAACTGCCCTCCCTTGCAGGCCTGGTCCTTCCCAACTGCCCTCCCCTGCTGGCCATCTTGTGGTGGCCATCTTGTGTCCACATGGGTGCAGCCATCTTTGACCACATGTGGGCAGCCATCTTGTGTTGGAGTGATGGTCAATTTGCATATTACTCTTTTATTAGATAGAATATTGCTTTAAAACTAAGAAAAAAGGTCAATATTTCATTGAAAATCTGAGAAAAAAAAATGAAATCACAACAGGCATTATCTTGTTTTACTTACAAGGTCCTGCGCAAAGAATTAGACAAGTCTTTGGAGGAAATTTATAAGGTAAAAACTTGAAAAATGTGACAAAGCTAATTCACCTATTTTGCAATAATTGTCTATATTGTGAGTAAGTGTAAGCCCAGTGGAGCATATTCAAGCAGATTTCTTGAAACTCATATTGAAAAAGACAGTTATCCTAGGCAGCATAAGGGCTAACACTAGGCCGTCAGGAAACTTTATGCTACTATACATATGTATGATTTTCTCTTTGCATACTCAGACCTCATTGATGGACACATGTATTGCTGATTTGTCAGTGGATTTGTTCAACTATGGACTGATGCAGTACACAAATAGCTAAGTAAAACTATCCATATTTGTTCATTTATTTTTTTCTTGATTTTAAGTTGTCCTACTTTCAAAATTGTAAGAGATTAAAATTCTAGTTTTGTGACTTCACATAAGAAGTTGGTATTTGTAATATAAGAAAACATAGCATAATAATTTCTAGTGGGATTTTGAAGAGCTTAGAGGAAGTATTAAATTTTAATTTTGAGAAATCCTTATTCGTGAAAAATTATCCTAAAGAACTAACCTTCCTTAAGCATATTTTATCATATTTGTTCAAATTCTATGTCAATTTGAAGATTAGTTTCTTACCATAGGTGAAATATGTATTTTCCCCATGTATATAAGCTAAACTTTGAATGGTTTTTAATAAATCCACTATAAACACAATTATACCCTATTTATAATATGGTAAAAAACTAGTTAATTATAAAGACAGGGAGCTGCCAAAATCTTCCATTGTGGCATTTCCTATATTCTTTCTTAGTACTGATTTTGATGTACGACCCTCCGTTTGTCTGGGAGAAGCTATGGAAGTGTCCAGTACCCTCTTAGCTTACAAAATACAGTGTGATAATGCAGCCGATCTTAACTCCATCTCTAAATGTAGTCACACAGGATATTCAGTTCTCAAGTGGCTCAATAAAATAGGGCAGAAAGCTCGAGGTTCACTCTGTCTCCTCTGTTTCCCTTTTGAACAATCACAGAAGTAAATAACAGTTGCCAACACACATTATCATAAAGAGAAACGTAAGACCATTCTCTGCTCCAACTTCTATTGGGCTTAAAAACTATTGTAAAAGAGCATAATTAACATTTGCATTTCATAGGAGTTTCTTCCAGCTTATCTTTTTCTCTAGATGATGCCTAAGAAAAGTTATCTTAGTTATAGAGAGACAAATTTTCACTTGAGCAGTCATTTTCTGAAGGATTTTTCATACTGAAAAGTCTTTGAAATATCATTTTTCATCTACTCTCTAAACTATTGAAAAATGGCTCCACAGTACCTGAAAGGTTTTCTCTGTTCTAATATATCATTTTACATTACTCAGATGTTCTGGAAATCCATAAAGTGGCAATCATAATTTATTGAAATTTATTTCTGCCAGTCAGAAATGAATACAACAATATAGTGCATTCAAGAGGAAAAAGAAAAGATAAATGAAAAGAGTAACATCAGAAACTTTGTTTTAAAAGTAATATAAAATTGTTCTGGGTAAATTTTCTTAATTTCAGCAGTTCTAGATCATTCTTGTTACTTATTTCAGGCGTGGGGAAGACTGAGCCTAAAATTGTGTGACAACCTTTATATTACAGATCTCTAGTAAACTTACTACTTTACTTACAATCAGCAATTATTCAATACTAGAGGCCCAGTACACGAAATTCGTGCATGGGGGGTTGTTCCTCAGCCCAGCCTGCACCCTCTCCAATCTGGGACCCCTTGAGTGATGTCCGACTGCCCATTTAGGCCCGATCCCACCAGGCAGTCGGACATCCCTCTCACAATCCAGGACTGCTGGCTACCAACTGCTCACCTGCCTGCCTTCCTGATTGCCCCTAACCACTTCTGCCTGCCAGCTTGGTCACCCCCTAACCACTCCCCTGCCAGCCTGATTGATGCCTAACTGCTCCCCTGCCAGCCTGGTCACCCCTAACTGACCTACCCTGCAGGCCTGGTCACCCTTAACTGCCCTCCCCTGCAGCCCTGGTCCCCCCCAACTGCTCTCCCCTGCAGGCCTGGCTCCCTCCCAACTGCCTTTCCCTGCAGGCCTGGTAACCCCCAACTTCCCTCCTCTGCCAGCCGGGTCAACCCTAACTGCCCTTTCCTGCAGGCCTGGTTGCCCCAACTTCCCTCCTCTGCTGGCTTGGTCACCCCTAACTGCCCTCCCCTGCTGGCCTGATTGCCCACAACTGCCCTCCCTTGGAGACCTGGTCCGTCCCAACTGCCCTCCCCTGCTGGCCATCTTGTGGTGGCCATCTTGTGTCTACATGGGGGCAGGATCTTTGACCACATGGGGGCAGCCATCTTGTATGTTGGAGTGATGGTCAATCTGCATATTACTCTTTTATTAGATAGGATAGAGGCCTGGTGCATGGGTGGGGGCCAGCTGGTTTGCCCTGAAGAGTGTCCCGGATCAGGGTGGGTGTTCCCTTGGGGTGTGGGGCGGCCTGGGTGAGGTGCCTGTGGTGGTTTGCAGGCCGGCCACACCCCCTGGCAACCCAAGTGGAGGCCCTGGTATCTGGGGTTTATTTATCTTCTACAATTGAAATTTTGTAGCCTGGAGTGGAGCCAAGCTTTCTGCTTGCTCCGTGGCAGCAGCCATTTCTGTTGGGATTTATGTATCTTCTATAATTGAAACTGTAGCCTTAAGCAGAGGCCTGGGCAGGCCAGGGCTGCAGAAGCTTGGCTTCCTCCATTGCCAGGGAAACCCATGACTCCCTCCTGCTCTCTGTGGCTGTAGCCATCTTGGTTGGGTTTATTTGCATATTCGCTCCTGATTGGCTGGTGGGCATGGCTTGTGGGTGTAGCGGAGTGATGGTTAATTTGAATATTACTCTTTTATTATATAGGATTATCCACTGGATCCCAATACTTCTGCCTCATTTCCTTTGTGCCTCAGCTATATTTTATTCATTTTATTTAAATTGTGGGTGGGCTTTCCTGCTGCTTTTCCCAGTTGTTGATTCTGAGGCCTAGAGTGTCTCAAGGATTCTCCGTTATTTATGCTGTCGATTTGGGACATTTTTTCCTGTACTTCCATCTGCTTTTATTTTTCAATTAATACAATTCCATCTGATTGATGCAAAAATTATGCTGAATGGCTTCTTTTCTTATGTCATAGGAAACTGAAGATTTAGATCAACATCAGAGGGTTAGTATAAGGATATATGAATTAATAATGGGAATAGTAACATGAACCTGGCATAGCTCAGTTCATGTTTTTAGTATTTTTATTGTTATTATACAACATGTGCAGTAATTTCAGATAAAGAGAGAGGAAATAGAATTATTCCAATTTCATTATTTTGATTGTTCAATGCCCAGTAATTTTACATGTTAGAAATTACATAAATTCTAGCACATAAATTTCTCAAAAATACAATTGGATGGATATCTGAAAATGACAACATTTCATAATTAAACTTGAGCCCTCTATAAGAAAACATATTTTATCATATGGTTTAACCACGATTTGTTTAACTCTTCAACTATTAGAGACATTATGTTTTTTTTTTTTTCAAATTTTTATTAAGGTATTATATGTGTACATATCTTACCATTGCCCCCCACCCCCACCCCACTCCCATACATGCCCTCACCCCCCAATGTTTTGCATCCGTTGGTTACTCTTATATACATGCATATAAGTCCTTCAGTTGATCTCTTATTTCCCCCACCTCTCCCTAACCTTACCCCTGTAATTTGACAGTCTGTTTGATGCTTTACTGCCTCTGTAACTATCTTTTTGTTCATCAGTTTATAATGTTTTTCATTATCCCCAAATGAGTGGGATCATGTGGTATTTTTCTTTCATTGACTGGCTTATTTCACTTAGCATAATGTTCTCCAATTCCATCCAGGTTGCTACAAATGGTAAGAATTCCTTCTTTTTTATGGCAGCATAGTATTCCATTGTGTAGATGTACCATAGTTTTCTGATCCAGTCATCTGCTGATGGGCACCTAGGCTGTTTCCAAATCTTAGCTATTGTAAATTGTGCTGCTATGAACATAGGGGTGCATATATCCTTTCTGATTGGTGTTTCTGGTTTCTTAGGATATATTCCTAGGAGTGGGATTACTGGGTCAAATGGGAGTTCCATTTTCAGTTTTTTGAGGAAACTCCATACTGTTCTCCACAGTGGCTGCACCAGTCTGCATTCCCACCAGCAGTGCACGAGGGTTCCTTTTTCTCCGCATCCTCGCCAACACTTGTCGTTTGTTGATTTGTTGATGATAGCCATTCTGACAGGTGTGAGATGGTATCGCATTGTTGTTTTGATTTGCATCTCTCGGATAATTAGTGACTTTGAGCATGTTTTCATGTGTCTCTTGGCCTTCCTTCTGTCTTCTTTCGAAAAGATTCTATTTAGGTCCGTTGCCCATTTTTTTATTGGATCCTTTATCTTCCTTTTATTAAGTTGTATAAGCTGCCTGTAGATGTTGGAAATTAAACCTTTATCAGTGATACCATTTGCAAATATGTTCTCCCATACAGTGGGGTTTCTTGTTGTTTTGTTGATGGTTTCTTTTGCTGTGCAAAAGCTTTTTATTTTGATGTAGTCCCATTTGTTTATTTTCTGTTTGGCTTCCATTGCCCTAGGGGCAGTATCACTGAAAAAGTTCTTTTGGCATATGTCTGAGATTTTGCTGCCTGTGGATTCCTCTAGTATTTTTATGGTTTCCCGTCTTATATTTAAGTCCTTTATCCATTTTGAGTTTATTTTTGTGTATGGTGTAAGTTGGTGATCTAGTTTCATTTTTTTGCATGTATCTGTCCAATTTTCCCAACACCATTTATTAAAGAGACTGTCTTGACTCCATTGTATGCTCATGCCTCCTTTGTCAAATATTAAATGCGCATATTGGTTTGGGTCGATATCTGGATTCTCTATTCTGTTCCATTGATCTATATGTCTGTTCTTGTGCCAGTACCAGGCTGTTTTGAGGACAGTGGCTTTGTAATACAGCTTGAAATCTGGTATTGAGATCCCTCCTACTTTATTCTTCTTTCTCAGGATTGCTGTGGCTATTCGGGGTCTTTTTTTATTCCAGATGAATTTTTGGAGAGTTCTTTCTAGGTCTGTGAAATACGCCGTTGGTATTTTAATGGGGAGTGCATTGAATCTATAGATTGCTTTGGGTAGTATGGACATTTTAATGATGTTGATTCTACCAATCCATGAACATGGTATGTTCTTCCATCTGTTTACATCTTCCTCTATCTCTTTTTTCAGTGTCCTGTAGTTTTCCGCATATAGGTCTTTTACCTCCTTGGTTAGGTTTATTCCTAAGTATCTTAATTTTTTTGGTGCGATGGAAAATGGGATTGCTTTTTTAGTCTCTCTTTCTGTAAGTTCATTGTTGGTGTATAGAAATGCCATAGATTTCTTGGTGTTAATTTTGTATCCTGCTACATTGCCGAATTCATTTATTAAGTCTGTTAGTTTTTTGATGGAGTCTTTCGGGTTTTTTATGTACAATATCATGTCATCTGCAAATAAGGACAGCTTTACTTCTTCTTTTCCAATTTGGATGCCTTTTATTTCTTCTTCTTGTCTAATTGCAGTGGCTAATACTTCCAGTACTATGTCAAACAGGAGTGGTGAGAGTGGGCATCCCTGTCTTGTTCCTGTTCTTAGGGGAAATGGTTTTAGTTTTTGCCCATTGAGTATGATGTTAGCTGTGGGTTTATCATATATAGCTTTTATTATGTTGAGGTATGATCCTTCTATTCCCACCTTGTTGAGAGTTTTTATCAAGAAAGGGTGTTGGATTTTGTCAAATGCTTTTTCTGCATCAATTGATATGACTATGTGATTTTTATCTCTCAATTTGTTTATGTGATGTATCACATTTATTGATTTGCGGATATTGAACCATCCTTGCATTCCTGGGATAAATCCTACTTGGTCATGGTGTATGATCTTTCTGATGTACTGCTGGATCCTATTTGCCAGAATTTTATTGAGGATTTTGGCATCTACATTCATGAGGGATATTGGCCTGTAATTCTCCTTCATTGTGTTGTCTTTATCTGGTTTTGGTATTAGGGTGATGCTGGCTTCATAGAAGGAGCTTGGAAGTGTTCCTTCCTCTTGAATTTTTTGGAATAGTCTGAGGAGGATAGGTTTTAGTTCTTCCTTGAATGTTTGGTAGAACTCTCCTGTGAAGCCGTCTGGCCCCGGGCTTTTGTTTGCTGGAAGCTCTTTGATGACTGCTTCAATTTCTTCCATAGTTACTGGCATGTTGAGATGTTTAGATTCTTCCTGATTGAGTTTTGGAAGGTTATATTTTTCTAGGAATATGTCCATTTCCTCCAGGTTGTCCAGTTTGTTGGAATAGAGTTGTTCGTAGTATTTTTTAACAATCCTTTGTATTTCGGCGGGATCTGTTGTTATTTCACCTCTTTCATTTCTGATCTTGTTTATTTGGGTCCTCTCTCTTTGCTTCTTGGTGAGCCTGGCTAGAGGTTCATCAATCTTGTTTATCCTTTCAAAGAACCAGCTCTTGGTTTTGTTGATCTTTTGTATTGTTTCTTTGGTCTCTATGTCGTTTATCTGTGCTCTGATCTTTATTATTTCCTTCCTTCTGCTTACACTGGGCTTTTCTTGTTGCTCTTTTTCTAACTCTTTGAGTTGTTGGGTTAGGTAATTTATTACCCCTGTTTCTTGTTTTTTGCAGTAGGCTTGTAGAGCTATGAACTTCCCTCTCAGGACTGCTTTCGCTGTGTCCCATAGATTTTGGATTGTAGTGTTTTCATTGTCATTTGTTGTCATGATGTTTTTTATTTCTTCCTTGATCTCTCTGGTAACCCAGTCATGGTTTAATAGCATGCTGTTTAGTCTCCATGTGTTTGATTTCTTTGGGTTGTTTTTATTGTATTTGATTTCCAATTTTATGCCACTGTGGTCTGAGAAGATGCTTGATATGATTTCTATCTTCTTGAATTTGAAGAGACTTTGCCTATGTCCCAACATATGGTCTATCTTTGAAAATGACCCATGTGCACTTGAGAAGAATGTATATTCTGTGGCTTTGGGGTGAAATGTTCTGAAGATGTCAATTAATTCCATCTGGTCTAGTGAGTCATTTAGGATTGATGTTTCTTTGCTGATGTTTTGTTTAGAGGATTTGTCCAGTGGTGATAGTGGGGTATTAAAGTCCCCTACTATGATTGTATTGCTGTCAATCTCTCCCTTGATATCCTCCAGGAGTTTTTTTATGTATTTGGGTGCTCCTGTATTGGGTGCATATATGTTTACCAGAGTTATTTCTTCTTGTTGGATTGCTCCCTTTAGTATTATGAAATGGCCTTCCTTATCTCTTGTTATGTCCTTCAGTTTGAGATCTAATTTGTCAGAAATAAGTATTGCTACCCCAGCTTTTTTTTCAGTTCCATTTGCCTGGAAAACCTTTTTCCATCCCTTCACCCTCAGTCTGTGTGCGTCTTTTTTTCTGAGGTGGGTTTCTTGTAGACAGCAGATATATGGGTCGTGTTTTCTTATCCAATCCGTTACCCTATGTCTTTTGATTGGGGCATTTAATCCATTTACATTTAAAGTTATTATTGATAGGTACTTATTTGTCGCCATTCCTATTCTTTACCCCTGTGTTACTTCTTCGCTTCCTCTTTCTTTCTTTCTTTCTTTTTTTTTTTTTTTTTTTACAGCAGACCCTTTAGCATTTCTTGCATTGCTGGTTTGGTGGTAATAAATTCCCTTAGTCCTTTTTTGTCTGTGAAGCTCCTGATTTCACCTTCAATTTTGATTGACAGCCTTGCTGGGTACAGTATTCTTGGATTCAGACCCTTCCTTTGCATGACTTTGTATATTTCATTCCATTCCCTTCTGGCCTGATGAGTTTCTGTTGAGAAATCAGTTGCTAGTCTGATGGGGGTTCCTTTGTATGTAACTTTCTGTCTCTCTCTTGCTGCTTTTAAGATTCTTACTTTGTCATTGGTGTTTGCCAATTTAATTATAATGTGCCTTGGTGTCGGTCTTTTGGGGTTCATTTTGCTTGGGACTCTGTGAGCTTCTTGGATTTGTGTGTGTTTTTTCTTCCCTATATCTGGGAAATTTTCTGTCATTATTTCTTCAAAGAGGTTTTCTATTCCTTGCTCAGCTTCCTTTCCTTCTGGAACCCCTATTATGCGGATGTTGTTTTGTTTCGTGTTGTCCCAAAGTTCCCTTAGACTCTCCTCCTGCCTTTTAATTTTTTTTTCTAGAAGTTGCTTTTCTTGGGTATTTTTTTCCATCTTGTCTTCTAGCTCACTGATGCGGTCCTCTGCTTCTTCTAGTCTACTCTTGATGCTTTCTATTGAGTTCTTTACGGCAGCGATGTCATTTTTCATTTCTTCTTGGTTCTTCTTCATTTCCTCTTGGTTCTTGCTCATATTGTCGAATTTGTCTTCCATTCTTTTCAGCCACCTTATGACCATTTCTCTGAATTCTTTTTCTGGAAGGTTGCTTGCCTCCATTTCGTTTACTTCCTTTTCTGGTGATGCCTGCTTTTCTTTCATATGCGGGCTGCTTCTTTGTCTCCCCATGGTCTCTCTTCTCTGGGTGTCTGGTTATGTAGTTCTCTCTCTCCTGGGTTGATTTAAAGGCACAAAATACAGCACTACCAGGTACAACTCACAAGGCACTGAACAGGAATGTATTCACGATATTAATAACCTCCAATAAAGGTGACCACCAGAGAAAGTCAAATTAGGTGATAGGAGAGAAAGAAGAAGAGGAAAAAGGAAAGAAAGAAAGAAAGAAAGAAAGAAAGAAAGAAAGAAAGAAAGAAAGAAAGAAAGAAAGAAAAAAAGAAAAAAGGAGTGTGAAAATGAAATTAGGAAAAGGGAAAGTAAAGAGAAAAAAAAAAAAAGTAAGAGAGACAAGAAAGTGACTAAGAGAGAAAGGGGAACAGACTATATATATTGGGGATAAAACTCCAATAGAACAATCACTAATCCCAGAAAATGCCAGCAACAAGTGCCTGGGGATTAGTACAAACTACCGCACCAACTAATATGGAGTGAGGCAAGGGAAAGCTGAAGCACAAAACAAACAAAAAAATAAACAAAAGAAGAATAAGCAAAACAATCTCACAAAAAAGCATAAAAATTGGATATAATATACATTCAAGCAAACAACAACAAAAGGACAGAGAGAAGGACAAGTTTATGGATAGCTCAGACAGCGAAGGGAGAGGTGTATGTGGACTTGGAGCAGAGGGTTGGAGATTAGATATGTAAGTAGGGTGAAATTTTAACAAGGGGTAAACAGAAAGAATAGGGAAAATCTAAAGCAGTAAAAGGGTAATATAAACAGGACACTGAAAAGGGGGAGGTTAGGAAGAGAGTGATGGCCTAAAGGTAGAGTTGAGATAGAGTAAAATGATGCTAAAGGAAAGATAAAAATAGAATGTAGAACCCTAATCCCAAAATAAAATGAAGAGAAAATAAAATGACACTTTAAAAAAAAAAAAAAAAAAAAAAAAAAGATAAAATAGCAGTAGTAATAATACGGATTGAAAATAAAAATGTAATCATTAAAAAGGTAAAATCAAGTGATGAAAAAAGAAAAAAAAAGTTTCTTGATTAAAAGATGCAAAAAATGAAAGTAAAAAAAAAATTAAAAAAATAAAAAAATAAAAGGTAAAAATAAAATGTGAAGTAGTGAAGGTCATTCACTTCCTCTGTTTTTCTGTTTGGCACGCCTATTTCTCAGTCCAGACAGTATTGCAGTTCCCTGCGATCCACTGCTCTTCGGTGTTGTAAGCCAGTCCTGATTTTAAGCAGGCGGTGTGTCTTAATTTCTCGTATTCCTTTATTTTTGATTACACAAGAGTCGATTTGTGATTCAGCCCCTGGGTGGCAATGTTTCTGGATTAACTTCCGGGTCTATCTATGGCCTCTCTAGGCAGTGTTAGAGCCTTCTTTCTCTGTGGCACTCGTCACCGGCCTGTGGGGGTGGTCTGCCTCAGAGCTGACTCTCTGATGGTCACTCCCCGCTCCGATCCCCAGGTTCCAGAAAAACAACCTTCCCCTGCAGTCTCCCAGGGTGTCCCCAACTGGGTGATCCTATGTATTGGGCTTAGTAATCAGAAGCAAGAATTTCAAGAGGAAAAAGCCCAGTTGTGCGTACTCTGGGACTCCGTGTAAGCCCAGGCACCCAGGGAACGCAGGGGCTGCGCTTAAGTCTGGACTGCCTGAAATTCTTAGGGTGTCCCTGCACTTCAGATCAAAATGGGTTGCTTTTTAGAGTGCCCTTCTCTTAGCAGCTCTGAGGACCCCTTTCCACAATCACAGATCACGCCAGCCCCTACAGCCACGGATTTTTCTAGGCACAGACTTCCCTGGTCCTCCAGCTCCCGCAAAACGCGCGTTCCTCTCTCCCGCCGGGACCAGAGACCTCACCTTATCCCAGGCGAAATCTGACCTTTCCGTGGTGGAGTGTAGAGCTCCTCTGAACCCGTGTGCTTGCGCCAGTTGGGGAGCGTTGTTCTGGGGCTCGCAGCTGTTCCTGGGGTGCCGCCGTTGTGGATTCTCAGGCTTCAGATCCATTATGTTTTTTAATTATATTTTTTGCTATTATGGATGATTCACAATAATAAACTTGTGTCTATTTCTTTGCAAACTTCTTTAAATACATCTGTAAGGGTAAATTCAAGAAGTAGACTTGCTAAGCTAAAGGACATGAGACACTTTAATTTGGATCCATGTTACCAAATTATTCTCTGAAGTTTGTGCCAATTTACATGGCATGAAGAATGAGTCTCTGTCTCTCTGTTTTCTCTAAGACTATTCAATATATATTTTTTTAGTGTCAACAATTTAAAAGGTGAGAAATGGCTTCCAGTTTTCCTTTAGCTTTCTTCAATTAGGATTAAAATCTGGCAGGGTTTCATATGTTTACTGGTTATTTCTAAGAGGAGAGGAACAACTGTCTCAGGTGTTCTTCACTTTCTTCTTAAAGATCCCAGGTATTCCTCTCTAAACTTGCTTTTCTCTCTCTCTCTCTCTCTCTCTCTCTCTCTCTCTCTCTCTCTCTCTCTCCATATATATATATATATATATATATATATATATATATATATATATATATATAATCCTGCTTCTTTTTTTTCTTTCATTCCATTTGCTTTGGGAAATAATTTAATACAATGCAATCTGTTTTTCTCAAACTTTCAAGTCTATTAATTCTTACCATTCTTGTTTTATAGCAAATTAAAAATATGTCTCTACATCTGCATAGTATTCCATTTTGTAAATGTACCACAGCTTTTTTATCCACTCTTCTACTGATGGACAGTTGGGCTTTTTCCAGATCTTAGCTATTGTAAATTGCTCTGCTATGAACATATGGGTGCATATATTCATTCTTAATGGTGTTTCAGGATTTTTGGGATATATTCCTAGAAGTGAGGTCATTGGATCAAATGGCAGTTCTAATTTTATTTTTTTGAGAAGGATCTCTTATCCTTTGAGCCAGCATGGAGGGGGATGTGCAGTTGAGGGGGGTCAATAGAGGAAAATAGGGGGACATGTGTAATACTTTCAACAATAAAGATAAATAAATTTATTTTTATGTATATCATATTGAGTTGTGATGACTAGGTGAGCTAACAAAGCAAAGGTTTCAAGCAGGGCCTGGTACACAGACACAGTTCAAAGCCTGGCATGCAATTTCTTTTTCTTTTTTTGCAGTTTTTCTACAAACATCCTATAATATGTTGATTATCATATTACACACAATTAAGGTTATTTTTAAAACAATTATCATATGTTTTGTCCTTTACATTTTATGATTTTTTAAAAAATATGAGTGTTTACATACTCACATTCCATCAGTTTATTTTCTGTATGGTTTTCACTTGCAGGACTTAAAAAAAAGTGAATATCTTATAAGCAAATGAAATAAAATGAGAAGAAAACATGAAATTTTATGGGGGAAAATTGAAATGAGAAAAATAATACAGGTAAGAAAATAAACAAAAATGTTACTTATCCAAAATATAAAGGTACAAATATTAAGACTCTAGAAAATAAAAAAAAATAATGATAATTTTAAAATTAGGCAAGATGGGGAAAAGAAAAAACAATGAAAATGTATTATAACTAGAGGCCCAGTGCACGAATTCGTGCATGGGTGGGGTCTGGCTGGCCTGCCCCGATGGGGGGGGGGGCAATCAGGGGAAAGGCCAGCTGGGGGGAGAGGCCATGGGCGGTTGGCAGGCCGGCCCCGCCCCCCTGGTCGAACACCCAGTAGAGGGGACAATTTGCATATTAGCCTTTTATTATATAGGATAACAATGAATATGATTCAAAAGGAAAAATTAACAAAAATGTATGTTGTCCCTTCCTGGACATTAGAACCAATTTATTTTTTCCAAATATGTAGCATTACTGTCAACAATGAACCACGTAGACATCCCACTCTCACTCTCAAATAGTTTACTGGGATCTTAATTGCTCCTCAACAAAACCAGAAACGCATCCAGATTTCAGATCCAAATTCAGAGTGACTAAATACAAGTCCTGGCAACTGGGAAAATTCTTTGATGCTGCTAAATCAGCACTGGAGACACTTACTTGAGAATTTTTCCAACTAAACTACGAATGTTAACACTCAGATCTATATGTTCATTTAACCTTGAAAGTTTCATCCAGATCCATTCCCCCCAACCAGTAACAAAAATATATGGTAAAGAATAATCAATTGCATTTTTCTTCCAAAATTTATTGTAATATTTTTAAGAATGAAAAAAAATACTATCTGGGACACAATTAGTATTTTACATGTAAATATTACCAGTAGTATAGCTGTGGACCAGATGCTTAATGTCTAAGAACCTCACATTTCTAATCTATAACTACAAGAGGCATGAGGAAAAAACAGAAATTAGATATTAAATATGTATTTAATATGCTTACTATGGTAAAACCTAACAATGGGTATTAATGTAACACCATACACTTTAATGAGTCAATACAGTCCCCATCATAATTCCAGAAAATTATTTTTGTGGAGTTGGCAGTGCAATTGTAAAATTAATTTGAAAATGAAAAGGACCTTATAAAAAAAGCAACTTTGGGGAAGAAAGTTAAAAACTGGTAAACTACTAGAGTTTTAAAATGGAAGTAGTCAAGACAATATTATATAATGATACAGGGACATAGGTATATGCACAGAACAATGGACACAATAAAAGAAAATAGAGAATCCAGAAATAGACACCCTCCTATATGGAGACCTGATTTAGCCCAACAACACAGTGGCAATTTCATGAGAATAAATGGCAATACTTTTAATTATTAAAATTACTCAAAAAATTCAGTAAGTGGTATCATATTAACTGGATCTCTGTATAGTAAAAATACTAAATCTTGACCCTTCCTACCTTACACAAAAATTCAAGATGTATTATGAACCTAGAGGTTGAAAGAAAAATTAAAAATCTTCCAGATGCAAACATAGGGCAATATTTTCATGATCTTGGGTAGGAAAAATTATTTTCCCCCCAAAATATTATGAAAAATGTGAAGCATATAGTAAAGTTTACATAAATTTACTGTAAATACCTGTATATACTCACCCTAAATTGTACTATGAACAATTCACCCTACTGTTTTACCTTATTACATTCTATCAACTTTTCCTTTCTCTGTTTAGCTGTGGTCATGAGGTGTGGAGGCGGGGAAGCATCTTATGCAGGCAGACTTGGCAGATAATGTGCGTTTGGGTCCAAGCCACCTCAATAGAGCAAGCATGGCAATAAAGCCAGTTGTAATCTCCTTGCTGGTGGACAGTTTTGTCTTCAGTTGTAAGAATCCCACAGTGCGATACGATGAGGTCTGCCTGTAGTTCTTTGATTTTTTTAAATTTCTTTATTGATTAAGGTATTACATATGTGTCCTTATCCCCCCATTTCCCCCCACCCCTCAGCTCGTGCCCTCACCCCGCTGGTGTCTGTGTCTATTGGTTAGGCTTATGTGCATGCATACAAGTCCTTTGGTTGATCTCTCCTCTTCTCTCCACCTTCCCCTACCTTCCCTCTGAGGTTTGACGGTCTGATAGATGCTTCTCTGTCTCTGTTTTTGTTCATCAGTTTATGTTGTTCATTATATTCCACAGATGAGTGAGATCATGTGATACTTACCTTTCTCTGACTGACTTATTTCACTTAGCATAATGCTCTCCAGGTCTCTCTGTGCTGATGGAAATGGTATCAGTAGCATGGCACAGGTCTATAGACCTTCATGAACTTCACAAGTGTTTCTCCTTTTGTCTCTCCCCTCTCAGGTGGGACAGGCGGTGTGATAGTTCCCTTCCTACAGATTAGGGACAGCTGGGATTAGGCATGTCCCTCCACGGGTCATTTAGGTTCTGATAAAACCCAGCAGGTTAGGCTCTGGTCAGTTTCTCAGCAGGGCAGGTCTGGTTAGGAACAGAATGCTCCTGCGTCGTTCAAACTGGGCCCCCCTGGAGTTTCTCTCTCAGATTTGTCTACACTGAGCCTTCCAGAATTTGTCACTTGAAGAGGCTGTGTCCCTGCCTCAGCACTGGTCACTACAGACATCCTGCTCAGGTAAGTTATGCTTCTCTGTGTTTGCTTGTTTCTTCAATTCTGGGGGAAGCTATTAACCCAGGGACCCCCCATCTGTTCCAGCTCTAAGGAGAGTTGTTGGCTTTTCAGTTTGCTCAGCAGTTTGTTTGTACAGGGTGGTGGCTTCCAAGTTTCTTACCTGCTGGGCCACAAACTGGAAATCCCTCCACTTTGTTTTTATAATAAACAATAAACTATGCTGTGAACTCCAACAGCTGATTATAGAGATTTTTCATTCCGTTTGAAGGCTGCAGAATAATGATTTGTTTTAGTCTATTAATTATACATGCTATAAATTTATTCAGTAAATGCTCTATGGATAGACATGCAGGTTGCATCACATCTTTGCTAGTTAGTAGTCTGTACATGTAACATTTCATGGTTTTACAAGTGTATCTTTCGGATACATTACTTGAAGTGGGACTTTTGGATCTAAGGGTGAATATGAGATTAATTTTGCCAAATTCCTCTATCTAGAAGAGGTTGCATTATTTTGCAACCTCACCAGCAGTCGTTGAAAAAGCCTGGTTTGCCACAGCTTATTGCAATTTAATTGTGTGTACTGTTGAATTTATGGAGCTTGCTAATCTGATAGGTGATAATGGTCTCAGGGTGTTTGAATTATATTTCTCTTTTTGTAGCAAGGTTAACCATTTTTTCATAAATGCAATGGCCATTTGAGTACATATTTAATATAAGTGTGCATGTACTGTATATATCTTCTGCTCGGAGGTGATCATGTCCAGGTTCCCTTCCAGAAGCAGGTTTTTCCGCCTGAATCTTTTCGGCAGGAAATGGGGGGAGGGTCAAAAGTTCGTTCTAAGTCTTTTGTTCCTTAATAACCAGCTTAAAATCAATATCCCAAAAGGCAAAACTTTAGGTTCCCTTCAGTTGCAAATAGACAAAGCTTTTAAACAGTGATTTTGTTCAAGTAGTAGCATGAAGTGTAATATATCTGTACTTTCTAAGTTTTGAAAATAAGGCAAAAATAAGAATTATTGTGGCATAAATGATACACTATTTCTCTTTAATAAGTATTTTCCTCCTCACTCTCATTCTTCACTTCACAGATTTTATTTCCTATGGAGTTGGAAATTTAGACTCTAATTTTCTTTAACTTTGTCTATTAAATTTTTCACTAACCAAGAATTCATAGTGAGAGTCATAATTGAATTCCTGTGTATAGAAAGATGCTTTCTCATTTTTTAAAATCCAGCATCCTTGCTTAACATATTAGTAATTGTAGTGCAGAAAAATGAACTTACATTCCCCAGGATGCCAAACTGGGGGGAGAGGTTCATTTATCCCTCATTCATTCATTCATTCATTCATTCATTCATTGAGGCAGGTGTGCGGGCTCAGTCCTACAGACATAGTAGTGATGTGCTAGGTGATCTGAAGATAAGAAAACTATGTATTTTCTTTTCTCATTTTGCTTAAAATAGAGTGGGAAAGTAGGAATTCGGGTAAATATAACCACATCCTCAGGTTAAAATTTATGTAAACTTTACTATATGCTTCACATTTTTCATCAATCTCCTATGGAGATTGTCCTTGAGGTTGATCTTACAAATGAGATGAACCTGGTTGTAGGTCCATTAACATGTGATGACAATCAATTCAGACTCAGGAGTCCTATAACCCAACTCTATGAATTTAAGTAGTTTTCAAACAAGTAAAACTTCGTTATTTTTTTAACCATTACAAAAAATACTGAGTACGAGGCAATCCCTTTAATTTCATAGTCTTTTTGTCGGTAGTTTTCAGATTAATTTAGTAAGAGTGCTTCCGAAGATAAGTATGGGGAAGGTGATTATTTTTACCATAACTAAGTAAAGAGAAATTTACAGAGACGAATTAAGCAAACGTTGCCATTAGAAGTAGACTTTATTTTTTACTTCAATTATTGTATGTTCCAGGGATAGAAAGGTTGTTTTTAACCTGAGAATGTTTCTGGATATATAATGAAACTATGACAGAATCATATTTCTCCTTGAAGTTACTCATTTAGTGCACTCATAGAGGAGAGAATATCTGATGTGACAATCTTGTTCTATTTGCTCATGCATTTTAATGAGTTTTTGACATGTGCGCTACCAAAAAAAAATACCTTGTAGTAAATGAGTAATGATAAACTGTATTTTGATGCAAATACACTTGTTATTTTTGCTGGGTGGTGCATTAGACTATAAGACCTTCCAATGCTAGCTGTCTTCTTTTTCTAACAAGTCCTTTTTTTTTTCCTTTTTAATGAAAGTATTTTCTGTTGTTCTGGAAGGGTATTTCTTAAAAGAAATATGAGGATTGTTCCTAATAATCTTAATTAAAAATAAAATATGTGAGTCAACACTTTAAAATATGACACTCATTTAATTTCTGTGTTTTCCAGGGACATAATGTGATACCTTAATTTCCCCTTTGTTAACTTCAAGATTAGATTTAGTGAAAAGATTAGATGACAGACTTAGCCATATGTTTTAATTTAGAAAAGATTATGGGTTTTAATAAATTCGAATTTCAATTAAATTGAAGTTTCTCATACTATGTAATACAAATAGTTTTTTTTTTTTTAAATCTTTTTAAATGTAGCTCTAGCTTTTTCTTCTCTCTCTCTTTGTCTTAGCTCTCTCCAGTCTTCCTTTCTTGAAAGGATTTTCATCTCTATTTATATTCTAACTTCTGAATATACTAGAGGCCCAGTGCACGAAATACGTGCCTGCGGGGGCTGTCCCTCAGCCCAGCCTGCACCCTCTCCAATCTGGGACCCCTCAAGGGATGTCCGACTGCCCGTTTAGGCCCAATCCCAGTAGGATAGGGCCTTAAACGGGCAGTTGGACATCCCTCTCACAATCCAGGACTGCTGGCTACCAACTGCTTGCCTGCCTGCCTTCCTGATTGCCCCTAATCACTTCTGCCTGCCAGCCTGATCACTCCCTAACCACTCCCCTGCCAGCCTGATTGATGCCTAACTGCTCTGCTGCCAGCCTGTTTGCCCCTAACTGCCTTCCCCTGCAGGCCTAGGTCCCCCCAACTGCTGTTCCCTGCAGGTGCAGTCACCCCAACTTCCCTCCTCTGCTGGCCTGGTCACCCCTAACTGCCCTCCTCTGCAGGCTTGATCGCCCCCAACTGCCCTCCCTTGCAGGCCTGGTCCCTCCCAAATGCCCTCCCCTGCTGGCCATCTTGTGGTGGCCATCTTGTGTCCACATGGGGGCAGTCATCTTGTGTGTTGGAGTAACAGTCAATTTACATATCATTCTTTTATTAGATAGGATTAGTTAGGATAGAGGACTGGTGCATGGGTGGGGGCCAGCTGGTTTGCCCTGAAGGGTGTCCCAGATCAGGGTGGGGGTTCCCTTGGGGTGTGGGGCGGCCTGGGCGAGGGGCCTGTGGTGGTTTGCAGGCCGGCCACACCCCCTGGCGACCCAAGCGGAGGCCCTGGTATCTGGGATTTATTTATCTTGTACAACTGAAACTTTGTAGCCTGGAGCAGAGCCAAGCCTTCTGCTTGCTCTGTGGCAGCAGTCATTTCTGTTGGGATTTATTTATCTTCTATAATTGAAACTTTGTAGCCTTAAGCGGAGGCCAAGGCAGGCCAAGGCTGTGGAAAGCTTGGCTTCCTCCATCACCGGAGGCAACCCTAGCCTTCTGCTTTCTCCAGCTCTGTGACTGCTGCCATTTTTGTTGGGATTTATTTATCTTCTATCATTGAAACTTTGTAGCATTGAGTGGATGCCTGGGCCGGCAAGGGCAAGCGGCAAGCTTGGCTTCCTCCATTGCCAGTGAAACCCAAGCCTCCCTCCTGCTCTCTCTGTGGCCACAGCCATCTTGGTTGGGTTTACTTGCATATTCGCTCCTGATTGGCTTGTGGGCGTGGCTTGTGGGTGTGGCTTGTGGGCGTGGCTTATGGATATAGCGGGGTTACAGTCAATTTGCATATTACTCTTTTATTAGATAGGATGCCTGGAGCTCAGACATCTTTCCTGTGTCCTAGCTATCTATATTTAACTTCCTATCAGGCTTTCCCAAATGAATGTGACCAAGAAATTTCAAACACCACATATACAACATTCAATGTACAATGTATACATTTTCTGTCAAAACTTCTCCACCTGCTTTACTTTTGTTATTCACTGGCACAATCAATATGAAACTTCCATGCTGCTTCTCTCTCATTTTGGAGAGCAACTGGTTAGTTTATTTTTCCAACTTGTTTCTCAGGTTTGACTGTTACTGCTATAATAAAGAACTACACTTGTGCATCAACTCATAATGTGTTCTAATATGTCTTTAAACCGATTCCATTTGCTGTTATTAAAGCTTTTTTTTTCTCCAATTATTTTACAAAAATGGCTAAATTCATCTTTCAGTCTTACAATAGAATATAAACAGATTGTTCAGATCTGTTCAGTATGTAAGTTCCAGGATTTGTTAAGAAATAAAGGTCGAGCAATATCATATTTTTATAAGATCATGTACCTTAAGCAGAGAGTAACCCAGCATGAGCTGATACAGAGGAAGAGTTTGTCCTATTAACATCATATCTGTGCATCGTACACACTGAGGCCAATGCTCACTTTTTTCTTTCTTCCTCCCCTTCCCTTGCTCCTTCTCCACCTCCTCCTCCCCCATCCCCTGCTCTTTCTTCTCCTCCTCCCACTTCTCTTCACAAACATGTTTTCAAGTAATCTATAAAATAACTTTATGTACTTATTTGATGTAACTGTATATCTTTATATTGCTATTATATAGTAACTGTGCAGTACTTTTCCTTAAAGATACATTTTCAACTCATTTGATATTAGTTTAATTGGGCTAAGAATGTTCTTAGAATTTTAGTATATAATTTGTGTACATAAATTGCAATTATTAAAATTGTTAAGTAACTATATATTCTGACATTTAAGCATTACATTCATTCCCATATTTAAAATAGGTCTTGTTTGGTGTTTGAGAATAGTATTCTTTCTCAATTTTGTCAGTTTATTTTGTTATAAACTTTGATTCTAGTGACTTAAAATAAATGGAGTGTCTGTTTAAAGAACTGAAAATGACTTATAGGGAACTCTTGGATAGAGCTGTCCCAGTTGATTTCAATGAGAGAATATTTTCATAATAAATAGAACAGTTTTAATAAAAAATATTTAGGGAATATGTGTGTGAGTGTATATGTGGTTTGCCTTTTTTGATCTTTGCATATTTTGCAGTGATAATGAATATATTATTCTATATTTTGATATACATATGTTTATATAATCTGTTATTAATATTGGCAGGTACCCAGATCAAATTCATTTTTTTACTTTCTTTGAAAAGACAGGAAATTCTAAGAAAAAAGTTGCAGGATGAAAAAGCTATTACTGAAAATTCTTCTTCTATTTTTCTTGAGGCAAAAAAAAAATTTGTATTTGCACATAGAAAAAGACATTCAGAAAGAGTACCAGGAAGGATGGAGAATAAAAGATTATTCTTTTATTAGAGAATCTTCTTAGAGAATCAAAAGTAAAGTTCCACTCTTTATGCAAGTAATTAAACACACACACACACACACACACACACACACACACACACAATTAAAAAAACAACACCTAAGTGAAAGGAAATAAGACCTAACTTATTCCCATGTTATAAAAACATTTAGCCATGTATAGGTAACTTATACACACACTCGCTCACTCACACACTCACACTGAATTATTCTTTAGAGATTTCAGTTACCAGAATATTCAGATATGAAATACAAAATATTTTAATTATGTCTAAATAAATAAGGGGCAGAACAGTTAGCAAAGCATGACAGATAAGTAGAATTTAAAGGAATCAATCATTAAGTAAAGCAAGAAAAAAATTTTGACTCTTTTTTTTTTTGCTAACATGCCTACATTCCTGTCATTTAAAATTAGTTATGTGCTAAATCAATGTTATATTTGAAGGAATTAAATAAAAAATTTTGAAATTATATGACTGCAGGATATGGTAAAGATAAAATCACTAGAATATTGACATGAGAAAGAAGGTGAATAAGGGGAAAGAATGAGGAGGCAGAAGAATCTTATTAAACCACAATTCTGATGTCAAATAGGGTGTTCTGCAAGATATAGTTAGGATAGAAAATTAAGATATTAAGATATTTCTACCAGCAAAATTCAACATGTTACTCTTTATCATGAGGAGAGAGAGAAAGGGAGGAAGGGGTAGGGAAAGGAGGGAAGAAAGTGAGAGGGAGGAAATAAGACTACTTACACAGAATATATTTATTTCATAATTTAGGCTTATTTCTAGTTGGTGATTTTTCTTTTCTTAGCTAAAACGTGTTATTTTTCTTATGGAGAAATGTTACATATTTTAATCAAGATAGCGCCTGAACTAAGTGGTATGATAAAACCAAAAACTGACATCAGATAATATACCAGAAATGAAGTATAAATCAAAAGAGTTCCTTTCCTACATAATTGAATTCATAACCCATGACTTTGAATTTCAAATTTTTATTCACTCATTTTATAATGGCTTTCTAAATTGTTTTTTTTTTCTAGCTGATATGCCAAAAACACTTGATACTCCCAATTTTTCTCATTATTAGAACTACTTTAATAAAATAATTTTGAAGTCAATAGGATGGTTACAGGCAAAAAAGAAATGCTACCACAATGCTTGCAAGTTTAGCTCATTATATAGAGATCATCTTAAATAAGATTTTGTATGTGCATGTAGATATGTTCATGTTCATGTCATGGTGCTAAGTATTAAGGAATATACAAATGAAATTCCAGAGTCTACTCTTACTGTGTTTGAAATCTCAGAAGGTAGGAAAGAAATTTAATATGTACTTATTTAATCATCATTTAACAAATATTGATAAAATCCATTCCATGGACTAGATAATTCAGGGCTTTGAGAAACATTAGTTAACAAAACAAACATTCTTGCGTTCATGAAGCTAGTATTGCAAAAAGATAGACAATAAACAGTTCAGGAATGAAATAAGTAAATGAAACAATTTGCTACAATGTCGTATCGCTGTATATGAAATAAGAATAGGAAAAGGAGTCATTTAGGTTTCAGAGCTGAAGAAGGGATGCTGTTTTTTGTTTGCTTTTATTGAGTGGTTAGATTTGTGCACATATCAAAGAAGGTTTGTGTAAATATCAAGAAGGTATTTACAAATAGATTTCATTTAATGAAAGAGTTAGTAGGGAATAGAATATTTTAGACAGGAGGATAGCAGATAGAAAAACCCTATAACAGGATATAATTGATGTGTTCAAGGTAGAGAGTGGGAGTAGAATAGAGTATGAGGAGAGGGGTAGATTGAGAGAGAAAATGAATGATGTAGTTGGCAGCTTGTACATGGACCCATGATTCCCCACCTGCTGGTATTCATCCACAGTGTAACCCCTTCCCTCCAATGTGGGATGGACCTAGGTCCTTGCTTCTAGCCAATAGAATATGCCAAATGTGATGATGTATCACTTTATGATTAGGTGACATAGGACCTTGATTGCTTGCTCTGATAAAAGCCAGATGCTCTATGGAGAGGTCTAATGGCAAGGAATTGAAAGAGACCTGTGGCCAATAGCCCAGGAGAAACTACAACACTCCACTGTGAATTAAATCTACTAACAAGCTTAGGAGTGATCTACATTGAAAATAGTACCTTCCCTGTTGAACTGTGAGGTGGTTGAAGTCTTGTAGAGGTCACATAAAAGAATGCTCAGCCCTAGCTGGTTTGGCTCAGTGGATAGAGCATTGGTCTGCAGACTGAAGGGTTCCAGGTTTGATTACAGCCAAGGACATATGCCCGGGTTGCGGGCTCGATCCCCAATAGGGGGCGTGCAGGAGGCAGCTGATCAATGATTCTCTGTTATCATTGATGTTTCTATCTCTCACTCTCCCTTCCTCTCTGAAATCAATAAAGAAATATATATTTTTTAAAAAGAATGCTCAGTTATCTTTGAAGTTCAGATAAACAATGACATTTTTGTGTTTAAGTATAAAATATTTAGGACATATATTAAAAATTACTTGTTTATCTGAAATAAAATTTTAATTTGGCATCCTATATTTTATCTCCTAAATGTAGCAACCCTACCGAGGACTGGGGTCAACTTCTCCCTGATTCTTGACCCTCAGAATAATAAATATGTGTTTATTGCTGTTAGGTTTGGGAGCCATTTTTATGCAGAAATAGCTAACTAAGGAAGTTTTGATAAATGTATAAGGAGATAACCCAGTTCTGAATGAAGGCCAGGGGAGTACTGAAGAAATTGGGGTTCGTACTATGTTTTAATGTACTGATAATAATATTATAATGTACTGATAATAATATTAAGATCATCTAGAATAAATTTAGAAGTTTAAGTTTCTTGTTTCTTCCTTTAATCTGGCATAGAGCTTATCACGATTCTTCTATTCCCTAATTTACTCATCTGTAATAAAAGTAAATATACATTGTCTTTGACTATATTCACAAAGTAATATCACTGTGCTAACTTTGCAAAAAATTAAAATATCTTATAAAATGTTCTTGCTGTATTCCCATGTTATACCAATTCCCATGTTATAACATATATTAATAGTTAATATATATTATATATAGAATATTTCCTATGTGATAATCACTATTATCAATGCTTTCTGTATATTTATTTAATCTTCATTATAACTAAATTAAATAACATTATTTATAGATGGAGAAACTGTGACAGTAGGTAAAGTAATTTCTCTAAGATTATAAGATTGTAAGAGACGTGCCAATATAAATTCAGTGAACACCAAAGTCCTTGATTTTTAATTAACATAATCTCCTTTCTGTTGTGTATCATCTGCCACTGACTTTAAATGCATCTTTTACTACTTAGACTGCTGCTATTTTTATCACAAGAATATACATTTCAAGTAGTAGAAGCTTCATTATTACTTTTTCCATGAATCCCATCCCTTGCAGATTCAAATAGTTACAGTCAGCTCTAGTGAAAAATAAGCCTTACTTTCATTGGATTTCTTTTTCCCCTCTGCCAGGCTCAGTCAATCTGGATTTAAATCCAGGTTCTGTTACAGATGAACTTCATAAATCTTTAGAAATTTCCTTAATTTATCTAGCCTCAGTCTTCTCAACTATAAAGTGGAAATAATGATAACTATTATTCTAGTATATAGAAAAGAATATAGAGTGCCTATACAGCATATAATCTAAGTCAGTGGTCGGCAAACTCATTAGTCAACAGAGCCAAATATCAACAGTACAACGATTGAAATTTCTTTTGAGAGCCAAATTTTTTAAACTTAAACTTCTAACGCCACTTCTTCAAAATAGACTCGCCCAGGCCGTGGTATTTTGTGGAAGAGCCACACTCAAGGGGCCAAAGAGCCGCATGTGGCTCGCGAGCCGCAGTTTGCCGACCACGGATCTAAGTGATGCATGTTAAATGCTAATTTCATGTCATCTATCATTTTTTTTTCATTGTGCCTTGTCTTCAGTCATTTCCTCCTTAATCACCTGAAGTCTAGCCAGAATTCACAGCTGACACTAAGGTGTCCTCTTCGGAGACATCAGTGATTTCTTTTTTAAAAATATATTTTATTGATTTTTTACAGAGAGGAAGGGAGAGGGATAGAGAGTCAGAAACATAGATCAGCTGCCTCCTGCACACCTCCTACTGGGGATGTGCCTGCAACAAGGTACATGTCCTTGACCGGAATCGAACCTGGGACCTTTCAGTCCGCAGGCCTATGTTCTATCCACTGAGCCAAACTGGTAAGGGCTTATTTCTGACCAAAGCCAGAAGAATCTCCTCAGTCCAATTCCTCTTGTTTTCTTTAGAGTTTTTTGACAATTTCATTGCCCCTTTCATTTAAAAATGTATTGCTTCCTGATTTCTGTTGCAATCTTTTACAACAAAGGGTATCTTTGACCCTTTCTTTTTATGCCATTTAGTAGTACTATTTTTTTTTTTTTTGCAGCTACAGTTTATATTCAGTATTATTTTGTATTAGTTTCTGGTGTACAGAATAGTTGGTTACACAATCATATACTTTACATGTGGTCCCCCTATTTAAATAAGTAAATCATCAAATCTTATAAAGCATGTCCAATGTGATCATCAGTAGACTGACGCACTAAAAATGTACGTGCATCCATGTTGACTTAGTTTCTTCTAATTATATTGGTTTATTTTTTAATTTCTAATGGTAAGCAACCGAATTCTTCCTTGTGTCAGCTATTAATTTGTTGCCCCTTAACTCCCAATTCACCCCTGTTGCCTTGCTTTGTGATCCTGGAGCTAGACTCAGTAAATGTCTCTTTGTTCAGTTGAGATGCCGAGCTTGGAAAGAGGCTGCAGGAGAAAGGAGATGCTCCTCATTCTGGTGTGTGGCTGCCAGCAGTGTGCACACCAAGGGTGTGCTTGACCTGGAGCAAATTGGCTCCCCAATCCTGCCCGTTGGTTTCCTGCTCACCAGCCTCAGCTACCAGTCATCTGGCAGGAAGCTTCCAGCCATCAGGCTTTATCTGCAAGCTGTGGGCCAGCTCTGGCTCGAGCACCATCTTCACCATCTAGTTGGTTTCTCACCTGCCAACCTTGCCCCCACAGCTGGGGACTAACTGCCATAGCCAGTCAGTAACTTCCTCTAGTACCAGTGGGCTGTGGCCACATGCCCTCCAGGAAGGCTCAAATCTCAGCCCTGGGAAGGGAGTCCCTTTCCTATAGGCTTGTCTATAAAATTCTATTTTATTCTTCTTAGCAGGTTGTTCATAATTAACTAGAGGTCCGGTGCACAAAATTCATGCATGGGGGTGTGTGTCCCTCAGCCCAGCCTGAACCCTCTCCAATCTGGGACCCCTTGAGGGATGTCCGACTGCCTGTTTAGGCCCGATCCCACCGGGCAGTCGGACATCCCTCTCACAATCCAGAACTGCTGGCTACCAACTGCTCGCCTGCTTGCCTTCCTGATTGCCCCTAACCACTTCTGCCTGCCAGCCTGATCACCCCCTAACTACTCCCCTGCCAGCCTGATTGATGCCTAACTGCTCCCCTGCCAGCCTGTTTGCCCCTAACTGCCCTCCCCTGCAGGCCTGGTCACCCCCAACTGCTCTCCCCTGCAGGCCTCGGTCCCCCCCACTGCCTTCCCCTGCTGCCTATCTTGTGGTGGACATCTTGTGCCCGCATGGGGGCAGCCATCTTGTGTGTTGGAGTGATGGTCAATTTGCATATCACTCTTTTATTAGATAGGATATGTGTTTATGTAAAAATTTTATATTCAAATTACTGGTGTGGTTTGTGTCCCATCTAGATTCTAACTGCTAACAGGCTAGGTATGGGGTGGTCTCAGGAAATCAACCCTAAAAGATGGTATTTTGTAATTAGTTTAATCATCTTAGTGGGATTGGGTGTAGTGCTGGGCTCCTTTGCCAAAGGAAAGTGGAATGCTAATAAGCCATATGTACACATTCAACTTCATGTGTTATGCCAAGTAATTCTCCAAAGTAGTTGTACAAATTACACTGTGACCAAAAGTGTATTTGAGTTCCAGTTAGTCTGTGTCCTTACAAATACATGATGCTGTGTAGCTGGGCTTCAGACATCCTGGCAAATGTGGTTTTAACTTTTAAAACCACATTATGGTTTTAAATTTAATTTTTATTTACATTAAAACTAATGAAGTTGAATACCTTTTCATATGCTTACTGGCCAGGTGAATATCATTTTTAAAATTTCCTGTTCAAATATCTTGCTTATTTTTTCCATTAGCTCAGTCACTTTTCTCTTCTTGATTCACAGGAATTTTTGTATAGTCCATAAAATAATACCTTTAATAGTTGTATGTTTTGCAAATATTTTTCTAGTAGTCTCTGGAGATTCCATTTAGAATAATATGAACATTTAAATGCTGAGGAATAAATCTTAAAATTTGGACACATACTGTAAAACTGTAAATTGAAGAAAATATGATCTACATGAAATATGCTTTGTTGGTGGGTTAGAAACCTACAAAAAATAAAGATATTGGTCTGTCCCAATATCTACAAATGTAATACAGTTTCAGTAAAAATCTAACCTGGTCCTTTTGAAAACTGAAAAACTAATTCCAAAATTAATGTGGAAACGTGTCAATCTTTTTTTTTTTTTTACCATCTTATGATCTCCACTCACTCCACTTTCCCTCTGGTAATTACCATACTGTTGTCTATGAGTTGTTACTTTTTGTTTGGCCCTTTTTAAATTTTTTTATTTAATCATTCACTTTTGCACCTAGCCAACCAACCACTTCCCCTCTGACAGATATTAGTCTGTTCTCTGTACCTATGAGTCTGTTTCTATTTTGTTTGTTAATTTTGTTCATTAGATTCCACATGTAAGTGAAATCATATGGTACTTGTCTTTCTCTGAATGGCTTATTTTACTTAGCATAATAATATCCATGACCATCCATGCTGTCACAAAAGGTAAGACAAGTACCTTAAGTGTAATGACCGGAACTTCCTTCTTTTTTAAGGCTGAGTAGTATTCCATTGTATAAATGTACCACAGCTATTTTATCCACTCATGTACTGATGGACGCTTCTGCTGCTTCCACATCTTGGCTATTGTAAATAAGGCTGCAGTGAACATAGGGGTGCACATATTCTTTCAAATCAGTGCTTTAGGTTCCTTTAGATCAATTCACAGAAGTAGAATCCCTGGGTCATAAGGCAGTACTTTTATAAATTTTTTGAGCTAACTCCATATTGTTTTATACAGTGGCTACACCAGTCTACATTCCCACCAACAGTGCATAAGGATTCCCTTTTCTCTACATCCTCACCAATGATACTTGTTGTTTGTTCATTTGTTGATGATAGCCATTCTGGCAGGTGTGAGGCGATATCACATTGTAGCTTTAATTTGTACCTCTCTGATGATATGTAATGTTGAGCATCTTTTCATGTGTCTGTATGTCCTCTTTGGCAATCTTGAAGAAAGGTTTGCTCTACCACATATGAAGACCTACTCTAAAGCCTTGCTAATTATACAGTGCGATTTTGATATGAATATATACAAACAGAGCAGTGAAAAATAAGTTTAGTAACAGAGCCAGCATTCTTTTTCTCAGTGTAGCTTGTATGGTGCCTAGTGATCATTGATTTGTGATTTTTTGACTTCTATTTACTGGCATATACAAATATTTGCTCTCCAAGCTTCTTCCAATCCTATTGTGTATCGGCATCTTATATCACTGCCTCTTCCATTCTGTAATATTTTCTAAATAGGATTCCAGAAGGAAGTTTTGAACAGTTCTTTACATATAACTGTGATTCACTGCAAGGAATTTCTTTTTGAAGTCTACAGCATATTTATTCCCACAGGAATGTTACATATTTTATTTCTTAAATTGCTTCAAGATAGTATTTAACATGTCAGTGTCCAGAACACAACATATTTCTTCTATTCCCTTGTAAGAAAATGAATTCCTTTTTCAGTGGTTACTGTGATACTTTATCAGAGATTAAATTTAGCACTTCTCTACTAATTTAGGGGCATGATTGTTGTGTTTGGGGGAGATGGGGAGGCCATTTCATTTGATTAGCAGAATTCCTAATAAAAAGCCTAGCATTGTGACAGACTTGTGTTTTCAGTGAAAAATGTCTAATTTCCAAGGGCTAGCTTTACAGAGAAAACAGCAGGAGCCAGCTTTGGCAGCACACTGGTCTTTGAAGAATTGTCCAGCTTTTGAGATTACTTGAAAAGATCATGCCCGTTTGGGATGGCATTCCCAGTAGGAAAAATGGAAAACTCGATTACAACTATCACTCACAAAAATGTCAATTTCGATCACATTTTCTTCCCTCCTGACTAATGTAAACATTTTAAAATAGTTTCACTTTTTTTTCTACAATTAAAGGCAACATATCGTTCAAATGATCTTAAATGCATGGGTTTTTTTAGTGTGCTAGATAGGTTTTTTTAGTCTTTCACCTCTTTCTTATTCATCTGAACCTAAAATTTTAAAGAAATTTTAAATAATAGAAAAGTTATTTTTCCAAAGATGCATCTAGGAACTAAAATTTAAAAATGAGTTATTCTGAATTACTTAAGAAAAGTGAAAATATTATTTTACTACTGTTATTGAAATATGTATTTTATGGATATCTTTTTTTATTTACAAAGAAAAGGCTATGGAATTATTTTATATTGACATTAAAACAGCTGTGAGAAGGGAGGACCTAGGGGACAGCCCACTGTTTTGCCTCAGCTATTACAAGCTGAGATCTCACTTTGCTTTGGCACTGCCAGTGACCCAGCAGGTCTGGGGTAGTTCAGGGTTTGTTTTTCCTGGGGCAACTGCAGCCAGCATCTGAGCAAGGCGCTTACAGAAGGTCCAGCCATTTGTCCCTCCTGCGGGACTCCCTTATGGTGCAGTGTTACTCTGGAGCCCCCTGTGGGCTGAGGGAGACTTTGGTAGATCTTCCTCATGGCATGATGGTTGTCCTGCCCGATTCTGCTGCCGCCCCTGTGCTTTCAGTGTTACTCCCAATAACCCTTTAACACCCTTCCCTCCATCTCAGTGTCTCCTTCTCAGAGAACAGGACCTGTGCAAAGAGGATTTTTAAAATGTAATATAGAATCAGAACAGTATTGCAAATCAGAGACAAAAGGAGATAGAGACAAAGACAAAACGGAGGCTTTGAGTAGTGAATACACAATACCATATACAGATGAGTGTACCTGAAACCTATATAATTTTATTAACCAATTAGGGGTGCAGTGCACGAAATTCGTGCACGGGGGCGGGGGGGTGTTCCTCAGCCCAGCCTGCACCCTCTCCAATCTGGGACCCCTTGAAGGATGTCCTACTGCCAGTTTACAGGGATCGGGCCTAAACTGGCAGTTGGACATCCCTCTCACAATTCGGGACTGCTGGCTCTTAACCACTCACCTTCCTGCCTGCCTACCTGCCTGATTGCCCCTAACCACTCTGCCTGCCAGCCTGCTCGCCCCCAACTTCCCTCTGCCACCAGCCTGATTTCCCCCAAATGCCCCCCCACCAGCCTGATCACCCCCAACTGCCCCCATGCCAGTGTGCTTGCCCCCAACTGCCCCCCTGCTGGCCTGCTCACTCCAAACTTCCCCTCCCCCCACTGTCCTGATCACCCCCAACTAACCCCCACTGACTGCCTGCTTGCCCCCAACTGGCCTCCCTGCTGGTCTGCTCACCCCCAACTGCCCCCCCACTGGCCTGATCACTCCCAAGCCCCCCCCCCCCCCACCTGCCTGATCACCCACAACTGCCGTACCATCCTGGCTTGATCACCCACAACTGCCCCCCCCTCTTGGCCTCTAACCGCCTCTACCTCGGCCCCGCCATGATGGCTTTGTCGAGAAGAATGTCCAGAAGGTCTCCCAGTCAATTAGTATATTACCCTTTTTTTAGTATAGATAGAGGCCTGGTACACGGGTGGGGGCCGGCTGTTTTGCCCTGAAGGGTGTCCCAGATCAGGTTGGGGGTTCCCTTGGGGCATGGGGCAGCCTGGGCGAGGGGCCTGTGGTGGTTTGCAGGCTGGCCATTGCCCCCATGGGGTGAGGGTCCATGCTGGGGGGCGTGGCCAGCCTGGGTGAGGGGCTGATGGCTGTTTGCAGGCTGCCAAGCCCCCCAGCGGGGACCCTCACCCCATGGATAAGGGGCTTTTTTGCTTTTTTTTTTTTTTTCCAGGGCCTCCTTGAGCGAAGGCCAGGGCCGGCTGGAAGCAGGTATCTGGGATTTATTTATCTTCTATAATTGAAACTTTGTAGCCTTGAGCAGAGGCCAGGGCCAGCCAGGGCAGGTGGGAAGCTTGGCTTCCTCCATCGCCAGGGCCAACCCAAGACTCCTGCTCACTCCACCTCAGTGGCGGCTGCCTTCTTTGTTGGGATATATTTATCTTCTATATTGAAACTTTGTAGCCTTGAGCAGAGGCCTGGGCCAGCCAAGGGCAGGCAGGAAGCTTGGCTTCCTCCATTGCCAAGGGGCAACCCAAGCCTCCTGCTCGCTCCAGCTCTGTGGCTGCTGCCATCTTTGTTGGGTTAATTTGCATACTTGCTCCTGATTGGCTGTGGGTGTAGTGGAGTGAAGGTTAATTTGCATGTTTCTCTTTTATTAGTGTAGATGTCACCCTAATACATTCAATAAAATTTAAAAATGACAAGACAGAGACATAAAGTTGAAACCAAGTAGTGGTTACTATGGATCCTGGTAAGCATCTTTGACATCCTTTGTGTAAGGAAAGTAACAAAAGAGAAGAAAATTCTACAAAGCAAAAACACATACATGCTGACTACACAATTTGATATCAAACAATGACTGCTCTGATGATGAGATAATGGAGACCATTGTTAAAAATTACTTTTAATGTAGTTGGTTACTTATTTTGAGCAAATGATCTTTCAGAGAAAAATGATATTATATCTGAACATCAGTGGCAAAATAGACATTTTGATTAATATGTTTTAGGAATGAGTAATAAATATTAACAGAGAAGAATACTTGTCAGACACTGATTATTAAAACTAATAACTTTTTTATGTTTGCTTAGTAACAATTATAGAAGCATATTTAAATTTATTGATCTTTGTTTTAATCACAAGGACCCAAATTCAGAAATTACACATGTAAATCAATATCCACTAAAGTATTATAATTGAGTTACATGTAAGATGCTAATTACTATGATTGCTTATTGCCCCCTTTAATAGGGATGTTATCCATAATTTGGCCTTTCGGAGATGGCATTTGCAGAGATCTTCAGATAACATGTAATAATATGTGAGATGCACATTTATTTTTATGAAAACACTGCTAACATAAAGCTCTCCATTTCTTTTGTTTGGAGGGAGTTGGAGAGAGTCCCTGCTTAGATGTTGGGGTTATAACCCACCAATATCACTGTTCTCCTACCTTTGTATACTCTGAATTCTACAAAGTCATCCTCGTGAGTGCTAGAAAGTTAATGCTTTTAATCAGGTTTCAAAAAGTTTGGGCTCTAGGAGAGACTGATTTGTGCTGCTAAAACACACACACACACACACACACACGTATTTACTCTTCCCTAAGTATGTAGGGCTCACAGTGCTTTCTCTAGTTTTCACCTTCCTTAGTGCTCATCATAGTTCTCCTCCTCCATCAGAGGTGGCCTCTTACAATATCAGGTAGCATTTGTCTCTCTTGCTCCAAGCAATCCTGAGGAATTATTCATGTGACGTATTCTAGCATTTGATAATATTCAATTTAGCACTTTCTTGCTGTGTTTTTGCATTTTTCCTAAATTTTAAAAGTACCTAATATGTCAATCCCCCCCCCCACACACACACACACAGATATTATAGGTTCATTCAGGGATGAACTGATGTCAAGTATTTGTTTGATATCTATTTTTTGCCACAATGTTATACCTTGTAGCATGAATGAACCATGTCAGGTATTTAAACATCCATGAGAATTTTTAAAGCTTAATACTTCTTTTGTTAAATTGAACTGACAGTAAATCGACTGTGGGTAATACAGTTCTTAGAGTTACCTTCAGTTAATATGGGTGGATGAGTGGAGTGAGCCATTAATGGATACTGAACTTCATATGTACAAGTTTTCCATGAATAAAATTCAGTGTCTATTAGAGTCGCTCTGTTGATGGATCTGACACCTAAACAAAAGAATAAAATGAAATATACCTATTTTGGTAGTTGGAGAATAGTCACAGAGAGGTAAATTACAGCATAGGGAATATATCATAACTATCTATGGTGCCAGGTGGGTACTGGACATATTGGGGGAACCACCCTGTAAAGTGCATGATTGTGTAAACCACTACTCTGATACAGAATAAACTTATGAATAATGTAGTTCCAGAGATATAGAGGCATGGACTTGACACATTTCAGAGGGAAGGTGGACGTGGGGTGTGGGGGTAAGAGATTAACTGGGCAACTTATATGCATATCTGCATAGCCATGGACACAGACAATAGTGTTGTGAAGGCCTGGAATAGGTGGGTGTGGGGTAGAGGGGGTCAATGGGAAAAATCAAAGGGGACATCTGTAATACTTTCAACAACAAAGATAACTAACTTTAAAAAATATTGAATGTAAACTGTAATCTATATACATAAAAAGCCAGCAACCATAATGTCGATAACAACTGTAACAAGTGGTCACTATGACGCCCACTGTGGCCAGCGAACCTGCCCGATCAGAGGGTAGGGCTGGCCAGGCAACCTCACAGCCCCTCCCCCCTGCTGGCCTGCCCCTGATCGGACTCTCCCACACCGATCAAGAGCAGGCCAACCAGCCAAATGCCTCCTCCCTTCCCCCAGCCAGCCTCAATCCCGCTCAGCCCACCCCACCAGGATAGGCCCACAGCCCCTCCCCACAGCCGGCCCGCCCCTGATTGCTCCCCCCCACCTCAATAGAGGGTGGGGCTGGGCAGCCAACCTCCTGCAGCCCCTCCCCCTGGCCACCCCACCCCTGATGGGCCCCCACCACCCTGATTGGCCCACAGCCCCTCACCCCCCCCCCCCCGCCAGTCGCATCCCTGATCACCCCCCCCACCCCAATAGAGAGTGGGACCGGCTGGCCAATCTCCTGCAGCCCCTCCCACCATCCAGCTCCACCCCAGATCAGCCCCCCCACCCCAATCAATGGCAAGGCCAGCCAGCCAACCACTCATGGCCCCTCCCCCAGGCCGCTGGCCCCCAATTGGCACCCCCCCCCCACCCCATTTAGGGGTGGGATCAGCTGGCCCACCACCCACAGCCCCTCCCCATGGCTGGCCCTGCTCCCAAAGGGCCTCCCAACCCCAATTGGGGGCGGAGCCCACCGGCCAATCACCCAAAGCCCCTTCCCCCAGCCAGCCCAGCCCTGATCTGCCCTGATCTGAGCGGGCCTGCTGGCCAACCTCCCACCATCTCTTCCTCCTTGATCGGCCCTGATTTGGGGCAGGGCCGGCTGGACCCCACCATGCACAAATTCGTGCACTGGGCCTCTAGTTGAAAATAAAAAAGTTTAGCTCAGCTGGTGTGGCCCATTAGTTGAGCATCAACCTTTGAACCAGGAGGTCATGGTTCAATTCCCCATCAGGATACATGCTCTGGCTGCAGGCTCGATCCCCAGTAGGGGACATGCAGGAAGCAGCCTTTCAATTAGTCTCTCACCATTGATGTTTCTATTCTCTCTCCCTCTCCCATACTCTCTGAAATCAATCAATATGTATATATATTTGTGATAAAACATTATAATGTATAATTTTCTGTAATTGAAATATAATTTGGTTTCCTTGTCCTTGCTCCCTCTTCCTTTACCTCTCTAAATTGCATTGGTGACATAAACAGATGATATAAAGGCCACCTCAGTTTTTATCTCTAAGACTGAAGAAGCCAGGCATACTTTGTATGGCCTAAAGTGAAGTAAACATGGGACGGGTTTGTATGGTTGCATCTGATCTTTGCAGAATTGACTTAGTGGATGTTAAAGACTTTGGAGACTGTTTTACATGTTAATAAAGAGACCTATGACTTAGGGGCATTAAAGATGAGCAGCAGTTTACAAAGTCAATCAATTACATATTGAAATACTAATTATGAGTTGGCCTTATGTAGAATTCCCTTCAATATTATGTTTAGTGTATTTATTTTATGTGTGGGGGGGAGTAGTGTAATGTAGATATACATATAATTTAATGATAAAAATAACTTTGACTTCCTACTTGCTTTATCTTTGTATTTATTTATTCATTAAACAAATGTTAAGTCCTCATTGTGTTCCAGGCATTGTTTCATACTCTTGGAATATGTTGGAGAATCAAAGAGAAAACAAATCCCTGTGTTGAGGGACTTAGATTATTGAATTCTTCAGAACCCAAATTCTTCGACACTCGTGTATGATGAGCAGTTTTATTGTCAACTTTGACTGGAATTATCTGAACAATCTTGATGCTCTACCACTAAAACATTGTTAGTCTTACATGTGAATTATTTATCATCCTGCAGACATGATATTTCATAGCTTAAAATCCACCTGCTAATAATCTATGTCTTTAGCTCATGCCTGGTATTTGTGGGTATCACAGGTAAGAATATTTGCACATAGTAAAGAATACTGTAGCATCCCACAAAAACGTCTACCCATAGAAAAATCACAAGGTTTTAAAAAAAAAACCAACACACAGATTCCACATTCACGAACTCACAGACACATGCATACATGCATCTGTGTAAGTCCCTGTGTGTCCCACAAGCTGATTATATAGCTGCAGAAAGTAAAGGCTAAGTAACCATCATTTCTCTTGGGGTCCACTCCACTCAGCACCACACAAGAAAGCTGGTGCAAGGTGAAGGATTTCAAGAGAAGTGTAATTCCATTCCTTGAGGCAGATATGTGACAGATGCAATGGAAAAAACAGATTTAATACAAATATTTCAAGAAAATTGTCAGCTTTTCTTTTTGCTGAGCAGCCTCAGGGGAAAAGGAGAAATTACCAACTAATATGGGATTGTGGGAAACAACAGAAAGGAAACACAGAAGATTCTGCTAATACAATAAATAGCATTCTCACCTAAGCAATAGCATTAAAGGAAAGTTGAGCACTGAATTTAAAGTGGCAGTGAATTTTTTGAGATTTAGATTTTTGCATTTAGATTTTTAATTAGCTAAAGTGTTCAACTTGTGTTCTCTAAAGATAATAGAATAAGTGAACAACTGGAAAAATTAAGGCATTTGAGGCAAGATGTTAATTAGTCCCTTGTGCAAATAAATTTAACATTCTCTAGCTCTGTTAAAACAATGGATAAAAGAACAATTAGCAAATTAAATACATTGGCCAATATATTAGTTTATTTTAAATTGTCTTAAGGTCAATTGCTATTCAGTTGTTTCTTTTTATCATTCATATTTTGTGTCCACCCACACTTGGACATTTTTTTGCTAATGTAGTTGTATTATTCATAAGCAAAGCTTATTAATATTTGAAAACTGCAAAAACAAAAGCTAGTGTAGGTTTGAGTGTCAGCATGAGAAGAAAGCTCAGAATAAAATCCTAGATGGTAATGTATCCTCAGGAATCTGTTTTGAGCTCTAGAGCCTAGAGCAATGGAAATTGTTTCAGAGTTATTATCAGAATTTCAGAGCTCAGGCACATCTGTGCTATATTTACTGGTGGTATGATGCTTTACAGTGCTATTTCAAAAGTTATAAAAATTGAAATTGTCACACCTACTTTGAAATACAGATGCTCCTTGACTTAACAATAGAATTATGGTAAACGCATTGTAAGTTGAAATCATCAGAAGCAGGGGACCAGCCAGAGTGGCTCAGTGGTTGAGTGTCAATCTATGAACCAGGAGGTCAAGGTTTGATTCCCATCAGAGCACATTCCCAGGTTGTGGGCTCAATCCCCAGTAGGGGGCATGAAGGGGGCAGTTGATTGATGATTCTCTCTCATATATATATATATATGAAACTCATATATATATGTATGTATGTATATATATATGTATGTATGTATATATATATATGTATGTATGTATATATATATGTATGTATGTATGTATATATATAATCAGAAGTTAAAAATGCATTTAATACACCTAACCTACAGAATACCATCACTTAGCCTAGCCTACCTTAAAGGTGCTCATAACACAATATGTATCTAACAAACACTGGCAACACAGTACACTCTCCTGACCTTCTCTTCTTCAGCTCTTCTGACAGCCATGCAAGATTGTCACTGTCTTTAAGTCCTGTTTAATAAGAACACATAGATAAACTTGGTCTGACTCAACCATTACTGATATATCCTTGTAATATCTCGAGACTTTTTTTTTGTTTGTTTTTCATAAGCAATATTTATCCAAAACTATGGGCCAATAATTTAATTTAAAAGATACAGGCTATTCGTAGGAGAGTGGCAATATGTCTTAAGTTATGGGGGTTTTTCTATTTTATCTACAACATGAATTTAATGGCTTAAAATACCTACATGAACAGGTATGGATATAACAGTATCTCTGCTTGAATGAGTTTTTAGATAGCTTAATTATGGAAATTAGAGAATGTCAATTCCTTTGAGAACACTAATGCCAGTGGCCCCTGAAATTAATGCACATTGAGTAGACTCACATTATTAAGAAAGAACTTAAGTTATTCCTTACCAGATTTAAAATCTTCTTTCATGGTTGGGAACAGAAAAGAAAGTGGAAATTCAGAATGCTACCCATTAAGGAAACTCTGTTCATTTAAACAGTCAAAGCCTGCAGAACTAGTAAAACCTTATTAAATGGCCAATATAGTCAGTTAAGTTTATCTTTTCCATCTTAGGTTATTTTATGTAATAAAACTTCCAACTCTTATGAAAATGTTACCTATATGAAGGAAAAAAGATAATCCAGAAAGTAAAGAAAAATTAGGCTTACCTCATAGAGATGATAATGGTGAGACCAAAAGAAGAATGAGGAGCTATAGCAAAAGTGTAGAGTATAATGATGTATGTTGCCCATAATTGCTTCATTTTCTCATCACCTTCATAAAGAATCACATACAGAGGATATAAACATGAAGGAAAATAGTCACTCAACAGAGAGAGGGAGACAGAGGGATAATTTTAAGCAATTAGAATTGTGGGGGCTGAAGGTCTGAGATTTGTAGGGCCTGCCAGCAGGCTAGAAACTCAGGAAGGATTTCTATGTTACAGTCTTGAGACAGAATTCTTTTTTTTCCCTGAAAACTCAAATTGTTACTTTTATGAGCCTTCAACAGATTGGATGAGGCTTACTTACATTATGGAGGGTAATCCTCCTTCCTTAAAGTCAACTGGATTGTAAATGTTAATCACATGTACACAATCCCTTCACACCAACATCTAGACTAGTGTTCAAACAAACACCTGGGCACCATAGCCTAGCCCATTTGTCACATAAAATCAACCATCACCTAGGCCTAATGAAAAACTCATCATAGACAAATAAAAATAGTCCTGGATGAGAAAAAAAAGGTTATTGTAAAATCAAGATGACATCTAAAACACAGCTTGGGGAAATTTAAATATTAGAAGAAGGCTCTCTATTTGCTTGTCAACCTTTCCTGTCTTATATTTCAACTAGAGGCCTGTTGCACGAAGATTCGTGCAATAAGCCTTCCTTCCCCTGGCTGCTGGCACTGGTTTTCTCCAGCACCCAGGACCCAGGCCTTCGCTCTGGCCGTAGCCTCCTGTCTTCGCTCCAGCTGGAGCCTTCAGTCTTCTCCGCTCCAGCTGGACCAACCGCCACTTCTGTAGTTCCCTCCGCCCCCGCCCTCCCCCTCATAGCAGGCACCCTGCCCCGCCCCGCCACTCTGCACCTGTGTATGCAAATTAAACTGCTATCTTTGTTGGGTTTATTTGCATACTCACTCCTGACTGGCTGGTGGGCGTTGCAGAGTTATAATCAATTTGCATATTTCTCTTTTATTGTAGATAACAGATGGATTGTGAGGCCACAGCTGGGTGATCAAATGCAAGTAATTAAACTTTTTTGTGCCTCAGTTTCCTCATAGATAAAATGAAGCTGATAATAGTACATACCACATAAGGTTTTAAATGAAGATTAAATTATGGAAAATATATAAAGCACTTAGAAGAGTGTTGACTTATGGTTTATATGTCATAATTTTCATTATTAGAAATACAATTTTTAAATAAATAAAAAAGTTATTTACATAATGTCAGGCATTCTGGTTTTAATCATTTAACATAATTTCTACATGAAAAGATTGCTTTTGTATTTTTGAAAATACCACTACCCCTGGAAAAGACAGTTTTAAAATAATAAAAGAGAAACTCTTAAGTAAACATTACAAAAGAATTGTATCCAGTGTAATGTTTAGCCAAAAATTTAAAATAAGCATTGGGTAATTTAATTTGAGGAAAGTCTAAAAAATACAAGGCAAAAAATTAAAATCCTGAAATATTACAGTACTGATCCACTTTCATATTTTTCAAATGGTTGCAATGTTGCTGAAACTGCTCCTAAAATAACTGCATGTGTTAACACTTAGGTATGAAAAAAATCAAAAGAAACCTCTTGTTACTCGAAGGAAAGCTTTCTATTGCTTAAGTCACCATGTATCCACAGTATACCAGGTTGGTACATGGTTTATTGGTACATAATAGATTCTATCTTACCTTCCTACATCAGCTTTCTTACTCTCCATCGCTCACTCAGACATGCTTATAAGGAAAAAAACATATCTGAACATTTCACTTTTTCTTTATATGATGAATGTTGTAAAGCATGCATAATATCTTTCAAGGCTTAGATAAGATATATGACACTGGATAAAAATATCTTAGATAAACTCTATAATGCAAAATTAAAGTCATGATAACTGCAGCCTATTATTTTTAGTAATCTCATGGATTTAAACGTTGTATAATAGAGATTGAGAGTCATATCTTGGTAAGTCCCATGATATAAAATGTAAACCTTTCTAATACCATGAAATAAAATAGTATCATTAAGTTTAAACATTGCCTTTACTCAATTTATGGAAATACTATTATTTAAATAGCACTATGATTACTTATAAAACTAGACATCTTCACAGATGTAAGTAAAAGTAACAAGTTGTTTTATAGCTATCACTCTCTCCTGGGTTAAAAAGAGTTTATTGAATGGAATAAAATTTAACTTTAGCATAGAACAGAATCTGTGCTATAAATGCAAAAATGCCAAATATTTTTATTGTTGATTTTATATAGTTATATGGTAATTTAAAAGTCATTTTTTAATTTATAAGTTAAAAATATCAGGTGCATATCTACATATAAAGAGAGAAAACACTTAGACATTAACACTTTAGAGCTCTAAAGACCATAAATGCCAACTCCTCCATTTTGCAATGAAATTGAGGCTGTTGATACTTGCTTCAACTCTGAGATCCTGTATTCTGTCTCATAATCCCTCTGTTTCCAAGCAATAATCCACCTTATTCATTTGGTTATATACACATGCATTCAACATACACATAAAGCACCAAGTATATGCCAGGCTTTGTTCCAGAACCTGGAAATAAAAGAATCCTAGACTTTAAAAGCTTATGTTTGAAAAAAACAGACAGCTTTTCATCCATGCATGAATGAGTGTGACAAATTTTCCTAAGTGTTTGATTACAAGTGTGCAACTACAGAGTGTGGAGTTTTCAATTATATTGAAATGAGGAAGAGGGGGCAGGAATGAGTGTGAAACTTAAGTGGAGTTCTGAAAAGTGAATAGGTATTTGCTAAGCAATATAAGTAAAATACTGTGAATAACCAGGGTGGTTGGAGCACAGGCTTTGAGTAGACCAGAAGAGAATGGGAGAATGAAGTAGGTGTATGAAAAGAGAGGAATGACTGGAATCACAGATTTTTTTTTTTAAAGCAATGGTAATTAAATGTTGGTTCAACACTTTTTTTTAATCTTAAAATCTCATGACACTATTCCCTCACTTCCAGTTGCAGCTAACTCAGACATTATCCGTGATGGGGAAGATCATTCTGCATATTCCCCTGAAAAGCTCAAATCTTCATGTAATACTTTCCATCCCTATGTCTAGCTGTGCCAATGCAGGCATACTCGACTCTCATTCAAATTATCAGAAACCTATGTAGTAGATGTGGATAATCATATTTGCTACGCATCTACATAACTTGCATTGTCTTAATTGACCGCCCTGTGCTCTTTTGTGAAACATGGACGTTGGAGACATCTCTAGTCTCAGTCAGATCATAAGTCCCATGTCAACCTTTTATCCAGGTTAATAATAGACTTGGGTTTTGTGAATTCTCATATTCTTTAACCACTCTATTCTGCTTCTACAATTAAACCTCTCCATACATATAAAACCGACCTCTAAAATATTGTTAGGTCTTTCTTTTCTTTAAGTTCAGAAGAATCTTTAACCTTTGTCTACAACTTTGTCTGGAAGCAGAAAACATCACATTGTCCTAATAAGCCTGAGGTTGAGTCTTTTGTTTCCCTCTCATTTGTCCTGGATGATAGTTTCCAAAAGGCAAAAACAAACAAATAACTCTTAAAATCACGAGTCATCAGTGATATCTACATATATAAAAGCCTAAGCGACCGTCCAACTGGTAGCTATGATGCACACTGACCACCAGGGGGCAGATGCTCAATGCAGGAGCTGCCAAGCTGCAGTGACTTGGCAGCTGCGGTTCTCGGGTGACACACCTGGAACCAGAGAGGAGGGAGCCTGATTCCGGGGTGTGTCACCCAAGAACTGCCCTCTCACAATCCAGGATGCCTTGGGGGATGTCGAAGAGCTGGTTTTGGCCTGATTCTCAGGCCAGGCTGAGGGACC
The DNA here is from genome assembly GCF_963455305.1 of Plecotus auritus. Classification (NCBI taxonomy): domain Eukaryota; kingdom Metazoa; phylum Chordata; class Mammalia; order Chiroptera; family Vespertilionidae; genus Plecotus; species Plecotus auritus. The sequence continues at coordinate 140,123,154 of NC_137775.1, read as the reverse complement.
CACTGGTGCACGAACCCATGCACCGGGCCTCTAGTGTTTAAATAAAACAGCTCCATCCAATATTTTGTCTCTGTTCCTCTGGGTGAATACAGTTAAGAAAAATACAGTGGCAGTGTTCCTGTCTTGCAGGACATGTTATTAAAGATAGCTGAGGAAGCCTTCCATATCTCATGTGAACACATTGCTGATGTCAACACAGCAGTTTAAAGTGACCTGGAATACAGGGAATTCTTTCAATTTTAGCTTTCGTGTGGTTTCTGTGATGTTTTCTTCAGATTCCACCAATTGTTCCATGAGAAAGATGTAGTACCATTTTTATAATCATTGTCTCCATGTGATAATTTTGATAAAATAGATTGAGAGAAATATGTGCTTTTCTTTCAAATTAAAGCATTATTTTTAGTAATTGCTAACGAACACATCTGTGGGTTGTTTATCTTTAACAGACATGAGTAGTATGTGTCACCCCCTACCCCCAATATGCAGGTGTGTCTTTCCAATGTTATATAATTCTGAGAGATTACACCTAAGTAAGAATAGGTTCACATAATATTTACATGTTATATAGAGATGAAATATTGGAAAAATAGAAATTAAATATGATGAAAATTTATGTCTGAGTAAATGAGAGTATGAAATCTTCATGGGCAGACAGATTTTTCTATGTATTTATATATATGTACTATCAATTACTGAGAGGGAGAGGTATTGATGTCTCCTGTTATTATAATTGTAATTATTAATAGACCTATTTTTCCTTTCAGGTCTATCATATTTTGCTATATTATATGGAAGCTCAATGACTACTTTGTACACATTTACAGTTTTTATGATTCTCAGCAAGCTGACCCCTTTATTATTATATGATATCTTTTTATTCCTGGTAATTTTCTTGTTCTGATAGTTGCTTTGTCTGAAAATAATAGTTTTAGTGGTTTTTTTAAATTCAGTTTGCACATTATGACTTTTCTAGCAGTTTTATTTTAGCAAATCTATGCCTTTATTTTTATTAATTCATTTATTTTGGATGCTATTCTGGCCTCCCTGGTTATATATATATATATATATATATATATATATATATATGAGAGAGAGAGAGAGAGAGAGAGAAACTTCAATGATGAGAGAGAATCACTGATTGGCTGCCTCCTGCATACTTCACTGGGGATTGAGCCTGCAACTCAGGCATGTGCCCTGACCAGGAATTGAACAGTGACCTCCTGATTCATAGGTTGATGCTCAACCACTGAGCCATGCCTGCTGAGCCAGATATTCTTGTTGTTTTTTTACTTTATTTTTATTGTGGACACTATTATAGATGTCCCCATTCCATCCCCCCTCCTTGGCCCACCTGTACCTGATACATGTGCTAAGGGGTTAATTTCCAAAACATGCTTTTATTTTTAAAGGGTTTTTGTAAACAGCCTAAGGTTGGCTCTTTTGTTTCTCTCTCATTTGACAATCTCTGTATGTAAATTGGTATTACTGGATTGCTTATATTCAATATTATTCAGAATGTTAAATTAAAATACCATCCTGATTGCTGTTTCCTGTGTTTTTCCTATCTGTTCTTTGTTTCTTTTTTCCATTTTTTTTGGTCTTTTTTGGTTAATTTCCATATTTTTTGTTGGTCCTTGTTTTAGCCAGGTATTATAATATATTTGCCTGAAGAATACCATTAAAATTTCTTTCAGTGCAAATCTAGTGGCAATTAATTCTCAATTTCTGTCTGTCTGAAAAAGGATTTCTCCTGCAATTTTGAAGGAAATTTCAGTAACTGGCCAATGAACACTGGTACAGGAATGAGAAGAGTAAATGTCAGTTTTATTCTGTCATCAAAATTTAGTTAGCCAACAATAATTACGTTGTATTAAATATATAATGATTAGCAAATATTGTCTCAGCAGCTTAAAATGATGGAGTTAATGAGAATTAGGGAGCTATTTGTAATGACTTACACTTACGGGTAAGGAAGTCCATGGACACATAAAGCCACGTCCCTTATGTTAATAAACTTGTAGCAGAGGTAGCAGTGCAGGGTACACAGTGTCAAACAGGAATTTCTTCCTGGTCTCGGGAGACGGCTGTGGTATCAGTCAGCTTGCTTTTATAATGTATTTATTGAGCTAAAACTGAAGTCCTTCGATTCTGCCTCTGCCCAGACAACTGAAGATGGGAACCAAAAGGTGCAGTATCCACTGCCCATCACCTTCATTAGAAAATTAAATACTTGCCCTGGACTTAAGCATGGGAACCTAGAAGGAACAGACAGTTGGTGCCACTATTTATTATTCTAATTCACCTAAAAATAAGTATTTTTCTCCTTTGAGAGACAGGTGTTGAATCACCAATTTCCATGTGTGAAGTTTAAGAAAAATTGGAATAAGTTCTGTTACCTTGTTTTAAATTAATCTAGCTAAATCAGAGAACAATTGAAAAAAAAGTTTTTAAATATATTTTATTGATTTTTTACAGAGAGGAAGGGAGAGGGATAGAGAGTTAGAAACATCGATCAGCTGCCTCCTGCACACCCCCTACTGGGGATGTGCCCACAACCAAGGTACATGCCCTTGACTGGAATCGAACCTGGAACCCTTCAGTCCGCAGGCCAATGCTCTATCCACTGAGCCAAACCGGTCAGGGCCAAAAGAAAAAAAAATTAAAGAATTTTATATTTGTCTACTTATGTGCAAACACAAAGAAATGACTTTTTATTCCTCCATGAGCAATGCAAATTAGATCATATTTTTATGTTCTTCCACATTTTTAAAGCAGATTTCTTATATCTGCGACTAATTCGCATGAGTACTATACTCCAAGGTTTTCAAAAGTTAACTAATTGCTATTTGGTGCCGAAGGACAGCAGCTTATAATGATACATAATGTGTGATGAAATAAGTTTAAAAGAGAAAAGAAAAACAAGGGCATGAGTCTGTGTGATTTTTAGAACTAAAAAGGTATCATTCCACCGACTTCCCAATAGTCCTACAGCCTCTTAATTTGCATATCAATACAGATCAATGTAGATCAGTATTCTGTAGAATCCTACCTGTGTCAGTTTTTCCTTGTGATCATGTGACTACAGTCATCTTTTCTCTCCAGCTTCTTTTCTCTAAATTTGATTGCCTGGTGATTGACAGTCTGGTTCAAGCCTTTCTTCTTCCCTCACACCTGAGTTCCCTTCTCTGCCTTTGGCTCCTCAGCTGTCCTGCTGAGGAGGCAAACCACCCTGAGGGTGGTTGAATCCTCTTGCTCAGCTCAAAGAAATGCAACCAAAGCCAGATACTGTAACTGTGAACTCACCATTTAGACAGTTTGCCAGTTTTCATGAAAGCACTTTCTTGTCAAAAGCCTGTTCTATGACTTTATAAGGAAAAAACAAATTTAAAAAAATGCAAAACATATTTGAATACTTAAAGTCAGACTCAACGTGATGACATAAATGATAATACTCATAACTACAATAATAACAGTGTGTTTGCTTCTCTGTTTAATACCTAAGGAAACTGCATCTTAGAGCCATTTAGTAAATTGTTCTCATTTATGCATTTATACAAGAACAACAATTTTATTCCATCGATAACAGTAATCCTGTGTCCTTTCTTCTACAAAGAATGCTAGAGGCTAGTGGCAGCTTTCGCAGGTTGTAAGAGGTCTGGCATATCTGTGCCCCAGATAACTAGAGCACAGATATCTGGGGGGAAATCTTTCTGTGAAAAATCATAGACATATCTTACTACATGAAATACATATCACAGCTTTAAATATTATAGAAAATTCCTTTAAATATATTTTCAAAATAAAAGGAAATTAAAGTTCTTACATTGTAGTGTATCAATCTTTTATTATGAAACTATAAATTACAGTGGCTTTTGTCTATAGTTAGAATTAATACTTTCTCTTTCATAAAATGCACCAATGATTTCTAAGGAGAAAAATAATATTATTGTATCCATAGATGCTGAAAAATATTTTAAAATACAGTATTATTGATTTTAAAACAGTCAAATAGACATAAACATTTACTTGTATTATTATTTATTTTTGTATTATGTATTTTTCCATACAAACAACTGTAAGCCTACTTGTCCACCCAAGTATATGCACTCATTATTTTATAGAATGTTTCTGACCTTGTACTTGCCTGTTTCTTAGATTTGTTTCAAGCTGTGCCTCTTTGATTAGGAAAGCAACACTCTGTTTTCATCATTGCATTGCATCAGGGGGCCCATGATTGTGATTTGGTTCCTTGCTGGTTATGGTGACTGATCATTTATCAGACTTCTAATTGATTTATCAGCCAATAAATACTTGGTGTAAAACTACATCCAAACTATGTAAATATCTTATAACTTAAAAACTTTCAATGTATTCAATGTATCATGTTCAAATTGACCCTTGGTCTCCTATTTTTAAATTTTTATTATAATTTATTTCTGCAGATATTTATTTTTTATCTCAAATGGTTCACATTTGTCCATGGAAAGTTCATTCATGTTGGCCTCTATGTCCTTTTAACATGTTCCCTTCCTTTTTTGAGAACTTCTCTAACACAAGATGGTCTGGGCTCATCTTATTTTTCTGTCTAAGCCCTAGAGCCAGCCTTTTCTTCAAGGAGCCATATTTTCTTTTTAGTAGAATATAACATTTTCCTGGCCATGCTCTCTGAGCAGACAGAAACACACCAGGCACGTGCTCACCTTAGGGACTTTGAACTTGTGTTCTTTGCACTTTGATGATCTTTTTGTCTGGAATATTATTTCACCAGCCATTTGCCTAACTAACCACCTCACTTCTTTTCTATCAGTAGTCAAATGTCTCCTTGTCAACACACCTAATGTAATCAACAATTTTAACATTTCAATCTTCACATAAACAGTTTGCCACTAGTGCTTTCCATCCAACTTCCTTTGCTCACCTACCTCAGGAATAAAATAAATTAACAAGATAGGACCATAGACATGGAAGCATGAAACAGACTGAGGGAAGGTGGAAAGGACCAGGAAGAGATTAACCAAAGAATTTATAAGCATATATGCATAGCCCATGGACACAGACAATAGACAGTGAAGACCTAGGGGGGAGGGGATGAGGGCAAAGAGGGGGGTGGGGAGTGGGGAACATCTGTAATACTCTCTTTAATATAAAAAAATAAATTTAAAAATATTTTCAATGGCATCCTTCTCATTATAACACAGTATCTAATTCACTGGTGCTTTGTATTTTACATTTTTGAATGGAACATACACGTTGAAAATCCATACTTTGTAATGAAGGTAGGTGACTTCCTACATCATCTCACCACTGCCTAGACTCCAGGCAGTTTTTCCCTACCTCAACCTCTAATCTTACTTCTGGCAATACTGCATAATATGTAATTTTCCAAACTTAACACCACCATGTGGTGTTTTCATCTTCTTATTTATCTTTCCAAGTTTGCTCCTTGCTTCTCAGTCTTCTTCCAAATAGGTTAATGAACACAAATTAATCTGCATAAATTAAACATTTGTTTGCAACAATTAATTAATCTGTGCAAATTCTGAATCATGGTTGTTCATCCATTCTTGTGCATCAAATGCTATTTTCTAGTTGTTTCAATGTCTATTGCTTTATTAAAATGTTAATTATTCATAAAATAATCCCATCATTTTTGTAATTTAGATTAGATTTTTTAGTAGGAATTAGCACCAGGAACAAATTTAGATCAACAGTCAGCTTTAATTCAATCTTATTTTTACTTGTTAAATTTATTTAAGAAAATTATAATCATTTAAAAACTTGAACCAGTTTTTTTTTTTAAGTTTATACTTTCATAACTACATGTGTTATGGATATGAGTAACCCTGTAAATGAATATATTTTGTATCAAGTGGTTATGGATGTTTCCTTGCCAAAAAACTGAGTTGTTTTCTTTTTTATTATAAAAATAATCAATGCCAGAAAATGTACCCTAGCATATTAAATTAATGATATTCCCATGTATAGTAAAAAAATTAAGGAATTTATTTTAAGATTCCTTAATCAAAGATACAGTTCAGTTATGCACCCATCACATGATTATTTAGTTTCTTCTATGCAGCAGACATGGTTCCAGAGACTGGTGATACATAGAAAATAAAACAAGGCTGGCCTTCATGTTACAGTGCATCTACCTAATAAAAGAGTAACATGCGACAGAAAAACCAAGATGGCAGCATAGGTAAACACCTAAACTGCTGCCTCGCACAACAATTTCAAAACTACAACTAAAAGACAAAACGTCTATCACCCAGAACCACGGGAAAGCTGGCTGAGTGGAAGTTCTACAACTAGAAGGAAAGAGAAAAGAGAAAAGAGCATTGAGACGCGCACAAGCGCTGAAAAACTAAGGTACAGAGGCGAGCGAATCGGGCTGGCGGTGGGCGAATGGGTGCACTGCTTTTTTCAACCCGAAGGGAGACAAGCTCCCGATTACTCTGAACTCCAGTTTCTGGGGAAATGCTGGGGACCCAAACTCCTACGAGGAGAAGCTGGACTGTCTGCCATAGGGTCAGAAAGTGAGGGTGACTTTCTTGCAGAGGTGCGTGCAGCAATCATTGTTTACTATGCTGGGGCACAGAGTACGGGGACTTGGAAACACGGAGATGCAGAGACGGCTGACTGGCAGCCATCGCTGTTTGCCATGCCCTAGCCTCGTGACTCCCTGAGACCCCGCCCCACACAATCTACAAACCCACCCAAGCTCCACGCAGCGGCTTTTGCATATAAATGGCCTGCCCGATCGCAGCTTAACCTAACAAACTGCAGCTCTAGTCAGAGAACTCCAAAACCTCCAAACCCCAGGCAAAGAGGAGAAAACTGTAGTTCTCGCTGTAGGTCCTGCTGGGTGGTCTCAGACAGTAGCTGACCTGCACCCCATTGGAGATCCAGAAGCTAGTGTATCTAGTGGTCAGTGTGAGACAACACCAGATTTCAACTACTCACATCCATAAGTGACACATTCAAGAGGCAGACTCAATGAGCACCAAAGCCCCCACTAAAGCAAGTCCTGCCCCATAAGCCTGTCTCCAGCACAGCAGTTCTTCCATTATAGACACAGCAGGTCCTCACAGCCAATTGGCCTGGAGGTCAATCCCTCCCAGTGTACCAACAGCAATCAAGGCTTAACTACACCAAGACTTCGCACTCAGCCCACAAAGGGGTGCACCAAGAGTGTCCACCCCAGGTGATTGGGGAGGCTGAACGAATGGGCCCTATAGGTCACCTAAAGAAAACCACTCCATCAACACAGGGAAGCAGCAAAATGCGGAGACAAAGAAACATGTCACGAATGAAAGAAATGGAGGAAAGCAAACTACTGGACATAGAGTTCAAAACCACATTTATAAGGTAACTCAAGAATCTTCTAAAAACTGCCAAGAAACTTGAAGAGACTTCCGAGGAGCTTAGTGAAACCTTCAAGGACTTTAATGAGAATGCCAAAAAAATAGAAAAGGACCAGTCAGAAATTAAGCATACACTGACTGAAATAAAGAATATACAGAAATTCAACTGTAGATCAAAGGACCCCAAGAATCAAACCAAAGATCTGAAATATGAGGAAACAAAAAACACCCAACCAGAAAAACAAAAAGAAAAAAGAATCCAAAAATATGAAGATAGTGTAAGGAGCCTCTGGGACAACTTTAAGCGAACCAACATCTGAATTATTGAGGTGCCAGAAGAAGAGAGAGAGCAAAAATTGAAAACCTATTAGAAGAAATAATGACAGAAAACTTTCCCAACCTGGTGAAAGAAATAGACTTATAAGTCCAGGAAGCACAGAGAACCCCAAACAAGAGGAATCCAAAGAGAACCACACCAAGACACATCATAATTAAAATGCCAAGGGCAAAAGACAAAGAGAGAATCTTGAAAGAATCAAGAGAAAAACAGTTACCTACAAAGGAGTACCCATACGACTGTCAGCTGATTTCTCAACAGAAACTATGCAGGCCAGAAGGGAGTGGCAAGAAATATTCAAAGTGATGAACAGCAAGAACCTACAACCAAGATTACTCTCCCCAGCAAAGCTATCATTCAGAATTGAAGTTCAGATAAAGAGCTTCACAGACAAAAAAAGCTAAAGGAGTTCATCACCACCAAACCAGGATTATATGAAATGCTGAAGGGTATTCTTTAAGAAGAGGAAGAAGAACAAAAAGGTAAAGATAAAAATTATGAACAACAAAATAACAACAAATACATACCTACCAATAAGTGAATCTAAAAATCAAGTGAATGGAAAATCTGATGAACAGAATGGACTGATGAATATAATAAAATCAGGGACATAGAAAAGGAGTGGACTGACAATTCTCATGGGAAAGGGGGTGTGAGGGATGTGGGAAGAGATTAGACAAAAATCTTATACCTATGGATGAAGACAGTGGCTGGGGGTAAGGGCATGGGGTGGGGTGGGGAATCAGGTGGAGGGGAGCTATGGGGGAAAAAAAACGAGGAACACCTGTATTAATCTGAACAATAAAGATTTATTTTTTAAAAAAGAGTAACATGCTAATTGACTTTACCTTCGCAACGCCCACCAGCCAATCAGGAGTGAGTATGCAAATTAACCCAATAAAGATGGCGGGTTAATTTGCATATGCAGGCACCACGTGGCAGGGGATGGGGTGGGATGCCATGGTGATAATGCAGGTGTTCCGCACCACCCCAGCCACGAGGGGGCCTCTGGGCAGTGTGGCAAGGCAGAAAGGCGGCTCTGGCCAGAGCGAAGGTGGTGCCGGCAGCCAGGGGAATGAAGGCCCATTCTTACATGAATCTTCATTTGTGCATCAGGCCACTAGTTCTAGAATATCCTATCTAATAAAGAGGGAATATGCTAATTAACCATCACTCTTTCACAAAGATGGCTGCACCCACAGCTGAAGCCAAGTTCCCATAAGAAACCTTAACAAGCAATCAGCAGGGACCTGAGGCTACACCCTCCCCCACCCCCGTGGGGCTTGACAGGGGACCTCAGGTCAGCAGGGCTTGACAGGGGACCTCAGTCCGCCTTTCACACCTGGCAGGGCTTGACAGGGGACCTCAAGGTGCTCTTCCCATCCTAATGCTGGGCTAGGGGACCTCAGGCTGCTCCTCCAACCCAGTGCCAAGCCAGGGGACCTCAGGCTACGCCCCCCACCAGGTGAGGCTTGACAGGGGACCTCAAAGTGTGCTTCCCGTCCTGGTGCTGGGCTAGGGGACCTCAGGCTGCTCCCCCCGCCCCAACGCCAGGCTGGGGGACCTCAGGCCATGCCCCACACCTGGCAGGGCTTGACAGGGGACTTCAGGCCACGCCCCCCACCCAGCGGGGCTTGATGGGGGACCTCAAGGTGCACTTCCCGTCCTGGTGCTGGGCTAGGGGACCTCAGGCTGCTCCCCCCGCCCTAGCACCAGGCCAGGGGACTTCAGGCCATGCCCCCCACCAGGTGGGGCTTGACAGGGGACTTCAGGCCTCACCCCGCACCCTGGCACCAGGCCAGGGGACCTGAGGCTGTGTCCCCCTGCCTGGTGGGCCTTGACAGGGGACCTCAAGGTGCATCCCCATTGCTGGGTCGGGGGAACTCAGGCCATGCCTCCTGCCCAGGGGGGCCCTGAGCCTGCACCCCCCTGCTGATGGGGCTTGACAGGGAACCTGAAGCTGTTCCCCCCTCCCGGTGCCGGGCCGGGGGAACTGAGGCTGTGCGCCCCCCGCCTGGTGGGGCTTGACAGGGGATCTCAGGCCATGTCCCACACCTGGCAGGGCTTGATGGGGGACCTCAAGGCACACCCCCTGTCCTGGCGCCAGGCCAGGGGACCTGAGGCTACATTCCCTGCCTGGCAGGGCTTGACAAGGGTGGGACTAGCCAGGTCTGGATCTATCCCAATGAGGGAGGGGGGCCCAGCCGGGTCTGGGTCTCATGCGATTTTGAGGTGCATGTGGGTGGGCAGGGACTTGACTCTGGGTCCCATGGTATGCCCCAGACTCTGACAGGAGGAAGGTTTTCATATACATTTTACTAATTTTCTTTCATCTCTGACACTTCTATAGAGAAATGGCAAATAGCAATATTAAATCATTTCCTCTAATTAATCCCCTTTTAATGTGCATGAATTTTGTGCACCGGGCCACTAGTTGAGGATAAAAGTCATATGTTTATGAGCTAAAAAAAATTAGCAAGGTAATGCAGAGGTGCTTCAAACATATCAGAGCAGGTTATGTGGAAGAGATTTGTAAGAGGGATTAAAGATAGTCCCACCCATGACTTTGATGCTCTGTCAATACAATTTGGTTTTAGTTTTCCTCCTCTAAAATGATGCATGCAACTGGGTAGAAAGATACATGTCCCATTATACTCTTGGATTCATCCTCACAACTTCCTCGTCAAGCTTAGTTTGGATAGAAGAAGTAGGGAATCATTTTCCACTTATTGTCTGTTGTTCTTAACCCCAAGAGAGCCCACCTAGTTTATGAAAATAAAACTGTTCTTTCCCCCCCCATATGATTGCATGGATATTTTATATTGCCACCTAAAACCATTCAGAAGTAGATACAGTTCCCATTACATCACAGTTGTTGCTTATAAATTATGAAGCAGACAGGATTTTGTTTGGTTCCCCTAAGCTTCACTGAACCTGTAGGCTGGAGAATAAAATTTATTCTGACTGGAAAGCTGAATAAACACATTTCAGTTTTAACGGGAAACATTTATCAGATCCATTGAGTTCAAATAGTGAGACAATTCAGTGGAATAATGTGTTTCCTTCGTTTAATGTTAAATGTGTCAATAACATTTTAGGAAATGGGTTAGGCTACCGACTCTAGACTACACAGAACAAAGTGTGATTATTCATTGATTCTAAGAGGTTTACATTTGTTTAAATCTGTGCTGTTTATTTAAGTAGGTTTGTGTTTCTCATCTCCATTCAATTCATTTGACTGATTGGATTTTGGCATATCTTCTTGAATACAGTAGTTTATATTTTGACCAAGCAGGTCAAAGAAATAACTTGGAAGATTATAATTTAGGAAAAACCTATAAGCACTTGATGTTGTTGAGTTAAAATGTTAGTGTGTTTTCAGGGAATATTTTTGTCTTCAAAACTGTCTTAAACTTCTTAATTTACAGATCTTAAAACTTGTACCATTGAAATAAAACTTACACTATCTGGTAAAATGGTGTTAAAAATGTTGCAATTAGATTTCAATCAACTCGTTAAAGTGTAGGCAGTCCATGAAAGGTAAGTCAGAATTCTTATTCCAGTGTCCTTGGGACTTTAGTTTCTTTGAGGTGAATAAAACGCAATGACTATTTTCTGATAAGGCAAAAACACATGCTAACATATGAGGAAGTTTTAGAGTATTCATTGTTTCACTTTATTTTTAATCTTTGTATCCTGTTCATAGTGAGTTAATTTGGACACAGGTTAAAGTGAGTTAATTTGAAGATAGGATAAAGTGAGCTAATCTGACACAGAGTAAAATGAGTTAATTTGAATACAGGAAAAGTTTGTTGTGGTGAATTCATTAACATATTCAGAAACTCCTAAAAGTTCATCTTAGATTTATAATTGTATTGAATATCATTAATAGTACACTTTAGGAGCAGCAATATGATATTCCTTTGGGCCTATACAGATCCAGTAGTATTTAAAAGAAAGAAGAACACTATACAGATCCAGTAGCATTTAAAAGAAAGAAGAACACTATACAGATCCAGTAGTATTTAAAAGAAAGAAGAACACTATACAGATCCAGTAGTATTTAAAAGAAAGAAGAACACTATACAGATCCAGTAGTATTTAAAAGAAAGAAGAACACTATACAGATCCAGTAGTATTTAAAAGAAAGAAGAACACTATACAGATCCAGTAGTATTTAAAAGAAAGAAGAACACTATACAGATCCAGTAGTATTTAAAAGAAAGAAGAACACTATACAGATCCAGTAGTATTTAAAAGAAAGAAGAACAAGGATTGTGTAAATTTAGGCCAAGTTGGAAAAAAAAAGCATAAGAAATGGACATGGAAGTAGCTCAGTCTAAGGTAGACACCAGAATATTAGTGAACACACAATTGAGAGTATGGAAAACATATCAACATGTGACATTTGTATATTCATATTAATCACCAAGTACTTCCTATATGCTAAGTACTTGCCTAGAAACTGTCACATTCGGGTGAGATGCACAGATAAGGCTAGATATCAAGAAACTGACATTTTATTAGAGAGTTTTCTCATCCCAGGAGAAGTTTATAACCAACGTGTGTGTCAAAATCTGACCAGAGCAAACATCATGGCAAATATAAAGTTAGACACTCTTAAACAAATTCTCATATAGTATCGCACATTTTAAAAATGAAAATAAAATAAAATAATCAAATGAAAAAAGGTATTTCCCTCAATATGTTTATTATATTAATACACTTTCTTTTCATTTACTTCGGAAAGAGTCCTAATTCATAATTTTATTCCTCTTTCTCCATTTCCTGAAATCCAAATTAGCAGCTTCTATTGATTCTGTGTGTTTACTATCATTCATTATATTCTTTTTAGTTTCTTCAGTTAAATGCAACCGTAGACTCCCTGCTTCCAATCTTGACCATTCTAGTTCATTCTAAAAATTGAATCCAGATTCCAAACACACAAACCCAATCTGAAAAGACAAATCATAGACAGGGAGTAAAATTTGGCTAAAGACAAATATGAAAAAGTATGTGTACTCAGAATATATATGGCTCACTAAAAACTTAATAAGAAAAGAAACAGCCCAATAAAACATGCAAATGGTGTGGAGACACTTCACCAGAGAGATATATGGAGGACATGTAATTAACAATGTTTAATATCCAAACTAAATGTGGAAGAAAAAAATAACAAATTTGGGTGCTCAATATCATTAGTCATTAGGAAAATGCAAATTCAAATGACAATAAAATACCTCTACAAACCTAAGAATATCTCAAATCAAAGACATCCACATAGTAGCAATGCAAATAAACTCAATGATTACAGGCTTGAATGCAAAAATGGCTCAGCAACTTTGGAAAATATTTTGGCTATTGCTAGTAAAGGTGAAGATATAATTAACATATGACCCAGCAATCCCAATTTTTGATGTCCAATTAAGAGACATGAAAACTTACATTCATACATGTGTATATAGTTATATTTATTATATCACAAAACTAGAAACAAGCTCATAAAACTGTACACTAAAAAGTGATTATTGCTATATGTTAATTATATATCAATAAACTTGACTTAAGAAATAGGATTATTTCCCTATTTTATTTATTTATTTATTTATTATTTTTATTTTTTTTTGAGAGAAAGAGAGAGGATGGGAGAGGGAGAGAAACATCGATCGGTTGCCTCCTTCAGTCAGCCTGACAAAGGATTGAACCTGCAACCCGGTATATGTACCCTGACCAGCAATAGACCCAGTTACCTTTCATTTATTATTATTGCTGAATAATATTCCATTGTGTGTTTGTGTGTATCATACAACTGACCCACATTGGGCAGGGCTATTTTACTATTTAAAATTCTCAATCAATTTCCATTACCCAAAGAATGAAAGCCACATTCTACATCATAACACGTATCTTATTTCATGATTTTCTCTGATTAGTTATCTAAACTTCTTTCCCCATTAATAAAATCAAATTCCCATTCTGTTGAACTGAAATAGCCAATTTACACAGTAAACCTTCCATTTTTACATGAACCACATATTATAAAAGTATGTGCTACTACTGTGATGCATAGAACTACAATGTTTTTTTCTCTGTAATTGAAATCAACTTGCCCCTGAACTCTTATTTCAAATCAATAAAGGAGAATATATCATCTCTTTAAAGAAACTCTGTGCCATTCAAGTTAAAGCAGTCTCTTAAGGTTAATTTCTCAATCAGTGTTGCATTTAAGATTAGTTAATTTAAAATTCAAACTTAATCTTAGGGATATTGTCCCATCTTAATGATCTTTCTTTTTATCCCTCTGAGCTGGAAGGAAAATATTTAGCATTAGAAGGGGTGTAGAGTCCTGAATTGTCATCAAGGCTAGTTGTGGCATCTCTAATATATCTTGATCTGTCTGGTCTTTGGTTCATCTTCTGACCAGCATCTACTATGGCTTGCTGTGTCTGTCCCTTGAGAATGGGCATATATTATTGTTGTCATGACACTAGTATTTGCTATGGCGTTCAGCTATAAGGTCCACATACCTTGTGTTATTCTTATCCAGACCACAGGCATTTTCTGGATAATTCAATGATGTATCTATGTCTCCCATTGTATCATGGCTTATAAAAATGACCATAAAAAATCTTCTGAGAATTAAATTTTGCTATTTGATTAATCCCTTAAAAAACATAGAACGTATTTTAACTTTCAACTGCCTGAATTTTAGAATCTAACAACCTAGTTAGTAAAAGTCTCTTTTGAATTGAGCTTCACTAACCTCTTTTAGAATTTCAAAGCTAAAAAACAAAACAAAACAAAAACAAAAACTCCCTTTTATTCTAACCCTAAAATTCTAATCTTTCCCAGTAAAAATAATTGCCTCCGGATTTACAAAAAACAAACAAACATGAAACACAAATAAGAAAAAAGTAAGCAATTACCTTGCAATGTATTTTGCAACATTTGTCTTATAGATGGCCCACTCCTCTGAAAGGTTTCCACTCATCCCAAAGGATGTGTTATTTGTAAGAATATTTTGATCTCCAAAGACTATCCATTGCTGCTTCCACAGGTTTCCTTTGTAAATGATATTCTCCATGTCTGTAATTATCACATTTATTAAAAACACTCTTTAATTACATTTTCAAGTATGATTTAGTTTTGAATTTATAAGCTATTTAGATGTGTTTTTATTTTTTATTATTTAAAAGAATACTTCGAATAAATATTCCCATCTCTTTGTCCCTTTCCTTTTTGGCAGTCATCTAATTGTTCTCTATATCCATGGGTATATTTCTATTTTGTTTTATTTATTCATTTATAGATTGTGTTTTTTATAGATTCCATGTATGTATAAGTGAAAACATGCAATGTTTGTCTCTCTCAATGTTTGTCAGCAAGGTCCATCCATGCTGTTGCAAATGGCAAGATTTCATTCATTTTTATTGCTGAATAATATTCCATTGTGTGTTGTATCATTCAATGTTTCTTTTCTAATTCATTTAATTGCACTGAATTAAGAGGCCATAGTATGACAATACTGATGAGTTGATGTTGTGATGAGATGTGTTGAAATTTGCTTGATGGTCTAATATATGTGATGAATATATGGAATATCTAAAAAATTATTACATAGATATATAATCTTTGAATATTGGAAACAGTGTTCTGTACATTGCTGAGGAGTAATATGCAAAACATTTGAAAACCAATGCTGTGTTTATTCAACCAATAGAAATGTATGTTTAATCATTCAGAGCAGCTGGGGGCACATACACCTCTGTATACAGTTAGATAAAGCTTATTATGTTGCTCAAGTCTTAGATATCATCAATGTATTTTTGCATGTTTAGCATATAATTATAATTGAAGAATTGGTGTAGAAAACTCAGTATGATGTTGAATTTGACAACTCAAAATGTTTAGGTCAACTTTTGCGCTATATGTTGTGAAACTTTTTAAATTTCATGCATATTTGAAATGATTATATTGTCCTCAAGAATGAGATATTTTAGTATGATTTGGCTCTGCTTTATCTTAAATAATGTTGTGTCCTTAAGTCTATTTTTTCTGGAACTTACTGCTTATATATTTTATACCTCTTTGCAGGATTTAAGGGGGTATTACTCATTGGTTATTCCAATAGATAAAAATTTTGTCAGAGATGTACTTAAATTATAGGCAGCTAATACTTTATCATCAGTCCTACTATTCAGTTATTTTATTCATAACATTCTTACCCATTGTTTTTTAATTTTTCTTAGTTATTACACTATTTGAAAAGATGAAGATACCTTTTATTTTATTTTTAAATTGAGTTTATTAGGGTAGCATTGATTAATAAGATTATATAGGTTCAAGTGAACGTTTCTATGATACATGATCTGTATATTGCATGTGTGCCCACCACCCCAACTTTTTAATAATGTGTTAGAGATTTCTTTTTTATTATGGTTTCTAATGGATACTAGTTTGTGTAGGGAAAAACGTATAAAACTTGCATGACTATTTTATTGATTTTATTATATTTTTATCCTATATAATAAAGACATAATGTGCAAATTGACCATCACACCCTCACAAATGGCTGCCTACAACCAGGCTGGCAGGGGCGTTAGTGAAGGACAACCAAATGACTGAACAAGCAGGCTGAATGGGCGACCAGGCTGGCGGGGGGTCCATGAGGGGCAACCAGGCTGGCAGCGGGGGGGGCAGTAGGGGACAACCAGGCCGGCAGGGGGGGGGGGCAGTTAGGAGCAACCAGGCAGGCAGGTGAGCGATTAGGAGCCAGCGGTCCAGGATTGTGAGAGGGATGTCTGACTGCCAGTTTAGGCCCAGCAGTAGGACATCCCCTGAGGGCCTAAACTGGCAGTCAGACATCCCCTAAGGGGTCCCGGATTTGAGAGGGTGCAGGCTGGGCTGAAGGGACCCCCCATGCACGAATTTCATGCACCAGGCCTCTAGTTTAATATAATGATGCCACTATATATTTTTATAAATAATCACTTTTTCTTTTATAAAATTTTACATTAAGTGTAGACCATGAGAGAGGGCAGTATTATTATTATTATTAATTTTGCTTTTACTGTCTATTTAAAAAACCTTTAATGCCAGAAACCAATCATTAAAAAAAATTTATCTACCATGTCCCGAATAGTACACAAATAATTTAAACACAAAATTTGTCAGTATTAGCAAACATTTGAAGACATTTCATAGGTGCACATTCATTGATGCATTTAACACTGATAACATGCTTGATAACTGTGTAGGTAATTATTTTCTTATGTGCTGTAAATTGTTCAAGCAATTGAGGCCCAAAAAATTGAAAGTCAGTCACAGTTATTTAAAAGACATTTGTTTGTGTGTGTTGACCTGTAAGTATTGGGCACAATAGGATCCAACTAAATCAAATAAACAGGTTCCTCGGGTGAGTCAGCTTGGTCACCTAAAGAAAAAAGTGAAAACAAATTGAGTGTTTTATGTCAACAGGGTCTATCAACCAGGGTTACAAACATGCATGCCTAAGACACCTCAAGGTTATAAAACAAATTCCTAAAAGTTCAGGTTTATTGCTTCACACTGAGGCACTGTAAAACCTTCTGAATCCCATAGGGAAGCTTTTATTTCAAAATCAATGTTGGAGTTGTTTGAAGAGAAGAGAACTCTGTTTGAACCAATGCTCAAGCAGTTAGGAAGAATCACAGGTATTTGAAATACAATTCTAAGGAGCTTTCCAAAGTTTGAAGAATGAGTATAATAGCTACCTTTTACATGACATCCACTGAATAAATATTGAGTTTATCTACATATCTGTACTAATAAAAGGGTAATATGCTAATTAGACTGGGAGACCTTCCAGACATCCTTCCGGACAAAGCCATGATGGTGGGGCTGAGGCAGAGGCAGTTAGGGGTGATCAGGCCAGGAGGGGAGGGCTGTGAGCAGGCTGGCAGTGGAGGGAAGTTGGGGGCAATCAGGTAAGCGGGGGAGGGGGCAGTTGGGGGCGATCAGACCAGCAAGGGGGGGAAGTTGGGGGCAAGCAGGCTGGCAGGAGGGCAGTTTGGGGCAATCAGGACAGTTGGGGGGGAAGCAGGCTGGTGGGGGAGACAGTTGGGTGTGAGAAGGCAGCAGGCAGAGTGGTTAGGGGCAATCAGGCAAGCAGGCAGGTGAGTGGTTAGGAGCCAGTGGTACCAGATTGCAAGAGGGATAACTGACTGCCGGTTTAGGCCCGATCCCCTATGGGATCGGGCCTAAACCGGCAGTTGGATATCCCCCAAGGGGTCCCAGATTGAAGAGGGTGCAGGCCGGACTGAGGGACACCCTGCCTCCTATGCACGAATTTCATGCACTGGGCCACGAGTAATCTATATATATAAAAGCCTAAGTGACTGTCTGACCAGCCTACTGGCCGACTGGTAGCTATGATGTGCACTGACCACCAGGGGGTAGATGCTCAATGCAGGAACTGCCGAGCTGCGGTGACTTTGCAGCTGCGATTCTCAAGTGAGGCACTTGGAATCAGAGAGGAAGAAGCCCGATTCCGGTGTGTGTCACTCGAGAACTGCCCTCTTGCAATCTGGGACCCCTTGGGGGATATCAGCTGATTTCGGCCTGATCCCTGCAGGCCAGGCCGAGGGACCCCACCTGTGCATGATTCCATGCACGGGGCCTCTAGTATGGATATAAGATCTTTGGTTAATCTCTTCCCACCCTCCCCCCTCCCCCCTCCCCCTTCCCTCTGAGATCCATCAGTCTATTCCATGTTTCCATGCCTGTGGGTTGAGCGTCTGTCCCCTGGTTGTCATTATGCATCATAGCTACCAGTCGGCTGGTCGCTTAGCATTTTATATATATAGATAAACTAACATTTTTCCACAGCCTGTGATGGCCAATTTAATTTGCTCACCTATCTCCTGCACCTGAGGATGAAATCATTGCTGTGAGTCCTGCTGCAGCATTGCAGGTTCAGAATCATTCTGCCTTTGTTGTTCTACTCTGAATGCTGATGTGGGATTTCCTTGAACCCAAGATGGAGGAATAGTTCATCTTAACTTTATTTTCTCCTCCTTTATACACTTACTTGAAAATATTCACTGAAATATTGAATATTTTAAAATAATATGTCCCACCTATATAGATGTTAAATAAACAATAACATAAGCCATTATGTAAATGCATATGTGTTTTATTTTAGTTTTGGCTTACACAACAGAAATGTATCATTTCACAATTCTGGAGGCCAGTGAAACGTGGGGTTTGGGGTGCAGACGTCTTCTCATGGGTTTTTGTCCGATGAAGATGAAGAATTAATCTGTGGACTAACAGATTTATTTAATAAAAAATGTGGATGTTTATTGGAAGCCTATACAAACTCCATCTGAGCAGGGGTGTCCCCAAAATGGACCCCCTTGCTTTCCTCAGTGGTCATTCTATTACATAGTATCAGCTTCAAAGCTCAAAGTCCTCAGGTAGCCCCCTCTTATCTCCCCTTATCTTGAAACATTTCTTTATCTTCTGTGTAAATATGTTTCCTTCTTCCCAATATCCGGTGACTTTTATTTATCCTCTGTGAATGTATGCCTTCCTCCCCCCTTATCCTGTGGCATTTCTCTATCCTTTGTACCAGTAAGATAAGCATTTTGGCATCTTGGAGTTATTTATGCCATTTACATATGCATTCCTCTCCCCTGGACCCTCTTTATTCCCTAACCCTGCCTGTTTTGTCTCTAACATTTCTTTCACCAGGGGTTTGAGATAAGAGGTGTCAGCAGGGCTGGTTCCTTCTGAGGGCTGTGAGGAAAGGATTTGTCCCAGGCCTGCCTCCTTAGGTTGTAGATGGCCATCTTCTCCATTTGTCTCTTCACATTGTCTGTGTGTGTCTCCTGAGTCCAAATGTCTCTCTGCCTTGCGATGTGTTTTTCTCTGTTTCTGTGGTCTAAGGGGGTGCTTCAGCCTCACTCTCATGTTCTGTGATTTTCACTCTGGTGTCTTGTGTATGGATATTGCTAGTTGGTCTTGTGAAGGGGTATTGAGGTCAGGAACAACCTATGTTGCCATCTTGATGACATCATTCAACAGTTGAAAAATAGCACATTGCCTATGTTCCTGCCCCATGACATTTCTTCTTGCTTCCCTTGATGGTATACTAGTAAACACATATGGATGTGAGACTGAAGAATACAATGTTCAGATTCTCCTTGACTTAGTGTGAGTACAAATTATAAAACCTGAATACCTTTTGATATTTTTTTCTGAATAATTATTAAAGACTAGAGAGGCCTGGTGCATGAATTCATGCACAGGTGAGGTCCGGCCGGCCTGCCCCAATAGGTGCCGATCAGGCCAGGCCGGCTGCGGGGAGGGGACACAGGAGGTTGGCCAGCCAGGGGGAAGGGTGGCAGGCAGTTGGCAGCTGGCCCTGCCCCTGATCAGAGTAGGGGGGACCGATTGGGAGCAGGGCCAGCTGTGGGGAGGGGCTATGGGTAGTTAGCAGGCTGTCCCTACCCCCAATTGGGGTGGTGGGGTGATCAGGGGCGTGCTGGGTGGGGAGAGGGGCTGTGGGTGGTTGGCTGGTCAGCTTTGCCCCCGGTCAAACTCTAGGTCAAACTCCCAGTTGAGGGGACAATTTGCATATTAGCCTTTTATTAAAAAGCAGTAAAAGTTAAATTGAAATGATCTTTTACAATATGGAGGAGGCTTTTGTTTTTCAATGAGTCTATATATGTCTGGATGATTAGTACTTACTGCTAGGATGAACTTTTTCTAGTTTTCTTCATTATAGATGTAAATGATGAGAAAATGTGTTTAAATGAAGAGATACAAACAAAAAAGAGCTTTGTAATAGCATTGTTTCTCAGTTCTTTAAATGCTTTTTAAATTATATTCCAAATAACATGATGGTTTCAAATAAAACCTATTTTTAATGTTATATCAGCTGACAACTTGATTACTTCATCCTTCAGTTTTATTGATAGCAAGGAATTGGAAATGACCTAACTTTCAAAAAGATTTGTTACTTAGTCATGTAAATCAATCACATACTAAGTTTCTAGCAATTATACCTAAAGGCTTTACTAAGATTTTTCAAAAAACATTACTTACTCCTTTTAATTCATTCTCAGCTTGAATTCCCAGATTGCGAGAGGAATGCCGGCTTGCAGACTGAAAGGTTTAGTTTAACCTGATATACTAAAACTTATTAGGATAAAATAAAAATAATTTCAGTGCGATATATCTATAATAATAAAAGCATAATATGCTAATTAGACCAGACAGCGAAAAGAACTTCTGGACGTCATTCCAGATGTCCTTCCAGACAATCTTCTGGATGAAGCTGCAGTGGCGGGGGCCAAGGCAGAGACAGCTAGGGGCAATCAGGCAAGCAGGCAGGCAGGCAGGTGAGCGGTTAGGAGCCAGCAGTCCCAGATTGCGAGAGGGATGTTCGACTGCCAGTTTAGGCCCGATCCTGCAGGGATCCCTAAGGGATCAGGCCTAAATCAGCAGTCAGACATCCCCTGAGGGGTCCAGGATTGGGAGAGGGTACAGGCTGGGCTGAGGGCCCAACCCACCCCCATGCCTGAATTTTGTGCACCGGGCCTTTAGTATTTTAATAATGCTATTATTTTATCTCATGTTCTAAATACACTGAGTGGCCAGATTATTATGACCACCTGACATTTGTAGGCAAATTAGCTGTACATTGCATCATATGGGATATGGAAGCCGGAGGCCTGTTCGAACACCTTTGCTGTCTGCAGTTACCAAGATAAAACGTCTCCCATTCGCACAGGAACACAAGGATTGGACAGTCGAGCATTGGAAAAAAGTCATGTGGTCCGATGAATCACGTTTCCAGTTGCATCATGCAGATGGCAGAGTGAGAATTTCACGGAAACAGCATGAAAACATGCACCCCACATGCATGAGTACAACCCTTCAAGCTGGTGGGGGCAGTGTTATGGTTTGGGGCATGCTTTCCTGGCACAATTTGGGCCCTTTAATTCGTGTGGAACAACGTCTGAATAGCACAACATACCTAAGTATCATTGCTGATCAAGTTCATCCTATCATGTTGATGGCGTATCCCAATGAAGATGGCTTCTTCCAACAAGACAATGTGCCATGCCACGGTGCTCTTATTGTGCAGGAGTGGTTTCAAGAACATGAGGGAGACTTTACCTTGCTTAGGTGGCCCCCACAATCACCAGATCGCAATCCAATTGAGCATTTGTGGGACAAAGTTAAAAGAGCCATCAGGCAGCTTTTTCCACAACCATCAAATCTCACAGAACTGGACAGTGCTATTCATCAGGCATGGTGTCAGATTCCTCACATCACCTTTCAACATCTCGTGGAGTCAATGCCAAGAAGAATCGCATATTGAAGGCAAAAGGTGGCCCCATGAAGTACTGATGGGGTGGTCATAATAATCTGGCCACTCAGTGTATATTTGAGTGAAAATCATGGCCATAGTTTAACTCATTTAGTTTATAGGAAAAGATGGAAATGTATCATAATTGGTAAAGTCAATCCTTATACTAGTAAAATCAACCACATGAGGTTTACCTTCTGTGAGAAAGTAACATAAATATGTTAATAAGCTTCTCCTTGGCAATCATTGAACTAAATTCCAGCTCAAAGATAGGTAGATCCCTAGCATGATTTTGTGGTCTGGATAAAATCAAGGTCTATACCAGTTGTTGGCAAACTGCGGCTCGTGAGCCACATGCAGCTTGTGAGCTGCGGTTTGACGCTCTGTTGACTAATGAGTTTGCCGACCACTGGGATAGGGGCTTAATCACAAGGAACAACAACTTGTAATTATTGGAATCGAGAGTCTAGGTCAGTGGCCAGCAAACTCATTAGTCAACAGAGCAGCAAACCGCGGCTCATGAGCTGCATGTGGCTCGTGAGCCGCAGTTTGCCGACCACTGGTCTATACCATCAGCATTTCTTAAATAGTCATTCATTCTCAGTCTCCCTCTCCTCCTCTTTCCCTCCCCTTTGTACCACCTGATTTTCCCCAAGGAGTTGTGCATTAAGCAATAATCAAAACAAAAACAAAAATATAAAGGGAGAAGACCATAAATGATACCTTTATCTCAAGTGTCTTCTCAGGAATAAAATTTAGGAAAAAATAGACATTTAATTTAATGATCTAGAATTTTTTTTATTTAAATTATTTATGTTTGCATAAGACTTAAGCAATACTGGTACTTAAGCTCTTATTGTTTACATATGCCAGGTTGAAGTGGATTGGTATATGGTGTGAGAGAGGGATTTATTTATCTTTATTTTATTTATAAGTAATTGAGCTATCAACATATCAATATATATATTGCTAGGTACCAGTAGTCTGCATTGGTAGCTGGGTATATGATTGTTTCCATTTATTATGTAAGTGTATGCTTTGGGATTCTCTGCAGTGTTCTGATGTCTTTCCCTCCATCAATGATACTGTGTAATATGGCAAAGCAGTAGCTTCTATCCTTCTCCTGCTTTTCTCTTTGACTTTCAGGAGGAGCTATTTTCTTTTATTTAAACTTGCAATTAAATATTAGCATTACGTTGTGAAGATCAACAAAAAACCCTTGAGATTTTAGTGGAATATAATCAAATATTATTTGAGAATTTATATATTTACTAGAGGCCTGGTGCACGAAATTTGTGCATGGGGGGTGGGTCCCCTCAGCCCAGCCTGTACCCTCTCCAATCTGGGACCCTTTGGGGGATGTCTGACTGCCAGTTTAGGCCCAATCCTGGGGATTGGGCCTAAACCAGCAGTTGGACATCCTTCTCACAATCCGGGACAACTGGCTCCTAACTGCTCACCTGCCTGCCTGCCTGATCGCCCCTAACTGCCTGCCCTGCTGGCCTAATCACCCCAACTGCACCCCCTGCAAGCCTGGTTTCCCCTAACTGCCCCCCCACCAGCCTGGTTGCCCCTTACTGCTCCCCCTGCCAGCCTGGTCACCCCTAACTGCCACCGCCTGCCAGCCTTATTGCCCCTAACTAGCCCCCCCCACCAACCTGGTCACCCCAAACTGCCCTCCTGCCAGCCTGGTCGCCCTCAACTGCCCCTGCCTGCTGGCCTGGTCACTCCTCACTGCCCCCACCCCCCACCAGCCTGGTTGCCCCACGCAGCCTGCTGCTCAGTCCCTTGGTCGCCCCTCACTGACCGCCCCCCCTGCCGACCTAGTTGCCCCATGCAGCCTGTTCGGTCATCCATTCAGTTGTGATGGTCGCTTAGGCATGTGTGTGTGTGTGTGTGTGTGTGTGTGTGTGTGTGTATATATATATATATATATATATATATATATATATATATATATGATGTTGAATTATCTGTTTACTAGAGGCCAGGTGCACAAAATTTGTGCATGAAGGGGGGGTGTCCCTCAGCCAAGCCTGCACCCTCTCCAATCTGGGACCCCTCGAGGGATGTCCGACTGCCCGTTTAGTCGGACATCCCTCTCACAACCTAGGACTACTGGCTCCTAACTGCTCGCCTCCCTGTCTTCCTGATTGCCCCTAACCGCTTCTGCCTGCCAGCTTGATCACCCCTAAACACTACCCTGCCAGCCTGATTGATGCCTAACTGCTCCCCTGCCAGCCTGTTTGCCCCTAACTGCCCTCCCCTGCAGGCCTGGTCACCCCTAACTGCCCTCCCCTGCAGGCCTGGTCCCCCCTAACTGCTCTCCCTTGCAGGCCTGGGTCCCCCCCAACTGCCCTTCCCTGCAGGCCCAGTCACCCCCAACTTCCCTCCTCTACTGGCCTGGTCACCCCTAAATGCCCTCCCCTGCAGGCCTGATCGCCTCCAACTGTCCTCCCTTGCAGGCCTGGTCCCTCCCAACTGCCCTCCCCTGCTGGCCTGATCACCCACAACTGCCCTCCCTTGCAGGCCTGGTTCCTCCCAACTGCCCTCCTCTGCTGGCCATCTTGTGGTGGCCATCTTGAGTCCACATGGGGGCAGCCATCTTTGACCACATGGGAGCAGCAATCTTGTGTGTTGGAGTGATGGTCAATCTGCATATTACTCTTTTATTAGATAGGATAGAGGCCTGGTGCACAGGTGGGGGCCAGCTGGTTTGCCCTGAAGGGTGTCCCAGATCAGGGTGGGGGTTCTCTTGGGGCGTGGGGCAGCCTGGGCGAGGGGCCTGTGGTGGTTTGCAGGCCAGCCATGTCCCTTGGCGACCCAAGCAGAGGCCCTGGTATCTGTGATTTATTTATCTTGTACAATTGAAACTTTGCAGTCTGGAGCAGAGCCAAGCCTTCTGCTCACTCCTTGGTGGCAGCCATTTCTGTTGGGATTTATTTATCTTCTATAATTGAAACTTTGTAGACTTAAGTGGAGGCCAAGGCCAGGGCTTCAGAAGCTTGGCTTCCTCTATCGCCATGGGCAACCCTACCCTCCTGCTCTCTCCAGCTCCGTGGCTGCCACCATTTTTGTTGGGATTTATTTATCTTCTATAATTGAAACTTTGTTGCCTGGAGTGCAGTCCTGGAAGGGCCAGGGTGTGCAGAAAGCTTGGCTTCCTCCATTGCCTGGGAAACCCAAGCCTCCCTCCTCCTCTCTCCGGCTGCAGCCATCTTGGTTGGGTTAATTTGCATACTTGCTCCTGATTGGCTGTTGGGAGTGGCTGTTGTGTGTGGTTGGTTGGTGTAGAGGAGTGATGGTTAATTTGCATATTACTCTTTTATTAGATAGGATTAACACATTGTCTCTCCATATTTTTAAGACATTCGTGTTTTACATTTATAATTTTTTTCCATGAAGGATTACCCTAGTTTTCAGCATTAGGACTAAGTACCAGACATTTCTATTCCTATTTTAAATGATACTTGTTTGTAAACACATATTAAATGTGAAATTATGTGCACAGCACCTTCTTTATATCTTAGCAAACCTAGAAGATAAATATAATTTTCCAAATTTTTTATTTTATAATTGTACAAATTCTCAGAGAAGTTAAGCAACTGTTTAATGTTAACTGAAAGGGTAGAGATTGGTTTCGAATGTAGGACTAATTTCTAAGGTAGTGTCCTTAACTGTATCTTTCTTGTTTTTATGGAAACTTAAATACATATATGCAGGGATGCTAAATGTGAGCAAGTTACAATACAGTGTAAATAGTATCTAATGCAGGCTTATCTATAATAATAAAAGCATAATAAGCTAATTAGACCAGATGTCCTTCCAGATGACCTTCTGGACGAAGCCAGGGCTGCAAGGGAAGCCTGGGTCCCAGGTGCTGGTGGCAAGCTCAGGTCCTGGGTGCCAAATGGAAGTCAGGGCCAGCAGCCGGGAGAAGAAAGGCCTACTCTTACATGAATTTCATGCATCGGGCCTCTAGTAAATTAGCCCTGGATGGTATGGCTCAGTTGGTTGAGCATTGTCCCATGTATCAAGAGGTCACTGGGTTGGGGGCTTGATCCTCAGTAGGGGGCATACAGGAGGCAGCCATCAATGTTTCTCCCTCGTCCTTCCTCTCTCCCTAACAACAATAAAAACATATTTTTTTAAAGTACAATTAAAACGCAGATGAAGTGATAATAGATTTTTTCTTGCTTACATTATAACATATATATTAACTATTTTGATATATAGTTAAATGTTATATAAATTAAATTTATATAAGTATATAAATATATACTATACTAAAATATTAAATTTGCTTCTGCCTCTCTGAGGTTTCATCAGCCTGTGAGAAATTTTGCTTCTCTCTTTAATGTACTAACTTTGGCTTGCATTATTTATGAGGAAACTTGGAGGACATACCCACAGAAAAGTCCTAAGTTGCCTGCTACCATTCCTTGTTAACTTTGTGACTTCAGCTTCTTTACCCATTCACTCACTATGTGTGGGGACAATAGTCATATTTTTCATGATTTGTAAAAATTTCTTCTGGGACTCTGATACTAGTAATATTTCCAAGTTCTTTGTTTAATCTCACAATTGCTCCAAGTATGTGTGAATGGGGCACTTGAACAACCAGTGCTTAGGTGGCTCTGGGGGATCTTGCTGATTAATAATGGTAATCACGTTTGAGCTATAAAGTCCAGGAGACAGGTTTTTTTTAGTAGCACTTTAGTGGTTGCATACCTGCTAAATTTCCTTCTACGTGATCTTCTCCTTCCCTTTAGTTTTCTTGTTTTTTACTTTTCTGTTTTTATTTATCTATTTTTCTGTCTTACATCAATAACTCTACTGTCTAAATTATGTTATTTCAATGATCCTTTGTGGAATTCTTAGCCATTATCAGCGCACTATGCTAGGTACTGCTAAAGGTGAAAAATATGGGTCTCATATGGCCCTGCACCCCAGGAAGTTTTAGTCTGGCCTATTGTGAAGTACACTTTACAAAAATGAGAATCAAAGTAGAAAGCAGTGATAGAAACAAGAGGGAGAAACAGCCATGAGCAGTCAATCAGAAAGAGATCACTTCCACATGTGATTATCAGGAGACTGGATCAGAAGATGGCTTTCGCCCTAACCTAACCCATTTGGCTCAGTGGATAGAGCATTGGCCTTCAGACTGAGAGGTCCCAGGTACGATTCTGGTCAAGGGCATGTACCTTGGTTGCGGGCACATCCCCTGGGAGGTGTGCAGGGGGCAGCTGATCAATGTTTCTAACTCTCTATTCCTCTCTCTCTCTGTAAAAAAATCAATAAAATATATTTTTTTAAAGAAGAATAGATTTTTTAAAAGAAGAAGATGGCTTTTTATCTTCCCCTTGCAGGATTTGGTATGGTGGGCAAGAAAGAGGGTAGGCAGTAATTTTCCTCGCTTTGCCTTTTTTTTTTTTTTTTTTTAAAAAAAAGCTTGGCTCAGTTATGACAATTTAAAATTAGGTATGTCCTTGGGGAAGTCACTCTATAGCTTACATAAAGTGCAGACATGTACTTAAATAATTTGGTCACTCATGATAAGAAAACCCTGAGTCTTGGGCTTCTTGTGGTGAATTACATGAACAAGGAAAAGGGAGTGTGATGAAATTAGTTGTGTTTAGTCTTATTCAGATTGCTAGTCTAATTGATTTTACATCCTTCTTCCCTCTTTTACACACCCAATATCTACTATAGAATACTTCAAACAAAACATCATTCAGAAACTAACATCTAAATTATTTTCATGGCTGCATAGTACTCTGTGCAATTTCCTAAAAGAATCTAAACATAACAGACTTCTTTAAAACCATCTTGTAATAGAAACTCTCTTCTCAGAGAAGCTCTAGCAATATTCAGCATATTCGCCTCAAAAGTTATTTTTATCAAATTTAATAGTAACTTTATTTTCCTTTGCAATATATTGATTATATTTTTAAAATCATCGATTTTTTGCCCTCTTTTGGTTGAGCCATAATATTTCTTCTCTTGATGTCACAGTACCTCATAATCAATTTCCTTCTCCAAAAGGAAGAACAGGGTCATTTGTCTGGCCAGCTTAGTTCTCATCTTTTTGTTGTTGTTGTTAAAGGAATATCTCAGATATCAATCCATTTTTTCACCAAAGAACTGCTCAAAAGAAAAATTTTTATTGGAATCTTTTACACACTTTCAACCTGTTCAAGAATTCATGTAAGAATTCATTGCAAATAAAGGAAAAACATAACTGTAAAAATCGTTCTGTATAGTCTATCACCCTCTCTTCCAAACTAAAACAAATAAGTAAACACCATTGTATTGGTCTTTTATACTTTTTAAAATCTTGTTTAAACTTTATAAGACTGCAGTTTAATTTCCCTTTATCCTTATGCTTTCATAAACCCAAAGCTTTATTTTTTTCCAGAAAATTCTGTATTTGATAATAGAATGGTATTTTGCATTTTTTTTTGTTTTTTGTTTTGTTCTGTTTTTTTCATAGAGCAGTGACATTTCTCCTTGGGGTAATATGAATTATTTTCTTTATATTCTTGGTGTGAGGGGTGAATGGATGGGTTAGAAATGGATTATTAATAAAAAATAGAGTGAGCATGAAACGTCTGTGTTTGGAAATGTATTTCTGTGGAATATGGAATGTGTGCCTTGGAACAGTTAAGTTACTCATGATCTTCATCTGTTCTTTGCTTAAGGTTACACTGTTATAAAAGTGTCTGCCCTTTGTTGTGGGCACATTTCTATTAAGGCATATAAGGAATAGAATTGTGAGAAATATCCACAACAAATCTACAATAATGGTAATATAATATTGAGTAAAGTTTGTCATAGAAGCAACTTTTACAATATTTTTATCTTAGATGTTTTCCCTGATACTAATATAGTTCATCAAAAGTTCGCACTGCAGTGGTGATTTTTTTTTTTTAAATATATTTTATTGATATTTTACAGAGAGGAAGGGAGAGGGATAGAGAGCTAGAAACATCGATGAGAGAGAAACATCGATCAGCTGCCTCCTGCACACCTCCCACTGGGGATGTGCCCGCAACCAAGGTACATGCCCTTGACCGGAATCGAACCCGAGACCCCTCAGTCCGCAGGCCGACGCTCTATCCACTGAGCCAAACCGGTTTCGGCTGCAGTGGTGATTTTTATGAAGCCACCTTTCCTAAGCCTATTTTCAAACTACCTAGACATTGTTGAAATTCATATTGCTATTGACCTGTAGATTGTATTATTTAAGTAAGGTTACTGATCCTTTTTAAAATATATATATTTTTATTGATTTCAGAAAGGAAGGGAGAAAGAGATAGAAACATCAGTGATGAGAGAGAATCATTGATTAGCTGTCTCCTGCACAGCCCCTACTGGGGAACTGATCCTTTTTTAAAAAAACAAACACAAGATTAAAGTTGACTTATTTTATATATCACTGTGACATTTTTAAGACTCATTATATTATGCTAGGGGCCCAGTGCACAAATTCATGCACCTTGAAAGGAACTGTGTGCTGAGAGGCTGCAGTAGGCACAGGGACGGGTCTCAGCCCATCCTCCATGTCCCTGCTCAGCGCCTCCCACTGTGGCCCCCAGTCCCCTGTCTGCTGGCAGCTCTGCTCCTGCTGCCACCGCTCCAGCGCTGGCAGTGGGTATGAGTGGCATCTGGTGTCTCTGGCACTGGCATCGGGTGCGAGCGGGGCCATTGCTGGCAGCGGGTGCAAGAGGCGGCTGCTGGCCCCGATCTCCCCTCAGGAGCAGGGGAAGGTGGAGAAGCCCTGAGGAGCGATTGGGGCCAGCAGTCACCACTTGTACCCGCTGACAGCACTGAGAGATTAGGACCGGCACCAGGGGCTGGCAGTGGGTGCAAGTAGGGCCGGTGGCTGCAGCAGGTGCATGCGCCAGGCGGGACCACAGAGCGTGGGAGCAAAGAATTTTCAGTAACCACCAGAGGCTCGCCCTGATGACAGTGGCCACGCCCCGCCTTGGTCTGGTCCCCCCGCTCACCTGCTCCACCATCCTGCTGTGGCTGATGCCCGCCATGTTCAGTTGTTCCGCGGTTTGGTCTAGTTGCATATTAGCCTTTTATTATATAGGATGATTCAAACTATAGATGATATCATTAAACTTTAAAGAAATTTTATAGCTAAGGAAATGGAGACTTGTTGGGAGGCAGTTACTGGGTCTCTTGCCTTTGTACATATTTTATGAGCGAGGAACCAGCCTTTTCTATTCTGGTTCACTTTTTCAAGAATGTTTGCATAGCACAATCTTTAGAAGACAGAGATAGCATTTTTCTTTGGAGAAGACAGGTTTGTGTGCTCCGAGTATAACAGAGATAGTGTCTTCTTTTAAGGCTGAGGTTGGGTAGGCTTTCTTGCAACCCATTATAAAAAATTGGAGTTTCCCCAACTTGTGGTTCTTCAGCTGTGATGAAAACCCATTACAAATGCAGCCTCCACCTGGACCCCTGTGCATCACAGGGGAAGCAATGCAAATGCAGGTAGTTAAGTCCTTTATCTCTGACCCAGGGGTATCATGCCATTTGCTAGCATCTATGAAACCACTGAGGGCTTAATTTTTAATTTGCATGTCAGGGAAAATCTCAAGTCCATTACAGTTAATAGAGATAGTATTTCTACTTATACCTATTTTGTGAAAAATAAAAATAGGTGAAAGTAGAAATACAAGAAATGAATAATAAGTAATACTACTATTCTTACCATTTTATTATAGTTAATTATTATTTACTTTCATAGAACTATTTTGTCTTAAATATTATATATCCTGATATAACTAGTTTTGGCACTAAAAATACTTAATAGTACAAAAAGTCCTTATTTATTGACTTTAAAGTACTGTTTTATCTTTAAATACTGAGTTACTTATAGTTTTAAGATTAAATGAAATATTATAATTATAATATTTTCTGATTAACTTTTTAGAAGAAACTAAAATAAAAATAAACATGATAACCTCTAGTAGAGGTTTCCATACACGTTCATATAGTTTTTATTTTTTCATCTACTTTTGCTCATGCTTCAAATTTTATTAAAATTCATTTATGACAAAAATTGTTTCAGAAAATCTGTGGAATTTAATAAGAACTCAGTGTTAATTTTATGCTTTTCCCATTTAATTGCCATGCAATAAACATTTTAATATGCTATTAAAGTGGTTATTAAAAACTATTTAACTGTTGTGCATTCTGTCAATTAGATAAACAGTAATTTATTTAGCACTTCCTTTTTATTTGAAATTTATCTGTTCTATTTCCCACTATAAAAATAATGTGGTTAGAATCACTTTTGTGCATAAATTTTTATTCACAAATACAGCAAAATGACAAATTTCGCAGAATAAAAACTGCTTGGTTAAAATTTGAATATAGTTAAGAACTCTGATTTTTATTATTTAACATTTATTCAGAAATCATGTGTCAATTGACTTTTAGTGTTAAAAGGATCTCAATAATATGTCAAATAAAAGGTAGAGGTTATAGTTGGTTTTATTTGGGTTTTTAGTTTGAGGTTAAATATGAAGAGGATGTTAGTCATCGTTTATGTGTCCACTTTTTCCAATTGTCTGTTTTTTTTCAGCTGTAATGCTATCCTCGCTGTCTTCATTGTGACACTTTCTCTCTCATCTGACTCTATAAATTATTAAAGAGGAAAGGGAATTGCATATTGAAGTAAAACCCATTTATTCATCCTTATAACCATATGTCCCTGAATATTATGTATATTTTGTGTTCAGATGCTTTTACCTAGCATGTCTATGAGAAACATTCGTGCTATGGCACATGTCAGTATTTTGATACTATCGATGGTTGATTAGTCTACTGTATGTATATAGAATTATTTTTTAAGTATTAATAATCATAATATCATTAACATTATAATAATAACTAGCAATAATGAATACTTTGAAGTTCATTGTGACAATTGTGTAGTTCCCCCACAGGTAGTTGTTGTTAGTTTTGTAATTCTTCCATTCTGAAACTTGGTTTTACTCTTGAGGCTTCATTTGTCACTGAGCAAAAATTTTTCTAACTCATGATACACAGAATTTCTACTTTTAAATTTCCTTTTCAGGAAATTGTCAATTCAAAATTCTTGGTGCATGTCTCCTCCCAAAGCAGAGGTTGAGCAGGTTCTCATGCAGCCTATTATAAAACATAGGAGTTTCCTACGCTGGAGGCTCCTCAACTAAGGGGACAACCCACTGTCCCTGCAGCCTCCACCAGGGTGTCCTCATCACCAGGGGAAACGGCTCACATGTGAGTGATAAAGGCCCATGGGTATCATTTGGTAGCATATATGAGACTATTGAGGGCTTCCATGGAATTATATACTGTTGTTATAGGCTAAACTAGAGGCCCAGCGCACCAAATTCGTGTGCAGGTACAGTCCCTAGGCCTGGCCTGCGATCAGGGCCATCTTCCCCGTCAGCCCCCAGCCAGCCCCACCCCCACTGCCACCCACCCCCGGTTCCCTGTTCGCCATCGGGTGATCGGTGCCTGACAGCCGAGGGAAGGTACCGAGAGGTCAGCTGTTCCTGCCCACTCGCTGGCCCTGTCCCTGCCACGGGTGGCCATCAGGCAATTGGAGCCTGCCAGCTGGGGAAAGGAACCAAGAGGTGGTCCGTGTGCCTCATAGTGACTGGTCCAGAGGTGACTCTGGTTGTTCTGCCGTTAGGGTCAATTTGCATATTACCCTTTTATTATATAGGAGAATAGAGGCCTAGTGCACGGGTGGGGGCCCGCTGGCCTGCCCTGCAGGGGGCCCTGGATTGGGGTGGGGGGTTCCTGCTGGGGCGTGGAGCTGGCCTGGGCGAGGGGACGCAGGCAGTTTGCAGGCCGGCCACGCCCCCAGCTTTGTCAGGAAGGACATCTGGAATGACGTTCGGAATGACATCCAGTCTATCCAGTCTAATTAGCATATTACCCTTTTATTAGTAGAGATGTTTGTGCCCCTCTCCCTAAATTCACAGGTTGAAACCTAATCATCAATATGAGGGTATTTACTAGTAGAGGTGGAGCCTTTGGGAGCTGATTAGGAATGAAATTAGTTTCCTTATAAAAGAGACCCCAGAGAGCAGCCTTGTTTCCTCTGCCATATGAGGTTATGGGGGCGTGGAGGGAGGGGGGAAGCTCTCTATGGAAGTGGGCTCTCACCACACAGTGAACCTGCTAGTACCAAAATTTCCAACTTACCAGTCTCCAAAACTGTAAGCAACCAATTTCTGTTGTTTATAAGCCACCCAGTCTATGGTACTCTGTTACAGCAGCCCAAGTAGACTAAGACTGCTTCATCTGTACTGGCAATGAGGACTCATGCAATGCTAAGTTTCCAATCAGCATAGCCACTTAAAACTGGCAAAGGGCAGGCTTAGCAGATAACCCCTGTAAAAGACAAGCACAGTATGATGCTTTCACACATAGTAGCCATGCCAAATATTCATTCAGGTAAAGGCTACTTAATCCTTGAATTGTCTCTCCAGTCACACTCTGCATTTTCTAACTTGACAACTGTTCTCTCCAGTATGGCATCTATGAGCACATGTAGTTTCGAGTTAGAACTTTTCAGTGTTGTTGCTATCTTGCATAATATTTACTTTCCATTGAACACCAGAATATTAAAAAGTTTAGATGTGCATAGCACTTCACCCAAATCACTGCACATTTCCCAAGGTCCCCTGAGAGTGGCACTAATTTCTGCAATTCTGCAAGGATGAGATGTGCTTCTGGTTTCTTATATTGTTAGGGTGAGGATATTCCCAAAGCTTCCACTTACGTATTCCTGTTATATTGGCCATTTATCCATGGGTCAGAGAGCCAATATGGAAATTTTGAAAATTATGAAATACATCTATTTCAACTATACATTCAGAAAGTAACCACAGGATGGGTCATTACCCGCCCCTACTGCAGGTTTAACTTGGACTGACTCCATCTGTCACAAGTCACCAAAAGTACACACTTTGCCCAAGGCTGCAGTAGCATTTTTGGTGTTCTGGAATTAGTGTCATTTCAGAGCCAATGTCTACTAATCTTTGAAAAGTCTCAGTATTCCTTTCTCCCCAGTGCACCGTCATTGTAATAAATTGTCTTAAGTCCCTTAAAAGGAAGACTTAGAGGAAAATTTATGTTCTATACTGTGACAAAGTTGCAAGCTCTTTCCACAAATGGTCTGAGCTCCCCTTTTATTTTTTAAGACTATTTTTGAACAGTTTGATATTACAGAAAATTATAGACAGATCCTATAGACAAGAACCTATAGCTTCCTCCACCGCCGTTCTTGTTAACATATTGATTAGTGTGGTTCCTTTATTATAATTAATGAACCAGTATTGGTACATTATTATTAACTAAAGTTTAAAAATACTTTATTTATATTTCTTTAGTTTTTATTGATGCCCCTTTCTGTCCCATGATCTCATCCAAGATAACACATTACATTTAGTTGTACATCTTTTAAGTTCTTCTTGGTTATGATAGTTTCTTAGAATTTCCTTGTATTTGATGACCTTCATAGTTTCTGGGAGCAGACATTGTCTATATTATAAGATGGCCCTCTATTGGAATTTGTCTGCTGTTTTCTATTGATTAGATTGGGGATATAGATTTAGGAGAAAGATCACAGGAAGAGCTCTGTTTCATCATTCATGAAAAAGTTTCATACATCAACATGATTTATTCATGCTGGTAGTGACTTTGATTACCCAATTGAGGTCATGTTTGTTGGGTTTCTTCACTGCAAAGCCCCAAATCCCTGTTTTATACTCTACTCATTGGAAGGAAGTACCTACGTATAGTCCACACTTACAGAGTGGGGAGTTATGCCATACCTTCAGGATGGGATGAAGTGTATAAAGAGATTTTGGGAGATTTCTTCTCCAACTTACCCAAATATTTTCTTAATATAAACTCATACATATTTATTTTATACTTTGAATTCGAATTCAATGGGGCTTTGTTAATTTTTGCTCAAGTTATTTCAGCTTTAGTCACTGTAAATTGTCAGTTGGCTCCTGTGTGCCTTTGCAATACTCCCATCATTGAAAACTTTGGGACAATTTCTTACCTGATGGCACTACAAAATGCTCCAGACTCATCTTATCAGTTTCCTGCACTATTGTTACAGTCAGCCACTTCTCAAACGAACGCTAGGTGTGTGGATGGCTCCAGAAGTGCCTTGCTTCTGGGCCCTCTCAGCACACAGAGCAAAGAAATATATGGTGTATACTAACCTGTGTATGCACACATATTTATAAATAATTCTGTATGAACCACATGTATCTTTATTAAGTTAAACATGAATTCTTACTATCTCCAGTTATAATCCGTTACCACATGGATCATTCTAACACCTTCACTTGCTTATGAATAAACTAGAGGCCCGGTGCACGAAATTCATGCACTGGAGGGGGGGGTGTCCCTCAGCCCAGCCTGCACCCTCTCCAATCTGGGACCCTTTGAGGGATGTCCGACTGCCCGTTTAAGCCTGATCCCAGTGAGACCGGGCCTAAACGGGCAGTCGGACATCCCTCTCACAATCCAGGACTGCTGGCTCCCAACTGCTCGCCTGCCTGCCTTCCTGATTGCCCCTAACCGCTTCTGCCTGCCAGCTTGATCACCCCTAAACACTACCCTGCCAGCCTGATTGATGCCTAACTGCTCCCCTGCCAGCCTGTTTTCCCCTAACTGCCCTCCCCTGCCAGCCTGGTCACCCCTAACTGCCCTTCCCTGCAGGCCTGGTCACCCCTAACTGCTCTCCCCTGCAGGCCTGGGTCCCTCCCAACTGCCTTTCCTGGCAGGCCTGGTCACCCCCAACTTCCCTCCTCTGTTGGCTTGGTCACCCCTAACTGCCCTCCCCTGCAGGCTTGATTGCTCCCAACTGCCCTCCCTTGCAGGCCTGGTCCCTCCCAACTGTCCTCTCCTGCTGGCCTGATCACCCACAACTGCCCTCTCTTGCAGGCCTGGTCCCTCCCAAATGTCCTCCCCTGCTGGCTATCTTATGGTGGCCATCTTGTGTCCACACGGGGGCAGGATCTTTGACCACATGGGGGCAGCCATCTTGTGTGTTGGAGTGATGGCCAATCTGCATATTACTCTTTTATTAGATAGGATAGAGGCCTGGTGCACGGGTGGGGGCCAGCTGGTTTGCCCTGAAGGGTGTGCCGGATCAGGATGGGGGTTCCCTTGGGGCGTGGGGCGGCCTGGGCGAGGGGCCTGTGGTGGTTTGCAGGCCGGCCACGTCCCCTGGCGGCCCAAGCGGAGGCCCTGGTTTCTGGGGTTTATTTATCTCCTAAAATTGAAACTTTGTAACCTGGAACGGAGCCAAGCCTTCTGCTTGCTCCGTGGTGGCTGTCATTTCTCTTGGGATTTATTTATCTTCTATAATTGAAACTTTGTAGCTTTAAGTGGAAGCCTGGGCTGGCCAGGGTGTGCAGAAAGCTTGGCTTCCTCCATCACCGGGGCAACCCTAGCCTCCTGCTCTTTCCAGCTCCATGGCAGCCGCCATTTCTGTTTGGGTTTATGTATCTTCTATCATTGAAACTTCGTAGTCTTGAGTGGAGGCCTAGGCCAGCAAGGGCAGGTGGAAAGCTTGTCTTCTTCCATTGCCGGGAAAACCCAAGCCTCCCTCCTGCTCTCTGTGGCCGTAGCCATCTTGGTTGGGTTTATTTGCATATTTGCTCCTGATTGGCTGGTGGGCATGGCTGCTGGGTGTAGCCAAGTGATGGTTAATTTGCATGTTACTCTTTTATTAGATAGGATTCCCATTCCAACAGTGAGAAATGTGGCTCTCACAATATCCCATTCAGTTATTTCATGGTCAATGCCAACATACCAATGGTCAATGTACAGCAGTATCAGAATTCTTAACCTGTATCTCAATGGAAAACAATTTTATCAAGTAGAGGGCAGATATTATGTTTAGTCTTACATAATCCATTCATTTCCAAAGTGACTTAGGTCAGCACTTTTCCCCAATGCCCTTGTTTAAATTCATTTGTGATACAGTTAGATTCTCTTGTAACAGTCCGCATTCTTTCTGGGGATCCTACAATATTCTAAATGACATACTTTTAATAAATTTCATATCCAAAGATTCTCTTTGCTTTCAAGTTTTAAAGGTCTTTATAAATGTACCAGAGGCCTGGTGCACCAAATTTGTGCATGGGTAGGTTTCCTAGGTCTGGCTGGATTTCAGGGCCAATTGGGGCCTTCCAGCTGCCAGCCAGGGTCTTCCTTCATTCTGTGCCACCCCCTGGTGGTCAGTGCATGCCATAGCGAACAATTAAACTCCTGATCTCCCGGTTGAACTCCCGAGGGGACAATTCGCATATTAGGCATATATGTGTGTCTATATCCTATCTAATAAAAGAGTAATATGCAAATTGATCGTCACACTGAGACACAAGATGGCCACGCCCATGTGGTCAAAGATGGCTGCCCCCATGTGGACACAAGATGGCCACCACTAGATGGCTGCCACAAGATGGCAGCCACAAGATGGCCCACAGGGGAGGGCAGTTGTGGGAAGTTAGGGCTGACCAGGCCAGAAGAGGGCAGTTGGGGGTGACCAGGCCAGCAGAGGAGGGCAGTTGCGGGGGACCAGGCCTGCAGGGGCTGGCAGTTGTGGGCGATCAGGCAAGCAGGAGAGGACAGTTGGGGGGGACCAGGACTGCAGGGGAGGGCAGTAGGGGGGACCAGGACTGCAGGGAAGGGCAGTTGGGAGCCAGCAGTCCTGGATTGTGAGAGGGATGTCCGACCGCCCATTTAGGCCCAGTGGGATCGGGCCTAAACGGGCGGTCAGACATCCCTCAAGGGGTCCCATATTGGAGAATGTGCAGTCTGGGCTGAGGGACACCCCCCCCCTCCAGGCACGAATTTTGTGCACCAGGCCTCTAGTGTATATATATACTAGGTGCATGAAAATTCATGCACTGGAGCAGGGGGTCCCTCAGCCTGGCCTGACCCCTCTCACAGTCCGGGAGCCCTCAGGGGCAGGAGGCGACCCAGTGATCAGGGGAAGGCACCACCCCCATCACACCTCTGTTGCTGCCACTGCTGGCAGTCGCAAGCCTCGGCCGGCTCTGGTTACCTGAGCCTCAGGTGGCCCTGGGCGGCTGGGCAGCCGACATCTGAGGCTTGCCTGTGCCTCGGGCCAGCCCTGGGTGGCTGGGGGGCTGTGGGGACTGAAGGACTCTGGAGGCAGGTGTGCGGAGCAACCAGGCCCACCTGGGGGCGGGCCCAGCCTTGCCTCGCACCTGCCACCCCGGTGGGGCTGAGGGGACTGGGCACCACCATCTTTGAGGGTGGGGCAGTCAATTAGCATATTCCCTCTTTATTAGATAGGATATATATATATATATATATATATATATATATATATTTATATATATATATATATATACACACACACACACACACACACATATACATATATACACACATATATATATATATATATATATATGTCATATATTCAACATTACAGTAACATACAGAACAATTTCATAGCCCTAAGATTTTTGTGGTTCACCTATTCGTTACTCTCTAGTTCTCCAATCCCCTAGTAACCACTTTCTCTATAGGTTTGCCTTTTCTAGAATGTCTACAATAGCCTTTCATACTTGTTTCTTTTACTTTACAATATTCATATATTTAGGGTGTCTTCATGTCTTTTCATGGTTCAATAGATCATTTCTTATTATTTCTGAATAATATTCCATTGTATGGTAGTTCCACAGTTTATTTATACTTTTTTTCTTGATTGACATCTTGGCTATTATAATTTGGGTGATTCCAAATAAAGCTGCTATAAGCATTCATGTGCAAGTTTTGATGTTGATATGGTTTATAATTGGTTGGGTCTTTAGGGTCATAGGGGTATGATTTCTGGATCATATGATAACACGATATTGAGATTTGTAAGAAACTGCCAAAATGTCTTTGAAAATGGTTGTACCATTTTGAATTCCCACCAGTAAGGATTAAAAGTTTCTGTTGCTCTGCATCTTCACCACCAATTAGTATCATCAGTGTTCAGGATTTTAGCCATTCTAGTAGTTGTGTTGTGGTATCTTATTATTTAAATTTGCAATTCTCTAATGACAAATAATATTCTTCATCTTTTCATATGGTTATTTGCCTTTTGTATACTTACATTAGTGAGGTGTTTTCTCAATTATTTGGCCATTTTCAATTCGTTTGCCTTTTTTATTATTGAGATTAAGAGTTCTTTGTAAATTTTGGAAACATGTCCTTTATCAGATGTGTTTTGAAAATGCTTTCTCACAGTGTAAGCATTATTGTCTTTTCATTCTATTAAAGAGTCTTATACAGAGTTGAAGTTTTTAACTTTACCAAGTCCAACTTATGAACATTTTCTTTGTAGAATGTGTTTTTGGTATTGTATACAAAAATTGTTGCAAAAGCCACAACCACCTAAATTTTATTATATGTTTTCTTCTAGTTTTGTTGTTGTTTTTATTTTACATTGTGGTCTATGATACGTTTGCATTAAATTTTGTGAGAAGATTTTGTGTATGTGTGTCCAATTTTTCTAGCACAATTTGTAGGAAAGACTATCCTTCTCTATTGAATTGCCTTTGGTCTTTTGTCAAAGACCAGTTAAATATACTGTGTAGGTTTAAATATGGCTTCTTCATTCCATTCATCTGTGTGTGTATTCTTTCAGCTATACTACACTGCACTGACTTCTGAAGCTTAATAAGGAGTCTTGTGGTTGGATGGTATCAGTTGTCTCACTTTGTTGTTATTCAGCATTATATTGGTTTTTCTGGGTCTTTTGCCAGTCTCTATAAGCTTTAGTTTCAGTTTATCAATGATATAAAGTAGGTTGCTTGGATTTAGATTGACCTGCTATGAATCTTTGAATCAAGTTTGGAAGCACTCACATTTTAATAATATTGTGTCTTCCTATACATAAACATGAAATATCTTCATTTAAGTACTAGTATTTTAATGTATTTCATTAAAGTTTTATATTTCCACACATAGATTCTGTACATATTTTGTTAAATTTATAACTAATGTGTTTTGGGTTTTTTTTGATACAAATATCAATGATATTGAGTGGATGAAACCACTGAATAGATCAAACTGGTTAATAGTGTATACCATAAGGATATAGCTGTTTACTGCAGTTATGTCCTTTCTAATTGAGTTTCTTATAGAAACAGAGTTGGATGTTGCTTTAATATACTCTGATAACACCTTTTAAAAATTCATACCTTTAGAGCATTCTCATTTAAAATGGTTATTGATATATTTAGATTAGTGTCTACCATGTTTGACACTCTTAAATTCATATCACTTGTTATTTATTTTTTATTTCTCTTCAATTCCAATGGTACCCCACCAGATGCCTTCTTCCTAGGTGTCAAGATCCCTGCATTTCTCAATCAAGCCCTAACTTTCATACGAGAAACTGAGCAAGTATATTAATTCAACCAGCATTCTAATTATATAAACAGCACGATTAAATTTTATATTTAATAGTCAAGAAGTTTGACACTGAGATAGCAAAAAATAAGAGATTATTCTAGTTCTATCATGGAAGTCATCTGGTTCTGAGATCAGGACCTGAGCTAATAATTTAACAATGTGAGTTCCCAGGAATTTGGCTTCAGTTGTCACATATCACAACCACAGGTGGTAACTAGATTCCTTGTGATGTCAGTGTAATACATAGATTATTATTATTTCACTAGAGGCCCAGTGCATGAAATTTGTGTACGGGGGTGTGTGTCCCTCAGCCCAGCCTGCACCCTCTCCAATCTGGGACCCCTCGAGGGATGTCCGACTGCCCGTTTAGGCCCAATTCCACCCTCTCACAGTCGGACATCCCTCTCACAATCCAGGACTGCTGGCTCCCAACTGCTCACCTGCCTGCCTTCCTGATTGCCCCTAACCACTTCTGCCTGCCAGCCTGATCACCCCCTAAACACTCCCCTGCCAGCCTGATTGATGCCTAACTGCTCCCCTGCCAGCCTGTTTTCCCCTAACTGCCCTTCCCTGCAGGCCTGGTTCCCCCCCAACTGCCCTCCCCTGAAGGCCTGGGTCCCTCCCAACTGCCTTTCCCTGCAGGCCTCATTGCCCCCAAGTTCCCTCCTCTGCCTGCTTGGTCACCCCTAACTGCCCTCCCCTGCTGGCCTGATCGCCCACAACTGCCCTCCTTGCAGGCCTGGTCCCTCCCTACTGCCCTCCCCTGCTGGCCATCTTGTGGTGGCCATCTTGTGTCCACATGGGGGCAGGATCTTTGACCACATGGGGGCAGCCATCTTGTGTGTTGGAGTGATGGTCAATCTGCATATTACTCTTTTATTAGATAGGATAGAGGCCTGGTGCACGGGTGGGGGCCAGCTGGTTTGCCCTGAAGGGTGTCCCAGATCAGGGTGGGGGTTCCCTTGGGGTGTGGGGCGACCTGGGCGAGGGGCCTGTGGTGGTTTGCAGGCCGGCCACGCCCCCTGGTGACCCAAGCAGAGGCCCTGGTATCTGGAGTTTATCTTCTACAACTGAAACTTTGTAGCCTAGAGTGGAGCCAAGCCTTCTGCAGTCATTTCTCTTGGGATTTATGTATCTTCTACAATTGAAACTTTGTAGCCTGGAGCAGAGCCAAGCCTTCTGCTCGATCCGTGGCAGCAGCCATTTTTTGGGGGATTTATGTATCTTCTATAATTGAAACTTTGTAGCCTTAAGTGAGGCCTGGGCCAGCCAGGGTGTGCAGAAAGCTTGGCTTCCTCCATTGCCAGGGAAACCCAAGCCTCCCTCCTGCTCTCTATGGCGGTAGCCATCTTGGTTGGGTTTATTTGCATATTCGCTCCTGATTGGCTTGTGGGTGTGGTTTGTGGGTGTGGCTTGTGGATGTAGCAGAGTGATGGTTAATTTGCATATTACTCTTTTATTAGATAGGATTTTCCATAACAAAATGTCAGCAAGACCATGACTAAATCAACCACCAAACTCTATAATTGAGGGACAGTATCCTAGGACCACTGTTGGCACAAAATCTGTATCAGTCATGGTCCCGTCATAGGCAGAAACCATACTAATAATTTGAACAGGCAGAGATTTACTAAAATACTACTTCTCAGTCAAGCATTCTTTTAACATTGATTTAAAATTGCAACCTCATGCACTGCCTAAATGTCACAATTTATTTTCCTCCAAAATTCTCACTGCCATTTATAAGATATATTTTATTTTTGTGCTGTATGTGCTTTATTACACTAAGCTGTAAACTCAAAATGTTAGAGATGTTTGTCTGTTTGGTCCATTGCATTATTCCCATCACCCAGAATGGGGCCTGGGATATGGTAGTTCTCAGTAAAACCTTGTCAAATAAATTAAGCTCCCTTCCAAACGAAGAAAGAATTTCTTCCATTGAAGGACGGGTTTGAATTTCTTCCTCAGAATTAGGACACAATATAATCCAAATATTTTTAAAATCCAAGGAAGAACTTACGTGTGTGTGTGTGTGTGTGTGTGTGTATGTGTATATATGTATATGTATTTTTCTATATATGTATATATATGTATGATGAGATTTTTCATGATAGGTTATTCTAGGAAAAATATGTTGTCTTTAACAATGGTTTTCAGCTTTAAATATAACTATTTTGTGGGGATGAAAAAGGTAAAGAGGCTTAAAAACACACACACACATTTTCAATAGGTTAGTGAAGACCTGGGAGGGTAGGTAAGGGCTGGGAGGAGGGGAGTAAAGGGGGCAAAATGGGAGGTATTTGTAATACCGTCAACAATAACAAATATATTTTAAAAATAAAACATTTTAAAATTATATTAATGATACAATGGAAATGTGGTGGTAAAGATCTGATGATATTGCAATGAAGTTGTACATTTAGTGAATGTTTATATGCTTTTAGCTTCACTAAACCAAATTAATATTTCTGACATTGAAAATTAATATGTCCTAACATCCCACTTTAGAAAAAGTATTTTATCTGAACATTGGTTATATTTGTCTTTTCCATTTATGTCCTGGCCTTCTTGCCCAGGGCAGAAGGAGTGAAAGAGCTAGTAATGGTATTTATTACAAAAAGCAATCAACCATAAAGACTGTAATTGAACACACAAGTTTAGTCATTACATGATTAATTACTTTGGTAAATCAAGCTCCTACATATATCATAAAAAACATTCAAAGGAGCTAAAACAAAGTGTTCAAAACCAGACTGTCTTCTGCACAATACTGCCATTCATGGCTCCTTTTCAGTATTTCTCAGTTTTCATTATTTTCCTCCCTGCTAATCCTCTACCTTAACTACATTTTAAGATAAATGTTTTCATGATTAAGTGATAGCAGTGCAGGCATTGGCTGAGGCAAATGTTTTCCTCAAGTTTTTGTCCCACACACAAAATATTAAACTCAACGATTCATTTGTCATCTTAGGCATCTATCGGTGATTGATATATTACTGCACTCATTTCTAATATTCCTATAATGCTTCAGTTTAGTAGGCGATATATCAATATCATTTTTTCTCAAGTTAAAAGCAATGGCATATACAAGGCTCTGAAAAAAATAGTGCAGAGAATAAAGTCAGATGTGAGGCAAACTGATGAATAAGAGACGGTTTCTTTTGCTCTGGATGTTCTCATATCTGGGTATAAAGCCCAGAACTTGTGCAGTCATCCTGCGACCTTGAGGGGAACCAGCCTAAGGACAAACTGTCATACTCCAGATGGCAAATTAGAGAGGTAGGAAGAACCCAGGTCATAGATAACATCATTAAGCTATTGAGGCAGATAAAGCTAAAATGTGCTTTGAATCTGGACTTTGAATCTCTTCAGGCTGCCTCTCTTGCTCAAAAACCTATAATGTCCCTAAATTAAACCTATACTATGACTAAAATAATTTAGTTTTACAATAAAAACAAATAGGAAGTACCTTGGACTTATTTCTCATAATCTAACACAGAGTAATCTCCATATAATCTCATCCTCCTCAACTACTTATTTTCATCTAAAATTACATTGAAATTTCTAACATAAGTGCTTTGATGGAGACACCTGTTGGGTGGTATACCATTTCTCTCACCTATTTGGTAAGAATGTGAGTAGCCACCTCTACAACACTTGCTTGTCCCACGACTGGGCATCTCCTACAAGTTGGGCCAGGTAAGTTCTTCCTTGGATTTTAAAAATGACTCTGAAAAATTGCATTCAGGCTATTGCTCTAATAAATAACAAAGATGGAACTCTGGAATGTTGGTACTCATAGTTTTTGTCAAAAAGATTTAAGAAACTGTGGAGACTCATATTAGTTAGAAGAAAGATAAAAGTAGCAGAATTAGCCATGTAATAGGAAAATAATAGAACAGTTTGAAAGAGAATGTTTACACATTACACATTGTGAAATACTAAAATCATATTGCATATGGAAAAAAAAGAAAACATA
The DNA here is from genome assembly GCF_963455305.1 of Plecotus auritus. NCBI lineage: Eukaryota > Metazoa > Chordata > Mammalia > Chiroptera > Vespertilionidae > Plecotus > Plecotus auritus. The sequence continues at coordinate 140,078,635 of NC_137775.1, read as the reverse complement.
GGGCCCTATGGTTGAATATGAAACGGTGTTTTATTTTATTTTTTAAACTTTATTGAATAATTGATCATGTAATTGCATATATTTAAAGTAATTTGATAAGGTATATTACTTTGTAGAATGATTACCAAGATCAAGATAATTAACACACCCCTCACCTCACTTACTTACATAGATAATTCTTTGTGTGTATGTGATGAGGAAGCTTAAGATCAGCTTGCAACAACTTTCAAGAATACAATACTGTGTTGTTAACTATAGTCACCATACTATACATAAGATCCTCTGAACTTCTTACAACTGAAAAACTTGTGTCCTTTGACCTACAAAATCCTCTTCCCATCCCACCCCCAGCATCTGGTAACGACCATTCTATTCTCTGTTTCTATGCAATGAGCTTTTAATTTTTTTTAAAGATTTCACATATAAGTGATACTATGCAGTATTTGCTGTTCTCTTTCCATCTTGTGAATCTGTTTGGTATCGTGCCCGACAAACTCATCCATGTTGTTGCAAATGGCAGGATTTTCTTCTTTTTTATGGCTGGTAAATTTAGTTAAATCACATGAAGGTATTTAAATATGTGTCTGATTGTCCATGATTTTTTTCATTTTAGAATAAGTTTATATTGGATTCTGATTATTTTCAGCAAGTAATCTAAAAGAAATAAGTGAAAATATATCCAGTCATAATCTATTATAATTTCCATTGAATTCTCATGTTTTCTTTTTTTTTTTTAAATATATTTTATTGATTTTTTACAGAGAGGAAGGGAGAGGGATAGAGAGTTGGAAACATCGATGAGAGAGAAACATCGATCAGCTGCCTCCTGCACACCCCCTACTGGGGTTGTGCCCGCAACCAAGGTACATGCCCTTGACCGGAATCGAACCTGGGACCTTTCAGTCCGCAGGCTGACGCTCTAGCCACTGAGCCAAACCGGTTTCGGTGAATTGTCATGTTTTCTTACAGCCATTTTTCATCCTGAAGATTTCCCTGTGATTACACTTGGGAAGAATGCACACTGAGCAATGATTAGTATTATAGTGCACATTTTAAATGGAAAAAATAGTGTGCATGTTACAATTTATTAATTAAACATACAAATGGTCCTGTTCCAAGTTTTTATGATCTGGAATTTGCCCCAGAAATTAATTAAATCCCTTTGTAGCATAACTAACAACATGATTCATGAACACTTGTGAAGATTATTTCTAAATTGTGGTATTGTCAATGAGAAGACTATATGATGAAGTTGAAATGTAAATGACAAAAGAAGAATATCTAATTATTCTGAAATAATTACTTAAGTGTCACCCTATTTGCTTTATGGTGCCTATAAATTATTTAATTCAGAAATTGAACACAGATGTTTTCAACAGAAAATGCTAACTATAACCTATTCAAAGATGAGAATATTTCATTTATCCATAAGTTATTCATGCAACAAACTAACCTGCGTAAAAAGGTAGCCAATAAAATTGAAATAAGCACAGTGTTTCTGAGCAGCCACAGCAGATATAAATCAGCATATAAAACTGATCCACACTTATTGAAAATGTGAACATATTTAAGATATTATAATAATAGATTTAACTGCAGTATTGTAGTGTAAAATGTTATATAAGACCATATTTAATTATTTTTTTCATGGATATTCCTTTTAGAAATATGTATCAGTTGTTTAGGTTAATTCAAAAGAAATTTTTATAAAATGGACTTACGGATAACACTCAGCAAATGTGTTTACATGGACTGCTTCGGCATGCAAGACTTTTGGCAACAGAATTAGGTGTACATAGATGTGTTAATATTCTAAGAATGTAAGTTTGTATAGTATTTGGAGCAAAGATGAATAATTTTTAAATTATGTATTTGTTTTTCTTTCAGTCTGTGACTTGTTTTTTCATTTATTTATTTATTTATTTATTTAAATAAATCTTTATTCAGATTATTACAATTGTTTCTCCTTTTCCCCCCCATAGCTCCCCTCCACCCGGTTCCCACCCCACCTTCTGCCCTTACCTCCCCCCCACTGTCCTCATCCATGGGTGTATGATTTTTGTCCAGTCTCTTCATGAACCCCCCATACCCCTTTCCCCCTGAGAATTATCAGTCCACTCCCTTTCTATGCCCCTGATTCTATTATATTCACCAGATTATTCTGTTCCTCAGGTTTTTAATTCACTTGATTTTTAGGTTCACTTGTTGATAGATATGTATTTGTTGTTCATAATTTTTCTCTTTACTTTTTTCTTCTTCCTCTTCTTTAAGAATACCTTTCAGCATTTCATATAATACTGGTTTGGTGGTGATGAACTCCTTCAGCTTTTTCTTATCTGTAAAGCTCTTTATCTGCCCTTCAATTCTGAATGATAGCTTTGCTGGGTAGAGTAATCTTGGTTGTAGGTTCTTGCTATTCATCACATTGAAAATTTCTTGCCACTCCCGTCTGGCCTGCATAGTTTCTGTTGAGAAATCAGCTGATAGTTGTATGGGTGCTCTCTTGTAGGTAATTAACTGTTTTTCTCTTGCTGCTTTTATTTTTTTATTTTTTTTAAATATATTTTATTGATATTTCACAGAGAGGAAGGGAGAGGGATAGAGAGCTAGAAACATCGATGAGAGAGAAACATCGATCAGCTGCCTCCTGCACACCTCCCACTGAGGATGTGCCCGCAACCAAGGTACATGCCCTTGACCAGAATCGAACCAGGGACCCTTCAGTCCGCAGGCCGACGCTCTATCCACTGAGCCAAACCGGTTTTGGCTCTCTTGCTGCTTTTAATATTCTCTCTTTGTCTTTTGCTCTTGGCATTTTAATTATGATGTGTCTTGGTGTGGTCCTCTTTGGGTTCCTTTTGTTTGGGGTTCTGTGCACTTCCTGGACTTGTAAGTCTATTTCTTTCACCAGGTGGGGGAAGTTTTCTGTCATTATTTCTTCAAATAGGTTTTCAGTATCTTGCTCTCTCTCTTCTTCTGGCACCCCCATAATTCTGATGTTGGTATGCTTGAAGTTGTCCCAGAGTCTTCTTACATTATCTTCAACTTTTTGGATTTTTTTTTTGCTTTTTGCTTTTTTGGTTGAGTATTTTTTGCTTCTTTATATTTCAATTCTTTGACTTGATTCTTGCGTTCCTCTAGTCTGCTGTTGGGTCTCTGTATAATATTTTTTATTTCAGTCAGTGTATGTTTAATTTCTAGTTGGTCCTTTTTCATATCCTCGAGGGTCTCGTTATATTTATCGGCCTTTTCTAGGAAATTCTTGAAAAGCCTTATAACCGTGGTTTTGAATTCTATATCCAGTCGTTTGTTTTCCTCCATTTCTTTCGTTTGTGATCGGTTTCTTTGACGCCGCCTTTTCACTGCTTCCCTGAGTTGGTAGGGTAGCTTTGTGTGCTAGGTTTCCTATATGGCCCAGTGGGTCGGCCTCCCTAGTTAACCTGAGGTGGACACTCTTGGTGTACCCCTTTGTGAACTGTGTGTATAGCCTTGTTGTAGTTAAGTCTTGATTGTTGTTGGTATCACTGGGAGGAATTGACCTCCAGGCCAGTTGGCTGTAAGGATCAGCTATGTCTATGCTGGGAGAAGTTCGGTGCTGGAGACAGCCTTATAGGATTAGAGTTGCCAAATTGCAATAGCCTCTGTGCTCAGCTTGGATGGGGTGGAGTCTCAGTCTTGGCTTCCCGTCAGCCTTGCCCTTGCGCGTGCACGCCTGCAGACCCCTGCCTTCCCCGCCTCCGAGTCTCCCCCCGAGAGTCCAGTATCCCCCCACAAGAGCATGGGTCCCCAGGGGCTCACCTGGAACTGAGGTTCAGTGCAGTCAGGAGCTTCTGACTCCCTTCCACTAGGGAAAGCCTGTGGCAACCTCCACAGCCTTTGTGCGCACTGGCATGCGCGTGCCTGCAGACCTCCGCCTTCCCCGGCTCCTGAGTCTCCACCCGAGAGTCCAGATTCCCCCCCCCCGTAAGAGCGCGGGTCCCCAGGGGCTCGACTAGAACTGGGGTTCAGCGCAGTCAGAACTGGGGTTCAGTGCAGTCAGGATCCTCGGACTCCCTTCTGCTAGGGAAAGCCTGTGGCAACCTCTGCAGGCTTTGTGCACACTGGCGCTCGCGCCTCCAAAACCCTGCCCGCCGGGGCTCCCCCGGGTCTCCGAGTCTCCGGGTGCCCCTCTCTCCATCTGAGAGTCCAGACTCCCCCTGTATGAGCCTGGGTCCACGGGGCTTCACCCGGGACTGGGGTTCAGCGCAGTCAGAACTGGGGTTCAGTGAGGTCGGGGGCTTCCTTCCCCCTTCCGCCAGAGAAAGTCAGCCAGGCTCTCAGCCACCCTTCCTCTCTGCGCGCACAAAGACCCTTTGCCATACCTCCAATTCTCTGTGAGCTTTTCTCTTTCCTTCTAGTTGTAGAATTTCCACTCAGCCAGCTTTCCTGTGGTTCTGGATGGTGTCCGTTCTGTCTTTTAGTTGTAGTTTTGAAATTGTTGTGCATGGCAGCAGTTTAGGTGCTTACCTATGCCGCCATCTTGGTTTCTCCTGTTTTTTCATTTATTTAAATACATGTACCTTTCTAGAAGAGCAGAGATTTCAAATTTTTAGAAGGTCTAACCTATTCAATTTTTCAAAGAAATCATGATTTTTTTTATCATATCTAAGGCATCTTTACCTAATCCAAATACTTTTTTCTATATTTTTCCTCTAAAAATTGAAAAACTTTTAGTAGTATATTTAGGTCTGTGATCCATTTTGAGTTGATTTGACTCTCCTTTCTCTATTATTTTTGAACTTTGTAGAAAAATCAATTGAATATATATATATATATATATATATATATATATATATATATCCTGTTTCCCTGTTTCCCCGAAAATAAGACAGTGTCTTATATTAATTTTTGCTCCCAAAGACGCGCTAGGTCTTATTTTCAGGGGATATCTTATTTTTCCATGAAGAAGAATACGGTACACATTTATTGTTAAATGAAAATAAAGGAAATTTATTACCTGTATACGGTACGGTAGTACGGTAGTTGTCAACACAAACCAGACAAACTGTGAATCCTACAGTATCAAGAATTTACTCATTTATTCAATGACAATCATGTCATCATCTTCTGGAACATCATCATAACAATCCAATTCCCGAATTTCCTGGTGAATTTCTTGTGACTCCATTTCTTTCAGAATCAGTGGACCAAATCTCTCATGTTTAGCAATAGCACTGTCCTTAAATGAGTACTTCTTGTCAAGGGAGCCTGCTCACAGTGCATTTGCAGTGCAACTGTCAGTGATTTTCTCCCATGAATTCTTCACCCAAGTCACAACTTCTTGCAGTTTAGGTTTCACAAAGTTTCCACGCTGATTTCTCTCCATTCTATTTTCAATGTAGTCATTAATTTCCATGCACAAATTGTCTTTGAATGGCTTGTTTATTGCAATATCAAGAGTCTGGAGATAGGCCGTCATTCCTGCGGGAATCATTATCTGATCTATTTTTCTTTCGTGAAGAAATGTCTTCATGTCTTTAGTGCGGTGAGTGCTGGCTGCATCTCAGACTAGCAGACCTCTTTGGCTCCCTCGCATAACAAGCTGCAGCATTAAATCGACCCACTTCCTTATAACTGCTTGTGTGGCCCAGGCTTTTTCAGTTTCAAGAATAAAAATGCCCAAAACACGTTCAATCTTTTCCTTCTTGCCCTTAGAAATGATTAAAGGTGGGATTTTAGACAAATTGCCAAAATATAGGAAACACGTGCACTTTCGTAAGCAGTGGAGGGAATGTACGCTAAGGAGGCATCTCGCTGTTCAATTGTTGTTTGAGATGATTGGCCCATAAACACTGCAGTTGCATCCATAGCAATCATGTTGGAAAGAATGTATTTAGAGAAGTCAGCATCCTCAATAAAGGACTTGAATGCAAGTGCTCGCTTAATAACTTGAGTATCTTCCAACCTAAACAATGTTGTAGACCTTCTTAAAGACAGTTCACTTCACTGAAGGAAATTATCCAGCCAGTGTTGTGATGCTTTGAAGTCTTCGGGGGCTATGTCAAACTGTGGTGCCATTGCAAGGGCAAATTCTTGAATCTGACCCCTATTCACAACCAAAGCCTTTGCTCTCCTGTCAACAACCCATTCACAGATCAGGTCTTCCAGCTCGGAAAATAATGGTTGCCGACCTGATCCACACTTGCGCTTTTTAGCATTTCCCTTGTCCACTTGTTCAATGAGGTTACCATACTCTGCTCGCCATTTTTGGACCAATCGGATACTCAACATCTTCTCTTTGCAGAAAGCAGTAAGATTTTGGCCCCAAGAGACTTCCACGATTCCTTTCTTGTCCTCCACGGAGTAGCTTTTTCTTTTTGCGCTCATTTCTAGGGGTAAAAAAAAAGGAATTGGGGTATCAAGGTGGGGGGAGGGGGATCACTCAAAATGACATGGGGAATCAGAGGGGGGAATCAAAATGGCACAGGAGAATTAGAGGGGGGATTACCATTTTAGTAACCCCTTTTGATCCTCCTGTGTCATTTTGATTGTCCCCTCTGATCTTCCTGAGTCATTTTGATTGCCCCCTCTGATCCTCCTGTGTCATTTTAAGTGATCCTCCTCCCCCCACCCCTGTGCCACTGAACACCTTCACTAGACATCCCCCCTACCCCTTTATCAGACAGACATTTACCCCCTGGGGCCTGCCTGGGGACTGTCACTGGGCTTGCTGGGGCTTGGATCTGGGCTGGAGCAGGGTCTGCCACTGACTGAGAACCTTCAGTCATCATGAAGGCGGCCATGAGCATCAGGTAGTGTCACCAGAGACAGACCAGCACTCACCACCGTCGCCGCTTCCCGTCCGCTCTAATCCTCCTGTTCTTCTATATGCATCTGTGAAAGTCTCCTCCTCTCTCCTGCCCCATGCTCACCGCTCACTCCGACCTCCACTCCGCCTCCACACAGCAGTGACATCAGGACTCTGCGTAACATCACTGGTTGCTAGACGCCAGTAGGGGCGGCCCTAGCGACCAGTTTACGGTAAATTAATTTTCATTCTGAGACAGAGCCTGGGGGCCTTATTTTCGGGGGGATGCCTTATATTTTACTCAGAAGGAAACCTGTAAGTAGGTCTTATTTTCGGACAATGTTTTATTTTCGGGGAAACACGGTATATATGCATATATGTGACTTTCTATTCTATTTTATTGACCTATGTGTCTATACTTTTACAAATACCATGTAATTCTGATTACTTTAACTTAAAGTAAATGATTAAATTATTTAACTATGAATTTCCTAACTTTGTACTTTTTGTATAAAGTTTTTTCTTGCTATTTTAGTTCTCATATTTCACATTAAAATCTTAAGGTTTATTTGTTGATACCTACTAAACCCACATGCAGACTTTACCAAAATGCCTGTTGGATTTTTTTATTGGGTCTTTGTTGGTTCTACGGATTAGAGGAAACTTGACATTCTACAAATGTTGATTCTACAAACTTATGACACTAGAATATGTTTTCAATTTTTTAGGTTTACTTTGACTTCTGTTATTAGTGTTTTACTGTATGTGTTTTTGTTTTGTTTGCAAATAGATTGTGTGAAGCAAACATTTTTGTTCAATTTATTTGAAAGGTTTTTTTTTCCTCATATTTTTATTGAAATATTGACAAATAGCATGTGAGTTTCAGGTATACAAAAGCAATGACTCAGTATTTGTATATATTGTGAAATGATCACCACACTGTTTAGTTAACCATCTCCTTACATAGTTACAACATTTTTTTCTATCATGAGGACTTTTAAGTTCTACTCTCTTAGCAACTTAAAAAAACAACAACACAGTAACACAGTATTATTAGCTATAGTCTCTGTTGTGTATATTGCATCCCATGACTTATTTATTTTATAACTGGAAATTTGAATCTTTGACTACCTTCACTTGTTTGCCCACTCTCCATCCCCCCACCTCTGGCAGCAACCAATTATACTTCGTATTTAGGAATTCATGTTTTGTTTGTATGTTTGTTTTTAGATTACACATATAACTGAAATCATATGGTATTTGTCTTTCTCTGTCTGACTTATTTAACTTAGCATAATTCTCTCCAGGTCCATCCATGTTATCTCCAATGTCAGAATTCCCTTTCTTGTGTTTGAATGATATTCCATCCAATATAATAAAAGCCTAATATGCTAAGTGTCTGGTCACCCAGTTGTTCAACCAATCAAAGCGTAATATGCTAATGATATGCTAAGGCTGCTCAACCTTTCACTATGACGTGCACTGACCACCAGGGGGCAGATGCTTTAACCAGTAGGTTAGCTTGGTGCTGAGGTCCAGCCGATCGGGACTGAGACAGGCCAGACATGCCCTGGATCCCTCCCACGGTCCCTCCCTGGCTGGCCAACCTCCTGTGTCCCTCCCAGGCTCTGATTGTGCACTAGTGGGGTCCCTTGGCCTGGCCTGCGCTTTCTCACAATCTGAGACCCATTGGGAGATGTCGGAGAGCCGGTTTCAGCCTGATCCTGCAGGCCAGGCCGAGGGACCCCAATGGTGCATGAATTTGTGCACTGGGCCTCTAGTTAAATATAAAATCCTCTCTTCCCCTTTATTAATTGATGCACACTTAAGTTGTTTTCATTACTTGGCTATTGAGAATATTGCTGTAATTAAAAAGGGAGTTCATATGTCTTTTTGAGTTAGCATTTTTGTGTCCTTTGAATAAATACCTAGAAGTAGAAATGCTGGATCATATGGTAGTTCTATCTTTAATTTTTTATTTTTGTGGAAACTTCATGCTGTTTTCCTTAGAGATTATACTAATTTATATTCCTACAGACAGAGCAAAAAGATTCTCTTTTCTCCATATCTTACCAACTCATGTTATTGTCTTTTTGATAATAGCCATTCTAAAAGATGTGAGATGATATGTCATTGTGGTTTTAATTTGCATTTTCCTGTTGATTAGTAATGCTGAACACCCATTCATTTACTTATTTCCCATCTTTATGTCTTCTCTGCCTATTTTAAATCAGGTCTTTGTTTTTTTGCTATTGAGTTTTATGAGTTTTTATATATTTTTGATATTAGCCCCTTATAAGTTATATGGCTTGCAAATATTTTCTCTCATTTGGCAGATTGTCTTTTCACTTTGTTGATGGTTTCTTTCCTATGGAGAAACTTTATAGAGTTTAAAGTAGTCCAATTGGCTATTTTTTCTTGTGTTGCTTTTGCTTTTGGTGTAGAATACAAAAAATCATCACCAAGATCCATGCCAAGGAAAATGTTGCCTATGTTTTCTTCTAGAATTTTTATGGTTTCTGAGCTTTATGGTTTCTGATATTATGCTCAAGTTTTTAATCCATTTTGAGTTAACTTTTAGGTACCATGTGTCAGATAATGAATGATTCTAACATTATCTGAAATAAATGGCTCTTTGTTCTACTTTTCTAAACAAGAAAATCACCTTCCTCCCATAAATTCACACTCAGATTAGGAATAGGAATTGCTTTGTATGGAGTATTGAAGTCAACCTTTCTGAACTTTGTAAGCTTATGATTACTCTTTTATTTGTTGTGTGTTTATCTCTTTAAGCCTTTAGCTAAATTATTTTGTGAAGAATACTATTTTATTTCAGATAACAAAATATTGACTTTGAGTCAAAATATTTCTATTGAGTTTTCTAAGATTTCTTCATTCAAATATTGTCAAATTACTGAACCATCTAACTGATCTTTCTTTTCATTTTGTAATTTGATAAAAGTTGTAAGCTCCAATAAATCAATTTTCTAGCTTCATTGTACTTTTCAATTTTAATGTTTCATTATCTATGATTGGGTACCTTGAATAGTATGTTTCTAGAAGTTTATTTCTCTTTTAAAAATGTAATTCATTTTTATACAATAAAAATGAAAAAAGAAACCTGATGCAGACTTACTCATGCATGGCAAACCTATCTTAATTATGTAGCTTCCACAAGTGAGGACACTGAATTAATTCTTGTCTGTCTTAACTCCTTATAAAAATAAGAGCTAGATTACCTTACAGAGATTGACATGCACAGTAACCTTTCTTTAGTGTTTAATTACCTCTCAAATGTTATCTTCCTTAATGGTAATGTATGAAATCACTTCTGTAATGTTCTGATAGCACACATACCAATTAGTTTAACATTATAAAGATTGTCAATTATTTGGCCTGGGATATTTATCTAATTTAAAATAGTTAGATGATTTCTCTCACTACTTTCTCATCTATCAGGACCCATAATTTTATTTTTACCATGTTATTTATGCCCATCAGAGTCTATGAAGGCCACATAGAGTAGTTTTTTGTACTGCTACCTTTTTACTAAATCTTTTTTGTTATTGTTATACAGTTTGTTTTCATTCTTATTGTATTTCTTGCTAGGCATATGACCTAAGAAAATATTTTTTTGTTATATTCTATCTTTTCTAGAATAAGTTGCTAATCAGAGCTTTCCTTCTTCATTGACTATGTCATATTTCATTTTCTTAGAGAATTGTTCACAATCATGATCAGAAATATAATTTTTAGAATCCCTCAGCCTTTATAGGTTGTATTAAATTATAAAGTTTGTAGGCAACATATTTTTAAAACTCTCATCTTCATTAAAATTGAGGTTAAGTGTCTGCCTATGAAATATGTTATCTCATTCTGAGGTTTCTGAATATATGATTTCTTTAGTTAGACATCAGCTTATTAAACTGGGGGAATATGATGGGCACTTTAATAAACTGTGGTGATAGCTGGGGAGCTATTTGCAGAAACATACAATTGAATTCATACCTCACATTGTAAGTCAAGATAAATTCCAAACATATATACTAAACGCACTAGCAGGAAACAAGCAAATTCTTTCAGAACTCTAATGCAGAAATACCTTTTTAGCTGCAACTTAAGAAAAACACAGTCATTTTAAAACTCAGTCATTCAACTGCAAAGAACATAAACAGTATAAAAATGATAAGCATGAAAAATATTTGAGTCAAAAAACAAGTTACAGATTAATGAAATAAGACAATATATTTTAAAATATATATTGGTAAATATGTATTGATATTCAAATTCATATACATATTTAGAAATAAACATTCCTAAAGGATAAGCCAGTAACTGATGAAACTGTAATCAAAAGGTTGGGGAGAGGGGGAGAAACAGATATAACATGGATGGTTGCATTACATCTCAATACATAATTTTCATATTTTTAATTTTGAAGTCAGTGCTTTATATAGTCAATAAAATAACATTAAATAAAAAGAAAAGCACAAACAGATGAAACTGAAAGAAATGGAAACAAATTAACTTAAGGTATAAAATCAAATAGAGAAAAAAATGTATTTCAAATGGTTTAGAAAATGATTCTTTGTATATCTTTAGTGGGATATATTCCAGCGACAAAAGGTGCTGCAAATAAACCTTACATTTCGTAAGTTATTATTGCAAGTTGTATCATTTATATTCTTATATTTAAATTATATTAACTAATTGTGATAATGTTAGAAACATTTTTCAGTCCACGAAAGTTCTAAAATAACAGCAAGGAAGTAGGGAACACTATTAACACTCTTGAAAGTTGTTTCTAAATATATTTTTTCCCACTAAAAGCAATAACGGATCTTAGAGGAATAGCTTCTGTGTGTGTGTGTGTGTGTGTGTGTGTGTGTGTGTGTAAATGTGTATCTGTAGCTATATATATATATAAAGTATATTATATATACATATAAAACAGAATATATATACATTTTATTCAAATGTCATATGGGGCAACTTTGAATATGAAGCTTTGGATGTCAGATGAATTGAGATATTATGGTTAATTTTTAGTGTTAAAATGACATTGGTTCAGGAGGTAAGAAAGACCTTCCTCTAGTTGTGTGGGTCAAGAGCAACATGGGATGAGGGGCTGCCCACTTCTTTCAGGGTGTGTGGATTGATAAATCAACCATTACACTGGAATATTTTACATATTCACAATCAATTCTCCTTATTTGTGTTATGTTCTATGAAATCACAGTGAACACTGGATTGGTGAATACTGAAACACTGTTCCTTGGGAAAACAGAGTTAGGTTCCTGGGAGCCACTGGATTGGTTTCATCCACCAATCAATTTCTAACCTCGATGATGTGAATTTCTGTATAACAGCACCTTATTTAACATATAGTTGACTCATTAACATGGAACTCATGGCTAGCAGCTCTACAGCTCATGCCTGAAGGAAACTTGTGTAACACATATATGTTCTCCGTAACTACATCATGGGCTTCTCACATTCACCAACAATAGATGGCACTACGCTTAAGGGCCATTTTAAGCAGCAGAATCAACAAAAAGCACAAAAGTGAGAAAAATATGGCACTAAACAGACAAAAAAAAAGGATAGTTGTTGATATCATGAGAGCTGAAACAAAAAGAGCATTGCCTTGTTGAGGAGGTAAATTGAAACAAAATACACAAATAATGAAAATTGATTATATATTATTTGTTATATTCCTATGAACATCAGTATTGTCTATTCAACATTAATAAAAGTAATGTTAACTAATAGTTTTGTTAATTTTATATTAATATCATTTTTCTATAAATGGAAATATTGTAAACAAACAATTAATGGGTGTAATAGGTCATATTGCCCCCCCCTGTATTGAGCAATTAAAATATACACATATACATTTCAAAAATTGTTCACTTTTTGAAACATAAAGAAATTTTGATGAATTAGTACTGTACATTAGCCTTAATCTCTAAATTCAGGTCAATTAAGTTAAAAATCAGCATTTAACAGGTAACATTGAAAAAATCCAAATATATTAGATATTTAAAAATCCATTGTGGGGAAAAAATATCCATTGTGGATTCTGGATTCAAATTAGTATGTGGAAAGGTGGGAACAGCATCACTTCCACTGTAACGACCGAAAAATCAGAAAAACCCACAAATTCATAGCTGATCGAATAAGAGAGCTGTGGCTGCAGATAGTCACCCAGCCTGAAATCTAAGGGAAGGTGGACACTTCCAAGTAGAGATTAGGTGTGAGCACTGCTTTGCTGTGGCTGAGCACATACAGAAAGGTAAACATTTAAAAATTATCATAATTAATTGAATTGATAAAGAGCAAAGACACAACAGATTTAACATAGTAAGTCTGAGACTGTTATCCTTAGAAGGCATGCTTCTAAGATTGGGCTTTGGCTGGTGTTTGGGAGGTATCCCCCATTCTGTACTGATGGCTTTCTGTGTCGACCTTGTGGATCAGTATGGTTTATGTGGAACAAGCTTTTCTCCTGGGAACCTGGTCTTAGTTAAATGCTGGGCAGAGGGTGCCTATGTAACCATCCCCAATAAAAATATTGGGCTGTGGATCTCTAATTAGTTTCCCTGGTAAGTAACATTTCATATGAGTTGCTATTTCTTGTTGTTGGAGGGGTTAAGTATATTTTAAAAATATACATCTCTCTGGGAAGGACTTTCTGAGCAAATGTAAAAATGTGTTAATAAAAAAACCCACTTGATATGTTAGATGACATCAAAATTAAGAACTTTTATTAATTAAAAGATACTGAGTAATTAAAAGGAAAACTTTCAAGAAGATTCATATGACAACAGCATATTGCAACAAAAGAATGATAGCAGAATACATAACATTTTCTTTAAAACACAGAAAACTATTGTCCATTTTATAGTGTACAATTAGCAGAATAGGGTCTTGTTAAGAAATACCCACAGTTTTTACCACATATACTTAAATTTAGAAACCAAGAGATACTGTTTTATCCCACCAAGCAGGTAAACATCTAAGGAGAGCTGTGGATCATGTGGATCAACTGTACTCTTTGAAATCTAATGACATTTTCTAGAAAGCTTAAATATATACACACTTTTTCAGTGGTTTCATCTCTAGGCATCCTAGAATAACTCATGTGCATATATATGGTCCCAGATATGTGTGTTCATATTAGCTTGTAAGAGCAAGAAATGAAATGTGATAATAATGACCGTAAATAGTGGTACAGTCATAGAGTGAAATATTAAGAACATATGTTCGATTAGAATAATTTTTAAATTGCTTTTCCTGAAAAGAATTAGAGTAAATACCTACCCATTATAGAATTAAAGAAAAGTCTGTAAGTTTTTTAAGCTTTACCTATAATCTCACACTTAGAAATATGTACTAATATTATTTCTTCCAGTTTAATTTCTCTGTATGTAAGGACATAGCCTACTCTTTTGCCAACCCTAGTTCTTGTGTTTACATGCCATTTTATTTTGGCTTAGTTATTTAATTTCTTTAAGGCCCATTACCCAATAAATAAAAAGAATGTAATATTGTTAATTATTTCATAGGTATTTTGGATAGCTAATGAGATAAATAGATGATGCATCTCATCCTCTACCTTGTCTCTCTTGCTACCTCTTCCTCTCTTCTGTCTATACAGGGTGTTCCAAAAAATGTATACACATTTTTATTATAAAGTCAGTGTTTATCAACATACATTTAATTTTCAATATTTAAAAGAATATATGGAAATTAATACTTTTTTCTGTCAATGCCTGTTTTCAAACTGGTGACATTCTGGTACAGGCACTGATGATAATGCAAAACAATATAATCGCAAATATCAAGAATATTTTTGTTCAGTATTTGTGTGCTTTCAATTCGTCTGCTGTTGCTGGTTTTCTACTGTAAACTTTATCTTTTATGTGTCCCCATAAAAAAGTCTAGTGGCACTTTAGGATAAATTTCTTTTGTTCAAAGTTTAGTCTAGCTTCACACATTATTTCAAAGCAGTTAAACCTGGAAAGGAGTGAAAATTGAGTGAGTTGTCAGCTGTTAAAGTGTGTATACATTTTTTGGGACACCCAATATTTATTACACACAGAGTGTGGCTTATTTTCTGCTATGTTCTTTGTTCTCCTCCACAACCATGTCTGGCATGGGCATTGGGGCACACCTCTCCTGGGCAAGGGGTTTTGGATTCTCTTTAAGAAACTTAAGGGTGATTGATTGGCTATGAAAGTGCTTACAAATATTAGCAATTGTCTGGCATATTTCCTCTAATTGTTTTCATGTATAAATAACCATACTGAAATTCTCATTCAGATATAGTTGTTAAGCCTGAAGAATCTCACTTTTTAACTTATTGACTTTTGCATTCTTCACATTTCCCATGCATTAAAGTAGCATTGACTGTTTTGAATACACTTGAAAGAATAAGATCAGGTAGCAATGCCAGACCTCATCCTGACCTTCACCAGTGTGCTTACTATCACAAGAGAACATGTAAGAAAATTGTTTGAAAGAGTTTGGCCACAGTTCATCTCCTGCTATTGGTGCCCTTTAACAGGCAGAGTTGATAAATGCACCAGATTGGAATACAGTAGAATTTATCTTTTTTATCCCAGCTTTCTTCCAAATTAATGAATTCTCAATGAAATTAGATTGCAAGCCATTATACATGGATTCCTGAGCCTTGTATCTTTGATCTCTGCTTACTTTCCTCCTGGTTCTAATTTCATGTTATCAACTGATGTGACAAAGATTGAGCACCTGGTGTACTTTTACTTTTTTCTATAATAGTACAAGAGGTTGTGATATTACAACCCACGTTGCATGTTATCTACCTTTCAATATACAGCAGGCAACAATTTGAACAAATATTTTGCTATCATACACCAAGAATTGTCAACTCTCTAGCTTACACTATTGGAATGCTTAGTATTTGCCTTACCTTCTCCATTCAGTCAGTTCCAGGGTTTTATATGTTAATTGCAATAGACACTTCATTACCAAACTTTATATCATATATCATTAAATTTATTTCTGTTACATCAGAAACATTAAAAACTTTTAAAAATAGTTACTTAATGAAAGTAGTTTATTAGTTTATTACTAGTTTTTTATCTGTTGTTGACAGTGTTTCAGATGTTCCTCATTTCCCCTCCTTGTTCTCCTTCACCCAGTCCCACCCCACCACAGGCCTTCCTCACACAATGGTCTCTCTCCATGGTTATGCATATATGCATATCTGTTCTCTGGTTAATCTCTTCCTGTCCCTTCTACTCCCCTCCCTTCTGAGATCTGTCATTCTGTCCCCTGCATTCATGTGTCTGGACCTATTCTGTTTGTCAGTTTATTTTGCTCATTAGATTACACATATAAGTAAGATCATGCAAAATTTGTCTTTCTCTAATTGGTTTATGTTGCTTAGCATGATAATCTCCAGGTCCATCCATTGTTTAAATGTATTTCAGTTTTATGATCCACTCATCTACTCATGGACACTTGGGCTGTTTCCAGATCTTAGTTATTGTAAATAACACTGCTATGAAAATAGGGGTGCATATTTGAAAATAGGGTGCATATATTCTTTAATATTTTAATGTTTCTTAAATGTAAAAGAATTTAAAACCTATGGCAGACCAGGTTGATGTGGATGTTAAGGAGTCTCCAGAGTCATCAGGAACCTAATCTCTTTTATCTGTTCTGTGAGTTTTGTGACAAGTTTCCAAACTCAAGGATTGACTCTTTTTTTTTTTTTTTTTTGAGATAGACATTATATCTCTAGTTATCAAATTCATATTTTACAAAGCAAATAAGAAGGAAGAAAGAAGCATCAAACATAAAGTAGCCAGCAGAGTCATCCCCCTTTAAGGTGATTTCTTGAAAGTAGAATCCAACTATTGCTGTTTAGAAATAAAACTTTATACCCTAAGACAAATTTATATCTCTAATTAATTTTCTAAAGGGAAAAAATGGAGAATATATGCAGGCAGGTAACTAGAATTCTCTTCAGTCTAATCCTACATTATTTTTGTTTTATATGTGGTTGGTCTACTTTATAGGCTATCATTAGTAATGAGGATGGGCTATCATTAGTAATGAGGATGGGTTGCTGTTAACTTTACACTCCTAAAACTTTTGAGAGCAGTGTTCAAGTGTCCTTTTACAAATTCAAAAAGTGGAATATGTTTTAATATATTAATTTCCTGATATGCCAACTTTAGTATTCCACTACATGGAGGCCACTTTCCATCTTTTATTTTCTGACAAGGAACAAGCACAGACCTGCCTTTAAAAGAAAATGCCCTACAGTAAATCTCAGATTAGATATTGCTTTTTATATAGCCACTACTGTTATTTTTAAATGGAATTTTCTGAGACAATGAAACAACTCACAAGAGTAGGCTTTTTAAATGAAACCAATTTTATACACTGAAAATTAACATTTTAAAAGATAATGCTGCCTGTCACTGCTGGGAGAGTGCTCAATTTTGCCCCTATATCAAGGTTTGTCCTGCTAGAATCACCTGGGGAAACATAATATATAGCATGTTTTCACACCATAATCAAATACAAAGCAGTACTTTAAGAGTGAAAAAAGGATGTAGATTTATTTAACTTGCATTTATTGTGGTCAAATGCATATACATCATTTCCCATTTTTGTGCTTCTGACATTGGAAGTCAATGCAATAGACACTTTCTAAATCCCTGAATTTTAAACAGGGAAAAAATTCTGTAAATAATTTATAATCACAAAACTCACAATTGATCAATTCTTTTATAAGATCAATTGGTATGCAAGGGAGTTTGGATAGTTATTATTATTTACACATGTCCTACTGCAGTTTATTCATCTATTCATCTGTGTGGTGTGGGAAGGGTATGTACAGGCATAGAATTAACAAAAAAATGAAATACTTTCCTAAGGAGATTATACCCGTTTTTACATCCTTATTAACAATAGCCAAAAGTTGTTTATAATAGTACCTTATGATATTTTTTATGTGGCATAATTTGTAATGTCTAGTTTTTAAATTTATTAATTTGTATTTCCTCTTTTTTTCTTGGTTTGTATAGCTTAGGTTTTGTCAATTTTATGTGTTTATTTAAAAAATGCTCAGTTTTGTGAATTTTTCTATTGTTTTTACATTCTATATTTCATTTATTTTTTCTCTAATCTTTATTATTTCCTTCCTTTTGATAACTTTGGGCTTAGTATTTCTCTTTATGATTCCTGTAGGTTGTGTTTTCTTTAATTCTCTTTTTAATGTATGTGTTTGTCACCATAACTTTCCCTCTTAGTATTGTTTTTACTGTATTTCATAAATTTTGTTGTGTTTTCTTTTCGTATCAATATTTTTTTCTAATTAAAGTGTGTGTGTGTAGTTTCCATGTATTTGTAAGTTTCTTCATTGTCCTTTTTGTTACTGATCTCTAGAGAATTTGACAGCACATTGGTCAATTCACTATAGGAATAAGGGGATGGGAGAAGTAAAAAACGTACTTGCGACTTTCATTTTAGGCACTAGGAGAAGGATGCCACTAATCAAAGCCCAAAAGTCAATTTGGTTTGCTGAAGGAAGCAAGATTTATAATAAACTTAACTATAGGATGAATTCAGTTTGTAGGGTGGATACAACATTGAAATGAAAATCACCATAGAAATGGAAATGGCACATAAAGGTGTAACTGCTTACTGAGTAAGAAATGTTTATGAAAATTACATTCTCTCGTGTAAGATAATCTCTCTCCCTTCATGTAAAGAAAGCCTATAAATTTGGGTTGATTTTAGAGAAGATCATACATAAAGATGTTTAAGTCTAGATTGTAAGTGGCAGCAAAATATTGTTCAGCAATGACCCTGGCTCTTATTATCAGAGCTACCACCATTCCTGACCTCAAGAGCTCACTGCAAAACAAGAGGGTCTTCCATTTTCTTTAGAAACATTGTATCCTCTGCACCCTCAGCTCGGGGAGAATACATGGTGGGGCAAAAGTAGGTTTACATTTCATAGGAAAATGATACAGGAATAAGCTCAATGTTATTGCATACTACCAACTGTAAACCTACTTTTGCCTGACTCTGTACTCTTACAATGAGAATCTTGTCAGGAGAACACCTTGTAATATAAGCCAATTATGGATTTCTATCTTAACTTGGGCAAGGGGTAGGTAAAATACATTACAACTTTATTTTAGTCCACAAGACCCAGAATTTTTCAGGCTATCCAGCTCATGTTTACGACCTTTGATTTATATGGTAGAGGAAATATCAGTGATCTATAGCTTAAAATAAATAGATCCATGTGCACGCTTGCATTCTGAATTTCCACTATAACATGAATTTAGTTTGTACCGTTTCAGAATTCTTTAGAGTTGCCAAATAAAAATTTATTAGGTAGTGTCGCTATAGCCTGGGGACTGAGGCTGCAAAGCAAAAGGAAGAGAATATTATTCAGGAAGATAAATGAAACTGCATTATAGCTCCTTAATTCTAAAGAAAATGAATCATTATTCATAATAAATTTATGTGGAAAATATTAACATAACTGTGTTTCAAAAGCCTGGTCTGTCTTATTTGACTGGGAAACAGTTTTCCTGCAGGCATAGTTTATCATTTAAATTATGGAAAAATATGATGAACATAATATTGAAATAATAGAACCTGAAATTTATCTTAAATGAGATTAGACTATGCCATTGTTCCTGAAGGTATATGCTTTTTCTCAACAGTATTGGGAAATGAATTTATCATTTCAATATCAATTCTAAAACAACCACTATGTATCTTTTGAGATTAATAGGCTACTCAAAATTTTCACCTAGATATTAAAAAATAAACCAAAAAATGCACTCTTCAGTGTAGCTGGAGGTCTGTATCTGAGACAGCAAATGCAGCTCTGAAAGCACACATTCACAGGTGCCTGAGGAATATTTAATCATCGCTGTATATTTTTCATAAAATTTTAATTGGGTTTCCATGAGAGGTGATGGGGAAACCTTGACTAAATACAAAAAGCATCTCATTTATTTTGTCTTTATCATATTAATGTAGATCTTTAAAACATCCGCAGGGGGATTCCGGGTGAAGCAGAACCCAAGTTCCATGTAGTGTAATATTCAAAGTGGGTCTGTGCTTTAGGAAGACAGATTTCTTTTTCAGCTTCTGTTTCCTAACAGAATATTTATAAAAAGCAGATGGGATTTGGTGATATGAAGTCAAGAAAATTATATGTGGGGAGCTATGGAAAGGAATTGTCCCCCAGGTAATCTCTAAGAAAGTAGGGATTTGTAGTCTTCAGACAAAAATGCGGTTTAACTTTTTCTCCTCTTATTTATTCCATAGAAAGCAATTCATTAGAAATTATTTTATGGGTTTGTAGTCATAATTAATGAGTATAGCATACTTTATTGTAACTGTAAATAACTTGACAAAACCTTAAGATATAAACAAAGTACATAACTCATTTGTATTTCATTTTGTATAATGTAATATTGAATCACATGTAATATTTCACTTAACTATATGCAAGAAATGTGTAGCTAAAAACTGTCTTCCGTTGTTGCCTATTTTCTCTAATTTTACTCTTTCTATATGCTTTCTCTGGCTTAAAAGTTTCTTTTCTGCACGTTTTAAGTGGTTGACTCTGCAGTGTAAGTAAAGGAAGCTCTGATTGGAATCACAACATGTGAGACTCAACGAAGAAAGTGAAAATTTGCAGGAGATACGCAGTGGAAGGGGCAAGAGGTGATGAAAGGGGCTCAGAGCCCAATGCTACCTGCTTCACGGTTGCTCTTTGTGCTGTCTCCACTCAGAAACATTAGAGCATCCCTGTTCCTATATAATAGATGAAGATGACTTCAAAGCAGGCGAGGACAAGTGCTTCCTAATTATTACTTAGTTTTCATTCTGAAAAACCAAATTAAAGTGAAACCAAAAATAATAGATATGCAAAAATACTACGTCTTGTCCTGGACAGTATGCTGTGTGGTTAGAGTGTCAGCCTGTGCACCTAAGATTCACAGGTTTGATTCCCAGTCAAAGGAGCGTACCTGGATTGCAGGTTCCATCCCTGGCCTGGTGGGGTGTGTGCAGAAGGCAACCAATCAATAGATGTGTCTTTCTTGCATCAATGTTTTTCTCTCTCCCTAAAAATCAATGGAAAAAATATCCTAGGGTGAGGATTAACAACAACAACAAAAAAGCTGTCTTTAAAATTTCTAAAATAGAGCATTATGATCAGCCTTAAAAACACCTCAGCTTCATGTCAGTTTTATATAACCTACTGACTTTGAAACAACATTAAAAAGAAACAAGTTAAATATTAAAATTTTCATAAAGATAGAAAAATAAATGTAGTCATATATTATTAAGGGCACTTCATTTTTATAATGACTTTACTTTTCTCAACAGACAATATCCACTTTTCTATTTTATTTTTTTAACCTCGTCCATAAAATCCAAGTATAACCCTAGAATATTTTTTCATTGAACATACACAGCTGTCTTATATTTGGTCATGGTTGGACCACAAAGTTAAAAATAAATTAAACAGGAATTCCGACATGTAAAATAGTTTCTTTTCTCTAGTCTGAGTCATTATTTTGAAGAGTGTCATATTCTGTTGGGTGCAGTATATTTTGAGACGGTGCATGTTCTTATTAATTACATTTAAATATTTTGAGTCTTCATAGGAATATTTTAAAGCCAAAAAAAGTTTTTAAAAATAAATGAGTAAGGATAAAATAACAGACACTAGATTTACTCTACTACCTGAAGCGGCCAAATTATGAACTAAATTAATGCAAAAAATAGTTTAAGATAGGAGAGCTGGGGCAATGAAGGACAGAAATAGATGAGAAGTAGTAAATAAACCAGTTGAACCCTATACTTACCAAAATGTGCTGTTCTAAGTGGATTTTTGGGTTGTTACAGAGAGAGGACACCCAGGCACAGCCCCGTTGTGTCCGTGAGCTGAAGAAATGAAGCCCAGAGTACAGGTAGACCTAGTGCCTAGAACTCAGCAGACAGGCTGCGAGGTTGGCGACAGTTGCAGAGGCAGAGCTGCGGGCATCTGCAGAAGTCAGGTTAGCACATAAATGGAAAGAAACTACTGGTGCTAGAGATTTTCCAGAAAGGACTTGCCTCTGAAAATAGGGAAGGGCCCGTGCAGCACACCCCATCTTTCCTTCCTCTACCCTTTCCCCTCTGTCCCATTAAGGCATCTTGAAGACTAGGTGAGACTTTTTGGCTGCAGGACTAAAATCTTTTTTTAACCGAGGAAACTGGACAGGACTGTGCATCTAGAAGCCATTTTACTGCGGGCTTCACCTGAAGACAGAAATATCACTTTCTCTGAGCTTGCTTTCCTTACTCAATAGATGAGAAGGAACCAGATGAGATCCAGAAAGGAGGACACAGGACATTCTTCCCTGTCTTTCCTTGTGTGGGCTGTGTCCTTTCCGGAAAGAGAAGAAGAGACAACATTCCTACTTAAGTTTTCAGGCCCAGTTTGGCATCATCTGAAAGGAGACATAAATTTGGTCCAGGAATGAAGTGTGTGTGTTTGACACCAAATTGCAATAGGCTTGGTTTCTCAGGAAACTGAGCATGTCGGCTGGGTCACGGGTAAAAAAGGACTGTTTCCCTTTCAATATCTCAAAGTGTCTTGTACCTTAGTTCTGTATTTCTAGAAATTCATTTATTTTTCTATCAAGGACTACTATATATATAGATAGATAGATAGATAGATAGATATAGATATAGATATAGATATAGATCAGAGAGGAAGGGAGAGGGAGAGAGAGAAACATCAATGATGAGAGAGAATCATTGATTGGCTGCCTCCTGCACGCCCCCACACTGGAGATCAAGCCCGCAACCTGGGCATGTGCCCTGACCGGGAATCGAACCAGTGACCTCTTGGTTCCTGGGTCGACGCTTAACTGCTGAGCTACACCTGGCTGGGCAAGGACTACTTCTTAAAAAATCTTGATGCTGCAACTAAAGTGTAAGATTTTATTGTTAATGCTACAAACTGCCAAAAAAACATTAGCTGTTTTAATAATTTAAGTTTTGAGTTCATTCATTATTTAGTAATCCTTTTTAGCATAACTGCTAAAGAATTTTATTTTTAATAATATTTCAGCAGGTCATCTGGATTATACACAATTTAAAAGTGTGTAAGTGGCCCTGGATGGATAGCTCAATTGGTTACAGCATTGTCCTGATACACCAAGGTGTGAGTTCTATTCCCAGTCAGGGCACATACAAGAATCAACTAATGAAGGCATAAATAAGGGGAACAACAATAAATGTGTGTTTTTTTTCTCTCTCTCTCTCTAAAAATCAATTTTAAAAAGTGTATAAGTAAACTAAGTATATTCAAACTCTTAGCATTATATATTAAAGTATAATTTCTTACCAAATGCAGTTATAAAAATCTAACTTGAAAGGTTACATAAAATGCTATTATAAAAACATAACCTATGAGTATTTAAAAGCAATTAAAGAATTACCTAATGGATATCAAAGCAGAATAAATGATACATGGTTTAGCAGAATGTAAGTCTATGGTACCTCCATTGCATTACCCATGTGAAATTTAATAATTTATGTCCAGATGACTTTGCTTTCATTACAATGACTCCTAACACCCATCAATGTATTTCAGTGCCACATGGAACCTAATATCACTTTATTAAATATAAAGGTAATAATGAATGATTAATATTCATAATATGTTAAAGAGTCAGAATTTTAAATATTTATTTTGCTGTGAAAATATTGAGACTATAATTTGGTTTGTTACCTAGTTTGGAATTTAGTAAATAAAATATGTATATGATATATGTGACATTAGGTATATTACTGAACCTACTTAACTCTATATGAAACATATAGCAAAATATCTAAATATAGCAATTACTATACAGGCTGTTATACAAAATGTTTCCATAAATTGTATTATATACCTCCAGGGTATTGTATTTTGGGTAGAACACTATATGATTTCCTCATAAAATAGAGTGTTTTTAACTCTCAAGCACTAGCCATTTGTGTCTGTCTTTATGGTTTCATTACTTTTTCATCCCTGTTTGATTTAAGTTGCAGTGTCCTCATATAAAAAATACATAACTTTTATAAACATATTTTATAAAATTAGATATATTAGCAATGAAATCCTTTCCTTGAGATATCTAAAATATACTTTGAATTACATTCAAAATATAATTTATAATACCAGTAACTCAGAAATATTATTTGCTATTTGCTGACATGATTTATTCTCACACTCAGGGATTTTCATAAATCAATTTGATGCATGCAAATCAAAATTATTGAATTAATATAAATTGTTAGATGTCACACAGAATATAACAATGCTAGAACTGGAATAGCAAATTAATTTTCCTCATTTAAATTCACAAAACTGTTAATTTAAGATAGATTGCTTTAAAATTTCTAGTCCTATTTATATTGTTAGTATTAAGTCAAAGTTCTTTATGAAGGACTCTAAGGTATCCAAAGAACAAATTAAATGTTTTTAATAATTAAGGGAAGATGAGAAAATTGGTTTGTAGATATTTAAAATTTAAATATTTAAAAGCAAACCAAACTTTAAAATTATAATCTAATCATTATTTACATAAATCACAAAAAATATTTTAATAATCCTATTTAAATGTTGAGTATTGTGAATTTACTTGGAATTCTGTTGTGTTTTTATTGTTTGAAATGTTTAAACATATTGTAGCAGCAATGGTCCATATGTTTATAAGAAGTTGCTTAAATTAATTCAATACATTTAGTGGTTGACTATTCTATTTACAAAATGCTCTACTATAAAGATGAAAAGGGTATATTTATTTGTGCTTTATGAGCTCATATATCATGGATAAAATAAGATAAAGGTATCTTAATGAGTGAGTACAGATAGAATAATGTGACAATTCATAGATGGGAAAGACCCTTTTAGACAGATATTTTCTGTTATCATATCATCTATTATCATGTAATCTGCTATCTAAAGAGCAAATATTGAAAAATCAATTGAATTTTAAAGAAGATAAAAACCTCCCATATGCACAGGTGTCTATATTAATAGATGCCTATGGAATACTTTCCAATCTTTGTCAGTGGTTAGTTTTTATTCACCATGAGACAGCAGAGGACACGGTGCTTATTCACACTCTCTCTTGCAGCAGCATCACCAACACCAACATGAACAACAGAAGCAACAACAGCAAGAACCTTTTCAAAACAACAAGGTATGTGATGAGGGTTGTTGTGAATGCCAGTATAAGCAATACTATTTTAATGCCCAAATAGCTTCTCATTTTTTGATGGTTCAGATTTTTTTTCGATGGTTCAGATTTTTTTTCGATGGTTCAGATTTTTTTTCTAGTGGCTTAAACGTACTTTAAGAGCACATTTATAGCCAGGGTTCATCTGGTTGGTTTATTTTTTAAAACAGCTTTGTGAGCTATAATCTATACATGCCATAAAAGTCATCCTTCTTAAGTGCAGAATTCAAAGGTGGCATCATAGCTAAAATATAATTTGAGACATTTTAGTGTCTTAAAAACAGATCTCATTGCCTGCTCACTCGTTACACTGGCCTGCATGAACTTCTCCAAATAATGTGCATGAGTAGGAAATATTTAAGACATTTAGAAATGTATATAAAAGTGTATAGCTGCTTGTTAAGAGTCTGGAATTCTGTAAAATATCATAATATTTATTAACTGATATACTAAAATATTTGCAATACATTATCACTCCTGAGATGTGAATACTGTGGTTTGTAAATATAGAGCTTTCAATAATAATTCTTTCTAACCATCTGAATGAATACTTTAGTGTAATTTTTTAGCCTTTGTCTAAATATGACTTGGTATTTACCAGGTGAACACACCTAGTTAAGCACATTTTATTGAAAGTATCCTATCTAATAAAAGTGTAATATGCAAATTAACCATCACTCCACTGTGCCCACAAGCCACGCCCACTATCCAATCAGGAGTGAGTATGCAAATTAACCCCAACCAAGATGGCTGCAGCCACAGAGAGAGCAGGAGAGAGACTTGGGTTTCCCTGGCAATGGAGGAAGCCAAGCTTTCCACACACCCTGGCAGGCCCAGGCCTCTGCTTAAGGCTACAAAGTTTCAATTATAGAAGTTAAATAAATTCCAACAGAAATGGCTGCTGCCTCGGAGCAAGCAGAAGGCTTGGCTCCGCTCCAGGCTACAAAGATTCAATTGTAGAAGATAAATAAACCCCAGATACCAGGGCCTCTGCTTGGGTCACCGGGGGGTGTGGCCGGCCTGCAAACCACCACAGGCCCCTCACCCAGGCTGCCCCACACCCCAAGGGAACCCCCACCCTGATCCGGGACACCCTTCAGGGCAAACCAGCTGGCCCCCACCCATGCACCAGGCCTCTATCCTATCTAATAAAAGAGTAATATGCAGATTGACCATCACTCCAACACACAAGATGGCTGCCCCCTGTGGTCAAAGATGGCTGCCCCCATGTGGACACAATATGGCCACCACAAGATGGCCAGCAGGGGAGGGCAGTTGGGAGGGACCAGGCCTGCAAGGGAGGGCAGTTAGGGGTGACCAGGCCAGCAGAGGAGGGAAGTTTGGGGCAAACAGGCTGGCAGGGGATCAGTTAGGCATCAATCAGGCAGGCAGGGGAGTGGTTAGGGGGTGATCAGGCTGGCAGGCAGAAGCAGTTAGGGGCAATCAGGAAGGCAAGCAGGCGAGCAGTTGGGAGCCAGCAGTCCTGGATTGTGAGAGGGATGTCCGACTGCCCGTTCAGGCCCGATCCCACCGGGATCAGGTCTAAACAGGCAGTCAGACATCCCTCATGGGGTCCCAGATTGGAGAGGGTTCAGGCTGGGCTGAGGACCGCCCCCCCCGCCCCCATGCACGAATTTCGTGCACTGGGCCTCTAGTGTTAAATAACTTGTCTTTACTCAAATATCTTATGACATAAAGTAGTCATTACTATTAAGTAATAATTCAAAAACAATAAAGCCTTGAATTATAGTAGTATTTAGATAGAAAACTATTATACTAGTTAAATTAGCATATATAATATAGTGGTTGATATTTTTCCTCCTTCAAAACCAAACATCAATACTATGAACAAGTTCCATTTTATTTTACTACTTAACCCACAGTAATAGAAAAGGGAAGGTAATAATACTTTTTAGGCATAATATCCTTAATATAAAAATTTCACCCATATAATTTTTTCTGTAATGATTTGAAAAGATTTCTAAATGTAATTTGAATTAGCATTCAAAATCTGTCATTATAATATCTTTATTACTGAATATAGATTACATTTTATGGATTAGTTTAGAATTTTCTGAATTATTTATATTTATTTTTAACAAAAAATATATATTTAAAGTCTACATGATTGGATATACATAATATATAGTAAAATGATTATTATAGTCTAGCTAATTAACATATCTCCTCACATAGTTACCATATTTTGTATATAATGAAAGTACCTACTTGAAATCTATGTTCTTAGTCCATATCCAGTATTCAATATAGTATTATTGTTAGCATCATGCTCTTCATTGAATCTCTGGACTCATTCATCCTACATGAATGCAATATGACTATATGATACGTTTTTATCTGGTCATCCATTGACAAACATTTAGATTATTTCCATATCATCAATGTTGTGCATAATGCTGTAATGAACATAGGAGTCTAGGTATCTCTTTGAGGTATTGATTTTATTTTTGGGGGGGTATATACCACAGTGGGATTGCTGGATTATATGTATTCTAAGTTTTTTTCGAAACTGCTATATTGTTTCTCACAATGGCTGTACCAATTTATATTCCCATCAGGAGTGTAAAAGTGTTCCAATTCCTCCACATCTTCACCACACTTGTCTCTTATTTTTTTTATAATAGCCATCCTAACAGTTATAAGATGATAATCTCATTTTGATTTTGATTTGCAATTTCCTGATGATAAATGATCTTGACCATCTTTTCATGTAACTGTTGGCCATTTGTATGTCTTCTGTGGAAAAATGTGTATTAAGGTTTTTTGCCTATTTTTAAAAATCAGGTTGATTATTGCTATGGAATTTTATGGGCTTCTTATATATTTTGGAAATCAAACTCTTCTCAGACATATGGTTTGCAAATATTTCCTTCCAATCCATAATGGTTTGTGTGTTTTTTTTTTTCATTTTGCTATTTCCTTTGCTGTGCAGACACTGTTTACTTTGATGTAGTCCCACTCATTTATTTTTGCTTTTGTTGCCTGAGCTTTTGGTGTCATATACAAAATTCATTGTCAAGGCCAATTGTTTTCCTGATTCTTTCTTCTGGAAATTTTAGTTTTAGATCTTAAGTTTAAACTTGAATCTACTTAATTTTTTTTTGTATGATGTAAGATAAGGGTGCATTTCATTCTTTTGCATGTAGATATCCAGTTTTCCCAGCACCATTTATTGAGGAGACTACCATTCCCCACCTATATTTACTTAACAATTCTGCTCCATTATTTCGCAATGTTTGCCTTGAAATGCTTTCCTGTGAGATATTCTGACAAGAACAGTTTCCAAAGCCAAATAAATTTGGGAAATTCTGCACATTTTTTTTGTAGATTTTAATTGTATATTTACATATTAAAACCCTCTGAATCTCTCCAGTAAATAAACCTATGTTGTTATATTTTTATTTATTTTATTTTATTCCAGTCTCCCAAAGCTACTTGTTCATGGACTTGAAAAAAATCTTGTTAGGATGTATTTGCCTCCTACAGAGTATTGTTCTGTGGAGCATGTTTTGAGACTGATTAAACCAAGAATATAGCAATTGAGTAAGGTTGGTTGTTTTGTTTTAGTTATAACAGATCTATTTCTTGAATCTATTCTCTGGATATATTTTTTCTGTCTTCTCATCCATCCATATTGTCTCAATTAGTGTAGCTTTATAGAAAAGCTTGACATGAAATTGTGTTGGTCTTACAATGATTTTCCTCACTTAAAATAGCATTTTAACTATTTGAGATCTTCTGCATTTGAGATCTTCTCATTATAAATTTTAGACGCAGCCAGATAATTTCTTCAAAAAGTTCCTTAGGTTCCTGAGGTTTTGATTGAGATGACATTGAAATTATATATTAATTTAGAAAAATGAATATTAACAGATATATTTATTTTAGCAAAATTTGTACTTGGTATATAACTCTACTTCTATTGATCTCCTTAATTTATCTCAGCAAAATTTTGTTAGTTTTAGGTATAGTTCTTCTAAATTTCTGATGGGTTTATTCAGAGGTAATTGATGTTTTTTATATTATTGTAAATGATATTATAACTGTTATTTTTAATTACTTGTTGTCAGCATTTAGAAATCAATTTTAAATAGCTTATATTGAGTTTGTTGCCCACAACCTAAATTTACTTACTAGTTCTGGGAGTTATATTTGTATTTCTTTGCCTTAACAAAGTATCACAAACTGAGTGGCTTTAAAACTAAAAACATGTTGTCCACAGTTCTGGAGGCTCGAATTCCAAGATGAAGTTGTTGGCAGTGCCATGCTCCCTCTGAAGGGAAGGATCTGATCCAGGCCTTACCCCTAGCTTCTGAAAACTCTTTGGCTTGTGGCAGCATAACTTCAATTTCACATGATGTTCTCTTTGTTTTCATGTCCGTATCCAAATTTTCATTTTTATAAGGACATCAGTCATATAGAATTATATGATCTCATCTTAACTAATTACATCTGCAATGACCCTATTTCCTAATAAACTCACTTTCTGTGGTACTTGGGTTTAAAATTCAACATATGATTCTTTTAAGGGACATAATTTAACCCATAACAATATATATATATATATATATACATATATATATATATATATATATATATATATATATATATATATATAATTTCACACAAAATATATACAGATATTTCCTAGGATTATACATATTCACAATTATGTCATCCTCCAATAATGAGAGCCTGACTTCTTCACTTATAGTTCAGTAGAGGCCCAGTGCACAAATTTTGTGCACTTGTAGGGTCCCTAGTGGCTGCCAGCCAGGTACTCCCTCCCTCCCTCTGGCCAGCTCGCCCTCTGGTCGAACTCCTGGAAGATCTCTGGTTGAGGGGACAATTTCCATACTACCTTTTTATTATATAGGATGCCTTTTGTGACTTTTTATCTTTTTGTCTCTGAGGAGGATTTCCAGTAAAATATGGAATGGAAATCGAAGTGCAGATATATAATTGCTTTCTTCTCTGCTTGAGGGGGGGAATTTCAATATTTTACCATTGAGTTCAATGTTAGCCATAGTTTTTTCATAGCTATCCTAGTATAGCTGAAGAAAATACCCTCCTATTCCTATTTCAATAACATTTTTAAAAGCTTATGCTTATTCTTTATGTATAACAAAGATCATATGTTATATTCCTACCTTACCCCATTACACTGTTAATTTTCATGTGCTGAATCAACTTTGCATTCCCAGGATAAACACACTGGGTTTTATATATGGCATTTATGGGATGCTGAGTTTGATTTGCTAATTTGTTAAGGATTTTTGTGCCTATGTTTACAAAAATAATCAGCTCCTAACTTTCTTTCCTGCAATGTCTTCAACAGGCATTATAATAGTAGGATAATAATGGGATGTGCAAAATGACTTTAAGAGGATTCTGGCTTTTTTTTGTTTTATTAAAGGTTTTGTGTGAAATTGGTATAATTTTTTTTCCTTTCATATTGATAGAATGCACATTTGAAGCCCTTTGGGTCTTTGGTTAGAGGGGAGATTTTAATTAAAACATCAGTCTTTAGTAGCTATAAGGATATTTAAATTTTGTTTATTTTTATTATTTAGGCAAATACTCATTCACATTGGTATACTTCTTGTTAGAAAGCAGAAAGCTCTTCAAAATACTTCCTTATATTAGTAAATTCTGTATCTATTCTGAGTCAGTCTTAAGCATTTACAAGCTATTAAAATATCAAAGACCAACTTTTGATATCATTTTTTGTTATTTTCTATTTTATTATTTTACTCACTGTTATTTATGGTAATTATTTGTATAGATAATTGTTTAACCTTTCTAAGTACACTCTTACTTCAAATGCATTTCCTCCTAATCACTGCTTTAGCAACATTCTGCAAATTTTAATATGTTTTAATTTTCACCATGTTCAAATTATTTGTTTCTCTTTGTGATTCCCTCTTTGAACCATATGTTATTTAGAAGTGCACTGTTTAATTTTCATACATTTTAGAATTTTACAGATATATTTTTCTTACTGATTTATAATTTAATACTTTTATTTTTAGAAAACATATTCTGGATGATTTCAATACTTTGAAAATGTAAATATTTGTCTTTTGGACCCCAAAATGGACTATATTGCTTAACATTCCATGTACATTGAAAAGCATATGTATTCTGCAGTTGTTTCATGTAATGTTCTATAATATTAATTTTGTGGAAACAACCTAATTATCCATCATTGACCGAATGTATAAATATGTGGTATGTGTATATACATATTTTCTATACATATTATCTATACAGCAGTGTATCTACACAATGTAATATTATTTAGCCATGAGGAAGAAGGAAATACTGCCATTTGTAATAACTTGATGATAGTATGCAAAGTGAGATAAATTGGAGAAAGACAAATACTATATATAATGTCACTTATATGTGGAATCTAAATAAGCCAAACTCAGAGTAAACTGTGGTTATCAGGGGATAA
Source organism: Plecotus auritus (assembly GCF_963455305.1). Taxonomy (NCBI): domain Eukaryota; kingdom Metazoa; phylum Chordata; class Mammalia; order Chiroptera; family Vespertilionidae; genus Plecotus; species Plecotus auritus. Next base: position 140,047,053 of record NC_137775.1, on the reverse strand, counting down.
CAGGGTAGAGAAATAGGATGAATATTGTCTCAGGATACAAACTTGGAACCAGTAGGTAAATAGTCCTGAAGATCTAAGGCACAGTATAGTGAACATAGATGACAGTATTGTATTATAATCATTAAAATTGTTAAGAGACTATGTCTTAATTATTCTTACCAGCAAAAAATAATTATAATTAGGATAGTTTATAGAGGTGCTAACTATGCCACAATAGCAATCATATTACAATATATAAATGTATCAACATGTTGTACACCTTAAATTCACATAATGTTGTATGTCAAATATATTTCAAATGTGATATTATCACCCTTTGCCAAGAGGAACATTTAATAATATATATGGATATGCATATCTGCTATTATTTTTGTGTTTCTAAAAATGTCTTCAGTATTTCTACTGTATGTTGAACTTTATTAGATTTTTCTAGCAATCATATAAGGTTTTTCAATCTCTTTTATCCTCTATTATTTTGAATAAGTAGTCATCCATGTGTCATATTATATATGATTCTCCTCAATCTAGCTATCTTAAAAATTTCTCTTCATCTCCTATTCACCAGTGTAAATACAATATGCCTAATTGTGGTTTTCTCTTTGCATTTATACTGTTTGGGATTCTTTGGGTTTAGGGACCTATGGATTTATTTCTTTGATCAATTTTACAAAATTTCAGTCATTATATTCTCTTTCTGGCATTCCAATTACATTTTATATTCCATTTAATACTGCCTGAAAGTCTCAGATGCTATGTTACATTTTCTTATTTTTTTATTTTTTGATAATTTCTACTGATCTTTCTTCTGTTGTGTTCAGTCTACTATTGGGATAATCAAATGAATTATTTCTAATTTAATATTTTTCATAGCTAGCATTTTCATTTGGTTGGTTGTTTTGAGAAGTGGGAAGTTTTCATTTCATTGAACATGTTTAATTTTTATCAAATTTATTTTAAAAGTTACATTTGGTAATTTGTGAGTCTGCTTTTATTGACAACATTTCCCTTGATCATGCATAACATTTTCTTCTATTATGACTTTGAAATTTTTTTAACTGCTTGATGTTGTGTGTGAAGGACTAATAGGGACTTAAGCCATGTATATCATCAGGAAAAGGAATATTGAAGTTGTCATGTCACAACTCTAGACACAGAACTAAGTAAAGTCAACCTCCAGTGATTTGGGGTTTACACTTTGCTGCTTGTTTTTAGTTAGATTTATTTGATTACAAGATGTGAATATTTTGAAGTCATGAATCGTGACATTTCCTTAGTGGGGTTTGATATCCTATAACCAATCAGACTCTAGTGATCTCTTTTTGCTTTAAAGCTTAGGTGCCAGCTTTACAAAGCACATATAAGTGAACCCCATAATAAGGGGGCAAGTAAGAACTCTGACTTACCACGTTTTTATGGTGTCCACTTTAGTCCCCATCATTCATCTTCTCCAAGTAACTTCACAATTTCTACTTCATGTTTGGACCTGTAGAACCTAAGAGTAACTATTTCTAATTTTACATTGCTCTCTATTTCAAATTTTTTAAAGCCCGAAGTAAGCTTTCTAAAAGTCATAGCCTGGACTTAGCTCTATTATGAATACTTATGTAAAAAAGAATACCCTCCCCAAGTAAGAATGAGGACATCAGAAGAGATCACCAATGTTAAAATGGGTGTGTCCAATAAAATAACAATGCTGGGGAGAGGGCTCACCATCAAGGAGAGTTACTGGTACATCTAGAGGGCAAGTGAAATTTAAGAAAATGGGGGCTTGTCCAGGGTTCAGGGATGAGGATTCATTTTGACCGGTGTCTGATAGGCCTGAGGGTATGCATTTCTCACAGGTTGCCAGTGAGCTTCTATGTCATAATAACCTATCTATAATGATAAAAGTATAATATACTAATTAGACCGGATGTCCTTCAGGAGAAGCTGGGGCTGCAAAGGAAGCCTGGGTACCTGCTGGCAGCTGGAGGAAGCCCGGGTGCCAGAGGGAAGCTGGTGCCGGCAGCCGGGGGAAGGAAGGCCAATTCTTGCATGAATTTTGTGCATCGGGCTTCTAGTGTGAATATAAAAGAACTGTAATTTCATTTTTGCAAGCCAGTGAAAAATGGGTTAGGCCTCAGTGGTCGGCAAACTCATTAGTCAACAGAGCCAAATAATAGTACAACAATTGAAATTTCTTTTGAGAGTCAAATTTTCTAACCTTAAACTTCTAATGCCACTTCTTCAAAATAGACTCGCCCAGGCCATGGTATTTTGTGGAAGAGTCACACTCAAGGGGCCAAAGAGCCACATGTGGCTCGCGAGCTGTGGTTTGCCAACCACTGGGTTAGGTAATTAAGAGAATTGAGGTAGAAAAAATAATAAGTGGAGAGCAAGGCAAGGTATACAAAGTCCTTTCAAGTCCTTGCAATTACAGAAGTGCCTTAAAAAAGGTAAGTGACTTGCCCAAGCTCAATATAACTAGTGACTGGGGAAACTGGGATTTGAACTTTCTGATCTGTGCTCCAACTAAGTTCGGCACAAGAAGCATAAAACTAGAATAGGCTCATTCTCTATTCATGGAACTGATTGTCTCATGTTTTACAGCAATCTCATGTCCAGGATCCCTGTTCTCATTCCACTCAGCTTTTCATATTGAATGTGGTTATAATTTGGAAACTAATCTTTAAGGGTAAGTCCTATGCTCATGTCATCATTAAAACAATGCATTTTGGAAGATTGGCCAATGCATTGTAACTGAAATACACATTTCCATCATTTGAATCTGGAGTGAGGACTTTTACTGCAAACAGTATTCAATGAGAAGTTCTGGTTCAAAATCACAATTTAGATGGACCCAAAACTCACTTTTTCCCGTGGACACAATGAATCTACAGCTACATATGGAACAGTTTCCTCTGGAAAGAAAATACTAGCTGAGAAATATCTTCACATTCAACGAACAAGAAAAAAACACCTTGAAGCAGGTATGGGAGGCTGAGACATGATCTCACATTACATCTTCTTTATCCACTCATATATCAGTGGACACCTGGGTTTCTTCCATATCTAGGCTATGTGGGATCAAAAAAATCCCCAAGCAAAACAGACCAATAGATACTCATGGTTGCCAGAGGGGAGGGTGTGTGGAGGGATGGGTGAGAAAAGTGAATAATGAAAACAAACTTCCAGTAATAAATAAGCCACAGGGGTATATTGTACAGTACAGGGAATGTGTTGAAAATATAACTTTTCATGGTGATCACATTATAAGGTATATAAGTTTTGAAACACTATGTTGTACACCTGAAACTAATAGTAATGGAAGCGAATTATACTTAAATATTTGAATAGGATTGCTATAAGTTAGTAATGTCTGCAGACCATGTGAAAATTTTTAATAAGTATCTGAACACTATCTTATTTTAAATGAGGAAAGGAAATACATAGAACTGTCACAAAGAATTTCCTTTCTCTGTTGGTATTCATAAGACATATGTAGTTAAAATACTGAAATTTGATGTACAAATACATCTTTACTTAAGATTAACAGAGATTAACTCACAATTTCTAGATGACCAGAGAGATACTCTGCATCAGGGATTTTTTTTTTTAATCATCATCTGAGGATATGCTTATTGATTTTAGAGAAAAGGAAAGGAGGAGAGAGAAACATTGATGTGAGAGACATCTTTTATTGGTTGCTCTCAGTATGTGCCCCAACCAGGGATCAAACCCACAACCTTTTTTGATTTACAGGATGATGACTCCAACCAACTGAGCCACACTGGCCAGGCCTGCATCTGAGATATTAGCTCAAACCAAAAAGATGAAAATCTCTGGTGAAATAAAGATAAGTAATATGAATAAAATTAAAGCATAAAAGCGTTCCACTGTTTTCATATACTTGCGTGAAAATATAGATTTTTATAAAAGCCCAATTGTAATAGTACATCTATGGTGAGTTTGTAGAAGTTTGACTGATAAGCTGTTGAAATTGTCCATATGTAAAAATTAGATGCTTCTAGATCCAAATTTCATAGTTTTAATAATTTGAATTCATCCTAAATCTGAACAAAATTACTTGAATAATCTCTAGAGTAACATTCTTAAACATTCTTAAACAGCTAGGTAAATCATAGACTTACAAAAATCTTAAGAAAAGGAATTGAGTCATTAAAGTCCTAAGAAGGGGAATAACAATGCAAAATTACAAAGGAAGTTGCTAAAATGTCAATATTCATGATAATAAAGTAAGGTGACAATGCTGAGGTTAATATCGGCAAGAAGAGATCACTTGGTAATTTTGAATTTTCAGTTAAACAGAGAGGATTGGATAGCTGAAATAGACAAAATAAAATCAATTGAAATTTTTATTTTTCTAGATTGACGGTCACAAAAGATTTCTATAGTAATTGACCATACATTTCCATCAAACATGTACTCAATTCTTTTTTGTCATTTCATATAGGAATTTCTTGTATTCATGTTAATCTCAGTTGAATTAGTTTTCTTAAACAAAATATAGTCTTGAATCCACAACACTATAAAAACAGCATGATACTTTAAATGTAAAGATTCGATAAGTTGAAAGTAAAGGGATGGAGAGAACTATACCATGATAACACTAATAAACCAAAGGTTGGAGTAACTACATTATTTCCAGACCAAAATTTAGAAATATAATGATCAGAAATAAGGAGACAAAGTAACAATAAAAGAGCAAATTCTCCAAGAAAATCCTAAACATCTACATACCAAAAGAGAATATCTAAATGCAGAAATAAAAATAGAATTGAAAGGAGACATAGACAAAAACACCATTTTAATTGTATATTTTAGCATCTCCTCTTCAGTAATAGGTAGACAAAGCCGGCAGAAAAACCAGTTAGGATAAAATTGACCTAAAAGCACTATCAATCGTCCTTATCTAATAGACATTTAAAGGCTCCTCTACCCATCAATAGTATAATACACATTTTTCTAAAATGCATACAAAGTATTGAATAGGAGAGATCACATTCTGGCCATAAAACAAACTTTGTATGATTTACGTTCTTTTAAATAATTTAAAGTATGTCCTCAGACCATAATGCAATCAATAATTAATGAACTTCCTAAATAGAAACCATAGGCCCAGATGATTTACTTATGAATACTGTCAAACAGTAAAGAAAGGATACCAATTCTCCACAATCTCATTCGGAATAAAGAAGCAGAGGGAACACTTTCTAATGCTTATGAAACCAATATTATCCTAATAACATAACCAGATACAGATAAAATAAAAGGAAAATGAAGATCACATCTTGCAGCAACATACATACAAAATTTCCCAACAATGCATAAAATTGTATAATCATGTGACAGTACAACCATGTTATATTTACTTCAGGTTGTCAATCTATCACATCAAGAGGCTGATAAGAGAATGTATATGATCAGGTTGTCAATCATATCAAGAGGCTAATAAGAGAATTTATATGATTAGATCAACTCATGCAGAAGATGAATTTCATAAAATCTGACACCCATTCATGAGAAACCCCTCAGCAAAATAGAAATAGAGAAGAACCGTCTTAAAGACTATCACATCATGATGGTACAAAAATTGGGGCTATATGGCAAGGAAAATACAAAGGGGAGAAGAATCCATTTTGCTCCTCTCCTTGCTCATTGTCTGGTGGGTTTTGGAGGGTGTATGTCCAATTATTTAAATTGATATTCAATTAATTTTCTGTCCCATCACTTCTAAGTGTTATGAAGCACTTTCATTAGGTGTAGGTCTGTGTCTGCGAATATTTAACATTTATTGAGGATTTATGTGTCAAACACTGTGCTAAGCAATTTACATGGATTCTGTTATTTCGACCTCAAAACAATTCTATGACTTACTTTTGATTTGCGTTTAGAGTTGAAGATCCTAAGATGCAGGAAGTAAGCAAGATGTGGGAAATAAGCTATGACTAGTGCTGTGACCTTAGTGAAAGAGTCAGTTCTCAAGTCTACATAATCAAGCTCCAAAGGCACCTCTCCTCTCCCATGTTGAACTATCTCTGGACAGGACAGGTGGGTATAGTTGCAAAAAGAAAACTTCCGAGTTAATTCTGGTGAAACTCAGGGCCTTTTTTCCTCATTGAGCATTCCTAGTGTAGGCCTTAAATCTTTGCATCAAAGGACAATTACAGAAGTTTAGGACCTTCTGCATATTCAGGTTGCCTATTATCCAAAAATAAAGGCAGAATTTACCACAATTGAAACCTTGTTTTGTTTTGTTTTTTTCTCAATCGAACTCGAGTTCCATAGATCTCACTTTTTATCATTGTGACCTTTTCCATGTCCTGGCCAAATTAGCTTTTGTTTCTTTTATTTTACCATAATGGTAAAACAGAAATATTTCTGTCTAGGTAGGAGCTTAAAACTAATTTTTAATTAATTAAGATAATATATTTGTTTCAAACCAAATGTCTTCCTGGAATTTTAGTTTCCTGATTTATTAATTCTAATACTTCTAAAACAAAAGATTAAAATCTCTGAAATAAAAATATTTAATAACACTCAATAACTAAATTAATGTGAAATGGAATGCTTTTGTTTTCTTGGTCTTATCTATGAAAATATTCTATATTGAGATGTTTATAAAGATAAATGGATTGTTTACTGAAGAAAAACACAAAGCATTAACCAGAGAACTATATTAAATTCCTAAGTAGATAAAATATGGATGTCAAATAGAATTCCAAATTATTTTTCTTTGTAGAAATATATGACTTGGTAAGGCACAATATAGTTCCAGTTTAATGGCAATTGAATACTTTTCTGCAAATTTTATAAAACAGACATCCAGAATATAAAAAGAAAAATAAAATAGTGAAAATAAATAAGAATACATTGAAATTTGACAAACAGTTTCAGGTGTGGGAGCAGGCATATTTAGAAATAAACTTCCATGTGAAGTGTCTTTCTTTTAATGACTTACCTTTAAAAACAATCATGGCTTAACCTTATCCATCTCCCTTGATTAGTCTCCTCCATAAAATGCTTGGCAAAAACATTATTTAGTCATTCCACGTATATGATTCCAAACCTATTATATTTATCAAGATATATACTAATATTTATTACACTAAAATACTACTTTGATTGCTGACTTTGAATAACTGGTCTATAAGTTTATGAAAACTATGCAAAAACTATATTAGAATTGTATTCAACTTAAATGGGCTTATTAGAGTTCTTTTCCATACCTACATGTGTATTCAGCAGTAAGAGCACGATAAATTCCAACAGTTATTCTTAGGATTTATCACCTTGTAATCTTGAAAAAAATACCTATAAAAACTGCGTATGAGCAAGATAGGGTAACTGCATCTGAATTTACAGCCTCCCAAACAACCAACTAAAAATCTGGACACCATAAAAACAATACTTTTCAGGGCATTGGAGATGGTGCAATTAAGGGTAGTGTTCCCTAAAAGATAATAAACAGGATGAGCTCTATTACTGCCATAGTATGCTGTCCAGAGAGAAGCTGGGGACTGCATCACAATGAGGTGAACCTGGGCAGAGGATGGTACTGTCACTGAGTTGAGGAGAGGAAGTCAAGTGCCTGGGTGGGACAAGAGGTTGGAGTTGACAGGGCAGAATCCTGAGAGCAGAAAGCTACACAGAGAATGTGGAGTTGTGCAGAGGGTCCTCTTTGAGTCTTCAGCTGTACTGGTTAGTTTTCATGGCGAGGAGACAACCATGTAAAATAAACAGAGGAAAGCAACCCTCAGAGCTCACACAGAACCAAATATAGTTCCTATTCCCACAGTGGAAAGCCTCATATTTCAGAGGCTATTGGGAAGATGACTTGGAAGGAATTTGCCTTAGTAATGGGTAAAAATTTGACTTAAACTAAGACTAAACTCTGTCTGGTTCTGCTTAAAAAAACCTTAAAAGCAAGACAGGTAGATTCCACATTATTTTCAAGTAATGTAACTATGTCCAGTAATGAAACTCAACACTATTTATAGGAATGCAAAATATACATACACACCAAGGCATCCATTCAAAACAATAAGGTATGTAATAAAGCAGGAAAATTACCCATGATGCGGAGAAAAATCAATCAAAATTAACCCCAAAACACTGCTTGTCCAATTAGTAACAACAACACTGAAACACATACTAACTGTATTTTCTCTATATATAACAAGCTAGAGGAAAAGAGAGAGCATGTTAAGTAAAACATGGAAATATAAAAAGATGCAAATTTAATTCTACAGATAAAAACTGCAATATCTGATATGCAATGTATTGGGTACATTAGACACTAAAAGATCAATGAAATTGAAGACATAGCCCTAGCCAGGTTGGCGCAGTAGATAGAGCATCAGCACTGAAGGGTCCCGGGTTCTATTCCAGTCAAGGTTATGTAGCTCGATTGCATGCTCTGTTTCCCACTCTGGTTGTGGTGCGTGTGGGAGGCAATCAATCAATGTGTATCTCCTCCTTCCTTCCACTTTCTCTAAAAAATCAATGGAAAATATCCTCAGGTGAGGATTTAAAAAAAAAAAAAAAACTTGAAGACATAACCATAGAAATGATACAAAATAAAAACAAAGAAAGGAATAGAAATATAAATTGAGCATTACTGCATTGTGGGACAAATTTCAGCAGCTTACTATAAATGTAATTAGAGTTTAAAAAGAGAGATGGAAATGGGATTAAAACAAATAATATTAGAAAAAGTATAAAAGTCCAAATGTAATAGAAACAAAAACCACAGATCCAGGATGCTAAATGGACTCTAAACACAATGACATGACAAAAATTATACAAGAGTACATTATAGTTAACTTGCTTAACACCAGTGATAAAGAAACATATCAAAAAGTAGTCAGAAGAAAAGCAGTATATACAAAATTAAATTATTAATTATTATTGTTAATAGGCAAAGATAAAAGTACAATAGATTTCTCATAGGATATAAGTCAAGTGAGAAGTCAGTAGAGCAATGTCATTAAAATACAGGAGAAAAACGCAACCAAATAAAAAATCTCATGTAGAATAATATGCCTGATAGAAGTGTCTTCAAAATAAAGGTGAAATCAAAACAATTTCATACTTTCAATGGCTAAAAGAATTAATCATCTATAAACATTAAATACAAGAAATCCATAAGGAAATGTTCCAATAAAAGTCAAATGACACCAAATTGAAATCTGGATATACACAATAGAATGAAGAGCACCAAAGTGTTAACTATTGGGATAGGTTATTATTATTATTTAAATAAAACAATAATATTGTGGACTTTATAACATGTTTATGACAAAATAATACAATGGCAAGTAGTGGTAAAATGGAAGTACTTGTTCTAAGGTTCTTATACTATGCATGAAGTAGTATAGTATCATTTGAAGTAGAATGTGATAGATTAAAATGCATAATGTAAATGTAACCAAATACTAGAACAAGCAAACAATGTTACAGCTAATAATTCAACAAAGGACTAAAATTGAATCATAAAAAATACTAAATTAACCCAAAATAATGTAATACAGTGGAAATAGAACAGGACCAAAAGTGACCTAGGATTAGGCTACAATTTCTTAAAAACATAAATAAAACAATTGATAAATTACATGTAATAAAAAGGAAAAATGTTGGTCTTTGCAAATCACTATCAATAGAATGAAAAAATAAGATACAAGTGAAAGAAATTACCATCTATTTGACTAAGAACTATTCTGAATATATAAGGAAATCTCAAAACTCAATAAGAACACCAGCAACTTAATTAGAAGACAAAATATTTGAACAGAAATATATGTTTATTCTCTATGAAATAAATATAAATTGCAAATAAGTATTTGGAATATTTTCAACATCATTAACTATTAAAAAATTGCAAATTAAAATTACAATGTAATATTATTCCACATTTTTTGCATATCTAGCATGAAAAAACAAACAAAGAAATCACTGGCAAAATTGTAGAGCGTTAGTAAATCACATTTACTTGTTGTAAGAATGTGAAATCATAAACATATTTTGGAAAACAGCTTGGCTTTTCCTTAAAAATTAAAAAAAATACATATACCTAGGCATATGTCCATGCAAAGACTTGCACATGCAACAAATAGAAGGTAGCTTAGTGGAGAAATCAAGGGAAATATCTTAAGGCATGTAAAACCCTTACCATCTCCATATCTCAAAAGGGGTAAAGAAACCTCTAGACTTTCTAAAATCTCTGTGAGAAAGAAAATATATGTGAGAAATTTGAAATATCTAAGTAAAAAATCATGTAAGTAAAATCAAATACAGTAGGTTAAGGATGAATATTTACAAGCATATTATATATGAAGAAATGATACCTCACAATATATATTAAAAATAGAGGTCTGTAAGTCTCAATAAGAAAACCATAACAACTAAAAGAAAAATACACTAATATGTTTACCTTATTTTAAATTAAAAAATATCTATGTTCAATTTCAATATTAAGAAAATCTAAAAGTAACAACTAGCTAGCCTGGTTAATGTTTATACTGATAACAGATATTGCAAGTGGTAACCCCTGCTTGTGTAGCACATGTAAGGAAAGGGGCTTGCTTTTGAGGACTCGAGAAAAATATTTATTTCATTTCATTATCTTGGAAAAGAAACCTCAAAATTAGCTACTAAAATTTAAAACATATTTATATTGAAGTAAAATATAAAAATGTTATTGCAGCATCTCTTGTATAGTCTAGGCAATATTTGAAAATAATTGTGGTACTGATTATTGAAGTATAGTATATGTAAAAAATAAAAAAAAATGACTTATATCACTAATTGAAAGAACTTCTCAGATACCATTATGTGAGAAGTGTAAGATGAAGAGAACACTGTATAATGTCCCAAAATTGTTAAAGAAAAATGGCAAAAATCCATTTTTGTGTACTTATGTATATCAATAATGATATTATATAAACATAGAGAAAAGTACAAATCAATTTGTTAACAGTAATATGGTAGGTAAAGGGAAAAAGATGAGCATGATGTAAATATAAATAATACCAAAATCCTATAAAAATCAGAATGTGCATTTTCCAATAAGAAACAACTGCCTCAAGTTGGAAAGAGGCAAACCTAGAGGAAATAAATAAATGTCATTTTCCATGATAAGAAACAAACAAACAAAAACAGCCTTAGGATAAGACATAAAATATATGGGTGGGTAGAAGACCAGGGTGTATCTAGAACAGTGGTTCTCAACCTTTTTAATGCCGCGACCCTTTAATACAGTTCCTCATGTTGTGGTGACCCCAACCATAAAATTATTTTCGTTGCTACTTCATAACTGTAATTTTGCTACTATTATGAATCGTAATGTAAATATCCGTGTTCAAATTACAGTTATGAAGTAGCAACGAAAATAATTTTATGGTTGGGGGTCACCACAACATGAGGAACTGCATTAAAGGGTCGCGGCATTAAAAAGGTTGAGAACCACTTATCTAGAAGAACATATAAAAGAACATTATAAAAATACTAGAGGCCTGGTGCACAAAATTTGTGCACAGGGGGGCCGGGGGGGGGTGCTCAGCAGCTCGGCCTAGCCTGCATCCTCTCCAATCTGGGACCCCTCGGACATCCCTCTCAAAATCCAGGACCACTGGCTTCTAACTGCTCACCTGCCTGCCTGATCACCCCTAACTTCCCCCCCTGTTGGCCTGGTCATCCTCAACTGCTCCTCCACCAGCCTGGTACCCCTCACTGCCCCCACCCTGCCGGCCTGGTCACCCCTAACTGCCCCCCCCCCCTGCTAGCCTGGTTGCCCCACACAGCCCACAGCCCTCTGCTCAGTCATTTTGTTGTCCCTCACTAACCCCCCTACCAGCCTGGTTGCCCAATGCAGCCTGTTTGGTCATCTGTTCAGTTGTTTTGGTTGTGATGGTAGCTTAGGCTTTTATATATATAGATCAGTGGTGCTTCTTTCAGGAAATTGAGGACTATTTTTTGCTTCCTCCTTTACATTTTTACGTATTGCTTAATATTTTAAAATGACACTGTATTGTAAAATTAGTGAAAAAATATTACATATATGAAAGTAAATGAGATTTTTAAAAATGATATTTGGGTGGAAATGAGAGGGGAGGAGTAGGTCAATCAGGAAAAGGGGGCCAAATGTAATAATTTCAGTAATAAAGATGAATGTAAAAAAAAAAAAAGAGTCTTATTTTAAAACCCAAGTTAGATGAACTCTATTCAAACCTGCATTTAAAAAAATATAACACCTTTTTTATCGCAGTGTAATATTCCATTGTGTAGATGTACCACAGTTTTTTAATCCACTCATCTGCTGATGGGCAGTTAGGCTGTTTTCAAATCTTAGCTATGGTGAATTGTGCTGCTATGAACATAGAGGTGCATATATCCTTTTTTATTGGTGTTTCTAGTTTCTTGGGATATATTCCTAGAAGTGGGATCACTGGGTCAAATGGGAGTTCCATTTTTAGTTTTTTGAGGTTAAAAAGAAGGGTTTCTTACCATTTGCAACAGCAAGGATGGAACTGGAGAGCATTATGCTAAGTGAAATAAGCCAGTCAGAGAAAGATAAATATCACATGATCTCACTCATTTATGGAATATAATGAACAACATAAACTGATGAACAAAAACAGATCCAGAGACAGAGAAACATCAATCAGACCATCAAACCTCAGAGGAAAGGTAGGGGAGGGTGGGGGTAAGGGGGAGAGATCAACCAAAGGACTTGTATGCATGCATATAAGCCTAACCAATGGACACAGACAACAGGGAGGTGAGGGCATGAGTGGGGAGGGGGTTGGGGGGTAATGGGGGGATAAGGACACATATGTAATACCTTAATCAATAAAGAAATTTTAAAAATATATATATAACAGTTTAAGAATTCATTTACATAACTGAAAAACCCAAGGGTAGCCACATCTTGGGGCACTGTTGATACCAGTACCCAAGTAGTTTCATCTGGAATGTGTTTGTCTGTGTCTTTCTGTGTTGCTTTTTGTGTGTGTGTTGGAATTATTTCTAGGCAAGGTCTACTAAAGATTGACAAGATGGCCATAAAAAGGTCTAAGTGTATATACATCTAGATGACAGTGTCAGTCAGTTAATAATTTCTTTTCTTTATCCAATGTAACAGCAAAAGGCCTCAGGTTGGCTTAAGCTTGCTCTTACATGGCTTGTGTCCTGTGTTCTAATTCTGTGAGTATTGGAATACAGTTCACTCATTGGCCAATTGTTGGAGACAGGGGAGAGTTTGTATTACCTGATCCAGAGTTTCAGATTATCTTCATGAAAATAGAGATGTCAGCATCAAATGCACAGGAGTTGGGCAATAGTCCAAAGGGCAAAAGACTGCCACTACTTTATGTTCTTCCTAAATGAGACAAAGTTTAAAAGATATAAAGAAAAACATAAACACATAAATTTATATACCATCTCCACAGGATTTTCATTACAAACATCATTAAAAGACAAGAGGCAGATTGAAAAACACATATTGCAATAAAATATTTAGTATTTATATGTAAAATCCCTATAACTCACAAGACAAGAAAATATATCAATAGAAGAAAAATAAAGATGAACAAAAGCGGGAATTCTCAGTTGAAAAATGCTCATGTCCAATTAGTGTATAAAATATTTCATTAACAATCAGTAATTTAAATGAATGTGATCGAAAGTTTTCAATTTTTATTCAGTATATTATGAAACTGGAAATGAAAATATGATAATTTATTATGGTTAAACAGTCTACTAAAACTAGTGCTCTAAAAGTTGATGGAAATATAAATTGGTAGAGCCTTTTTGTCTGGTACAACTTTTAAGGTTGACAAGATGACAGTAATCTGTCAAAATTGAAAATGTGCATACTAATATCTACCCTACAAAAATATTCACAAATATACACAAATGTGTATTTATATAATAATGTTATTGCAGCATCATTTTTAATAGCAAAAATAAGAAAAATACCTATCAGTTGAATAACAATTAACAAATTATGGATGCACATATTTAGAAAGATATGAAAGTCCATAAGAGTATGAAATAGCTCTATATAAATGGAACCATATAGCTCACTAGACATTGTATGAGTGATTTTATTGAAAGTAAGTCTGCATTTATGTGCAAATACACATTTCCCCCACTGTCCCTATCTGTGTGTGTGTGTGTGTATGTATACATACAGAAAGAGTAGAAGAATGGGCATAAACTGTTGATAGAGGTTACTTATGTGGCAAAGCAGGAGCATAATGAGGGAAGAGAAACATTTCTAAATGCTAGAGTTTTTGTGACATTTTTAAAATAAAATTTCAACTTATGGTTAGTGGAGGAAAAGTACTGCAAGCACTGGAATACATGAAGATATAAACATTCCATGGTTGCAGAAATTATAAAAATCATCTTTCTGAAGCCTGTTGTTCAAAGAAACAGCAACTGTTGCTTTTTTTCTTACCTTCATTTCATAGGCAAGCATATCTTTTATACCCTTACATCCTGACCCCATCTCCTCTCTCCACCCCTAAGCCTCCTAGCACTGGGAACACAAGTGGAGATGAAAATGCTAACAGAAGCAGATCTATACTAGGCCATGTTAGCATGGTCTCTGTGAAGATTATATGACCTGGGCAATTTATTTCCTATGATCAACACACCATTAGGAATTTATGGCTGTTATTTCTTATATCTTCTGAAATTGTGAGACCTGCCTTAATAGTAGAAGGAGCTGAGCCTATCAGACAACACACTTCCTCTTGATACTTACCGTCCTAGCATTCCTTTCCACTTTAAGTCAAGTTAACTATTTTAATGGTTTTTAAATTTTTATTGTTATACTAGAGGCCCGGTGCACAAAATTAGTGCATGGGGGGGGGGGTGCGGTCCCTAAGCCCAGCCTGCACCCTCTCCAATCTGGGAACCTTTGAGGGATGTCCGACCACCTGTTTAGGCCCGATCCCCTGGGATCGGGCCTAAACAGGTGGTCGGACATCCCTCTCACAATCCATCCCTAAATGGGCAGTCGGACATCCCTCTCACAATCCAGGACTGCTGGCTCCCAACCGCTCGCCTGCCTCTGCCTGATTGCCCCTAACTGCTTCTGCCTGCCAGCCTGATCACCCCCTAACCACTCCACTGCCAGCCTGATTGACGCCTAACTGCTCCCCGGCTGGCCCGATTGCCCTAACTGCCCTCCCCTGCCGGCCTGGTCACCCCTAACTGCTCTCCCCTGCAGGCCTGGGTCCCCCCCCCCAACTGTCCTCCCTGCAGGCCTGGTCCCCTCCAACTGCCCTCCCTTGCTGGCCTGGTCTCCCCCAAACTGCTCTCCTCTGCTGGCCTGGTCCCCCCCCCTGCCCTCCCCTGCAGGCCTGGTCCCCTCCAACTGCCCTCCCTTGCTGGCCTGGTCCCCTCCAACTGCCCTCCCTTGCTGGCCTGGTCTCCCCTAACTGCCCTCCCCTGCAGGCCTGCCCCCCCCCAACTGCCCTCCCCTGCAGGCCTGGTCCTCCCCAACTGCCCTCCCTGCAGGCCTGGGTCCCCCCTAACTGCCCTCCCTTTCTGGCCTGGTCTCCCCTAACTGTCCTCCTCTGCCAACCTGGTCACCCCCAACTGCCCTCCCTTGCTGGCCATCTTGTGGTGGCCATCTTATGTCCACATGAGGGCAGCCATATTTGGCCACATGGGGGCAGCCATCTTTGGCCACATGGGGGCAGCCATCTTGTGTCTTGGTGTGATGGTCAATTTGCATATTACTCTTTTATTAGATAGGATGGATCAATAGATATTGACCAAAAAGTGGGCTATAGCTTGCCAAGATGTCTCTTTGGTATTTCTGGTGCATGCAGGGCTGAGCCAATGCAGGCTGGTTTGCTGGTGCTCAAGAGCAACAGGGTTGGGCTACCTGTGGGCCACGGCCAGTAGGAGGGCAGGGCAGCTCTGTCTGGATCAGCCAGAACAAGGATGTTCTGCACAGCCCTTCCAGAAAGCTATTGAATTTAAACATGCTTATTAATGCACCAAGGCAAACTTATTAATTTATTTGAAATATATACTTTTGCGAAACCTCACTTTTCTCAATCATTATTTCATTTCATACTAAAGCCAAAACATTATTTGTGAATATATATCACAAAGTATAGACCAAGGTAATATTATGATTTGATTTACCAAAAGGAGTTTTTGCAAGAAATTTTAAGTAAATATTCAGCATAAAAAGTATTTTGCATCTTAATTCTAAGATATTTGGCTCACAGTTTAATTTTTTTCTATATTAGCATATGGGCTCAGTTATTGAATTTGATTACTTAAAAAATACTTCCAGCTTGATCATTCTTTTTGTAGTTTTTCTCACCTTCCATTCATTCTTGTTTTCCTGTGTTTGTTCACAGTCCTGTTATTGTGCTTTCCATTTTTTCAGTAAAATAATATTTCAAAATTATGTTGCCAATTCTGTGATGATATGAAAGTTGAGCTTAAACATGCCTTGAGGGAAGTTTTTGATCTCCAAAGCTTGGAGTATTTCAGATTTTGGATGGAGGAAAACTAAGTTCCTTAATGTAATTTTAATGTATCATTTAATGACTGCAATAAATCCTGATGTATTTTTTTTCTTTCTACAAAAGAGGAAATATCATTACCTAATATTTAATACGATTCCTCAATTTGTAATTGAGGTTACAAGTATGCATTTTCCTGTTCTTGGTACATAAATTGCTTTATTATACAAATATGTAGCTGTGAAGGATTTTTTTTTCACTAATAAACAAAATAAGAAATAAAATTGCTATCTCTAAAGTTCTAAGTCAAAATTATTTCTTTCATAATGATCTATTTTTTTTTCCATTTATGCACACTGAAGCAAATGCATAAACTTCCTAGCTTTTTAAACTCACATGTTTGAAGCTCATTTCTATATTGGGAAACCATGCTTTTTAAGCTAGTAGACTTATGTGAGGGAATAAGAATTATATGTTAAAAGAAGATATTGTAAAAATATTATTTGACTTTTAGAAAGTCTTGATAGGAGTCCACAAAGGAAAGGTCATTGCATGGTAATTTATGACATGATGAGAAAAAAATGAAAATATTGTCCTATTATTTAAAAACTAGAGGCCTGGTGCAGAAGATTCGTGCACTCCAGGGGAGTCCCTCAGCCTGGCCTGCACCCTCTCGCAGTCCCGGAGCCCTTGAGGAATGTCCAACAGTTGGACATCCTTAGCGCTGCCACGGAGGTGGGAGAGGCTCCCACCACTGCCACTGCACCCACCAGCCGTGAGCCTGGCTTCTGGCTGAGTGGTGCTTACCCTGTGGGAGCGCACTGACTTACCCTGCATTGAGCATCTGCCCCCTGGTGGTCAGTGCGCATCATAGCGACCGATAGTTCCGCCGTTTGGTCAATTTGCATATTAGCCTTTTATTTTATAGGACCAGAGGCCTGGTGGGGTCCCTCAGCCTGGCCTGTGGGGATCGGGCTGAAACCAGCTCTCCAACATCCCCTGTGGGGTCCCAGATTGCTAGAGAGCAGTTCTCAGGTGATGCACCCTGGAATTGGGCTCCCTCCTCTCTGGTTCTGGGTGCCTCACCAGAGAACCACAGCTGCTAAGTCACCGCAGCTCAGCAGCTCCTGCATTGAGCATCTGCCCCCTGGAGGTCAGTGCACATCATAGCTACCAGTTGGAGCGTCTGCCCCTTGATGGTCTGGTCGCTTCAACTTTTATATATAGAGATAATAATAAATTCAGTCACCTGAAAATGGAGCTGGAGGAACTGCCTTGCACTTCTTATGTCTCAAATCTTTAGCATAGCAAAGCAGGGCAAAATAACCTTTGGATTAGGAATAAAGCAACATTGTGCCCTAAAGAACTGTTTGCAAAGATAGTAAGTAAGCAGTTATGACTATTGAACTAAAAATTGAAAACATTGTTTAGAATTAACATCACTATGTTATCTGCACCAATAAAAGAACCTTCTATTAATGTAATTATTCCCTGTCTCTTTCTCATAAATGCCCTTTGCTTTTGTCTCCTAATCGAAACTACTTCTGCTTTTGCCTGAATCAGTGTGTCCCAAATGGCTACTTTTATTGATCTTAACTAAATGCATGTTACCTCTTACTTTGAAAAACCTTTCATTTTTAGGTTAGCACTATTTTTGGAACTAGCATATAAATTAAACAACCAGAATAAATAAGCATTACTGAGAGAGAAAGGCCAACCTAAATAGCAGTGTTTCTTTTTTTCTTTCTTTTTTTTTTTTTTTACAAAATGCATGGAAAGAGGGAGCATAGGAAAATGTTTTAGTTGTCCTATGCTCTTTAGAAAAACAAAAACAAAAAACCACCAATGACCTTTTATTTTTTACTTTGTTTTATTTTACTTTTCAACTTCTATTTTTTAATTTTTTTTCAGTTATAGTTGACATTCTATATTATATCAGCCTCAGGTTTCAGGTGTACAGCATAGTGTTTAACAAATGGTGTTGGAAAAACTGGTCAGATATAGGGGGGGAAAATGAAACCAGACCATTTTCTTACACTATCTACAAAATGGGTTAATGACATCCATGTAAAACCTGAAACCATTAAAGTCCCAGTAGAAAACATAGGCAGTAAACTCCTTGATGTTGCTCTTATTAATTTCTTCTGATATATCTCCTTGGGCAAGGGAAACAAAGAAAAATAAACAAATGGGACTGCATGAGACCAAAAAGCTTTTGCACAGCAAAGGAAACCATCATCAAAACAAAAGATCAGCCTACTGAATGGAAGAAAATATTCGCCAGTAATACATCTGATAAGGAGTAAATGGGCAGAGGGCCTGAATAGACTTTCCTCCAAGTAGGACATACAAATGGCCAAGAGACATTTGAAAGGATGCTTAACATCACTAATCTTAAGGAAATGCAGTTTTGGGGGCTGGATAGGAAAACATAGATAGCAAACTCCTTGACATTGCTTTGATTAATATTTTTTGAATCTTTTTCCTCAGGGAAACAAAAGAAAAAAGAAACAAATAGGACTACAAACTAAAAAGTTTTTGCACTGCAAAGGAAACCATTAACAAAATGAAAAGACACACTACTGAATGAAAGGAGATAATCTCCAGTGATACATCTGATAAGGGGATAAAATTCAAACTATATAAAGAACTCATACAACTTAATACTAAAAAAAAAAAAAAAAATCAAATTAAAAAATGGCCCTGGCCAGTTTGGCTCACTGGATAGAGCATCGGCCTGGGGACTGAGGGGTCCCGGGTTCGATTCCGGTCAAAGGCATGTACCTTGGTTGTGGGTACATCCCCAGTAGGGGGTGTGAAGGAGGCAGCTGATCAATGTTTCTCTCTCATCGATGTTTCTAACTCTCTATTCCTCTCCCTTCCTCTCCGTAAAAAATCAATAAAATATATTTTCTAAAAAAGGACAGAGGTCCTAAATAGGCATTTATCTAAAGAGGACATACAGATGGCCAAGAGACTTATAAAAAGCTGCTCAAGATCAGTAATCATCAGAGAAATGCAAATTAAAAACACAATAAGATATGTACATATATGCAATGGGATATTACTTGCCCATAAAAATGAATCAAATATTACCATTTTGACAATATAGATCTAGAAGTTATAATGCCAAGTGAAATAAGTCAGAGAAAGCAAAATACTATATGATTTTACTAGTATGTGCAATCTAAAAAACAAAATAAATGAACAAGCAAACAAACAGATAACTGAAGGGAGGTTGGGGTGAGGGAGGGGAAGGATGAAAATTATGAAGGAATTAAGAACTACAAATTGGAAGTTATAGAAACAGTCATGCAGATATAAAGTAAATTGTAATAACTATGTATGGTGACAGGTAGGTGTTAGATTCATTGGGTGGATCACTTATGAACTGATATAAATGTATAACCACTATGCCGAAACAAATATAATTTGAATCAAATGTAATTGAGCAAATTTTTAAAATTTAGAAAACAGAAATAAATGAATAGAATCATACCAACTTCCTGCAAAAGAACCCTCCCATCCTCTCCTATTGCACCTAATATAACAGGTAGAGTCCTTTCACACGTTTACCAGGAGTACAAGTTACTGTGACTACTGTCACAAGTTACCACAATGAGGTGGCTTGAAACAACAGAAATTTGGAGTCCAGAAGTCCAAAATCAAGGTGTTGACAGGGCCTTGATCCCTGCAGACAATCTAGAGGAAAGTATGTTCTGTGCCTCTTCAGATTTCTTTTCTTTTCAGCAACCAGCACTCCTTGGTTTGTGGCAACACTCCAATGGTCAAGGCCATTATCATCCATCCTCTCTGCTCCATGTTCACATTGCCTTCTCTGTGCCTCTGTCTTTCTCTTATAACGACACTTGTGATGGCCTCTAGAGCCTACCAAAGATTCTTTTAAGTTCTCATCTCAAGATCTTAAGGTAATCACATTTGCAAAGACTATACCACAGAAGGTAACTTTTATAGATTCTAAGGATTAAGACCTAGTATTTTTGAGATCCATCATTCAGCCACAACACCTAATTTCTGCCCAACTCCAGCCACGTTTAGAGCCACTTTCTCTCATTGTCTTAGTTAGTACACTGGGAATCTTTCAATGTCTTTCAAAATCTCCCCACAATGGCCTCACTGATATTATTCAGTCCCCAGGGGTAGTCTTTCAAGTGCTCTGCTGACCTAATGTCTACTCCTTCCTAGGACACATGCTAAATGCCATTTTCTTGCAGATACTGCCTGGTATCTCACAGTGTAACTAGGTCCTATTATGCTCCTCACAGTATCCTGTTCTTTTCATTTGCATGGTTTGTCGCATCATTTGTGTTAATCATTTGTGTTATTATTTGTATACATTCTGTGTTCTCCACAATGCTTCATGAGGACAGAAAAGATTATCTGCTTGCTCACCAGTGTAAGTCTAGTATCATTCACAGTGCAAGAAGCTCGATGAATATACATTACTGATTTGGATATAATCTTTGTAATAGTTATGCATTTATTCAACTAATATAGATGAAGGCCAAATGATGTACTGGAGAGAGTACTAATAAAGATGTTTGTCTCGTTTAATAAGGGGTATGCTATTGATTTAGTAACTTTTTGTATAATGAAAACGTTGTTGACAATTACAAATTTTTAATATACCATTTTCAGCCCTTGTCCAGTAGTTCAATTGGTTAGAATATTGTCCCAATAAGCTAAGTCTGTGGGTTCAATTCCCAATAAGACAAGTTTATGAATCAACCAATGAATGCATAAATAAGTGGAACAACAAATATATTTTCTCTCTTTCCCTTCCTCTCTCTTTAAAATCAATAAAATATTTAAAAAAATAAAAATGTAAAAGTAAATAAAATGGTAGTTTTCCATGCAATGTATATTTTGGACTCTGAATTTATCATAGAATATATATGATTAAATTAATCTTATGTCAGGCTATCAGATAAAAGTAAAAACAGCTTTACTTTTAAATCTAACACTAAAAAATAAATTGGCTTATTTTTATGATATGTCTTACTTCTAATTGGAAAGATGAGGGAAGGTCTCAAGATATTTGAAATTACATCTATGAAAATAACACATATAAAGTGTGAATAGTATTTATTCTCAGTTAATGAAAAATAAAACCACACCAATGTTATCATCACTCTTTTTTCTTTAACCTTTGTTTTTAACACCATAGTCATTCTGATGTGCTACATAAAATCTTTGATCAGCAGAAAACAATTGTAGTTGTGATGAACATCTTAAAATAAATTTAACAAGTTTATGCTCCTAACAAACTCATTCTATTTTAACATCTGTATACCTTATACTTTCTGCCTTTAACCAATGGTACTTTATAGAATTATAAAAAACAATAATTTACTAGAAAAAATAACAAACTTTATAATTATCAAAGTCATCTGTGATAGCTAGTGGCAGATAACGAATCTGAGACATGATAGAACTCTGAGAATTGTGTTGTTCCTTCTTAAAGGGCAAAAAGGCCCAAATGATCTTTATCTATAGATTTTTTAAATAAAAAAAATTGAAACCTATAATCCTGGTCTGTTATGATGCTTCAAGTCTCAGGGTATTAACAACAGCTTCTCTTGTGAGTTCCTTGGTATTGCACTATCTCCATAGAGGGGAGAATCATTCATAAGTGAGTTAACAGATATGCAGCTGCTTTATAGAATAAATATATGTCAAATTTGGGCATAAACTTACAATTGGAGAATGGACCATTGCTAGAAAAAGGCAAAGCAGCAAAGCTTTAATTGATGTGAGGGACTGGGTGACAAAATGTGAAGATTTTGAGGACTAATAAGATTTTGAGGTCTAAGGAATTGGGCAGAAAATTGTGAAAAGAAAAGTGAAATCTCACATAGACATTCCATGCTTAGGAGTTGGAAAATAAATTGAATCTAAGCAGATGCAAAATAGGTCAAAGGTGAAGCTGCTGGAATGAGAGGTAAATTTACAGTGAGAATCTGCAGCCAATATAATGTAGGAGCACTGATTGAGGGCTCAGATGGAGGTCACAAGTCCAGTGTCAGAAGGTAGCTGCTAGAGGAAATAGAAACTGGAGTTTGACATTGTGTGTGCTGATATATTTAGGTCAGAGGATGAAGCAGCCCTCAAAACCAAGGAGGAAATTTCTCTTAAGACACTTGCCAAATTTTGAAGCATTACTGGACAAAAACTAAAGAGGATACCTTTAAAAATTATCTCAGGAAGAATGAAACTCTTATAGTTTTTCAATATTGACAAAGAACCACAGATACTCTATTAAAAGTACTAAAGGACAATAAAGTTGTGGAGTAATGGTGGTTAACCAAAAGTAGCTAAATTTTCTGAAACTTCCATTCTGCTTTGAACAAGCTTAATCCTATATTAGATGGAGAGGACCAGCCCCAAAATTAACCGAGGAAATGGGACATCCTCTCTGGATAAATGTGTCACCATTTGAAGCCTTTACTCTTTTTGTAATACACAGTATCTGCCAAATGATTAATAACTACGGAAACAGTGAATGCAAATTCTACACTACTAAGATAAAAATATATAAAGAGTTATGGCTATCTGATAAATTACCTATTAACTAGAGAATAAAATAGAAATAGATAAATAGATGATCAAATACTGATGTTAGTAGGTGAGGAGTTTACAATAATTATTATTGATATGTTAAATATATAGGAAAAGATGGTCAACCAGAGGAAAGGATGGACATTTTTAATGACTAATGAGATCTAATAATCATGATCATTAAATACTAGAAATGAAATATGAAATATCTGAAATGAGCAACTCAGTGGATGGTTCTAATAGCACCCTGTTTTTAGCATAATAGCATTGGTGCAATGCAAAACACAGCAATAAAAGATGTCCAGCCCAGCTGGCGTGGCTCAGTGATTGAGCATCGACCTATGAACTAGGAGGTCATGGTTCGATTCCTGGTCAGGGCACATGCCTGGGTTGCAGGCTCAATCCCTGGTGTGGGGCATGCAGGAGGCAGTGGATCAGTGGTTCTCTCTCATCATTGATGTTTCTGTCCCTCTCTACCTCTCCCTTCCTCTCTGAAATCAATAGGGATATGTTTGCGGGGGGGGGGGGGGGGCGGGGATGATGTCCATACTGAGGCAAAGAAAGCAAAAAGGACAAGAAGGAACAGAGTTTAAGTGACTTAGACCATTGGTCATAGAGCCTAACACACAGGTTATTAGAACTCCCTCAAAGCCCCACTCATAAAATTATGGCTATTTGACCTGTGGTGTATTCATTTCTTCCTTTCATATTCTTGGCTAATTTTAAAGGAATTTCAGTCAACTCTAATATTTTTCAACCCATTTTGAAATAAATTATTTAATTCAAAAATCAAGTGTTTGTTATATTTAGTGCCATATCTAAGAATAGAATGTTGACTCTCTTCTATTAATATACATTTTTTTGTTTTTGGTTTTATCTGTGAAGTTGCTATAAAGTTATTCCTAATATTTATATTTTATCACTAATTTTTGTTTGTGGAATATTTTCTTATATTATCTAAATTGTTTTTTATGGCATAAGCAAATATATTTATTAGATATTTTTATTTCATACAAGCTAACTATGTGCCCTCTTTATAGTTGATTAATTTAGACTTTTGATTTCTGTCACACATAGTCCACAAATAATTATAATATACATTTTAGTCAAGTTTTATATTTTAATTAATTTAGTAAAGCTCCAGAATAAGATACATATAGTAAATAAATAAATTCAGTTTTTCAAAAAGTTAAATAAATTTTATGCCAAGTTTTATCCCTCAGGGATAATAGATATTTCCAGTAAAAGTATTTTAATATTCATTTTGTATTTGATCTGGAACTGTTTAGAGCCAAGAATAACAATTTTGTAGGCGCCTAATGAAAGAAAGCTTTAATTTTCCTGGCAGTTAAAGCATGCTTTAAGGTTGCACTTTATGCTCAGGTATTTTTTGAATGCATTTGTTAGATAATTTCAAAGTCTATAAATAAAATTATAAATATGTATTGTTATCAATATGTCCCTACTATAGATGAATAAAAATAGACAAAAGAAAGCATGGAAAATAACAGAATAGAAATAGCCTTAGAACTTATTCAAAAGGCTTCATTTTACAATAATCCATGAGGTTTAGGAAAATCATTTGTTTAGTTCACCCAAGATGTGTCTTCCCATTTATGCTCTAATAGAATGACATCTTAGCCTATTTATGAATAGTTAATAATGTATTTATTAAAATCCATTTGAATTAAGATCATGGTCAAGATAATAAAGCATTTATATATTATCACTAATTATACACTACATGTTTTATTCTACTGTAATTGTGTGTCATTTTCTGAATACTGGCTAAGAGAAATATCTTTGATCTCACTACCCTCTGGTTTATCTGTATCTTGGGTCCTTATTTATGGAAAAACATTTATTGAATAACTTCCATATACATATTTACACTGTTCAATACAGTCACCATTGGTAACATGTGATTAATAAACACTTAAGATGTGGCCAATCCAGATTGAGATGTGCTGTAGGTGAAATATATGTAACTGATCACAGAGCCTGGTATACATAAAAAAGAATGCAAAATATATTATTATTTTTCTACTGATTGTATGTTGCAATGAGCTTTGGCTATATTGGGTTACGGAAAGCATTATTATATTAATTCTACTTAAAATCTTTTTTAATTTGACTAAAGGAAAATTTTAAATTGCCTGTGTGACTTACATCATATTACTGTTACACACAGATGGAACACTTAGTATAAATATCGAAATGCATGTATTTTGCACTCAAAGAGTGACAACTATTTATTATTTCTGATGCTTTTCTGTTTATTGAAAACTCACAATTGCATAATCAATTAATAATTTGTATTTATTTTACACTAAGGTAGGTGAGGCTTGAAGTGCTTCAGTAATTTTTTCTAAAGAGTTGGAAAACATAGAAGGTAGAGTGTAAACCTAACTGATATAGCATTCAAAGGCATTTTTTCTTTACATCTCTAGAGGGGACATAGGTCCAAAATAGTACCATCAATATAATGTAATCAAAATATAAGACAACAGATTTTGGCAGATAAACATGTTCAAAGTTGCTTCCTGGGGAAATGTTTAACTCTCCCAATAGTCTACTTCATGCAGAGTTGAAAGGCTAACTATTTGGGCAATGATGATAAATATTGAGCAAGAGATTTGTAACAAAAAGTCAACTTTTCTCCTCCATATCTGTCTTTTAATAAAAGCCTCCTGCTCTCTCCAGCAAAATCTCACTACTGAATTGATTCCTTTCCTGTGCTGCTGAGTTAAATGATATGAGAGAGAGAGATGCTAAGCTTTTATTCTTTTAGAATCTGAAAGCAAAGCCTTTGCATCTAATAAGAACTCCACAATGCCATATACTTTCATGATGATAATTCTATTTCTGTTGGAATAGCTTTCAGCATTTAGAAATATGCTCTTGGGTTTTTATCCTAAACTGATGTAATAAATAGTCCAAAGAAGAGAAAGAGTAAAAAAGAGATAGTACACCCACATTTCCACTAGCAGTATGATACAGAAGTTACATCAATTCTGATCACATTTCATTTCCCTGGACTTTCTGGCATTGAAATGGAGGCTGGGATGCAACCCTGACTGGGTATCTGTGTGCCCAGAGGCTACCACTGAACGGGAGAAGAGAACTTACGAGGGTCACAGTTAGTAATGTCTACCATACGTATTTGCCTAATGCATTAAAAAAACAAAAACTTCCAAGTTATGTTTAAAAGGTTCAGTCTCTATTATCAGATTATTTTCTCTATTCTCTTACTTTTTTTTGTAACTGTAGTCAAACTGGAGCATTCTCTAAACTTCCAGTTCTTTTTAATATGTGAAGTAAAGATGTTAATATTCAAGAGTTATTGTTGGCCTTAAAGATTATCACATGTAAAGATACACTATGAATTGTAAACTGTAAATTGAACCAAAATAAGATATTATTTTAATTGTGAAGGAAGAATTACTCTTTTAAGTACTTTCATTCAAAAGCTATCAATTATGACTTAGGGCAACTAAAAAGGATGTAAATGTCATATTCATCAAATTACCAAAAAGATAATTCATAATGCAAATAATTACAAGTGGAAAAATAAAATCTTTCAGAGGAAATACCTACAAGACATCACAGTTGAGCAGACAATATGATTTATACACATAAATATATCCACACACAAACATATGATACACATGTATATATTCAATTTAGCACTGGCAAAATTCTTTAAGGCAAGCTTTCCATTTCCCAAATGAAGAAAAGTGAGTTTCTGAGGGATTATGTAAATAAACTGGTAGAAACAGAATTGATATTATAATCTACATCTGATTCCAATGCCAGAGTTACAACTGAAACATTTATTCACCCTTTATTTTGATTGATCCAAATATTTTATTAATGAATCTTAGTGGTTTCTTTTTTAAAAATGGCAGTAACATTACCAAATGTAATCTTATTACATTAACTTTAAATCTGCATTGATCTTGTTGCTTTGGAGCAAAGATTTCAGAAGTTTCAATTACATTGCTAATAACTAAATAGGAAAAATGTGTGTTTTTACTACTACCTGCTTAATTCATAAGATTTTATAAGTTAAAATACATCATAAATAATTTGTATCCTAGTAATAGGGATTATATAATTGTATGGGTTTTATTAATTTTGCTAAATATGAGATGCCTAAAATTGGAAACAAATCTTCATATTGTTATTGAATAAAGTGAAGATGTTTGATCCCTGATGAAATAGTCACATTTTGTTCAGTTCAATGGAAATCAACATTGATTCATCATCTTTAGCCCACTGGATTTAACATCCAAGTGTCAAACTACAAGCTTTTCAGCTTCATCCACAATTAAATTTCCTTTAAAACAGAGATGTGGGGAATTGAATTTGCTCATTGTAAATGGAAAAAAGATTGGATTGCAGCCTGGTTGCCAGAATGATTGAATCTTCCTGGGTAAAGCTGTATTAAATAAAATGATTAACAAGAGGCTGTATTTTTTTTTCTTTTATAATGTGAATGAATCAGCTTTCAGGGTGAGTGCCAGAAGTATACATCCAACTATTCAATAAGTTGGAAAAGTGAGTGATGGAAACCATATGAAAAATTAACATTTTGAAAATATCCAGATTAGCACAGACATAGCCTGCTCCAACTTCCACCTATATAGCAGCAGAGAAACAACACTAAAAACAATTTTCAAGCCTAGTTACACAGTTAGTGGGGAGGGAGAGGGGGAAATATGCTACTGAGAATGTTTCTGAATAATGCTTGCACCTCCCTGCAAATCCATCAAAATAATGAGCAAATCAGACCTGAAATAGGTCATTTCTGCCTTTGTAAAGCACTTAAAGATATTATGAGCTTTTTTGAACACTGAGAAACATAAACATCAAGTTGGTCTCATCTGAAATCATTGAATTCTTAGGTTTCTTTGACAAGTATATGCAGTAAATAGATGAGTATAATAGAAAAGAGATGATGACAAAGAAAGGTTGAATCATTTTTATGAAGTATCTATGTATATAATGTAAGAAAATAAGTGTGGATGGCTTCTCTGGCGGTTCTCTCAATGCTGCATAAATTCACTGCTTCTTAGTTATCAACTATATTTATGGCTTTGACATAAAACTGAAAGAAGCACTCTTCATCTACCTTTATACTTCATTATTTCATCATGAGTCTCATAACCTATAACTCTTTCCCCACATCTACTTTTAAAATATGTTAGAATTTATATCTATTAACAGCTTTAAAATACATAGTAATACATATAATACATGCAAAATACATATTTATACCATGACACTTCATTTCCCATAATTAATCCAATATTAGGATGGCCAGTGTTATCAATAATCCCTATCCTACTATCTGAATTCCCAAATGTCCCTTGATAGGAAAAGACTCAAAACCTAACATTCTCTATTATATAATATTCAAATGTTAATCAAGTGATTTTTTTTGCTATTCTTAATTTTTTTTTCAGTATCAGGTCATGGATATTTATTTTATACTTTGGATTATAACTCTATACTACATTGGCCATTGACCATCAAGTTAATTTTTTTTTTTCTTTTCAAATTTTTATTAAGGTATTATATGTGTACATATCTTACCATTGCCCCCCACCCCCACCCCACTCCCATACATGCCCTCACCCCCCAATGTTTTGCATCCGTTGGTTACTCTTATATACATGCATATAAGTCCTTCAGTTGATCTCTTATTTCCCCCTCCTCTCCCTAACCTTACCCCTGTAATTTGACAGTCTGTTTGATGCTTTACTGCCTCTGTAACTATCTTTTTGTTCATCAGTTTATAATGTTTTTCATTATCCCCAAATGAGTGGGATCATGTGGTATTTTTCTTTCATTGACTGGCTTATTTCACTTAGCATAATGTTCTCTAATTCCATCCAAGTGCCTACAAATGGTAGTAATTCCTTCTTTTTTACGGCAGCATAGTATTCCATTGTGTAGATGTACCATAGTTTTCTGATCCAGTCATCTGCTGATGGGCACCTAGGCTGTTTCCAAATCTTAGCTATTGCAAATTGTGCTGCTATGAACATAGGGGTGCATATATCCTTTCTGATTGGTGTTTCTGGTTTCTTAGGATATATTCCTAGGAGTGGGATTACTGGGTCAAATGGGAGTTCCATTTTCAGTTTTTTGAGGAAACTCCATACTGTTCTCCACAGTGGCTGCACCAGTCTGCATTCCCACCAGCAGTGCACGAGGGTTCCTTTTTCTCCGCATCCTCGCCAACACTTGTCGTTTGTTGATTTGTTGATGATAGCCATTCTGACAGGTGTGAGATGGTATCGCATTGTTGTTTTGATTTGCATCTCTCGGATAATTAGTGACTTTGAGCATGTTTTCATGTGTCTCTTGGCCTTCCTTCTGTCTTCTTTCAAAAAGATTCTATTTAGGTCCGTTGCCCATTTTTTTATTGGATCCTTTATCTTCCTTTTATTAAGTTGTATAAGCTGCCTGTAGATGTTGGAAATTAAACCTTTATCAGTGATACCATTTGCAAATATGTTCTCCCATACAGTGGGGTTTCTTGTTGTTTTGTTGATGGTTTCTTTTGCTGTGCAAAAGCTTTTTATTTTGATGTAGTCCCATTTGTTTATTTTCTGTTTGGCTTCCATTGCCCTAGGGGCAGTATCACTGAAAAAGTTCTTTTGGCATATGTCTGAGATTTTGCTGCCTGTGGATTCCTCTAGTATTTTTATGGTTTCCCGTCTTATATTTAAGTCCTGTACCCATTTTGAGTTTATTTTTGTGTATGGTGTAAGTTGGTGATCTAGTTTCATTTTTTTGCATGTATCTGTCCAATTTTCCCAAAACCATTTATTAAAGAGACTGTCTTGACTCCATTGTATGCTCATGCCTCCTTTGTCAAATATTAAATGCGCATATTGGTTTGGGTCGATATCTGGATTCTCTATTCTGTTCCATTGATCTATATGTCTGTTCTTGTGCCAGTACCAGGCTGTTTTGAGGACAGTGGCTTTGTAATACAGCTTGAAATCTGGTATTGAGATCCCTCCTACTTTATTCTTCTTTCTCAGGATTGCTGTGGCTATTCGGGGTCTTTTTTTATTCCAGATGAATTTTTGGAGAGTTCTTTCTAGGTCTGTGAAATACGCCGTTGGTATTTTAATGGGGAGTGCATTGAATCTATAGATTGCTTTGGGTAGTATGGACATTTTAATGATGTTGATTCTACCAATCCATGAACATGGTATGTTCTTCCATCTGTTTACATCTTCCTCTATCTCTTTTTTCAGTGTCCTGTAGTTTTCCGCATATAGGTCTTTTACCTCCTTGGTTAGGTTTATTCCTAAGTATCTTAATTTTTTTGGTGCGATGGAAAATGGGATTGCTTTTTTAGTCTCTCTGTAAGTTCATTGTTGGTGTATAGAAATGCCATAGATTTCTTGGTGTTAGTTTTGTATCCTGCTACATTGCCGAATTCATTTATTAAGTCTGTTAGTTTTTTGATGGAGTCTTTTGGGTTTTTTATGTACAATATCATGTCATCTGCAAATAAGGACAGCTTTACTTCTTCTTTTCCAATTTGGATGCCTTTTATTTCTTCTTCTTGTCTAATTGCAGTGGCTAATACTTCCAGTACTATGTCAAACAGGAGTGGTGAGAGTGGGCATCCCTGTCTTGTTCCTGTTCTTAGGGGAAATGGTTTTAGTTTTTGCCCATTGAGTATGACGTTAGCTGTGGGTTTATCATATATAGCTTTTATTATGTTGAGGTATGATCCTTCTATTCCCACCTTGTTGAGAGTTTTTATCAAGAAAGGGTGTTGGATTTTGTCAAATGCTTTTTCTGCATCAATTGATATGACTATGTGATTTTTATCTCTCAATTTGTTTATGTGATGTATCACATTTATTGATTTGCGGATATTGAACCATCCTTGCATTCCTGGGATAAATCCTACTTGGTCATGGTGTATGATCTTTCTGATGTACTGCTGGATCCTATTTGCTAGAATTTTATTGAGGATTTTGGCATCTACATTCATGAGGGATATTGGCCTGTAATTCTCCTTCATTGTGTTGTCTTTATCTGGTTTTGGTATTAGGGTGATGCTGGCTTCATAGAAGGAGCTTGGAAGTGTTCCTTCCTCTTGAATTTTTTGGAATAGTCTGAGGAGGATAGGTTTTGGTTCTTCCTTGAATGTTTGGTAGAACTCTCCTGTGAAGCCGTCTGGCCCCGGGCTTTTGTTTGCTGGAAGCTCTTTGATGACTGCTTCAATTTCTTCCATAGTTACTGGCATGTTGAGATGTTTAGATTCTTCCTGATTGAGTTTTGGAAGGTTATATTTTTCTAGGAATATGTCCATTTCCTCCAGGTTGTCCAGTTTGTTGGAATAGAGTTGTTCGTAGTATTTTTTAACAATCCTTTGTATTTCGGCGGGATCTGTTGTTATTTCACCTCTTTCATTTCTGATCTTGTTTATTTGGGTCCTCTCTCTTTGCTTCTTGGTGAGCCTGGCTAGAGGTTCATCAATCTTGTTTATCCTTTCAAAGAACCAGCTCTTGGTTTTGTTGATCTTTTGTATTGTTTCTTTGGTCTCTATGTCGTTTATCTGTGCTCTGATCTTTATTATTTCCTTCCTTCTGCTTACACTGGGCTTTTCTTGTTGCTCTTTTTCTAACTCTTTGAGTTGTTGGGTTAGGTAATTTATTACCCCTGTTTCTTGTTTTTTGCAGTAGGCTTGTAGAGCTATGAACTTCCCTCTCAAGACTGCTTTCGCTGTGTCCCATAGATTTTGGATTGTAGTGTTTTCATTGTCATTTGTTGTCATGATGTTTTTTATTTCTTCTTTGATCTCTCTGGTAACCCAATCATGGTTTAATAGCATGCTGTTTAGTCTCCATGTGTTTGATTTCTTTGGGTTGTTTTTATTGTAGTTGATTTCCAGTTTTATGCCACTGTGGTCTGAGAAGATGCTTGATATGATTTCTATCTTCTTGAATTTGAAGAGACTTTGCCTATGTCCCAACATATGGTCTATCTTTGAAAATGACCCATGTGCACTTGAGAAGAATGTATATTCTGTGGCTTTGGGGTGAAATGTTCTGAAGATGTCAATTAATTCCATCTGGTCTAGTGAGTCATTTAGGATTGATGTTTCTTTGCTGATGTTTTGTTTAGAGGATTTGTCCAGTGGTGATAGTGGGGTATTAAAGTCCCCTACTATGATTGTATTGCTGTCAATCTCTCCCTTGATATCCTCCAGGAGTTTTTTTATGTATTTGGGTGCTCCTGTATTGGGTGCATATATGTTTACCAGAGTTATTTCTTCTTGTTGGATTGCTCCCTTTAGTATTATGAAATGGCCTTCCTTATCTCTTGTTATGTCCTTCAGTTTGAGATCTAATTTGTCAGAAATAAGTATTGCTACCCCAGCTTTTTTTTCAGTTCCATTTGCCTGGAAAACCTTTTTCCATCCCTTCACCCTCAGTCTGTGTGCGTCTTTTTTTCTGAGGTGGGTTTCTTGTAGACAGCAGATATATGGGTCGTGTTTTCTTATCCAATCCGTTACCCTATGTCTTTTGATTGGGGCATTTAATCCATTTACATTTAAAGTTATTATTGATAGGTACTTATTTGTCGCCATTTCTATTCTTTACCCCTGTGTTACTTCTTCGCTTCCTGATTCTTTCTTTCTTTCTTTTTTTTTTTTTTTACAGCAGACCCTTTAGCATTTCTTGCATTGCTGGTTTGGTGGTAATAAATTCCCTTAGTCCTTTTTTGTCTGTGAAGCTCCTGATTTCACCTTCAATTTTGATTGACAGCCTTGCTGGGTACAGTATTCTTGGATTCAGACCCTTCCTTTGCATGACTTTGTATATTTCATTCCATTCCCTTCTGGCCTGATGAGTTTCTGTTGAGAAATCAGTTGCTTGTCTGATGGGGGTTCCTTTGTATGTAACTTTCTGTCTCTCTCTTGCTGCTTTTAATATTCTTACTTTGTCATTGGTGTTTGCCAATTTAATTATAATGTGCCTTGGTGTCGGTCTTTTGGGGTTCATTTTGCTTGGGACTCTGTGAGCTTCTTGGATTTGTGTGTGTTTTTTCTTCCCTATATCTGGGAAATTTTCTGTCATTATTTCTTCAAAGAGGTTTTCTATTCCTTGCTCAGCTTCCTTTCCTTCTGGAACCCCTATTATGCGGATGTTGTTTTGTTTCGTGTTGTCCCAAAGTTCCCTTAGACTCTCCTCCTGCCTTTTAATTTTTTTTCTAGAAGTTGCTTTTCTTGGGTATTTTTTTCCATCTTGTCTTCTAGCTCACTGATGCGGTCCTCTGCTTCTTCTAGTCTACTCTTGATGCTTTCTATTGAGTTCTTTACGGCAGTGATGTCATTTTTCATTTCTTCTTGGTTCTTCTTCATTTCCTCTTGGTTCTTGCTCATATTGTCGAATTTGTCTTCCATTCTTTTCAGCCACCTTATGACCATTTCTCTGAATTCTTTTTCTGGAAGGTTGCTTGCCTCCATTTCGTTTACTTCCTTTTCTGGTGATGCCTGCTTTTCTTTCATATGCGGGCTGTGTCTTTGTCTCCCCATGGTCTCTCTTCTCTGGGTGTCTGGTTATGTAGTTCTCTCTCTCCTGGGTTGATTTAAAGGCACAAAATACAGCACTACCAGGTACAACTCACAAGGCACTGAACAGGAATGTATTCACGATATTAATAACCTCCAATAAAGGTGACCACCAGAGAAAGGCAAATTAGGTGATAGGAGAGAAAGAAGAAGAGGAAAAAGGAAAGAAAGAAAGAAAGAAAGAAAGAAAGAAAGAAAGAAAGAAAGAAAGAAAGAAAAAAGGAGTGTGAAAATGAAATTGGGAAAAGGGAAAGTAAAGAGAAAAAAAAAAAAGTAAGAGAGACAAGAAAGTGACTAAGAGAGAAAGGGGAACAGACTATATATATTGGATAAAACTCCAATAGAACAATCACTAATCCCAGAAAATGCCAGCAACAAGTGCCTGGGGATTAGTACAAACTACCACACCAACTAATATGGAGTGAGGCAAGGGAAAGCTGAAGCACAAAACAAACAAAAAAATAAACAAAAGAAGAATAAGCAAAACAATCTCACAAAAAAGCATAAAAATTGGATATAATCTACATTCAAGCAAACAACAACAAAAGGACAGAGAGAAGGACAAGTTTATGGATAGCTCAGACAGCGAAGGGAGAGGTGTATGTGGACTTGGAGCAGAGGATTGGAGATTAGATATGTAAGTAGGGTGAAATTTTAACAAGGGGTAAACAGAAAGAATAGGGAAAATCTAAAGCAGTAAAAGGGTAATATAAACAGGACACTGAAAAGGGGGAGGTTAGGAAGAGAGTGATGGCCTAAAGGTAGAGTTGAGATAAAGTAAAACGATGCTAAAGGAAAGATAAAAATAGAATGTAGAACCCTAATCCCAAAATAAAATGAAGAGAAAATAAAATGACACTTTAAAAAAAAAAAAAAAAAAGATAAAATAGCAGTAGTAATAATACGGATTGAAAATAAAAATGTAATCATTAAAAAGGTAAAATCAAGTGATGAAAAAAGAAAAAAAGTTTCTTGATTAAAAGATGCAAAAAATGAAAATAAAAAAAAATAATTAAAAAAATAAAAAAAATAAAAAAATAAAAGGTAAAAATAAAATGTGAAGTAGTGAAGGTCATTCACTTCCTCTGTTTTTCTGTTTGGCACGCCTGTTTCTCAGTCCAGACAGTATTGCAGTTCCCTGCGATCCACTGCTCTTCGGTGTTGTAAGCCAGTCCTGATTTTAAGCAGGCGGTGTGTCTTAATTTCTCGTATTCCTTTATTTTTGATTACACAAGAGTCGATTTGTGATTCAGCCCCTGGGTGGCAGTGTTTCTGGATTAACTTCCGGGTCTATCTATGGCCTCTCTAGGCAGTGTTAGAGCCTTCTTTCTCTGTGGCACTCGTCACTGGCCTGTGGGAGTGGTCTGCCTCAGAGCTGACTCTCTGATGGTCACTCCCCGCTCCGATCCCCAGGTTCCAGAAAAACAACCTTCCCCTGCAGTCTCCCAGGGTGTCCCCAACTGGGTGATCCTATGTATTGGGCTTAGTAATCAGAAGCAAGAATTTCAAGAGGAAAAAGCCCAGTTGTGCGTACTCCGGGACTCCGCGTAAGCCCAGGCACCCAGGGAACGCAGGGGCTGCGCGTAAGTCTGGACTGCCTGAAAATTCTTAGGGTGTCCCTGCACTTCAGATCAAAATGGGTTGCTTTTTAGAGTGCCCTTCTCTTAGCAGCTCTGAGGACCCCTTTCCACAATCACAGATCACGCCAGCCCCAACAGCCACGGATTTTTCTAGGCACAGACTTCCCTGGTCCTCCAGCTCCCGCAAAACGCGCGTTCCTCTCTCCCGCCGGGACCAGAGACCTCACCTTATCCCAGGCGAAATCTGACCTTTCCGTGGTGGAGTGTAGAGCTCCTCTGAACCCGTGTGCTTGCGCCAGTTGGGGAGCGTTGTTCTGGGGCTCGCAGCTGTTCCTGGGGTGCCACCGTTGTGGATTCTCAGGCTTCAGATAAGCTCCACTTTCCGGATCAAGATGGCGCAGACTCCGCGTCCCTCAAGTTAATTTTTTATTTCAATGATTGTAAATTTAATATCAAGAATTTCCTTTTGGTTCTCCTTCATAGTTTCCAATTATTCTTTACAGATAGTCCATTCACTCCTTAAGACCATATTCTAAAATATATTTTATATGTATTTGAATATTTTATAATAGATGCAATTTGATAAATACAACATTTGTGCCATCACTGGGTTGGCTTCTATTGGCTACATTTATTTTTAGTATGGAAACCATTTTCATGTTTGAGTGACTAGTAACTTTTTAATTTTATATTGTCCATTATAGATTATATATTGTGAAGTTTCTAGGTTCTTTTACTGTCTTCTGAAAACACTGATTTTTAGTGGGCAGTTAAATTACTGACTGATCTCCTTGAAATTGGATAGGCTTGATGCTATGCCATTTATACCTGAGTAAAGCTC
Source organism: Plecotus auritus (assembly GCF_963455305.1). NCBI lineage: Eukaryota > Metazoa > Chordata > Mammalia > Chiroptera > Vespertilionidae > Plecotus > Plecotus auritus. The sequence goes on along the minus strand of NC_137775.1, from coordinate 140,010,942 downwards.
AGTGTGTTTCTCAAACCTCTGTAAATTAGCAACAATTAATCTCCAAACTCTATTGCCTCTGTAGATATTGAGGCCCAGTTTCAGAATAGGTTAAAATGGGTTAGGGTGAGTCTATAGGAGTTTTGTTCTAGAATGAGGACATAACTACTAAAGCTTGGAATCAATGGAGTCTCTGTTAGATGCCCAGTGTACTAGGGATGTGTCAGAACCCCAAAGTCCCCAGCACATCTCAGCCTCTAGTATCTATGCTTCATTCACCACCTCATAGTTGCCAACTTCTGGTACAAATGTGCAGCCTCATTCTGTGTATAGACAGCCCAATCATTAACCAACTACTTTGGGGGAACTTCACCTTAACTTCTTTGGACTCCTCTCCTCTATATTGCTTTCATTTATAAATTAGATCTGCTGCTTCTGCCCTAAACTCTGATTTTTGCCTTCTCCACTCAGCAGGACCACATCAATTGTTTGGATTCTACTTTACTGCACACTGGCAAGAAGTTGTCCCTAGACAAAGAACAGCAATGAACGGGGGACTTCCCTTGTGCATATCCATGCTCTCAAGGATAAAGTTCTTGCACTGGCTGTTGTCCAATGCTGTAAAACAGTTGATTCATTTTTATGTATATGTGTTTACACACACACACACACACACACACACTTGTTTATTTGATTTTCTTATTTACAATGAGAGGGCTAGTCTGGTACCAGATGGAAAAAATGTTGATAGAAAGTGAAATCAGAAACACCAATCAGAAAAAATATATGCACACCTATGTTCATAGCAGCACAATTTACAATAGCTAAGATCTGGAAACAGCCTAAGTGCCCATCAGCAGATGAGTGGACTAAAAAACTGGGGCACATCTACACAATGAAATACTACATTGCTGTAAAAAAGAGAGAACTCTTACTATTCACAACAGCTTGGATGGACATGGAGAGGATTATGCTAAGCAAAATAAGCCAGTCATAGAAAGATAAATATCACATGATCTCACTCATTTGTGGAATATAATGAACAACATAAACTGATGAACAAAAAAAGTAGGTCCAGAGATGGAGATGCATGGAACAGACTGTCCAACCTATGAGGGTAGGCGGGGAGTGAGAGGGTAAGAGATCAACCAAAGGACTTGTCTGCATGAATATGAGCATAACTAATGGACACAGACAGTAGGGTGATGAAGGCTTGTACTGGGGGGGGGAGGGTGGGAGTGGCCAGGGAGAGGTCAATGAGGGAAAAAGGAGACATATGTAATACTTTAAACAATAAATAATTTAAATTAGAAAGAAATCAAGAAAGAAAGTGAATTGAAGTTTGTTTTAAAAAATTTTTATAAAATGCTTATAAATAGTTTTGACGTTCACTATTGCACTTAAAAACTTTACTGTATATTAAATATTATTTTTCTTACATGTAAAATGAGAGTTTTCTTAGAGAGTGCTGAGGGTTATCTATCAACACATTTCCCCTATTTCTGTAGATTTTCAAAGTATTTCTAGAGTATTTACCAGTAAAAGCTGATTTCCAGACAAATATTCAGAAAAGAAACACAAAGTGGTTATTTCCAGTGGTTTGTATTAAACTGTATAACCTGATCTTGGAACCACAATCAGAGTTTTTATTTTTATTTTTTAATATATTTATATTGATTTCAGAGAGGAAGGGAGAGGGAGAGAGAGATAGAAACATCAATGATAAGAATCATTGGTCAGCTGCCTACTCACGCACCCTACTGGGGATTGAGCCTGCAACCCATGTCTGTGTCCTTGACCACAAGAGATCTGTGTCCTTGACCACAAGAGATCTGTGTGCTTGACCACAAGTGAACCTGGGACCCTTCAGTCTGTGGGCCAATGCTCTATCCACTGAGCAAAACCGGCTAGAGCCACAATCAGATTTTCTAAAGCATAACATTCAATTAAAAGGGAATGAAATTGAAATAAACACATGAAAACAATTATGTCCTCATTTCCACAGAGTTTTCATTGCAAAATTCCAAGATCAATACTCTCTCTGGAATTCAAATTGCACCAAATTCTCTCTGTAGCTAGCTATCTTTATAACTCCATCCATCTTTAAATGCTTTTTTTTTTCTGTCTAGTATTGCATTCTCTTCTGCTAAGTTTATTCACCAAATGTTTTAAAAAGCCCAATTTTCATGATTTTGGGCAGTATGAAGAGCAGTTTTCATTAACGTAACATTTTTATTAATGTGTTTTAAGTGGTTGCAATCTACTGGCAGGACACAGCCTTTAATCCTTTGTCCTCTATGCGCATCGTCCATTAAGTCCATTAATAAGCTTGTCTTATGTGTGGAGTTCCTACTAGGATGTGTATATGCATTCTTGTACAGTGTGTTAATTAAATAATTAAGTATATAGACACTTCTTATTTGATCTTTTACTTCTTATTTTACTTATTTTATATTTTAAAGATTATAACTAATAAAAGTATTCCCACAGTTACCTCGCTGTCGTGTAGTGGAGCAGATTTCCATGCATGTGCTTTAGAGCCTCTATTACCAGTTGCAACCTGCCAACATTGGCTCTTGAAGCTAAATGGTAAGGAAATAATTGTTTCCCTCTTGTAATTCTACCTTAATCACTAGTAATTCTTTATCCTATGGAACATGGCTTTTCTTCCAAGTGATCTTGGCATTAATGGGAAATTTGAGAACTACAAGACATAGCAGAAATGTAGACTATGTGTAAAAGAGTAGTATAATATAAAGATTAAAACGTAACCAGGTAGACCATAAAGGAAATCTTTAGAAATAGATTGTCATACAATGAACCTAGAGAGGAAAAATTTCACTACAGTTTAATTGTATCTGTTGCTCATTTGACATTATCCTTTGAAGGATTTTAAGGAAGCATGTAACAAGGTCAAGTCTTCATTTAGGTGTGCCAAAGACACATCAACCACCCACATGCTAAGTGACTTTCCCGAGGTAAGATAATCGTAGTTGGCTGTGGTAACTATGTCCTTTATATCCCTTATTCCTTTCTACCACTTTTTATTGCCGGCACATTTATCCCTGGGGCCATACATTCAGAGCTATCCTTCTCTCATTGAAGGAGGAGAATGTCTAGAGGATTGATCTTAGTTCATGTGAGGATAAGCAGTTTGATTAACTTAGCACTCATCCAGAAGATGGATTTCAAAACCTCTTCTGTGTTAACAATGGCATGTCATTTATTATTTTAATAGTTTCAAATAAATGCCTTAATATATGCTAGTGGGAACATTTGGAAATTTCTAATAGTATGAAAAGTACAAAGAAAACTTCATTGGGAATATGAAAATCTCTTGACTATGAGACATTCTCAACAAGGGGAAGAGTTTGGAAGATTACAAACAATAGAATTCACTTGGTGCCAGTCTTATTTAGGGGTATAATGATAAGAAATTCCATAATGTAAGATATTTATATGCTAAAGCTATACATATCATCCATTGTTGATTAGCAATTTTGTTGTTGCCTCAATTTTAATTTCAGTTGCTCAGGTATTTAATGAGCAGTATGGATCCTAACACTGTGCCACAAAATTACAGAATTTTATATTTGAAATATTGTTCAGCCCAACATTTTTACATGTATTCTCTTTACTGAAACATTCTCAATCTCTACATTTTCTTAAATGTCAAGGTTTTCTAAATTTTCCCAATATTCGCAATTACTCCTTAGATAACCAATTTTTAATTTCCTGTCCTTTCAAAGTATTTCAATGGCAAATAAATTATGTTAAGATAAGAGGCACTAAGATATGAGAGGCAAGGCCCCTCTGAAGAAATTATATAAAATAATTGACTTATCCTCTTTAAATTTTCTGATCCAGTTACATCCGAGGTAAATATTCTAGGCAAAAGAGGGTTATAAGTTATGTTCTGATGTACCTTGCATAGAATTCAATCCTGTTGTCCTGATAGCACATCTCATTAAAGTCTTCTATTAATCAAAATTGGCAAAATTAAGATGACACATTTTATGATCTTTGTATTTATAAGTAACAGGATGCATTTTAGGTAGATGTTTATTTTCCTTTAGTCAGATCTTGTCTTTTGGAGCTCACAATGTCCATATTGATGATGATGATGATGATGATTTCAATTAACTTATGTCCTCAACCTAGAATATGTTCAGGGGATAGAAGCCAGGGAGGGAGGGAATGCTTTCTAACCCTACCCAGGTTTAGCATCTTCAAAAACTCTACAAAGTGTGGATATTTCTCTCAGTCCTCTAGTATGAACAGATTTTGGAACTTTAAAGGCAGGAATAGTCTCCCTAATTTCTCTGTTATCATGTGATCACAGTTCTCCTCTGAAGCAATGAAAAACCATAATGACTGAGTACTTTAGCATAAGGTGGGGCAAGAAAAGTAGAGAGGTATTAGACCTTTTTTAAAAAAATTCAAATAACATTATCTTGTTATGCATATCTTTGCTCTTCTGGTGATGCCCTTCAAAAAAACATCCTAAGTAAACACTTGGTGAATAAATTACTGACCTGGAATGAACTATGTCAGTATCATAAAATCTGAGGAGACCAGGACACCTTCCAATTTCAGAAAATAATATTAGGCAGCTGTGACCCTTGAGAGACTATGGCTTCAGCTGGAGCTCATACAAATTCAGCATGTTAAAGAATGTTAATTTTGTGCCACTGAATATTCAAAAGCATAGCAAATGCTTAAGATTGCTTGACATTTGTTTTTATTTATAAAAGTGCCTGTAGCTTTAAAATGAGTGATTCCCAAAATTAGCTGAGCTTTGTATTTAGTCCCTCAATCAAAACTTGGTTCCTAGACCTGGCTAGTGTGTTCAGTGGTTAGAGCATTGGTCTGGGCACCGAAGCGTCTTGGGTTGGATTCCTGGTCAAGGGCGTGTACCTGGGTTGCAGGTTGTAAGATGTTTTCTTTTAATCTTTCTGTTGGATTTATTGAGTGTTTTTTGAGCACCTATTATGTGTTTAGAACTACATACAAAAAAATAAAAACTTTATATCTGTGTTCATGAAAGTAAAAGAAAATATGTGACAAAGGAAGCATGTATAGCCAGCCAGGTAGCATAAGAAAAAATAAAATAAAATAGGTTACTAGGGTTTTTGAATAGGTTTAAAATAGGTTATTAGGGGGCCGTTGGAGGATTAATGGTGATGACAGCAATCTAGAAAGACAAACTGCATGATGAGAAGCAAGTGCTCTGAGTGAGTAGAATTTGGTTATGCTGAAGGTAGGAAAGGAGATATAGAAGTTGACAATTCACTCCTACAAATAAATCTTTTTGTCACTGACTTTCTCAAAAAGACATGTGCACCACTATGTTTAATGCAGCATTATTTACAATGGCCAAGATATGGAAGGAATCCAAACGCCCATCAGTAGACAAGTAGATAGAGAAGATGTGGTACATACATACAATGGAATATTACTCAGCCATAAAAAGAATGAAATCTTGCCATTTGTGACAACATGGATGGACCTAGAAGGTGTTATATTAAGTTAAATAAGACATAGAAAGGCAAATACTATATAATTTCACTTACATGTGGACTCTAAAGAACAAAATAAATGATAATAAAAAAAAACACAACCACAAAACAGATTCATATAGATACAGAGAATAAACTGATGGTTGCCAGATGGGATGGGGTTGGGTGAAAAAGGTGAAGAAATTGCCCTGGCAGGGTGGCTCAGTTGGTCGTAGTGTCCTCCTATACACCAAAAGGTTTTGGGTTCAATTCCCAGTCAGGGCACGTACCCAGATTGTGGATTGGTCCTCATCAGCAAAGCACATATGGAAGGCAACCAATTGATGTTTCTCTCTCACATCCATGTCTCTCTCTCTCTCTCTCTCTTTCTCTGTCTGTCTGTCTCTCTCAAAACAATAAAACATACCTTGGGTGAGGATTTTTTAAAAAGTGAAGACATTAAGAAGTACAAATTGGTAGTTACAAAATAATCATGAGGATGTAAAGTGCAGCTTAGGGTATATAGTTGATAATCTATACTAATAAAAGGGTAATATGCTAATTAGACCAGGAGAACAGACATCTTCCTACCGTCCAACTTCCTTCTGGACAAAGCCATGGTGGTGGGGGCTGAAGCAGAGGTGGTTAGGAGTGATCAGGCCAGCAGGGGAGGGCAGTTTGGGGCCATGAGGCCAGCAGGTGAGGGCAGTGGGGGCCATGAGGCAGGCCAGGGAGGGCAGTTGGGGGCCATGAGGCCGGCCAGGGAGGGCAGTTGGGGGCCATGAGGATGGCCAGGGAGGGCAGTTGGGAGCCATGAGGCTGGCCAGGGAGGGCAGTTGGGGGCCATGAGGATAGCCAGGGAGGGCAGTTGGGGGCCATGAGGATAGCCAGGGAGGGCAGTTGGGAGCCATGAGGCTGGCCGGGGAGGGCAGTTGGGAGCCATGAGGCTGTCAGGGGAGGGCAGTTGGGGGCCATAAGGATGGCCAGGGAGGGCACTTTGGGGCCATGAGGCCAGCCAGGGAGGGCAGTTGGGGGCCATGAGGATGGCCAGGGAGGGCAGTTGGGAGCCATGAGGCCAGCCAGGGAGGGCAGTTGGGGGCCATGAGGATGGCCAGGGAGGGCAGTTGGGAGCCATGAGGCTGGCCAGGGAGGGCAGTTGGGGGCCATGAGGCTGGCAGGGGAGGGCAGTTGGGGGCCATGAGGCTGGCAGGGGAGGGCAGTTGGGGGCCATAAGGATAGCCAGGGAGGGCAGATGGGGGCCGTAAGGATAGCCAGAGAGGGCAGATGGGGCCATGAGGACAGCCGGGGAGGGCAGTTGGGGGCCATAAGGCTGGCAGGGGAGGGCAGTTGGGGGCCATAAGGATGGCCAGGGAGGGCACTTTGGGGCCATGAGGCCAGCCAGGGAGGGCAGTTGGGGGCCATGAGGATGGCCAGGGAGGGCAGTTGGGGGACATAAGGCTGGTAGGGGAGGGCAGTTTGGGGCCAGCAGGGGAGCGAAGTTGGGGGCCACCAGTCTGGCAGGGGATCGGTTAGGCAGTGATCAAGCTGGTAGGCAGGCAAGTGGTTAGGAGCCAGCAGTCCCAGATTACAAGAGGGATGTACGACTGCGGTTTAGGCCCCAACCCTGCATGCATGAATTTCGTGCACCAGACCTCTAGTATTGTAATAAATATGTATGGTGCCAGGTGGGTAACTAGAATTACTAGTATTAGAGAGATTATTCCATAAATTATAAATTTGTCCATTCACTATACTATATACCTGAAACTAATTTAAAATAATATTGCATGCCAACTATAATTGAAAAATAAAAATAAATTTAAAAAAAGACTTAATTTCTTGAAAGAAACCTCACCATATCAATCACATGCCCTACTACCAACCACTTTCACAATCCTATACCATCCAGATGTTGTATCTTATTGGTCCTCTTCTGTCCCCCAATTTTCTCTGTTACACAAAATCTATGTAGTCTTTTTATATATATCTTCAGTCATTTTCTACATAGTTCTTTGATCAAAACTATTCAATGTTTTTGTTTGCTTCTATGACCATTTTTTAAGCTTTTTACATAATTTTTGAACTTCTTAGATGTTTTAGTATAATATTAGTCTTCAAGGGAGTTTCAAGTACTTATTTCTGTAATAACTACATTTAATCATCATGTCCTTTCTGAAAAGCACAAAAGTGAATGACAAATTATTTTTACTTCCTTTCTCTGCCAGCCCTAAAGTTTAGCCAAATTGGCATCATTATGCTTTAGCAATTCATCCAAGTGCACTCTTCATTCTGGTTCTTTTTTTTTTTTTTTAATAAATCTTTATTCAGATTATTACAATTGTTTCTCCTTTTTCCCCCAATAGCTCCCCTCCACCCAGTTCCCACCCCACCTTCTGCCCTTACCTCCCCCCCACTGTGCTCATACATAGGTGTATGATTTTTGTTCATTCTCTTCCTGAACACCCCCATACCCCTTACCCCTGAGAATTATCAGTCCACTCCCTTTCTATGCCCCTGATTCTATTATATTCACCAGATTATTCTGTTCCTCAGGTTTTTAATTCACTTGATTTTTAGGTTCACTTGTTTATAGATATGTATTTGTTGTTCATAATTTTTCTCTTTACTTTTTTCTTCTTCCTCTTCTTTAAGAATACCTTTCAGCATTTCATATAATACTGGTTTGGTGGTGATGAACTCCTTTAGCTTTTTCTTATCTGTGAAGCTCTTTATCTGCCCTTCAATTCTGAATGATTGCTTTGCTGGGTAGAGTAATCTTGGTTGTAGGTTCTTGCTATTCATCACATTGAAAATTTCTTGCCACTCCCGTCTGGCCTGCATAGTTTCTGTTGAGAAATCAGCTGATAGTTGTATGCGTGCTCCCTTATAGGTAATTAACTGTTTTTCTCTTGCTGCTTTTAATATTCTCTCTTTGTCTTTTGCTCTTGGCATTTTAATTATGATGTGTCTTGGTGTGGTCCTCTTTGGGTTCCTTTTGTTTGGGGTTCTGTGCGCTTCCTGGACTTGTAAGTCTATTTTGTTCACCAGGTGGGGGAAGTTTTCTGTCATTATTTCTTCCAATAGGTTTTCAGTATCTTGCTCTCTCTCTTCTTCTGGCACCCCCATAATTCTGATGTTGGTACGCTTGAAGTTGTCCCAGAGTCTTCTTACACTATCTTCAACTTTTTGGATTTTTTTTTCTTTTTGCTTTTTCGGTTGAGTGTTTTTTGCTTCTTTGTATTTCAATTCTTTGACTTGATTCTTGCGTTCCTCTAGTCTGCTGTTGGGTCTCTGTATAATATTTTTTATTTCAGTCAGTGTATGTTTAATTTCCAGTTGGTCCTTTTTCATATCTTCGAGGGTCTCGTTGTATTTATTGGCCTTTTCTAGGATATTCTTGAAAAGCCTTATAACAGTGGTTTTGAATTCTATATCCAGTCGTTTGTTTTCCTCCATTTCTTTCGTTTGTGATCGGTTTCTTTGACGCTGCATTTTTACTGCTTCCCTGAGTTGGTAGGGTAGATTTGTGTGCTAGGTTTCCTATATGGCCCAGTGTGTCGGCCTCCCCAGTTAACCTGAGGTAGACACTCTTGGTGCACCCCTTTGTGGACTGTGTGTATAGCCTTGTTGTAATTAAGTCTTGATTGTTGTTGGTATCACTGGGAGGAATTGACCTCCAGGCCAGATGGCTGTAAGGATCAGCTATGTCTATGCTGGAAGAAGTTCGGTGCTGGAGACAGCCTTATAGGATTAGACTTGCCAAATTGCAATAGCCTCTGTGCTCAGCTTGGATGGGGTGGAGTCTCAGGGCGGAGCAGACAGTCTTGGCTTCCCGTCAGCCTTGCCCTTGCACGCATGCGCGGGCCTTCAGACCTTTGCCTTCCCCGGCTCCCGAGTCTCCGCCCGAGAGTCCAGATTCCCCCCACAAGAGCGTGGGTCCCCAGGGGCTCGCCTGAAACTGGGGCTCAGTGCAGTCAGGAGCTTCTGACTCCCTTCCACTAGGGAAAGCCTGTGGCAACCTCCGCAGCCTTTGTGCGCACTGGCACGCGCGCGCCTTCAGACCTCTGCCTTCCCTGGCTCCCGAGTCTCCGCCCGAGAGTCCACATTCCCCCCACAAGAGCATGGGTCCCCAGGGGCTCGCCTGGAACTGGGGTTCAGTGCAGTCAGAACTGGGGTTCAGTGCGGTCAGGGGCTTCCTTCCCCCTTCCACCAGAGAAAGTCAGCCAGGCTCTCAGCCGCCCTTCCTCTCTGCATGCACAAAGACCCTTTGCCGTAACTCCAATTCTCTGTGAGCTTTTTTCTTTCCTTCTAGTTGTAGAATTTTCACTCAGCCAGCTTTCCTGTGGTTCTGGATGGTGTCTGTTCTGTCTTTTAGTTGTAGTTTTGAAATTGTTGTGCGAGGCAGCAGTTTAGGTGCTTACCTATGCCGCCATCTTGGTTTCTCCACATTCTGGTTCTTATACTCTCTTCAAAACATCTATATATATATAAAAGGCTAAGACCGGTCAGTAGGTATGACACACTCTGGCTACCAGGGGGCAGATGCTCAATGCAGGAGTTGCTGAGCAACAGCAACTTTGCAAAGTGCCCTCTTCCACTCCAGGACCCCATGGGGGATGTCAGAGTGCCGGTTTCGGCCCAATCCCAGAAGGACCCCACCTGCTAGAAGAACCCCGCTTACTCCTTTGAGCCCTGGCACCACCCCAGGTGTGGCTGGCCTGAGAGGGACCACGGGAAGTTGGCTCCAGGGTGTGTATTGCCCATCTCGCCCATTCCCACCCAACCAGCCACCTTCTAATTAATTTCCTTTCAATGTATATGAATCTGTGCACCGGGCCTCTAGTTAAACTATATTTTATTACAATTTTGAAACTATAAGTTTTAAGTAATTGCATATTCTCCCTTAAAACTCTACAATTTCTCCCACAACCTCTGACCAAATGTGTGTTTTTATGAAATTCCTATCTTGATTAATGCCGCAACTTCCCTATCCTAAGTTTAGTTTCAATATGTAATATTTATTATATATAGATAATTTTTTCACTTAAACATGGTTTATATTCTAACAGATAAATCTTATAAATTCATATTTTTCAGTAGCAGCAGAACAATTGTCCTTTGAATGGTTCTGTAATGTGAGGTAAATATTGATACAGAGAAGTTCCCCAGATACGGTTGCCTGATAAAATATTGGATACCTATTTAAATTTGAATTTCAAATAAGTAACGAATAACTATTAGAGTAATTATGCATGTATGGGTCATAGCTGTATTAAAACTATACCAATCATTTCTTTTGAATTCAAATTTAACTTGTCCTCCTCTATTTTTATTTGGCAACCATACCCAGAAATGGTTCCCAAGACTCCATTAGGCTTCCCCAGAGACATCTGCTTCATAATTTTCTTCCTTCTTCTTTACCAACTTTCTTCCTTCTCTGCTTTGCTTAGTCCCTTCCATGAGTGCTGTCACTCCTGCACAGCCTTTGGTACATACACTCTCTGTCTCTGATTTCTCATCTGACATATGTGTGTCTGAAACTGTTTGACCATGTCTTTAATATCTGCTCTAAAATAGTCCATTGCTCTCTAATCTACTCATGATGAAGTCAAGTTTCTCAGCTAATTTTCTGCCTCTTAACTGGGTGCATGTTTCCAATCAACTACTGTCCACGAATCCCCCAAATGAATACCTCACTGAAAATGCCTTTAGAATAGCACTTTTTTTTTGTATACTTCTGTCATATTTGCCATGCAGCTTCCATGCATTAGATATCTTCTTTTTCCTCATCTGATTAGCCTATTGAGGTCTCATACAAATTCCAATTATTGAATGCTTTCCTATGCTTTTTAATCTCCTTTGCAATTACTCTTCTATTGAAGTTACCTATAATAATTACTTTAACCATGACCCTATACTGCATTTTTTAATACTTCTTTCTCACTTAGTGAAAGACTACTATTTTTGAGGTCAATGGATGTGTACTTTCTTAAAGCACTAATCAAATGGAAGGCACTTAATAAATATGTTTTAATTGATTGGAAGATGATAATGACATCCTAATATAAAGAATATGAATTTTCACTGAAGTGGAAATGATTGAAATAGTGTAGGAGGACATGGACACAACCATACCCTCTGCTTTGGAATCTGCTGTGCTGGATACAAGTTGCATTGAGTAACTATCAAGGGGGAGCTTAAAGTGAGAAAGCACAAGGCTTTAATCGTGCTTCTCAGAGGGAAAGGGACAGGGCCCTACGATTCTCTAAAATAGAGTATTTTTGCAGACTTCATTTTAGTGCTTGGAAGTCTCAGTGTATATCCTTCTTTTTCTGATTGCTCATCTTTGCAGCTCCAGCCTGATCCTTCAAGTTCAGATTCCTACAAAGGGTTGTTTCCTAAACATGGCAAGAAGTATTGCATTATATTTGAGACCAGATCAGTGGAGGTCAAAGTGCAGGATCCTTGACTGAGGAATGATATTAGGAAAAGTGGGTATTTCAGTAGTCATTCTGAACTTGATATGAATTCAAGTTCAATTATTTGATCTGAATACAAATAATAAGACATAGACACTTTTGATCTACTGACTGAGTCCCAGACATGGCCTAGTATTTTTTGCTAGTACTATATATCTAGAGTTCATATAAATCAATTTACAGGAACATTATTTATTCCTCTCTCCAAGACGATTTGCCAGAATGAGGTCAGAAAGAAAGATTAATATGACAGCTAATACCACAGCAAGAAGAAAACTGTTTTACAAGTAGGGTCAAATCTTAAAGAGGCAGGTGTTTTTGCTATGCCAGAAAATATTAAATTCACAGTCTCCTGTTAAGGAGCCTGGTAGGTCCTAATCAAGGGTGTCTGAAGGCAGAGCAGCTATGACACAGGGCAACAAAGCCTTGGGTTTGAAATCCTAGGTTGACAATCCCTTTAACCTCTCTGAGCCTTGGTTTTGTCATCTAAAATTGAGAAATGGGGTTTTTTGAGGACTAAAAATGAACATTGGTGTCTAATAGAACCTCTTTGTTTATACGTAGTAGCCACTTGATAAATGGGGATATTTGATTCCATCCCTTATATCTTTCCTTGCTATGGAACAAAAGCTTGGGTCTAGGAAGAAATTTGTAAAGAATTTTTAAATTGTAAAGCTCTTTCAAGTGTCATGTCTCATGTATTAAAAAATACTCCATTGATAAGCAAAGCTTATATTATCATCCTTATAGTAGTGTGCAGAGAGAGAAACTGAATTGCAGAAAAACTGTGTGAAAGAGCATTTCTAAACAAGAATCAGGAAGTTGGGTAAATTTTCAACTTAGCCACAAACTACTTTATGGCCATGAGCGCTTTAGGAAAAATCTCTCCTAGCTGTTTACCATGGTCTGGAAGAACATGGAAAGTCTGTAATGCAAGTGAAAAATCTCTCCTAGATGTTCACTATGGTCTGGAACATGGAAAGTCTGTAATGCAAGTGAAAAATCTCTCCTAGATGTTCACCATGGTCTGGAACATGGAAAGTCTGTAATTCAGCCCAGACAGGGACAGAATCATCAACAGAATTTGGGTTTTTTGGTTAAGTGGTATGGCTTTCCTCACTTGATTACATGGCTTCTTTTGCTGTTATTTGCTGTATCGATTCTACATTTCCATGAAGAAATATAAATTTATTTGCCCTTTAAAATCCAACTGCTAAATGTGTGTCTTACAGTAAATGTTGCTCAACCACCAATGATTTGTTGTAACTGCATGGGGTATACACATAAATCAAAAATGCATTTAGAACTCTATCCCAATTATAAATTCAATAACTTAGTCCCAATTATAAATCAAATAACTGACTACTGTGTAACTGTCAATCAATTGAAATAGATAACAATCGCAACTGGAGGGACTTGAACTATAGAAGTTATGGGAACTGCAAGGTTTCAGCTCTAATTTGAAGAACTCTTCATAGTGTTGGTAGGAGATTTCTATTCACTGAATAATGAAATTCTGTTCACTGGAATACGGAAACTTATAGAACACACATCATGGCCTTTACTCAGACTGTCTTTTGGTTGTTACAACTACCATATGCAGAAGCTACTCATTATTATTATTACTTTATAGATGAGGGACTGAGGATCAGAGAGGGGAAGTGGCTTGCCCTGTCACATGTTACTAGAACATAGAGCAGGACTCCAACTGCCTGCAGTCTTTCTCTAGACTCTGATCTCTTGACAATTACATTACACTGCTTCCTGTACAAGTCTAAGTAGAGGAGGGTGACTGGTGGGTGGAATTTCATAGGCTAATTATCTTCCACGTTTATGGGCTGGAAAATGAAAATGTCCCCAGAAATCCAAAGTGTGTTGGATGTATCACCTTTAATGATGAGAAGGTTTAATTTTTCTTGCTCATGTGCATTATTTCTGCTTGTTAGGGTGTGAATTCCACCTGTGCTGTTTCCATATCTACTAGAACTACAGGATCACTAGTTTGTGGAATTAGATGCTTCAGTTTTTCTGATTTTTATAATGACTTGCCTGAGCCACCGAGCCACTGCCTGCAGCTTCCTTCCTCTCCAGACATAAGAAGTGTTTGGCCATGACATGGGATTTTGTGAGAATTAAAAAGTAAAAGAATAATTTTATACCAATACCTCCGTATTCTGTTTCTCACAGATCACATATTAGGTTAGGATAATTGATTTCATTTATAACTTAATATATCTCTGCAAGACAGGCTCTGTGCTTGCTATCTTCATATGTACTATCTAATTCTCAAAACAACACTGAGTTCTTAGTATCTTTAAGCAGTACAAAATCTCAGACTCATTGTGACAAAGTAAAAGGATAATTTCTTCAATAAGTGAGTGGTGCTGTGAAAACTGGTTATTCTTATGCAGAATAATGAAATTGGACCCTTAATTCACATAACATACAAAAATGAACACACGATGGATTAAAACAATTGTAAGACCAGAAACTTTAAAATTATTAGGAGACAATATAGGGAAAAGCCTCCTTGACATTGGTCTGGGCAATGATTTTCTTATATATGACACCAAAGACACAGACAACAAAAGAAAACTGGAAAAGTAGAATCACATAAAACTATGGAATGAGATAAAATATTTGCAAATCATCTATCTGATAAGGAATTAACATCCAAAATATATAAAAAAACACATACAACTCAGCAAATAAAAGTGGCTGAAAAATGGGCAAATAACCTAAATACACATTTCTCACAAGAAGGTATACAAATGGCAAATAGGTATATGAAAATGTACTCAACATCACCAATCATTGGGGAAATGCAAATCAAAACCACAATGAAGTATCACCCCACACCTGTCAGAATGGCTATTATCAAAAAGACAAAAGATAAATGCTGGAAAGGATGTGGAGAAAAGGGAACTATTGACACTGTTTGTAGGAATGTAACTTGGTAAAACCATAATGGTAAAGAATATGGAGGTTCCTTATAAAAATAAAAACAGAATTAAACATTTTTTTAATCACACTTCTGGGTATATATTCAAAGGAAATGAAATCAGATCTCAAAGAAATATTTGCACACCCATATTCTTTGCAGCATTATTCCAATTGCCAAGACCATCACCAGACAATTTAATGAAGAAAATGTAATATATATATTATATATATATATATATATATATATATATATATATATATACACACACACACACAACCTATCTAATAAAAGAGTAATATGCAAATTGACCATCACTCCAAGACACAAGATGGCTGCCCCCATGTGGACACAAGATGGCCAGCAGGGGAGGGCAGTTGGGAGTGGCCAGGCCTACAGGGGAGGGCAGTTAGGGGTGACCAGGCCAGCAGGGGAGAGCAGTTGGGGGGACCAGGCATGCAGGGGAGGGCAGTTAGGGGCAAACAGGCTGGCAGGGGAGCAGTTAGGCATCAATCAGGCTGGCAGGGGAGTGGTTAGGGGGTGATCAGGCTGGCAGGCAGAAGCTGTTAGGGGCAATCAGGAAGGCAGGAAGGTGAGCAGTTGGGAGCCAGCAGTCCTGGATTGTAAGAGGGATGTCCAGGGAGAAATATTTGATATAATATCAGAGTGAAAAATAAACGGGCAGTTGGACATCCCTCGAGGGGTCCCAGATTGGAGAGGGTGCAGGCTGGTCTGAGGGACACACACCCCCCGTGCACGAATTTCGTGCACCGGTCCTCTAGTGTTATATATAATAACGAAATATTGTTCATGAGATATTGGAATATTCAGCCTTGAGAAAGAAGGATATCCTGCCATTTGCAACAGCATGGATAACCTTGTAGGACACTGCACTACATGAAATAAGTCAGACACAGAAAGACAAATACTGTATGGTCTTACTTCTATGTTGAATCTAAAATAAACTCATAGAAGCAGGAAGTAAAATGGTGGTTGTCAGGGACTCGAGGGAGCAAAAAATGAGATGTTGGTCGAGGGGTACACAGTTTTAATTACGTAAGGTAAAATAATTTCTGGAGATCTAATGTACGGTGATGTGACTACAGTTAACAACACTATATTATATACCTGAAATTTGCTAAACTTATTAATTTACATATAGATGGAAAAGGACACTGTATTTTTCAGAATGAGGAAATCAGTCCTTTGGATTTCTAGGTCTTAGTACAAGCCCGGCCATCACTGCACCTGCCTAGGTTTCAGTATCATTAACTGTAGAATGAGTCACAAGGAGGTTTTCTATTTAATACAAAGTATTTATCTTTTCCATACTCCAACCTCAATATTCATAAATTTCCTTGTTAGTCTTAAAGAAATCACCATTACTTCTAGCTTTGTCACTGGTCCAAATTTTTAACAAATGCCATGTAGCAGACCCTTCACCAAGACACTTTTTCCTAGCAGAGAAAGTCCCCGTTTTTATTTATGCTTATCTAGAATGCTGCTCATTTCCTCACCATGTGGAAAGACCCCCAATTCAGTGAGGACTTCTTGTATTCTTCCTCTAGTGAGAGCAACTGGGAGATGCAGTTTGGCCATATATTATACCAGAGGCCCGATGCATGAAATTTGTGCAAGGGGCTTGGGCCTCACAGCCCCAGCCGGCCCTTGCAGCCCCTTGCAGCCTCGGCCAGCCCTCACAGCCTTGGCTGGCCCTCACAGCCCCGGCTTCATCCGGAAGGTCGACCAGATGGTCGTCCGGAATGTCATCTGGATGGTCGTTCAGCTGTTCAGTCTAATTAGCATATTAGCTCTTTATTATATAGGATATAATTCTATATTTATGGTCCTCTTAATTAGGAGTTATTTATATAGTGTTCTTTTTATCAATGGTTTATTGGATCAATAGTGCTTTGGCCTCAAAAACATAAAATAGAGAATTATTAATGCATTGTTATACATTTATTTTTCTATTGAGCTTTTCCACACTCAATATTCACCTAGGAGAAGACATATTATACACTATTAGAAATATTTTTTCATCAAGCTCTCTCTCGTCTCTCATCTCCCTCTGAATTGTTTGAGTGCATAAGAAAAGTGTACAATCAGAAAAACTAGTAATATTTCCACAAAGAACAATAATTTGCCTAAACTTGTTCCCTAGAAGAAAAGCTTGCAGTTGCCCTTCTGGGACATCTGCTTTCCTTATTTATTAGTAGTTATTAACATACTTCAACATTTCCCCATTGAGTATTTTATCCTAAAAGATACAAATGCTAGGTATACAAATAAAAACTATATAGAGAGCACTTCATGATCCATCTAAATATATTTGTCACTGGTACATAAGCTGTAATTAAAACACACACACACACACACACACACAGCAAAGTTCCTCAAATGTTAGTCCTTCATAGGTAAGTGCTCATAAATGAAGGCTATTTTTAAATGTTCTGTGACCAGCATAACTTCAGTCTACTTGGCTTCTCTCACAGCAAAAGAAATGGTTGCAAAGAAAAGGAGAAAAAGAGCATTTATATATCTTGGGCAAACTAAGAAATGGGATAATATGCTTATATAATACATATGTAATTATGGATTGACTGTTATTCCTATAAATTAGATAAAGATTCAGTGGCCATTCTCAAGAGATACCCCACCCCTTTTCTGTGTCAATTTCTACCAGAATAAATCTGTGGCTGCTGAAGTGCTACTTGGGATTCTGTGTGTATATGTATGTGCTTGCACATTTGTTATCAAGAGAAGGAGAGAACTGGTAAGTTAGTTTTCACATTCTGTGTCTAGATGGTATCACATGTCACGGACAAGTTTTAGAAACCATGTATTATAATATCTCTGCTTTGAAAAATACAGACTCTTAGAAAACTAGTATTGTTAAAGGACAGCATACTAATAAGTAGCACAGATTTTATACATAGCATATTAATAAGTCATTAAAGCTTATAATCATATAACCATTATAATATGGTAGCCACTGTGTATGTGGTAGCAGCTCAAATAAGAGAGAGGTGGTTTATAGCAGGAATGGTCAGCAAAGTTTAATAGAGAAGCTGAGGCTCAGTTGACTTTGAAGGCAGATAGGATTTAGAGAATCCAAAAGAAGCAGGTTATGAGGCAATCAATAAGTATTTACTAAGTGAATTTATATGTGATTAATTAATTAATGGATGAGTAAAGAGAAAATATGGTACAAAAGAATAAAGGAATAATCAGATATGAATCATTTTATGTAATATATATTTACTCAAAAGTATTGTAGAGATTATCAATTAAAATATGCTTATCTTCTGTATTATCATGGAGCTTATATTACAGTGGGGAAGGAATGGGTAGGTCTATGCAGGGAATAGTAGACAAAGTAGGTTAATTACATTTGAGGATGCAAAACCCAGGGATCCAGTAGGCTGACTCTACATTTATTGAAAAACAAACAAACATGCATATAAGTGGAATATTATTTGGACATAAAAAAAGAAATCCTGTCATTCGTGACAATATGGATGGACCCTGAGGGTATTATGTTAAGTGAAATAAGTCAGTCAGAGAAATACAAATACTATAGTATCTCACTTATACGTGGAATCTAAAAAAAAAAAAAAAAAAAAAAAAGTTGTAGAAACAGATAATAGATTAATGGTTGCCAGAAGCAGGGGAGTGGTCAGGGAATAAGTGAAATGGTAAAGGTGGTCAAAAGGTTCAAACCTCCAGCTATAAAGAAAATAAGTATTTGGAATGTAATATACAGCATGATGACTGTAGTTAATAATATGTGGTGTTTATTTGAAAGTTACTAACTACGTGTGGTGGCGGATGCTAACTAAACTTACGTGGTGATCATTTTGCATTCTATCCATATATCATATCATTATTTTGTATACTCGAAATTGATATGTCAGTTACATCTCAATTTTCAAAAGTTACTGGGAAAAAAAAGGAATGTTAAATGAGTCCTCAGCTTTGTGTGGGTATAAAAGAATGTAATTTATAGGTGATTTTACTTATTTAAGTCTTGTGACTCAAATGTGGCTTATTAAGGAAGAACCAACTCATTGTTGTTTCAATGGGTCCACAAACTTATTCAGCCTTTACTTTCCCAATTCTTGCATATTTAATTTTAAAAGATATATTGGGGCAACTAGAATGGCTCTCTCATTCATGAGTTATTTGGTAGAAAAGTCCAAAGGGAAGCCTCTGAAATGATCTACGCTTTGCAATGCAGTAATGCAAAAACAATGGTGCATTCCTTTGAGAATTTCAAACCAAAGTGCTACCATAAAATTTTTGATATTGGGACCAGTGTCCAGTCAATATAGCAAGGGTATGTAGGAGCAGAAGGTTTCTATTTCTGGCCACTGAACTCTGGTTGATAAAATACTTAATCAAGATGACTCTGACACAAGACAAGTGGCCAGGGATGGCTTAGTCAAGAAGGTATTTAGATGAGATGACCATTGATGGAAATTGTGGAATTCTCAACTACATACAGAGTTGAAATACGGAGACATATAGTCAAGGAGAGGTTCAGCTATAGCAGGATATACTTATTAGTACAAGAAAGGCAATGTTGCTGAAGTTCAGAAAATGAGACAAAGACCTGGTTATCAAACTGCAATAGAAGGAAGCAGAGGCTACTTTAATGTGAGAAACAGCAGCCAACAGTGTTCCTAAGAGAAAAGGATATTCTCATGGAGACTTGCTGCAAAATGTTGTCTTTAAGCAGGCTTTGTCTTAATGGAGGCAGGTCCATCTAGCATCCTGGTGATTAAAAGTTACATCTTTCCAGTTGGACTTCTCTAGTTCCATGAAGGAGTGAATGCTGTGTGCTTGTTATGCTCAGAAGACACTGGTGAAAGTTAAGTAGAAAATTTTTTAAATGTTTGAATTTGTGGGGGTCTGAATTCACAGAGCTACTTAATCAGGATCTGATCGTTGTTACCAGGCAAAGTTGGCAAATTATTTAGAAACTCATAGAAGAAAAAAATATTCCTAATGTTTTTATTTATTTCAGAGAGAGGAAGGGAGAAGAGAGACAGAAACATCAATGATGAGAGAGAATCATTGATGGCCTGCCTCCTGCACACTTTCTACTGGGGATCAAGCCCACAACCAGGACATGTGCCCAACCCAGGAATTGAACTGTGACTTCATGGTTCATGGGTCGATGCTCAATCACTGAGCCACACCAGCTAGGCGAAAAATAATATTTTGTAACAATTAATCAGAAAAGATTTCATAGAGCAAATGTGCTTGATCTGAGGCATGAAGTATTGGGAGTGATTTGAGCGACAGATATAGGAAAATAGCAAATGTCAAAATGGTATTTACCAGTTACAAATAAATTTTAAAAAGAATGAAAGAACAAGAAAAGCAAAGGGTCAAAGATTGTGCACTACTGTCTTCTTCCATTCTAGGAAAGCAGAGTATGGGATTTAATTTCAAATTCTGATGTAATATCTTACTTCCTGTCTGACTTATTTGACCTACTTCTCAGTCTACTCATTTTTGACAAATAGCCCTAATGATACTGTAGAAAAGTTTAAATAAAAGAGCATAAGAGAAATGCTTAGCATTCAATAAGTTTTTTAAAATGCTTTCTACAACTTTGAAACTATTTTTCTTTTATAAGAAGACTTTTAGTTTTCAAAGAAAGACATTATAAATAAAAATACACTTGAGGGATATTAAGAAGGGCTTCTCAGCTACGATTTAGGTTGAGAAACATTGATTTCCTACAAAATAGGCCAGAGGTGAGCTATCCAGGAGAATAACTGTCAGCAATAGGAAAGGCACATTTTTTCCTGCACCCTCCTCCCACCAGGATGCCTCTTTCTAGTAAATGCTTAAACAACTTTCCAGTGCTGCCCATACATTATCAATACTTAAAAATAATTTTCTGATACTTCCAATCAGATAAGTGCTTCACAGTAATGATAAACTTATAGCTTATTTGTATCTCTATTTGGACACATCATCTTTTGACATGTATGTCCCAGCCCTACAATGAGAGATCATTGAATGAAAGGACCATGTTCTAATATGTTTTGTGTCTGCAACAACTATAATGTATCTGGAACATAATAAGAGCATAATAAATGCTTTCTGTAGAATAAACCAGAAAAGAAAATGATAGATGCTATTAGGGAAACAGAAAGCCTAGTGCAAACCACAAATTTGTGCTTAGAATTTTTGTGTAAATCTTACTTTTAACTAATGGTGTTGTTTGGTTGGTTTTGGCTTGATATAACATGTAAAACGAAAAGGAAGGGAGGGAGGACAAAATGAATTACCCCCAAATCAAGCAAACAAAAATGAAATTCTATACTAGAGCCATTATGAGCAGGAACCAAATATGTGTGTGATGTGTGTGAGTGTGTGTGCGTGTGTGTGTGCATATATATATATATATATATATGACTGGGACATACATGTCAAAAGATGATATGTCCAAATAGATGATATGTCCAAATATATATGTGTGTATATATATAAAAAGATATGTATATATATATCATATATATATCTGCATATGTATATGATATATATATATGTGTGTGTGTGTGTGTGTGTGTTGTTAAAGACTTTGAAGCTTCATAAACTAGATTTTAAAACGTTTTGCTATGAGCCATCTGCTAGGTTTCTGACGTTACTTTTTTCACAGATTGTCTTCCCTTATGTGAAGACCCTCATAGTAAGATATTATTTGCTTAAAAATATTTCATGAAATATGGTCCACCTTGTTTCAACATCTATAGAATAGAGGGTTGGGTAGACATTTGTGACTTTCAAATAGAAATATTTATCATTAAAGCCATATGGGAGTGGCAGGTGGTTGTCTCCCTCAGTAATGGCTATGATATGAGTTAATTTAGATGCTAAAGTGAAAAGCAAAGAGTTCCACAATGCATACTCTGTGCTAGGAAAATAGTCCATTGAGGCCTAGGCCCATCAGTTATTAACTGATGCGAAAGAATGGACCCTTCAAAGACCCAATGCTTTGTTAAGCAAATTTCATGATACATCCGGTATCCAAAGCACAATGACTCTGTTATCTACCAACTTTGTAAGAAGCAACTAGAGGAAGGTGGAGAAGAAAGTCATTTTTGTGAAATGCTTAAAATGTTATTATGAGTCATTTATCTCTGATGACAGGATATGCCCTCCTCCCCAGCCTATTAGCCATGGGTTACTTTAAATATGGGATTACATTTTTTCAAGTAAAACCAGGAAATTGTATTGGCCTTATGCCATTCATTGTGCCAAGGAAATAAAGAGTGGCTCTGCCTAAACCTGATTCAAGTAAGAAAGCATTCACAAAGTTCTAAGAAAATCTCTAAATTATGTATGCCTCCCACTGCCATTACAACCAAGGAATGATGAAGTCATGTATCTAAAGCTTCCTATGTCCGAAAAACATAGTACAAGTTTTGCTTTTCCATGTTAACACAACTGAATAATCCACACTTAGTAAACAAAGGAATAAAAATAAACACATTTTGAAAATATATGAACATTTATGGTGAGTCTATCTCGAAGACATAATGTCCTTTGCTGGAAGAGAATGTTGAGAAGGAAGAAACAATAGTTATCTCTTTTTTTCTCACTCTACTTATTTTTAAATATTAAAGTATTTTATAAATGGCATGCATTTTTCTATTTATTAGTTCTTATTTAAAATATTAATATTAATATTCAGTGTATCAGTATGAGATTATAATCATATAAGCACCTCACTTTCCATTTAAAGTCAATGAAAGGTATAGAAAAATAACCTGCTATCCATGAAGATTTTAACTGTCGATATTCCCAGATGGAATCTAGATGGAAACCAAATATACAAAAAAAAAAAAAAAAAAAAAGGAGTTGTCAGTTGCCAAGAAACAACAAATGGATCAATATAATTAGTGTGTGTTTCTGTTGCCTAGGATATCTGTGCCTATACATTGATGCCATAGATCTATAAACTTATAGGATATACGTATTTGCATTGCCGCATAAGAGACTAATAGCTCCAAATGAGTTAGACTAAGGTTTTGGTTCTTGTTCTGTCAATAGCAAATTCCATACAACTCACGTTAAATTTCTGAGCATTAGTGTTTTTGTCTGGATTACATTTGGCCTGAAGTTCTATGACTATAAACTTCTAGGATTCTTTGAATCTATCCTAACAAGCTTCTTCAAATCAACAGAATTGCATTAATAGCTATATGTGTTGCAGCTATCCTATTTATGTTTATACAAGCACCCACAGATAGAGCCTATAATTTTATGTTAAGACCAAAGCCTGAAGGGTATTAAATGCTGGATCATGGACATGTTCTGTAACTGATGTAGAAACATATAAAACCTTTTTAAGCACAGGGATAAGGTGATCATATACAGAGAGTAGATTAAAAGAATAAATTAATAATGCCAAGGATATCTGACAGGAAGATATTTTACAGTGGGGAAAATTCACAGTACAGTGTAGAAGAGAAAAATCACAGGTGAAATATTTTGGAAACAGAATCAATAAGTAAGAAACTGAAAAGCAAGCTTTATTAGCTTCATGCTAACCCTGGCTAAAACCAAAGGGCTTTTAAGTTATATTCCAGAAGATGAGGCATGTTTTGAATTTTCATAAAATTTATAATATTATCACAATTTGCTAACCCACATTTTCATGTATCCCTGCATTAAAATTCCATTGCTAACATTATCTGAAATATTTATGAATGTCTATTTCTTGTGCTTTGATTTTTTTTTACCCCAAATTATATTTTAGAGTTCATCTTTGATAGGTCTCTCTCCAAATTTAAGCACTCACTTATTAATACTAAATTTGCTTTCATTTTTATCTTTTGGCTTTGTCCCTCTCTTTACATTTTTATTACCATTGGTTTTGAATATTTACTTAATTTCCTCTCTAAGCTTTCTGCTGAAGTCCTTCATTTTGAGCTGCTACCCATTGACCCCATAATTTGCAATAGATTAAACTTCCTAAAACTCTGTTTTATAGGCATTGCATTTTTATCCCAAAAACCTTCAGTGTTTCCTCAATACATATAAAATAATATCCAACCATAGCTGGTTTGGTTCAGTAGATAGAGTGTCGGCCTGCAGACTGAAAGGTCTCGGGTTCGATTCTGGTCAAGGGCACATGCCCAGCTGTAGGGAGCATGCAGGAGGCAGCCAATCAATTATTCTCTCTCATCTTTGATGTTTCTGTATCTCTCTCCCTCTCCCTTCTTCCTTGAAATCAATAAAAATATATTTTTAAAAAATAAAATAATATCCAAATAAACTGGCAACCAAGGTTTATCCCAATCCAAGTCTCACATTTACCCTTATTTACTCTGATTTACTACCAAACTCCTCTATGACACTACAACTCAGACAAACAAATTTATCGGTAGCTCCACGTTAATTTAATGCATATTCCTTTATGTACACTTTTCCCCCTATGTGGAATAGTCTCAGTACTTTTTACCCCATCTATTAAGTCATTATCCATTCTACATAAACAATTTCAAATGTTACACAAATCTTTTTTTTTTAATTTTCGTTACCACTTTATTTTTTATTGCGCAATTACTCTGATGATACTCAGTAGCTTTTTACTGTCATATTCATCTTTTCTAATTTACTTTCTATTGGTTCAAAAAGACCACGAATCCTTTGAAGCTAGGAGGCATTTAGTCAACAGCTTTATTTCTCTGAATACTTAGCATATTGCTCTGTGTTTAGAACATAAATATGGATTTCCATTTTGTAAAAGTAGCAGAGCTAGACACAGTGGCAATGAGAAAGTGCTGTCTTATCAAGTATAACTGTTCATTGTACTTTAAAATTCTTACTAAGAAATAGTACATGAAACCTCACCTTTATTCTTTTCTAATGTTACCTGCAGAAAAAAATGCAATTGGCAAGCAACACAAGCAGCTTCTTATTTGAAGATAGAAAATGACAAGTGGATTTCCATACACATCTTCACAGATGGGCTCTGGAAAATAGGAGACTAACTGGGGTTGTAACAACCTACTTTAAAAACTATTTAAATTGAGAAATAATATGTGGAACCCCTTGGATTCCCAACCACACAGGAGATGAAATATTATCAGGGCTCAGTCTGCTCCATTTTCTTCCCCTCTGTTCAGTGTCATTCTTATTTATAACTTACTCTTAGCGTATTCGAAGGCAGCCATTAAATTCTTATACAACTTCCCTGTGCATGAGCTATTATGAAATATATTCTTTTAAAAAAAATGCTATAACAATCTATGCAGTTAGTCTTCTTCTATTTTCAGTTGATCAATACCAATTTTTCTGGCCAATGCCTAATACGATGTGCTAACTCAATTTCATTGAACTCCATGATTGAAAATTTAAATTCAATGAAATTAACAAATTTTCATCAATTTCTAAACTTTGGATTGCTCTTGATCACAAGATTTTAATAGTCAAAGCATTCTAAAACCAATGCCATTCTTATACACAAGTAAATAGCTTTTCCATATTATAGTGAGCATCTCATAATATTCCACCATTGTTAAAGCTATAGTAAAATTATTAATACAACCTTTCAGCACAATATTTTGTCTTTTAACAATAATAACATCACTATAAATATATTATGCCTTTTTCTATAATTTTTAAGTCTAGCCCTTATTGTTGTCTATAAAGGCTCCAAAATGCTCTGCATAATAAGTTAATCTTTTCCTAGTACTTCATAAGAAGTCCAGAATCTTATAGAAATTATTTAATGCATGAACGCAAACTAAAATAACTCTGACAATGTTCTAAGCATCTATCCACAAAGCAAGCTCTATATATTTTCACAGCTTTGGCTGAGGACTCCCAAAAATATTTCTCCAGCTGGTATCCTCTCCTTGGTTTCCAATTTCATGTATCCGATTGCCTCTATCATCTTAAAAGCATCTCAAAGGTAACATCTGTAAATTGAACTCCTCGTCTGCTCCCTCTACACATGTACTGCTTTCTTCTCCATCCCAATTCCCTATAGTCTCTATTTCAGCAACCTCATTCTTCCAATTGCTCAGACTAAAATCTTAGAGTCATCGTAGATTCCTCTTGCTTTTAGATCACATATCTAATGTCTTCAGCAAACCTTTCCCTACTACTTCAAAATATACTCAGTACCTTACAACTTCTCACACTTCTGCCACTCACCCTCTGTCCCCAGCCATCCTCCGAGGGTACATATGATGGCATAGATTTTGCTAAGTTGAATTTTCATGAGTGTAGTTCTGTATTACACATTAGAATGATTTTATTTATAAAGTGCTTCCATGATTAGTAATATGCTACAAGACATAGATAATAAGAATGATAAATGAGAAAAATCAATGAATAAGCAAGCATCTATTTGGTTGTTGTGCAATTTTTCCTGCTGCCTCTGTACACCAGATATTTCCCATCATGTCATTCATCTGTGTTAGCTTTCCACCTATATGTTTTCATGTATACATTTACTGGCACTACTAAAACTTCATAGATCTAGATAATTATTTTTAGATAGTTTTGTGAGCACACTGTGGATACATTCTTCGGCTGAGCTCATTCATTATTGTGAATTGCAAAATCTACAGCTATATTATACAAATAGCTTGGTTTTCAAGTCAAAACATGCTACCTACCATAAGCATGGATATTTGCTGTTCCCACAGGTCATAATGCATGGCCACAAAAACATATAGTCCAGAGGGGAGATTTCCAAAGCCATGCCAGCACGACACTTCAATGAACCTTTCCTCCACTCATGCCACAGCCATGCCCTCTGCTATACAGTCTGCCCTGTAGGGGGCTTTTATTTGGGTTCTCCATCGCTAGTCTCTGGGTAATAGTTCCTTAGTATACAGGCAATTTCCATGTTCCTTAAAGTTCTCTTTGTATTAATTATTTTCCAATCCCAGTTACTCGAATCTCCTGTTATTAGTTCTGTATTGAACTTTGTGCAAATTACTGTGTGATATTTGTACACTGCATGGACTTTGACGGATACATATGAACATGTGGCCTCATGATTTCAGACAGAGCTGGCACTCACATCAGTGAAGGAAAGTTCAGTCAATGAATGAAGAGAATGAGTATCCAGATGGAAAAGAAAGAGAAAAAAATGGATGGATGATAGATGGATGGAAGGAAGGAAGGAAGAAAAAGGAAGGAAGGAAGAAAAAGGAAGAAAAAGGAAAGAAGGAAGGGAGGGAGGGAAGAAGGGAGGGAGGGACCGATTTTAGACCACTATATTAAACCTGAAATCAATTATAGATGTATTAAAAATGAAATGTAAAATACAAAACTATAGAATTTGAAAATAAAATGTAAGAGACTATCTTCATGACTTTGGGGTAGAAATTTACTTAAATGAGACAAAAAAAAAGCACTAATCTTAAGGAGTACTGATAAGTTTAAGTATGTAAACAGAAAACCTCTGTATACATCATGAAGAAAGTAAAAAGACAGCAACAAACGTGGAGAAATTTTGTATTTCAGAAAGAGACAAAACCAATTTAAAAATGAACCAAAAACTTGAAAGAAGCACTTCCTCCACCAAGAAAGGAAATTCAATTGGTCAACAGCCAAAAGATAATGTACTGAACATTAATCAGAAATATCAAATTCTAACTGCAAAAGTATATTACAAATATTCCATTTTAGAAAAAAATTGAAAATCTGTTATGCCAACTGTGGTCAAAGTGGAAGAAAAATTCTCAATCAGAGAGAATGTATATGAATGCTCATTTGGAGACAATGTTTATAGGATCAGATTAGTTTATCATTATATGGATCATCGATTCTTTCACAGTTTGGTTGAATTTGACTGAATTCACCTGGTTTTCCTGTGCTTTTGATTTGAATTTCATTGTGTTTCTTTGATGAAGTTATAATACATTATTAATTTGCTACAAAACCCTAAAGACACAACGTATACTAGTAGACCTTTTACATATAGAATTTCCCTTCCTTGTCTGTATAGTCTGTGCCTGATAGCCAAAGATGACTAAGCAAATCTCATTTCACTCTCGCCAGCATGGAATTTGTTGATTTTCCATTCTTTTGATGAGAAAAAAAAAATGTTTGGTTATTTAACTGGCATTATTTTCTGAATATTGAGTTTCACCAAATTGCTATTTGATGGAAGGAAAAAAAAATATCCCCCACAGACAAGAAAACATTTTTTATTCCCTTACTCTCTCCCACATAAATATTTAAGTTAGCAAGGTGTGCATCTTTTCATTTATATATGTAAGCTTCCTAAGCCTATGCACAAAATTTCCCTCATTTGGTAATTTTTTCTCGGTATAGAAACATATACCTGCTCAAACTTTAATGTATTACATTTGGAAATTACAGAGGATTTTTTTATTCAAGGAATTCCAGCTTGTACCGTATATGATTATTATTAAATATTATATGCATGTGTGCATATTTATATGCATGTGTATATATGTACACATGAAGTGTATATATGTTTGTATGCATATTAATTAACTTCATTAACTCATTTCTAAAGGTATTTTAACTGTCCTCCAGGACACAGATTTTGTTGTCAGTCAACTATAATCATTTTACTTGCCCCTTCTCTGGGCCTTTCCATGTATGTGATGGTTCTATATTGTGCACTCTTTGGAGCTCAAATCCATGCTAACACATCTTAAATACCAGTAGCTCAAGAAATATGATACAATCATTTGGCAGAAGACAGATCACATACTAAATGAAATCATAGTAAATGATATCCTGGAAAAAAAGGTTTTGTAATAAAACTGATCACAACAAAGTTGAAAACTATAATATATAAATAACTCTCATTACTTCTTTTAAAAAACACAACCAAGGGGAAGGTGACAGAATATGTGAATAAGCAGTGTGTAGAAGAGTAAATACAAATAAATAAAAAATGAAAATAAATACATTACTGAGGAACTGTAAATTAAATAACAAGTTACATTTCATACTGATCAAGCTGGCATAAATTGTATTTTTAAAATGAACTTAATATTGTTGGGAAACTGGAAAACAAATAGTCGTACATTTTGTATCTGTACATTAAGACTAATACTATATCCTATGTCTTATGTCTAACAGCCATACGTGAGTGAGCAAGTCTCATTTCACCCTTGCCAGGGTTACTTATTATAATTTGCTATTGCTTTAATGAGAAACATTTCATTTTAATTGGCACTTACTTGTTGAATATTTTGCTTCACCAAATCTCTAATAATAAAAGCATAATATGCTAATTAGGCTAGACAGCCAAACGACCTTCCAGACATCCTTCCTGACGACCTTCTGAATAAAGCCAGAGCTGCGAGGACCGAGGCAAGCTGCCGTGGCTGCGAGGGCTGAGCCCCTTGCACAGATTTCATGCATCGGGCCTCTAGTTACTATATAATTGATGAAAAGGAAAAACCTACTATTGACATTGACCTAAGCCAATTCATTTCCTATGAATTGGGATAATATATTTTTTGAAATGAGATAATACTTTATTTAGCCTAACCAAATTGGACAAATTTTCTATAAAATCTATCTTTACCCATAACTACCATTCTATACTAAGATATATATATATATATCTTACTAACAAAAAGTAGAGTCAGTTTATTTTTTAAATTAAGACAAAAAACAAAACTCAAAATTACTGGACCAGACAGAGAAAGAGTAATGGTGCAGAGAATGAAAAAAAGAAATGGAGGATGAAGATAGGAACCCAAGTGACTTAACAGTTTTGTTACAGCACCTATGAATGAATGCAACATTGAAAACAATTTTCTATCCAAGGTGTGCCTCAGATAAATTTAGAATATTAACATTTAATATTACTTTTTGCTCTATTGTCCAAAAAGAAAGAAACCTTCCACCATAAGGGGTAATTATAAGGGATTTTTCTGGAGATTTCCCCTTAACTCTCAGACAATATCATAATGTGACTCAATAGACCAAGTAATAAGGCCCATTTAAATAATGGGTGGTGACAAAACATATATTACTAAGGCTGCTATATGATTTATTTTTTAAATATTTTTATTGACTATGAGAGAGAGAGGAAGGGAGAGGGAGAGAAACATCGAAGTGAGAGCATAACTCCGATTGGCTATCTCCTGCACACCCCGACCACAACCCTGGCATGTGCTCTGACTGGGAATCAAACCAACCTTTGGTGCACGGGATGATGCCCAACCAGGTGAGCCACACAGGCCAGGGCTATATGACTCATCTTTAAAACGTGAAACCGGTACACCTCATAACAATTAACTGATAACATGTTATAATGCTGATTTGTTTTTGTTTATAATTCCCTATCTCTTCGTTCTATCTTCTTTTTCCTCTCTTCATCTCTATTATTCTCTCTCCACAATCGTTCTCTTTACAATATTGTTAACTAGTAGCCCTACGCACGAATCCATCGCCAGTAGCTCGCTGCCGCCCTCCTGTAGCTCTCTGCCCATTGCCCCGCCCTCCTGTAGCTCCCTCTGCCCCCCCCCCCACCTCATAACTTGCTGCCCTGCCCCCTCCTGTAGCTCTGCACCGTCCACTTGTAGCTCACTGGCCCACCCTCCTGCTGATCCGTGATCTGGTTGTTCTCACGTAAGGACCATTTGCATATTACATCTTTATTATATAGGATAGTTAATCTTTAGAGTCACACAACCAAAGATACAATCTTTTCATGTGATACGTTTAGGAGCTTTTCTTTCCTGGAACTAGAGTTATAAGATCCTGAATAAAGCAATCTAACAAACAGTACCACCCTACCCACTCACCCCCTAAAAAGAAACAGAAAACTTTACTGTCACTGTCTCAGTGATGGTGCTTTCATGGATAACAAGGCTAAATTAACTTCCTCTTTTTTCTACCCTTTGTATTGTCAACCTTTCCATTGTGTATTGCTCACTTTTATTTTTGTCATACAAACAAAAAACTTGGAGTTTAGACACCCCATGAATTTCCAAGTATTCATCAAATGCATTTGGTATAAAAGAATCCTGGTAGAATTTTAAAATTTTTAATGATTACACTTTAATGAGCATTTAAATAATCTTTATATTTAATTCATGAAAATTCTTTAGATTTTATGACCACATAATTTAATATGCAAAACAACTTAATGTTTTCTCTCCTGGGACTCAAGGTGTCTTTTTGCCCACAAAAATAATCACTCTCTTGCCCTGGCTGGTTGTTGTCCAGTGGTTAGAGTGTTGGCCTGCACACTGAAGGTTCATCGGTTCAATACCCCAGTCAAGGGCACATACCTGGGTTGCAGGTTCCATCCTGGGCCCCTGTTGGGGCACATGTGGGACACAACCAATTGCTGTGTCTCTCTCACCTCTCTCTCTCTCTCTCTCCCCCACCCCCACCCCTCTCCCTCCATGCCTTCCACTCTCTTATAAAAATCAATGGAAAAAATGTCCTCAGGTGAGGATTAACAAAAAGTAATAATCACTCTCATTTTCTCACATATAGTAATCTATGTACCTGCACATTTCTAAGTACTCTCTGTTCATGTTACTAGTACACTAAGCATGACAACAACCATGCAAAATAGGTATTATTTTCTCCATTTTCCACGGAAAAATTTAAAAAAATTATATTATTTGCTTAAAGCCACAAAAGTAGAAACTTAGCTGGCAAAAGTGAAAACCTGTCTCTGTCTTATATTTGTTTACATTGTTTTCATCCATCTCAGTGGAATATACATTTTGAGAAATTTTGATAATTGAGTACAGTTGCTTAAATCTCACCACAAAAAAAGATAAGAGGACAGTTCCATTGTCCTAAAAATTTTCCCATGGCCCTTTACAGATTCACTGCTCTCCTAATCTCTAGCCCCAGGCAACCACCAATCTGCTTTCTGTCTCTCTTCATTATTTCTATAAGTTTATATAAATGAATCACAAAACATGTAGTCTTTTGTGTGGTTATTTCCACTTATAATGTTTAGAGATTTAGTAATACTCTTGTGACCATTGATAGGTTCTCTTTACTTTTCTTCTCTTTTCTTTCCTTTTTCTTTTTTTAATCCTCACCTAATCACATGCTTAAAAAGAAGGGAAAGAGAAAGAGAGAAACATCAATCAGTTGCCTGCTGTTCATGTCCGGACTGAGGATCAAACCCACCACTTTTCTGTGCACAGGACAGTGCTCAACCAACTGAGCCACTCTGGCTGGGCTGTTCTCTTTTCTTTCTGAATAATATTCCAGAAGAACAATATGCCAATATTTGCTTAACTTTTCACTAGTTAATGGACACTTGGATTATTTCTCATTTTGCTTTTTAAAATTCTGAATAATACTGCTGTGAATACTCACACAGAAATCTTTAGGTAGACCAACATTTTCACTTTTTTGTGGAAAAGATCAGAGTAGGATTGCTGATTGCTACCATAAGTGTGTGTTCCATGGCATGGAAGATACTGCTAAACAATGTGTTTCTGACAGTATTTCCACTAGAATTGTATGAGTCCTGATTACTCCATATTCTTACTAAAACTGGAAAGTGTCAGTCTTTTTTATTTTAGCTATTCTAGTGAGTATATAGTGGAATTTCATTGTGGTTTATCTTATTCTCTGATGACTAGTAATGTTAATCATCTTTTTATGAGCTTATTGGTCATCTAACTGTCTTTTGGCAATGTCCCTTCAAATCTTTTTTTCCAGTTTTATTGAATTGTCTTCCTATTACTAATTTGTAAGATTTATTTATATATACTATTACTGATAAAAATGGTGCTGTTATCTTTTGTACTGCCACAAAATAGGTTTTGAATTAACTTTAACATCTTCTGAAATAGACCTATTTTCCAACCTTGATGCCCTTAATCAATACTGAGGCTCTAATTACAGATATACTTGGGGATCTCATTAAATTTAAACAAGCTGCCACCTATAATCTTATCAAATAGAAGACAGAGGAAAAATAGGCATGCCTCACCTTAACCATCAAACTATTGCCTTGCCAAATTCTCCATAATCATAACACTCATTGCCCTACAGTATCTCATAGTGGGCATGGATGCCAAGACCCAGCGAGTAATAAAATTCAATTGTCTTTGGAATTCATGATTTGCTTTGCCAAATAGAAACCTATGAATGCCCTCCCCACACACACACACCAGTTTAAACCATTAATATTTAAAACAGAGTCTTCAAGAATGGAAATCTATTATATAAGACCTATGTAGAGAAAGGGTGATTATAATAAGCTTTCAACTACTTGACTTTTATATGACCCCCCTCTTTTCTCATATAGGTTACACAAAATTCTTTTTTCCTGAAAGCCCTTGTCCTCCACACTGGAATTCTTTTCCTGACTGTACATTTACATTTAAATATTTTCTTGATTCACATTTATAGCATGTCTTTGACTGTCCCCGATAGAGCTGTAATCCTTCTCTGCTCTGTGAATCATACCTGGCAGGTGGTTAATTCCATTCCCTATGTGCCAGAATTCTCTTTCCCGTGTATAATCTCCATTTCAAATCTCAAACCCTTCTGTCTTTTCTCTGTAGTATCAGAATATCACCTTTTTTCCCAGAGCCCTATATGAATGTCATCTATAGCAACTAGTTCATGCTAAAGAATTAAATAGAGCATCATGGTATTGCCCTGAAATGGAAGCAGTGCAAAGTTCCCTCAGGAAAAGTTATAGTACCTTACATGCACATAATATTTATCATATATTACAAAGGACTTTCAATACATCACCTGGTTATTTAGGAGTTTTTGCCTCTAAAGGGCACATAAAGCATTATCCCATTGTTCACATGGAAAGGCTGAGAGGTTCAGTGAGATTACGATACTCACCCAAAATTAGTAACTAACACATGCAAGGTAGAACAACTGATGAATTCCTATTTTTTACCCCTCTGTTCTGTACCATGTCCCAAGATTCACAGTTTTGCCCTGTTTTATCCTGATACCATCTTTATATTCTACCACCTTCATTTATGTGGTATCCATAAGCCTACTTAAGGTATCTTAATTCCTACTGATTTTGGAATTAATAATTCCATTACTAACACAGAAACAATTAAGATTTGCAGAAACCAAACTTGAACTGAACTCTCCAGACTCTGCAAAATAAGTGAATAATCATATTTAGGTTCTAAAATCGATATAAATATACATTATGATTGAAAT
This sequence comes from Plecotus auritus, assembly GCF_963455305.1. Classification (NCBI taxonomy): domain Eukaryota; kingdom Metazoa; phylum Chordata; class Mammalia; order Chiroptera; family Vespertilionidae; genus Plecotus; species Plecotus auritus. The sequence goes on along the minus strand of NC_137775.1, from coordinate 139,976,884 downwards.
CTTTTAAAAATATTAATCAATTCTAGTTAAGACAGATAATAACCCAACATAATATATACTTAAGCTTATAAGCCATTTAAACATTTCCCTAACTCAATTTAATATGATTAGCTCAGCTGGCATGGCTCAGTGGTTGAGCATCAACCTATGAACCAGGAGGTCATGGTTTAATTCCCGGTTAGGGCACATGCCCAGGTTGTGGGCTCAATCCCCTGTGGAGGGTGTTCAGGAAGCAGCCAATTAATGATTCTCTCTCATCATTGATGTTTCTATCTCTCTTCCTCTCCATTCCTCTCTGAAATCAATTAAAAATATATTTTACAAAATTGTAATATGATTATATGTGATTGCAATAGAGGCAAATAATTTTTCTTTCAAGGGAATATAGTTATTACAAACATCTCTTTTCGTTTCACTTCAGTTTATTATGATTAAAGACACTACACTATGGTTCTTCAAAAAACTGGTTTTAGACTCTTGGATGCTCACAAATATTGCTGATTTTTTATTTTATTTTCCTTCCATAGTCAATCATTTACGAAGTAACAAAGTTCTTTTATTTGCACACAATTCTCTCCACTTCTTTTTTCTTTTTTTCCTCCATCCTGACTTAATTTTTTTCTTCCTTTTAGGTTGATATTTTCTGCTGCTGGGTAATAGATTGCATCTTAATTGTTGTTCTGGAAGTTTTCCTCCCGCCATGTTCTGCTCTCTTTGAATAACATCTACCACAAGTCTATATGCTGAAACTGCGATAATATCTCAACAGAGGTGCAATCCTTCTCTGATTACAAGCATGCTTTTACTGTTTCTATGGCTATGTCCTCATTCCAATATTTATCACTCACTCATATTTTTTAAAAAGTTCACTTGATTCTCCTAAAAATCTTATTGAAATGGAATAATATTATTTTACCCATTTTCCAAATGAGGTAACAGGGTACAAACATTTATTACTGTTCCCAAAAATTTTAAAGGGGGTTGTAACCCAGGTTTCCTAATATTTATTGCCTACAACTATTTATTTGCATTCTGATTACTACAACTTTTAAGCAGCTCTACATAATTTCAGAATAAATTCATCAACAAATTGAGAATTAAATCTATGTTTCAGAATTTTTTCTTAATTCTTAATTTGTATGCAATAAAATATTATTAGTATTGAAGAAATCAAAATCAACCTGAACAAGTGAATACCAGAGTTTTTATTTCAATTTTAAAGTTTTTGTTCTCTCTGAAATGCAATTAAACACCTACGATTCCTTTTTATCTTAACATTAATCAACATATATCCTCTTTTCCCTGTCTCAGGTTTGTAGTCATTTACTTGAAGCAATGTTATTTGGAAACAATATTTTGCTCCTGCAGTTTGTTGTTATATAAATTATTTGGTATTATATATTATTTATTTGGGGCCATAAATAATACTTATTTGGTGATACATATTATTTATATAGTGATATATAGGATGAATGGATGGATAGATGATAGATGATAGATAGATGATAGATAGATAGATGATAGATAGATAGATAGATAGATAGATAGATAGATAATGTATCCTATGCATGGAGAAACACACTTAACTTTTCTGATAAACAGAGCAGGCAAAATAAACAAAAACTCTTTAAAACTTCAAAGAAAAATCACATCAACTTCAGACCCATTCTGATTTACTTACTTTTTCCTGATTATGCTGATTATATGGCTATAGGATTATGGCTTTTTATGAGCCCAAGAAGTCAATAGAAAGACAGTTTTAACTTTCATTTTTCTTGTTAAATTTATGGTATAATGAAATAACAGAAGTTATCATTAATCTATTACCATCTTTATGATTATTACTATTAAGTTTAAATTTAAAAAACATTTTAAATGGATGCAGAATAACAATAGGTAGAAATATTACCTTTTGTTTTGTTTGCTCTTCTAAGCATTTTCATGACATTAATCCCAGCAAACTGCCCTCATGTATAAACTACTGGTTCCTCATAATGGCATATGGCATTTCAATTTCAAACTTGCCCTCAATAAACAGAATGAAGAATTACTGTGCTCATGCAAAAACTGCTTTGTGACTCAATGTTTTTCTACCATAATCAGTAACTACCTTATTCTTAAAAAAATCAAAGTGCATGAAAAGTAAAACAATCTTATTCCATATGCTAGCAATTTTTTTGTTCTTCCCTGAAGTAGAAAAGATTAATAAAATAGTAAATGTCACAAAGTAAACTTCATCATACAAAAACTGTAATGTAAATTAAGCAGTAGAGTGTTCAACAAATCTGCTACTTAGTTTCCAAAGGTGATATTGTTTATGTACTTATTGATTTCTTCAGACGTATAATCTAGTGTAGCTCATCCATTCAACTGACATTTCCTCTGCAAACTCCTAAATAATAAATATTATCTAGGAAAATACATTGTGCTCCAAAGAAGTATCTTCCTGTGCAAAGAAATTCTGAGAGAGAGAGGGAGAGAGAGAATCTAAATAGCCTTCAGAGTGCCACAAGTTAACCAAATTGAAAAATAAGTTTGTTGAAACAAAAACTTTATTGTTGATTTTTAATTCTAGGTAAAATTTTAAATTTTGTGTAATATAATTTTAGAATACAGGTTTTCTATTTACTAAGCCTGAATTTTGCTATTCCCTTTTTTTCCAGTCCTTAAAGCCAATCTTTCTTAAGTATTTATCAATTATCATTTTTAAGAGAATATAATGTAAAATACTCAATTAAGATTAGCTTTATTTATGACTTTCACAACAACAACAAAAAGTCAAGTTGTCAGGATGTGCTTTATACTGCTCCCCTGAGGAAAATGCTATTCCTGAGGAAAATACTATCTGCTAATTAATGGACACTTCAAGACCACATGATATGCAAATCCGCACCTTCTCTTATTTGGATGGAATATAAAGAAAAAGAATTTTGGAACTAAGCTTCTTGTGATTTGTTAGCTATATGACTCTTCTCTTGTTTATTTATTTATCCAATAAATTTTTATTGAGCAGCTACTATGTGCCAGGTACCTAACTAGACTCTGGGGCTACAATACGGAACAAGCAAAATAATGTGCCTTTCCTGCGGAACATACATTCAAGTGGATGTTACAGAAGTTATATGAGTAGCTAGATGGAGAGGTATAAATAGTGAAATATTGGAACAAAACATGATGGAAGAACAATTTTCAATAGATAGGCAGAATGAACCACCCTGAAGAGGTAACATTTGAGCAGAAGCATGATTGAGGAACGGGATAAGAAATGATGGTAATTCCTGGTAGAAAGTAGGTGCAAAGGCTTTGGAATGGGAGTGAACTTTGAGCATTTGGAAAGAGCAGAGGAAGGCCCAAGAGGCTGAAGCAGAGGGCGCCTTAAAAATGATGAGTTCAGACCAATACCTAGAAGTCAGATTGGGTGGACCTTGTAAGCCAGAGCACATTGGTTTTGATATGTGTAGGATGCGGAATCATTGGAGATCTTGAGTAGAAAAATAACATGAATATATTTTTGCTATAAAAGGTTCCCATATTCTGCTGATGGAGAATAGAGAATATACAGGTTAAACTCCCAATTCTCAATTTATCATTTTTGAAAAGGGAATAATAATGTTTGCCTAGTGCGTCCCAGGAACATTGAACGAATTAGCATGCATTAATGTCTGACACATACTAAGATCTCAGTAATATTTCTTTTACTGTGTTTTATTTCCTCTTGAGTTAGATAAAACAATATCCCTATTCCTTTCAAGGCAAATTTCACCCATCACCCCTATTCCCTTAATTCAATATTTTTCTAACTCTAACTTCTTCTCTGTCAATATTTTCCTTTCTATTCTCTAGCTTTCTTCCAAATAATTTATTCATCCAGTGTAGTCTAAAGTCATATATATCTTCTTACCTCAAACAGAATAATTTTTTAGTCCTGTTACTTCATACATCCAATCAAAATGTATCAGTCTCTATTTTTGTAACAAATTACGAAAAAGTATATTTCTCCAGAAAAACTGGTATGTTTTCAATTAGCAGGATTTATCACTGACTCTATGCTAAGGTGATCCTTTACAGATGTTAAGATTTTTATAATTAATCTTAAATTATTGACATTTCATTATAACATAATAGTGCTTCTGTTTATTTTAAAATGCAGTTTAAATCGTTTTTGAATAGACCATAAATCAGTGTATTCGTTTCCTGTGTCTGACATCAATTACCATTAGCTTAGCACCTTAAAAGAATATATGTTTATTATCTCACAGGTCTATAAGTTAGGAGTCTGGGTTGGCTAAGCTGGTTTTTCCCTTCTAGATTACAGACACCACTACTTGATCCACTACTTGGCTATGATCAAGAGTCTCTGGGAAAATCTACTCCGAAGCCCAGGCATGCTGCTAGCAGAATCTCATTTCCTTGCCACACTTAATCTCTGTAGGCCGTGCCGTGGCCCTGGCCCCTGGGTTCCAAAGCCAGAAAAGGTGTTTCCACGATTGAAATCTGACTTCTGCCAATCTTTCTTCTACCTTAAGCCAGAGAAAATTCTTTGCTTTAAAAGGCTTATGTGATTAGATTGTGCTTATCCAGATACTCAAGATAGTATGCTATATAAAAACCTGTAGCCTTAATAACATCTGAAAAGTCCTTCTTGCCACATAATGCAACATCTGCATGGGTTCCATTGATTAGTGTGTAGACATCTTTGGAGAGTGGGGGCACACAATAACAAATACCACAACAAATAACTCATAAACTAAAACACGTGGCTATTTTTCATATTTACCCCCCAAACCTGAACATCCATAAGTTGTTATAGCTGATCATTGCTTGGTTTAATACTCATAGAATACATTACTAATGTAATTTTAAAGATTTTTTATATATTTTTATAATAAGCAAAATAGGTGGAAAACAAATACATGTTTACAAAAAAATGGAAATGTTAGAGAAAGAAGATAATTCTTTGAAAACAATTTGTTTGCACTGGGGAGAGAAAATAAAACCCTTACTTTATTCTTGTTTTATATTCTAGAATCTGAAATATGTTTTAAAAGCTTGCCCTATTTGTCAATCTGTCAGGAAATGTATTTCAGCGTCAGGCCTCATGCTCCCGGGGAAATCACGAAACATCTTATTCAGCTGAAGAGGCTGAAGCTTGAAGCAGTACAATTAATATCTCCCATTTTTGCCATCGGCACGGAAAGCCGCTCCTTGGAATTGGAATCGCTAATTGTGTGTAATAGCTTACATCTGGCCTGTGCATGTTCAGCACATTAGACTTGCTGTCTGTGTCCTGATCACTGGGCACGGAGTGGATGTGCTCTGACCAGAGCTGCCACACTCGAAGCTTCTCAGGAGACAGAATATTCATTAATACCTGAAATCTGGCTCTGGGAAATGGGCGGTAGACACTCTTACCAACAAATGCAGTTTTATTATCACTGGCAGTCTTGAATAAGCTGATAGGAACTCCATCAAAACAAACAAAATAACACTTCCCTGGAGTGATATTTAAAGCTTTGTTTAAAGTTTTGTTTAAAATTATGAGATGAACAGGGTTGTTATACAGATTCACTTAATTCTGCCTTCATGCTTCGAAAACTCAAGACTCCTGCAAATATTAATTTTAATAGCTACCTCAGAAAACCACTCATCTAAGAGGACAATCCATAACATACAAAAAAAAGTACAGTTACCTTGCATCACTGAAACGTTATACTCGTTGAACATCAATTTCATATTTTCCCCTCCCCCTAATCCAGGGGTGGGCAAACTTTTTGACTCGAGGGCCACAATGGGTTCTTAAACTGGACCGGAGGGCTGGAACAAAAGCATGGATGGAGTGTTTGTGTGAACTAATATAAATTCAAAGTAAAGGAGCAGAGGGGAGAGCAAGAGAACCAGATAGTACAGCCGGATCCAGCCCGCGGGCCATAGTTTGCCCACGGCTGCTAATCCCTGGAAACCACATTCTCATATCTGCTTCTCTGAGACTATTTTAGAAACCTGGTAGAGGGAAATCATGCAGCCTCTGTCCTTCTGTAACTGGCTTATTTCACTTAGCGTCATATCCTTAAGTGTCATCCAGGATGTAATTGGACTTCCTCATTTTATTCAAGGCAGAATAATATTTCATGGTATGTAGATAACAGTTTATGTATCCACTTATTTATTGATGGACAGTTGGATTATTTCCAAATTTTGACAACAGTGAATAATATTTTAACATTGGAATGAAGATATAGTGCCTATAGTTAACACTACTGTATTGAATGTTTTAAAATGTATTGACGCAAGAAATCCTATTGTGTCTTACCATAAAAACAGAATCAAACAAAAACAAAGGAACACAAGGAAACTTTTGGATGTGATGGATATATGTATTAACTTGACTGTGGTTTAAGTTTCACAGATGAATGCATATGTCAAAACTCATTGAAAGATATAACTATGTACAGTTTATATCAATTATAACTTAATAAAGCTGTTTGAAAAATACATATAAGTTAGAGCCTCAGCCCAGCCAAATTCCTCCTTCCAACTCAGGGAAAAAAATCCTGACATTCCCCGCAAAGTGTCCCCAGCCTAGTCCATCATGGTTTCAGCTTCTGGTCCATAAAACAACCTTCCCCTAAGTGACGAGTACTACCATCGGGGCAGCACCCATGCCCATAGCAAGGCCATGTCACACTTGAGTCTCCTCCCATCTGGGAAGGAGCTCGGAAAACAATGACCTGGCACCATCATTGATAAAGGTCAAGAAGATGGACTTTTTCTGGGTTTTTCTTGTCTACACCACACACATGCTGACTTGGCATACGTCTTCCTCAGGGAATTTTCCCTTTGGCTCTTGGACTCAGAGCTCCCTGCTTCCCATTAGCATGATTGTTCTTGAAAGAAAAGGATGACTCTTAAGTACTGTCACCTTACACAAAACATACATGCTCTGCCACTTATCAATACCTTCAACTATCTAGTCCTTAATTACTTGGAAAATGGGGGAGGAGGGTCTAAAAGCTTTATATAGATAAATTCCCTATTACTTTTAGAGAAATCTATGGAATTTAAATATCTAAATGGTCAAAAAGGCACCCTGGCACCAGAATTTTAAAGGACAAAAGAAAGTGAAGAAAACTTCTATATTTCCTTTAATATTTGATATAACAAACACAACAAAAATGTAATGCTTATCCTGGTAAATAATCAGAAATTCTTGTAACATCCTTGCACTTAGATGGCTCTTTAAAACAATTTCCAATTTTATAGGTAGAGGGAGACATAATATTTTCTTTTTCAGAGTTACTAAATTTACCCCTGTGTGTGTGATTTGTATGTGTGCTTATGTTTGATTTTAGTGTATTTTCCTTAAAGGTAAGATAAACACAATGATTATAATAATTAAATCAATACCTAGAATTTTAACACTATGTATATGCACACATAGGAACACTTTATGTGACTTTTACTCATTCAGTCTTTTAAAAAAAACAAACAATAAACCCTGGCCAGGTGGCTCAGCTGGTTGGAGAATCAAAAGTTTGTGGGTTTGATTCCTAGTCCAGGCACATACCTGGGTTGCAGGTTCAATCCCTGATCAAGGCTCATACAGGAGGCAACCAAGCGCGCTCTCTCTCTCTCTCTCTCCCTCTCTCTCCCTCCCTCTCTCTCTCTCTCTCTCTCTCTCTCTCTCTCTCTCTCTCCCTCCCTCCCTCCCTCCCTTCCTTCCTCTCTATAAAAATCAATAAAAACATATCCTCGGGTGAGGGGAAAAAATAGTAAGATGGATTTTATTAGCATCCACATTTTCACTGAGGAAAACTGAAATGCAGAATGATGATGTCACTAGCCTGTGTTGTCTATCAGAGAGATGGGTTCAACATATGTTGGTGACACAAAAGATGGAGAAATAAAAAACCCTTGCTTAGGCCATGTTCATAAAGGGTCTCAACGAAGATGGAAAATAAAGTGCTATTGAAGAATAGGTGAGCAGGTCTTGGCGAAGAGGACAAAAGGTAAAGGGCTTTCCAAGCAGAAGAACAGCAGAAACTCCAGGATAGAGCTATCAAACAGCTTTGGCAATGGATAAGGGGTGAATTCGAAGTGATTTGGAGACTGGAGAAAGAATGTCATGCAAACAGTGTATATTAGAAACACCAACATGGATCTTCAGTCAGTGGCAGGGGCACTTTGCAGATGGAGTCCCAGATGGTTAGTAATGGAATCCCACAAGAAAGCATGAAGGTTGGCCCTTCTCTGAGAGTTGGGATAGAAATTGAAAAGCAAAGTGGCCAAGCAAAGGGACTGCCAATCATAAGAAATGGTCCAGGTAAGAGTAACAATATGTACACGGAGAGGTTGAAGAAGGGCAGATACATCCAATAATACTTAGCAATAATACTTAGCTATATGGTTTCAATGATTCTTGCATCTTGTTTATTTTCCTCTTATTCTTCCTTAGTATCAAAATCTACTGAAAAGTACATTTTCAAGTCTCAGTTGTTTGAACAAATCTAATGTAGGAGATTTTTTTCCACCCTGAGGTCAGTCTTTTACAAAAAGAATGAGCAAGCCCCTGGGTACCAGTGTGATTAAAGCAGCGGTAATCAGAGTGGAGAATCTCAAGGGGAGATGGAATGCAAGATGGACAAAATATAGGTGATTCTGGTGCAAAAGTTTTGTTTTATTTTAAATCAGTAGCTAATTACATAAACAAGAAGATATATACAAGTCTACAATAAGTTATTTTTCTTATATTGTATGCATTGTTCCAAACAAATCTTGTAATTAGCCAAAATTTTGAATGCATGAAAGTATGAAATGTTTTCTCATTTGAAAAGTTAAGAAGATAGTCAATTCATATCTTCAGCTGAACAAACTTTGAGCTGTACTATTACATCATAAAATGTTGTATTTATTGCCCTGGCCAGTGTGGCTCAGTTGGCTGAGCATTGTCCCATACACCAAAAGGTTGCCAGTTCAATTCCCCATCAAGGCACATGCCCAGGTGGTGGGCTGAATCCCCAATAGGGGGCATGCAGGAAACAGCAGATGGATGTTGTACTCTCACATCAATGTTTCTCTTTCCCTCTCCCTTCCTTTCTCTCTAAAAATCAATAAAATATTTAATATATATATATATATATATATATATATATATATATATATAGTATTTGTTAAAAATAAATTCTTAAATACATTTCATCCTAGAGAATTTCTATAAAACATAGTGCCTATAGTTTATAATATTTTTATTATGCAGTTAAAAATTAAGAGGGTAGAGATCTCATAGTACGTGTTCTTATTACAATGAAAGAACAATAAAATTAAAAATATAAATTTTAGTTGAATGAAACATATGCAAAATAGCATTCAATGACATAGGGATGATTTTGGTAACAATATTTTAGAATACAGATACAGATAATAAAATAATAGCCTGGCTGGCATAGCTCAGTGGTTGAGCACTGACCTATGAACCAGGAGGTCATGGTTCAATTCCCAGTCAGGAATATACATACATACATATATATATATATATATATATATTAGAGGCCTGGTGCATGAAATTCGTGCACTTGGGGGGGGTGGTCCCTTAGCCCAGCCTGCCCCCTCTCACAGTCTGGGAGCCTTCAGGGATGTCCTACTGATGGTTTAGGCCCGCTCCCTACAGGGAGCGGGCCTAAGCCACAGTCTAACCACAGAGGCTCAGAGCAGGCATGTGAGTGTGTGTGTGTGTGTGTGTGTGTGTGTGTGTGTGTGTGTGTGTCCATGTCCCCAGCTGCACTGCAGAGGCTCAAAGCAGGCGCCCCGGGTGTGTGTGTGTGTGTGTGTGTGTGTGTGTGTGTGTGTGTGTGTGTGTCCTGCCCCCAGCTGCACCACGGAGGCTCGGAGCAGGCACCCCTGTGTGCTGTTCTCTCAGGCTTGGGGCCACACCCGGCCACTCCTCCTGTTCAGTCGTCCCATTACAGTGTCCCGGCCTAATTTGCATATTACCTCTTTATATATTAAGATGATGCAGATACTATGCTGATTCTTGAAAAATACAAAGCAACCTGGTGTGGTATTTTGTTAATCAATTTTGTTAAGAATTTACAGGACAATAATCAACTTTTCTGACAGATGTTTAGGTAAGTAGAAAAACAGATTTTTATTAAAAATAGATTTCTATGAGAAGATGTATAACACTAATAAAATCAAGGTAAACATTTATTCTTTTATGAACACAATTGAATGCCTCCTTAAATTAAAAACAGAAGCCAGTTACTGCAGGCCAATCAATTCACTAAGTCACAAAAAAGGGAAACAAAGGATGTGATATCACTCCATGGCTCACTGAAACACAGAATCCAGATTTCACAGTGTTCAGCTCTGAAAGGCAGTCATTGTCCAAGAGGCAGTGACATTTACCCTAGGGTCTAATTTCTATAGCATAACTAATCCTTGATAATCAATTCATCCTCAAGGAGAAACAAGAAGGCAGTATTGCTGACAGTCTAGATTATTCTTGTCCTGTGTTCCTTGGTTGTAGCTGATTGTGTTTCCATACTCCCATTTATCTTGTTCTATTTTTTCCCTCTTATCAACAATGGCTATCTTAAAGTTCTTTTTAATATTTTTATAGAACTCAAAGTTTCTTAAGTGAAATAAAGAGCACCAAAGTATCCTGTAAGAAAGTGTAGGCTATAAGGCTTTGGCTGACAAGTTAAAGTATTTTTAATAAAAGTGTATGAGCATGTTTATGCTAGTCAGGATGATTGAGTGTGATCAATATTGAATCCAAGAATACGCAATGTGAGGACACTGCTTTTATGTGAACTCTCATAAAAATAAGTTATATCTTTCCAGGTCATCATTAATATCACTATTCTTTAAGTATAGTCATGGTGCTATAGCTCTAGTAAACAAAGAAATATGATAATCTTCTGGTTTTCCGGAAGGGGTAAATTGAAATTCAACGTGTGTGTTTGTGTGTGTGCCTATGTGTGTGCTTGTCTTTATGTCCTTCAGGGGCAAAATCAGCAATTTTATCTCTGGATGTTAATGAGTTTCTGTCTATTCACTCACATTCAAAACACTTCAAAAAGTATCTAGTACACAGTATTGCAAAAATATGTACAATATCCCCAATTTTATTAAGTTACCAGGCACTGTAATAATTATTGGAGTATAAATAAGAGACAGGGCTTTTATCAATGAATAAAAACAAAAACTTAAGTTTTTTTCTCTCTTTTAAAAAAGTGTCAAAATATGATGATAAATCCAATGCCCAAGTGATTTTTTCCCAAGGTATTTTTTGAATCTTACTTGGCTTCAGAAATGGATGTTAGCAAATATATAAGAAAAAACAACCTTGTGTCCCTCTGAAACTACTGGGATATACAGATTGGGGTAAAGGTAGGTTTATAGTTGCTCATATGAAAATAATACAATAATAAATAATAATGCAAGAATTAACTCTGTTGTTTGCATACTCACAACTATAAACATACTTTTGCCCCATCCTGTATACTGAACACTAGTGTGAGGGAGGGAGGCACTTATATATAAGAACCACATTTCTCTATAGAATTTCCTTAAGCTACTTCATGTAGGGTTTCCTTTGAAGGTCCACAAACTTCTACAAAGTCATTGACTTGAAGCACTGCTTAGAGAACATGATCTGGATTTCCTCCACCAAGGTCTATATCACCCCACTTACCCCACCACAGGAGATCCAGGTGGCTATTCTAATATATATAGACTGTGGATCAGTGCATGGAAGATCAAATATATAAATAGGTATTTTTTAAAAAAAGAAACATGTCCAGCTGGTGTTGCTCAGTCGTTGAGGGTAAACCCAGGAACCAAGAGGTCACCCATTCTGTTCCTGGTCAGGGCACATGCCCAGGTTGCAGGCTTGATCCCCAGTAGGGGGCATGCAGGAGGCAGCTGATCCATGGATCCATGTTTCTATCTCTCTATCCTCTCACTTCCTCTCTCTCTAAAATCAATAAAAACATATTTTTAAAAAAGAAACATTAGTATTAATTGGAGAAAGAATGGATTAATTCAACTGAATACACCCCCCAAATATTTTTGTGATTGTGTGTGTGTGTGTTTGTGTGTGTGTGTGTGTGTGTGTGTGTGTGTGTGTGTAGACAGAAAGAGAGAGGGAAATAAGAGAGGGAGAGGGATGGAGAAATATAAATAGAGGGTAGCTCAATAAGCAGGCAGGTGGGAAAAAATTATAGCTATAGATCAGTATACATACATGCCTTCCTTAGCTCTGACTGCCAGACGGTCCTAGAGGCAATGACAACCTATTGCAATGACCATACCCAGAGCCCAGACCTTAGTTTCTAATTTCTAGTTTCTAACCTCAAATAGAAGGAATGAGAATTCGTAGAGAAATGTCTGATTCTAGGGCTGGGGCTGGGAAAATATAAAATGAGTCTGGAGCATCATACTGTATCAGAAAGTAAAGACAGGCTAAAGAAACAGACCATAAAAAGGGGGTATTTCAAAGAAAAAGAGAAACCGACCTTACAAAGCTCCCAATATTCAAAGCTGGAACAATTTTATAAACAGAATAAACAAGGTAGCATAGGATCATAATTCAAATTATAAAATAATATTCCTAAATTCACACTGATATAAATAGTGACTAATGACTGAATAAACAAAGATACCAACAAATAAAGGGAAAAATAGCTTTTTTACAGAAGAATCCCAAATTATTTATATATATATTCCAAGAGGTGGAGTTTACATCCTGGTCCTTCCCTTTACTTGTGGATGGGCTAGACTCAGTGACCCACTCCTAAAGAACAGAATAAGAAAATGGGAAAAATATTAATTTGACAGTGAAGATACCTGGCAAATTGCTTTCATCAAATGATCAAAATCAACATCTGTACTGTCATATGGAGATCATGTACTCTCTGATATCATGTGAGAGGAAGAGCATTTCATGGCTGTGATACATACCCTTTTCAAAACCCCATAACCCCAGTTTAATCCTGATACATATAAGACAGATCTAATGTAGGCCTGATATTCCTTAAGATAATCAAAATTATAAATAATAACAACTAAGAAACTGCCACAGACTAAAGGACACTGGAGTGACCTGGAAATTAAATTCAATGTGTTACTCTGAATTGGATCCTGCAACAGAATGAGGACATTAATAGATGATGTCCAAATGAAGTCTGGAGTTTAGTTAATAGTAACACACCAAAGTCAATTTCTTAATTTTGACAGAGGCACTTGGGTAATATGATGTTAACAATGACAGAAATCAGGTGAGTGTTTTATACTGCAATTCTGTACTATCTTTGCAAATTTCTGTAAACCTGATATTATTTCAAAATGAAAGATATATTAAAAAATGTTATTCTACATTTAATTTCAAATATTTGTGAAGCAAAATATATCACTGAACAAAAAGACAAGGCAGATACGGAGAAGAGACATTTGCAACCTCCATTACAGATGAAGAATTAGTATCCATAATTTTAGAGAAAGAAGTATTAAGAAAAAGTAAATCTACATATTGTGAGGAAATAAGACATAGACCGGGAGAAAATATTCACAATCCATGTAACAGATGAAGGACAAATCTTCATGTTTTCAGAAAGAAATATTAATAAGAAAAAATGGAAAAGTTAATAAACAGAAGAAGCAACTTGAAAATCCAATAAAATATATCTTGAAGCTATTTTAAGTAATAATCCAGGTGTGCCAGTTATTAATTTATTACTTTTCAGCTCCAAACTAACCTTTGTCCTACATAAGGATACTGAAAGGTGATCCTGCAGACTGTGTCTCCTTTGTAGGAAGGCTTAATACTTAGCACCACCAGAATACTTAATACTTAGCAAGGGCTGGAGAGACTCAAAAAATATGAAAAAGGATGAGGGCTTGCTTCCTCCAGTGTAGGATACTGGCACCATAAACAGCAATTCAGTCACTGGTATCCCTCTATTCACCTTATTGGCCATGATTCTTAGGTCTCATGGCTCAGAATGGCCAAATTCTTCATCTCTAGTTCTACCTTCAATGTGTTCATGGTTTCCATCTCTTCAGAGATGTCTAGCCATGAAGGACCCTATTCTCTGATTTTCTAAATTCTTGGTTCTACAAGATATGCAGGGACCATTTGAAAGGGGACAGTATGGCATTACATCCCCACTCAAGGGTAGCCCAGAAATAGTAAAATAAAGCAAATCCTCTCTCTAAGCAGAACTTCACATGGTACATTTTGAAGTCAATTTTTTCTGGAATAATGATGACCAGAAATATGAATTTTAATTTATTCATATGTAGTTGATATTGTTTTGGTGGATGGTACTAAATTGCAAGGACAGAATTAGGGAATTGGTGACAAGGAAAGGTAGGGAATAAAGTTGTTGATAATCTGCTCAGAATGAGCAGACAGTGAAGATATCTGTTTCCTACTTCAATGTTCACTTAAGAACATCTCCTGCAGTGGACAATATGACTTTATTTGTGCATTTCAATCAGCCTCTTACCCAAGCCAGTTCTCTCCAATGATTGCTCAATGAGTTAATGAACAAAGTGGCCACCGTAGTAGCTTATTGCATGGTCATGAAACTCCAATGGCTTACATGAAGGAGGATAAGGCATTCCATGAGTCCACGGCTGGTGACAAACATTACAGACAGAAAAGGAAAATTCACACCATATTCAGTGATGATGCCATGGTATTGACAGCATTTCTTCTGATAAAGGAACTAACTTCAATGCAAAGGAAGTATAGCTATGGGCTCTTGCCTATGTAATTAAGTGGCCTTACTATATATCCTATCACAAAGAAACCCAGTTCTAAATGAAAAATGGAATTGGTTTAATGAAGACAGTTATGGTGACGATTAAGTGTCTACATCCTTAAAAAATAGGATAAGACAGATGTCTTATAGGATGAAGTATAAGCTTCATATTAGGGACCATTATAAGGTGCTTTATATCTTCCCTTTTACAAAAATAACAAATATAAGAATAAGGAATGGAAATGGAAATGGCTTCTCTCACTATTTTATTTGATAATCTACACTAATAAAAGAGAAACATGCAAATTAACCATCACTCCGCTACGCCCACCAGCCAATCAGAGCAAGTATGCAAATTAACCCAATGAAAGATAGCAGTTAATTTGCATATGCAGGCGAAGTGAAGACATATGCAGGAAAAGCTGAAAGCAAGGCAGCAGTGGCAGCGGGAAGGAAAGTGCAGGGGAGGGCAGCGGCTGCGGGATGGAAAGCGGGGGGGGGGGGGGCGGCAGTGGGAGGAAAAGTGCAGGGTGGGGGGCAGAGGCAGCAGGAGGGAAGGGAAAGCGTCAGGGGGCAGGAGGGGTGGCGGTGGTGGGAGGGAAGCCCGCTGGAAGCCCTGTTCTTCCAGGAATCTTCCTGCAACGGGCCTCTAGTTCATTCATAAAATTTTTGTTTCCAGTGTTAGCAACTACAACTCTTCTGGTTTAGAGATGATAGTTGATGAACCGACTAGAAAAAAGGACTACTTTACTTGTGGTGTAACTGATCCCAATCACCAAGAAGAAAGTTGCTTACAGCAAACACTAGGGACAAAAGACTATGTCTAGAACCTAGAGAACTCACTGGGTGACTCTTAGTATTTCCTTCCCATTAATAAAGTGTCACAAAAAAACTACAGCAGCCATAACCAGGAAAATGCATAAAAATTCAATTAAAGAAGAAACTATTGCTTTGTGCAACAGCATAGATGGACCTGGATATTATAATGCTAAATGAAATAAGCTAGTCAGAGAAAGACAAATACCATAATATCTCACTTACATGTGAAATCTAATGAGCAAAATAAACTTACAAACAAAATAGAACAAGAGACATGGATACAAGGAACAGACCGACAAATGCCAGAGAGGACAGATCTGGGGGGGACTGGATGAAAGGTGAAGAGATTAGTCAAACAAGATTATGCATAGCCCTTGGACACAGACAACAGGGTGGGGATGGCCAGAGGGAAGGACGGTGGGGGCTGGGTGGGAGTGGGCAAAGGGGGAGGGGAATGGGGGACATCTGTAATACTGTCAACAACAAAAATAACAAAAAAAAGAAGACCAGCCCTAGCCGGTTTGGCTCAGTGGATAGAGCGTCAGCCTGTGGACTGAAGGGTCCCAGGTTCGATTCCGGTCAAGGGCATGTACCTTGGTTGCGGGCATATCCCCAGTAGGAGTTGTGCAGGAGGCAGCTGATGGATGTTTCTCTCTCACTGATGTTTCTAACTCTCTATCCCTTTTCTTTCCTCTCTGTAAAAAATCAATAAAATACATATTTTAAAAAAAGAAGACCAATGCTATACTGATTTATACATAGCTGACTCTTAAAATTTTTAAACTCTTAAAATATAAGTTGTTGGCAAGAACATGAAGATAATAGCAATTATTAGTGAGCATTGAAATTATAACAACACATTTGGGAAGCAAATTGTTAATGTCTGGAAACTTGAACATGTTCATATCCTGGCTTTCCGTCATTCCAAGATTAGTCATATTTTCTAAAAATAATGCCTGTCCATGTGCACAGAAACATACACATAGAAGCATTATATATAAAATAATAAAATTGAATAAAACCTAAAATTTCAACATATTAACTTAAGTCAATTATATTGTATTCATTTAATGGTATAATATATAGCAATAGAACTAAATAAACAAGTACACTTAATGAAGATCAATAAATTTCATAAATATAACACTGAAAGAAAATAAAAAGATAAATATAGAATGATGTACAATGCTAAATATGGAAAACAATGTTTAAAATATATAATTTATGTATACAGTATATGCATATATTGTTAATATATACAAACAGTTATAATTTAAAAATAGGCATGGGAATGAAAATATTTCTGGGGAGGATAAGGAAAGAATGGCATTGTAGAAAGGAAAAATAGGAAGCTTTCTATATAAAAATTATTTGTTAATTCTATTAATTTGAATTTTGTCTCTTGCCTAGAACCCAATGCACGCATCTTATTTAAGAAAATGTATAGGAATGCCTCCATGTTTTTGCACAGTAAGTATTCCTTTCAAAAGATCTCATTTCTCTACTTTATGCCTTTAAACTTAGCTCAGGTATCACCTCCTCCGAGAAGCCTTTCATGACTTCTTTAAGTTCAATGCTTTCTCTTTATGGGAGTCTCTTTGCTTTATATTTGTTTGTCCCCTCGATAATCTAGACATCTATACACATACAGCTCTGTTTTGTTTTAGTTATGATGCAATGCCTAACAGAGAAATTACTAAGAAACATTTATGCAAACTAAGGTTATTTTGAATAATCTGAAACCTACAAACACCTAACTAGGACCAAGTTCTGAGAAACTAAAAATAAACTATGTACATTGACTGCAAGCATCTTCATCTAAAATCAAAGGATAGAAACCTACAGGAATTCTCAGTTTCTATTTGTCAGAATTACAGGGAAGGTTAAAAGGTTCATTTATTCATTCAACAAATATGTATTTAGTTCCTGCTGTATGCCTGACATTATACTAGTCAGTGTAGCTTCAAGGATGAGGCAGATGAAAAGGATCTCTTTCCTTAAATATATATTCTAGTAAGCAAAATAGCCAACTGCCCCACAAATATATAAAACAATTATTATACATAATCATCATATTATCATCATTGAAGGGAAAATTTATCCTATTGTCTTGGTGTCTTTGTTAAATCACAGAATTAAGAAATCCTGAAACAATCTACCTTCTAAATTATTGGTAGATGACTTAAATGTTCATATTCAGTACCACATCTTGGAATTAGCTTCCTGCTACTTGCCATAATTTTTTAAATTGATAGCCTTTAAATATTTTCATGACTACAATTAAGTAATGAAAGAATCCTGGTCAATACTTGGTGAATACCCTGAGAAAGTTCATCAATTGGCAATTTTCAATTAGGAATTAAAGCAAGGTAATGGGTACAAAGAGGAGGCACAAATATTTGTAGTTTTATTTTTACTCTTAAAACATATTCTCAGTAACTCAAAAGAGAATAGTCTATGCTATTAACCCAGAGTGGTAAGCTGACAATTAGCTTTCACAATCTCTGCTCACTGGTGTTCCTCCTAGGTCAGTGGTCGGCAAACTCATTAGTCAACAGAGCCAAATATCAACAGTACAATGACTGAAATTTCTTTTGAGAGCCAAATTTTTTAAACTTAAACTTCTTCTAATGCCACTTCTTCAAAATAGACTCGCCCAGGCCATGGTATTTTGTGGAAGAGCCACACTCAAGGGGCCAAAGAGCCGCATGTGGCTTGCGAGCCGCAGTTTGCCGACCACTGTCCTAGGTTGATGTTATCAACATGGCAAAGGGATGTTGCAGATATAATTAAGGTTAGTAAACAATGGTAAACAGGGGGATTATCCAGGTAAGCCCAATGTAATCATGAGTCAATCAATGGAGGATTCCTTTTCTGGTGGCAGAAAGAGAAGGTAGAGAGATTTGAAACACAAGAACTCCACACACTGTTGACTTGAGGGGAGACGTGGAAAGAATGAGCAAGAAATGAGTTCAGTCAATAACCAGTGAGCTTGGAAGAGAAGGATTTATAGCCTGGTGCAACTCTGAGCAGAGAATCAAGTCATGCTGTGCCAGACCTCTGCCCTACAGAAAATGATCCCTTTGAAATCAACTAGTTATTAATAACAGGAAAGAAGTAAAGGGAAGGCCAGACATTATAGTAAAGTTGGGATGACATAAGGAAGATACTTACCTGTCAGTCACACCTGGGAACAAAGGTCATGGGCCAGAATGGGCATGGACACTACAGGCCTGCAGAGATTTGGAATACTTAATCCCCTGAAGCTCACTCCCTTGGTGCCTCTTGGCACTTGGCTCATGGCTCACACTTGGCTTCCTAGCATTCTCCCATGTGGCCCAAGGCCATGTGGACCCCACACACAATGGGCTGAAGGACTGCAGCTAGCCTAATGCTGTATTGTATCTGGCTGCAACATGGAATGAAAACCCTGGACACTGGCTCTAATTTTAGCCCTACTGAAACCCAGCTACACTTCTTTTACTGGACTAAGGCGAATGGGAGTTTGGAATCCCAGGATATAATTCCACAGAAATAAAGCTTTCTAGCAAAGCCCATCCGCCCGTGCAAATCTCAGAAAATTCCTTTCCTTGGCTATCACAAGGACTCCACACTCACTAGCAATTGGGGGAGATGAGACAGGTTTTTCTCTGGTAACAAAATTATGACATAATAAATTTGTATTGCTTGATGCCACAAGGTTTGTGGTGATGTGTTAGTACAGAAATACAAACGAATAGATTCAAAGATTTATAATTTGTATTGCTTCTTTATTTTAATTTTCTACATTTTTACCTGGCATCATTTCCCTTGAATTAAATAATTTCTCCAGAAATTCCTTTAGGGCCAGGTGCTGGCTATGAATGCTCTTATTTTTATATATCAATGCTCATTATTTTACCTTCATTCCTAAAGGATATTTTCACTGGATATAGAATGCTGGGTTAAAATTTCTTTTTTTTTTCACTATGTTAAAAATGATGTTTTAATTCCCTCTTGCCTTCATAGTTTCAGAGAAATCAATAATAATTCTAATTGTTCTCTATAAGAAAAGTATCATTTTTTGGATGTCTTATTCTTAAGATTTTTTACTTTAGTTTTATTATTTGGTTATGATGTATGTGGGCATGAATTTGAGTTGTTTATAGTTTGTTGAACTTTTTGAATCCATAGGTTTATGTCTTTCACCACATTTGGAAAGTTTATAGCCATTCTTTTTATTTCTTTTTATTTTTTCCCCAGGCCTTGCCTCCATTCCCTGGGGAAATAATTCCCATCATAGAAATCTCAAAGGCCAATCCCCTACCTTCCACTCTCAGGGTCTGCCCCCTAGTGGAGGTGCCAAAAGAATATGGCCCACAGCCTGTCCATATTCTCACTTGTAGAATTAAAACAAATTAAGACAGATCTCAAGAGTTACTCTGATAACCCTGATGCCTATATCAATGCCTTCCAACATATACTAGTATCTTTGGCCTATAAATAAATGCAGAAGGACATAATAATAATACTGGGCCAAACTTTGTCAGGTACTGAACGCTTCTGAAGCTAATAAATGTCTACACCTCATTCCTCCACCTTCTTTAGCTCCTCCACTGTATCCTTTGCTCTCTGAGCTTCCTTATATTGACCTGCCCTTCCCCTCCCTTATTCTTTCCCCTTCTATCTCCTCCACCACTCCCTACTAATTTAAGGTAAAATGAGAATAGGAATTCTAACAACTCCCTTTGGAGAAAAGCTGGTCTCAGCTGGAGAAAAAGCAGTAACTGTTCCTGATTTTCTCAGCAGTTTTCAGCCATTACACACACACACACACACACACACACACACACACACACACACACACACATATATATATATTTTTTTTTTCATTATATATTTGAATATATTATATAAATATATGTTTTGCACATTCTCTCCTGGGATTCAGATGACATTAAAATTTGATCTTTTGACTCATGACACTATTTTTTCAGCTGCATAATTTATACTAACATATCTTCAAATTTACTGTTTCTTTCCTGTTATCTCCATTCTGCTACTCAGTCAATTCAGCCAGTAATTGTTTTATTTTGCTTTCTGTATTTTTTTAGTTTTGCATTTGGGTCTTCCTTAGTCTAAATTTTGGCTAAGACTGTCTGCCTTCTTATTTCAAGTCTGTACTTGTACTTACTTTTTGGAGCATTTAAAAAAATAATATGTTAGCTAATTTAACATCTGTGTCCTCTTAGTATTGGTGCCTGTTTATTGTCTTTTTTTGTGATTTCAGTTTTTCCTAGCTCTGCATATGTGGAGTTATATTGGATTGTATCCTGAGCATGTTGACTATTATGTTTTGAAGCTCTGGATGCTGTTTCAATCTTACAGAGAATGTTGATTTCTTTTGTTTGTTTACCAGGCTATTAACTTGGTTGAATTACAGCTTAAAGTTGCTGCCAGCCTCCTTTATGTTGCGGTTTCAAAGTCCGTTACATTTTCAAAGTGTTTGCAGTGCTCTTTGGACACGTTCTGTTCCCAAATCATTGGCATGAGATTTCAGATTCGCTGACAGGTGATCCCAGACATTCATAAACTAATCTTGGGGTCACTTATCCCTCTCTGTGATATTTCAAATACATCACAAGTGCCTGGGACTCCTATTTCTATTCTCTGACAAAAAAAAGTGCTTTTGTACTTCTTAATCCCATCATCTTTTTCACCTAGTCTCCTCTCCTCTGGCAACCATCAGTCTGTTCTCTGTACCTATGAGTCTGTTTCAATTTTGTTTATTTATTTTGTTCTTTAAATTCCACATATAAGTGAAATCATATGCTATTGTCTTTCTCTGACTGACTTGTTTCACTTAGCATAACACGCTGTAGGTCCATCTATGCCGTTGCAAATGGTAAGCTTTCATTCCTTTTTTTAAAAAAATCTTTATTTAATCTCTATTACATAGGTCCTCCCTTTTCCCCCATTAACCTCTTTCAGTCTTCTCCCATCCCCACTCCCCCAGGCCCTCACCACTCCATGGTTTGTGTCCACCGGTTATGCATATATGCATACAAGTTCATCATTTCATTCTTTTTATGGCTAAGTAATATTCCATTCTATATATGTCCCATATATTTGTCAACCACTTGTCTATTGATGGGCACTTTGATCCTAGAAATATCAGGGGGAACACTTTGTAAAGTATATGATTATTTAAGCACTATGCTGTACACCTGAAACTAATACAAAATAACATTGAATGTAAACAGTCATTGAAAAATAGAATTTTAAAAAAATAACAAGAAAGCTGCACTTTTATTCATGCTACTGTATACTTCCTGAAAATGCTCTCACATCTAAAGCCAAGCAGCAGGACAGAAGGAGAATCAAAGCAGTGGAAGTTTGATTCACGCTCTTGAGAACCCAGCTTCTCAGCTCAGAATGGAAGACCCTCCCCTCAGAATTTCAGGTGACCACAGGTCCCTACTGCTACAGCTGCTGGTACCGTCACAACCCCCATGGAAGAACTCCTTTAGTGTTGGTGTGCAGGTGGAAGAAGAAATATGGGGTAATTTCCCCATTTTTTTCTGAGCTTCAGGAAACATGGTTTCTCCTAAAACTCACTCTATACTGCCAATGCCAACTTCCTGATTTGGGGTGGGCTTTAGTACAGGACAGAGTATACTGGAGAAAAAGCAATAGCCCACAGCCAGTGAGGTGGTTCTGCATCCTCAAACAGCCACCAGATACATATTTCAAGGTTCTATAGTGCATTCAGGGGGAGAGAGAGTGTGGCGGGTACTGATTCCACTTATCTAGGGATGGAACTCCTGTGCCCATAATTCTTAAACTTAAAAAAATTAATTTATGGTCTTCCAAAATTCCACAGAAAATATCTATTTAGTAGGAGTGGTTTCCTTATGATTTATTGTGTTGTCTTACAGGTAGAAGGAGTCATCAAGAACTGGCTGGTGGAATTCAGTTCGCAGTAAATGTAGCATGATCAATGACAGGGAGTCGGATATCAAGTCAAAGTGAATAAAAAGAAAAATATTTTAAGAGAAAACAGAAAATGGTGAAGAATCTAAAATATCTTAATAATATTCAGCTTAACACCAATATTTTTGCAATAAATTATTTACAGACCTCGAGGAAAGATACAATAAAACTAGAACTGTGCAAAAGAAAATTATCATTACAAACAGAAATAACTTTTTTAATGGGTACAAAAGTAAGCATTATTACATTTTATTTAAGGCATGTTGGTTTTTTTTTAGTACATTTTGAGAAATATAATATTTCAGGTCGGTCCTTTTTCTAACCTAGGAGTATATCTTTCCATGTCCAACAGACAAAGGTTATGTACATATAACCAGTCCAAGAATAAAGTAGCATGTTTGGGTTGATTATTTAACAGTGGATGTGAGACACCTGGACTGGAGGCTCTATCCTTCACCCACAATTACTAATATATAACCCTTGCTCTTAAAATCCCTAAGTCATCCATTTTACTCCCTGGTCCTTTCTCTCTGTTTTGCTAAATATTTCATTCTATTACTCTCTTCTCTTTGTTGTGTTGCACACCACTAATGCTATAGGGACAAGATTTCCCTGTAACCTAATCAACTTTCCACCTCTATCCCTTTGTGTCAATGAACCTTGAAGACACCTAAGCTCCTCTCTGACAAAAAAGATTTGACATCTGCCACTCCTCACACTCAGTGGGGGGAGATGACCTCCAATCACCTTTGCTACTGATACCGAATTTTTGGACTGGAACCCGGATTTTTTGTCCACCAGAATCGAAAAATGAATCCACGGACAGAAAGTGGTATAGCAAAGGTGGTGATTTATCAAAGAACAAGTACAGACTCCCAAGTGGGGAGAGGGAAGAGTCCCACAGAATGGACTCCCACGTAGGGAGCGGGTGAAAGAGTCCCTGAACTGACTCCCACATGGGGAGGGGGAAGAGTCCCATGGAGTTCTTTTTCCCCATGGGTTATAAAGGCTGCAGATCCTGGTGCCTTGATATCCCCTCTGATTGACATCTGCCGCTCCTCACACTCAGTGAGGGGAGATGATCTCCAATCACCCTTGCTACCTCAGAACACAATTCAACATGACCAAAACATTTGATCCATAATTTTCTCCACTCACTTTTAACTAGGGAAGTTTTTAGGATCTATGTTATCACTTCATTTTACAGTCTGCTTCACAATCTGTTAAGTTCTGCAGCGCTACATAATTTTATCTTCGTTGTGAAACAACCATTCACCATCCCGGACCATATGGTACCATACCATGTTGCCAGAGTTCAGATATTGTCTTAAATTAGGCATAACTCCCGAAGTTTCACAACACGTGTTTTTCTTATAAAGAATAGCACTCCACTTCTAATATCCTGAAGTTGCTTCTGAGATAGCTTGACTTCTTAGTTGTGATCAAGATTAAGAAAGTTTCTGCCTGAAGTTTGTTCAGTTCTAGTTTGTATTCTTATAATTACCAGCATCTTGACACTACAGAGAGCTTCACACTTCAGAGAGATCTCACGAAGTACTTATAAAGAACTGACATACCTAATTATCAACCTAGACTTCTGAAAATATCTGCCAAATAAATAAGATATTTAGAACCTGGGTATGGAGCAATATATAAAAAGTATGTTTTTAATACTTAAAGTAATATCCAGAACAAGATGGGATAGACATACTTTCGCCTCGTCCTGTGTGGCTCAGCTAACAAGCCTGGACAATATGTCCAAAACAAACCTAAGAAGACTACAAAGTGGAGACAAAAAAGCAGTCTGGCTAGTGACTTCACCTGAAGAACAATGTGCTGGTATGTTTGTTGGGTGTTCTTTTTGCCTCACGTAACCCAGAAGTGCCAATGGAGCAAACAAAAGAGGCCCAAGAAAAGCTTTCTGTTTCTAGATAAAGATAGGGAGAGAAGGGCAACCTCGTAAGACACAAAACAACCCCCACAAGCGTTTAGCCAAGAAAAACTCTACCCCAACAAACAGCATGGAGAAAGCTGCAGTCTCACCACCAACCCTGTCATCAAAGTCAGGTAGGGACATGAGAAAGTCTTGTCTGGCTATGGCGAACTGCTCCCACTCCCTCATCCCCATGGCTGTAGTATCAGAGAAGACAGAGAAGAGCTAGGAGGTTCATCTTTGCCCGGCAGTAATGACCATGGTGTCGCTGAGGACATGCAAGGATCCTGGATTTCCACCCCACTTAGCAGTAACGAGGCATATCTGATCTTCCCCACTAGTGTCAGAGGAGGCAAATGGGAAACGGCAAATCTCACCACCCTCCAGTGGAAATAAGCCTGCTACCCTGTGCTCAGTAGAGGCTACATAGGGTGCAAGAACAGGGTGGAGTTAGCAGAGGACTAGTGGGGAGTCTGAAATCCCATCTCTGCTTAAAGCATCCCAGGAGTGGGAGAAAGAAAGATGGCAGGTGTGCCCAGACTAACGGTGGTTGGCATAGGAAGCTGAAGGCAGGCTAACGTCAAGCAGGGCAGCCTATGTGACTGGTCAGGGGATCATATCTGGCCTCCTCTCATTGGCTCTAAGCTAGAAGCAGGGGCAAAAATTAGGAAATCCAGCAGCTATTAATCAAGACCTGGCAATTTGGAGCTCACTGCTAGAGGTTGTGGTTTGGCTTCTGGGCTGGTTGCTGCAGATTGTGAGTTAGAGTTCTATTGTAATAAATGGTTCTGGCCATTGTCTCCCTATGTATTTCATCTCTAACTGGTCACATCTAAGTCCATTGTTCCTTTCCAGAGTTAATTTAAAATTAACCTTTTAGTTAGATTGGTGCTTCCATTCACCTGCTAACATCCCAGGTCCACATATTATTTTGTTCCAGCTATTACCCTTTTCCATAATACATTCCACCACCCTCCATGACTACCCTATCTAACTCTTTGAAACCATTTCCAGAACCATAAAATGTATAAGAATCTCCTCTTCACCCTCTTGTCCATTAAACATCAAAGTCCCTCTTCTCTACTCCTGGAGTTCTGATTGCTTATCCAACTATCATTGCACCACATAACATAGAACCTTGCCTTGTTTTATTTTTTCTCTGTTTCTTGGAGGACAGGATTCAAATCAAACTTTTGTTTTCTTTTGTGACAGAATAGAGTGATGAAAATATGGAATTTCAATCAAGAGGATCAGAATTTGAATGCTAGCACTGTCACTTATTACTTCTGCAATCTTAGACCTTGAATAATATTTCCCTAATGTATAAAAGTGGGAAATATTAATAGAATATTACCAGATAGCGAGAACTTCAAAAAAATACACTTTAATGGTACTATCACCAAAGAAACATTCTACTTCCTTCTGTATCCACTGCATTATGTAATCCTATCCTATCTAATAAAAGAGTAATATGCAAATTGACCATACCTCCCCTACACCCACAAGCCATGCCCACCAGCCACGCCCACCAGCCAATCAGGAGCGAATATGCAAATAAACCCAACCAAGATGGCTATGGCCACAGAGAGCAGGTGGGAGGCTTGGGTTTCCCTGGCAATGGAGGAAGCCAAGCTTTCCACCTGCCCTTGCAGGCCAAGGACTTCACTCAATGCTACAAAGTTTCAATTATAGAAGCTAAATAAAGCCCAACAGAAATGGCGGCAGCCACGGAGCTAGAAAGAGCAGAAGGCTAGGGTTGCCCCTGGCGATGGAGGAAGCCAAGCTTTCCACACACCCTGGCCGGCCCAGGCCTCTGCTTAAGGCTACAAAGTTCCAATTATAGAAGATACATAAATCCCAACAGAAATGGCTGCCACCATGGAGCGAACAGAAGGCTTGGCTCCACTCCAGGCTACAAAGTTTCAATTGTAGAAGATAAATAAATCCCAGGTCCCAAGGCCTCTGCTTGGGTCGCCGGGGGGCGTGGCTGGCCTGCAAACCACCACAGGCCCCTCGCCCAGGCTGCCCCACACCCCAAGGGAATCCCCACCCTGATCCGGGACACCCTTCAGGGCAAACCAGCTGGCCCCCACCCGTGCACCAGGCCTCTATCCTATCTAATAAAAGAGTAATATGCAGATTGACCATCACTCCAACACACAATATGGATGCCCCCATGTGGTCAAAGATCCTGCCCCCATGTGGACACAAGATGGCCATCACAAGATGGCCAGCAGGGGAGGGCAGTTGGGAGGAACCAGGCCTGCAAGGGAGGGCAGTTGTGAGCCATCAGGCCAGCAGGGGAGGGCAGTTGGGAGGGACCAGGCCTGCAAAGGAGGGCAGTTGGGGACGATCAAGCCTGCTGGGGAGGGCAGTTAGGGGTGACCTGGCTGACAGAGGAGGGAAGTTGGGGGTGACTAGGTCTGCAGGGTAGGGAAGTTGGGGGGTACCCAGGCCTGCAGGGGAGGGCAGTTAGGGGTGACCAGGCCTGCAGGGGCAAACAGGCTGGCAGGGGAGCAGTTAGGCATCAATCAGGCTGGCAGGGGAGTGGTTAGGGGTTGATCAGGCTTGCAGGCAGAAGCAGTTAGGGTCAATCAGGAAGGCAACTAGGCCAGCAGTTGGGAGCCAGCAGTCCTGGATTGTGAGAGGGATGTCCGACTGCCCGTTTAGGGGTCCCAGATTGGAGAGTGTGCAGTCTGGGCTGAGGGACACCCCCCCCGCCCCCCCCCCCCCCGCCCCCGTGCACAAATTTCATGCACCGGGCCTCTAGTATTAAAATAATACCTGATAGCAGGTAAGACTAAGCCTGATGTTATTATCTTAAATTTCATGCTTAGGATCCAGGATAACAGATAATAATTGGCATTTTCCTTGCCTTTCCCAATTAAGTAGGCATTTGATATATTCTCAAATAGGGAGAAACATTGTTGAAGAAAGTGTTCTTTAATTGTTAGATGTAATCACAATTTGAAATAACTTTGTTTTTTATAACCACTGAAGCAAATGTGAATATCTCTTTTATTGTGAAAAAAAGAAAAAGTGTGATTAAGAGAAATCCAAATGGTTTCTTTCTAGGGAAAAATGCTGCCTTCCATTCAGAAATAAGAGCATTTTTAAAATGTGCTTCCAATCTCCAGCTGTAGAATTATTGTGAGAATGAATTTATCTCCAAAGAAAATCTATTTTTAAGTACAATGGAAATAAATAATATAGTCTCAATAAGATAATGTATAAGAAAACTGCCATTTACTGAAGCTAGGATAAGATTCATGCATTCTTTTTATACTGTTCTAACTTTACAATCTAGGGTTTTTAAGTTTTAGTGTCAGTGAAAAATATCACTTTGAATTCTTTGAAAACTGGCTTTTTTTCATAGAATTTGATCTGATTTGCATTCCCAAACACTCATTGGTAAGACTAAGACAGTGTCTACAAATAAGACAACAATATTCTCTATGAAACAGTGACAAAGTTGTTGTCACAAAAAAATGATACTTATAAGCCATCTAAACTACTAGAATTAAACAAATTCTCCAGATCTTTTTGAAGTAAAGATTAAGACAGTGTCTAGACATCAGACAACCATCCTATCTAATAAAAGAGTAATATGCAAATTGACTGTACCTCCGCTACACCCACAAGCCATGCCCACAAGCCACGCCCACCAGCCAATCAGGAGCGAATATGCAAATAAACCCAACCAAGATGGCTACGGCCACAGAGAGCAGGAGGGAGGCTTGGGTTTCCCTGGCAATGGAGGAAGCCAAGCTTTCCACCTGCCCTAGGCCTCCACTCAAGGCTACAAAGTTTCAATGATAGAAGATACATAAACCCAAACAGAAATGGCGGCAGCCACGGAGCTAGAAAGAGCGGGAGGCTAGGGTTGCCCCCGGTGATGGAGGAAGCCAAGCTTCTGCAGCCCTGGCCAGCCAGGCCTCTGCTTAAGGCTACAAAGTTTCAATTATAGAAGATACAAAAATCCCAACAGAAATGGCTGCCACCTCAGAGCAAGCAGAAGGCTTGGCTCCGCTCCAGGCTACAAAGTTTCAAGTGTAGAAGATAAATAAACCCCAGATACCAGGGCTTCCGCTTGGGTCGCCAGGGGGCGTGGCCGGCCTGCAAACCACCACAGGCCCCTCGCCCAGGCCGCCTCACACCCCAAGGGAACCCCCACCCTGATCTGGGACACCCTTCAGGGCAAACCAGCTGGCCCCCACCTGTGCACCAGGCCTCTATCCTATCTAATAAAAGAGTGATATGCAGATTGACCATCACTCCAACACACAAGATGGCTGCCCCCATGTGGTCAAAGATCCCACCCCCATGTGGACACAAGATGGCCACCACAAGATGGCCAGCAAGGGAGGGCAGTTGGGAGGGACCAGGCCTACAAGGGAGGGCAGTTGTGGGCGGTGAAGCCAGCAGGGGAGGGCAGTTGGGGGCAAACAGGCTGGCAGGGGAGCAGTTAGGCATCCATCAGGCTGGCAGGGGAGTGGTTAGGGGGTGATCAGGCTGGCAGACAGAAGCGGTTAGGGGCAATCAGGAAGGCAGGCAGGCGAGCAGTTGGGAGCCAGAAGTCCTGGTTTGTGAGAGGGATGTCCGACTGCCCATTTAGGCCCGATCCCTAAACGGGCAGTCAGACATCCCTTAAGGGGTCCCAGATTGGAGAGAGTTCAGGCTGGGCTGAGGGATACCCCCTCCCCGGTGCACGAATTTTGTGCACTGGGCCTCTAGTATTCCTATGAAAACAGTGACAACATTATTGTTACAATAAACATCATGGCACTTATAAGCAATGTAAATTACTAGAAGAAAATATATTCTCCAGATTTTTTGAAGTAAAGATAAGGAGAAAAGTTTTTTTTTTTAATTGCATGTGTTAGGTTAGTAACAACACGTATTATTTTCAGAGGAGTTTAAGTAATTAATCTCATTAATATTACTTATTTTCCAGGTTATCACGCATTTTCCTTACCCTCCCCAATTAAAAAACAACACAAACACTGCATGTTAAATGTGTATTAGTATGCATCAGAATAGTAATTCACTAATATGTCTCAGGAAAAAATACTTCTGAGATTTTCATAAGACTGTTACAGAAAACTGGAGAAGAACCAAGCAATACTTAGAGAGATGGAGTTACATTTATTACACATGGGTCCAGAGGAATATGTGTCTCAAATTCTGGGCCCCAACATGGAGGAACTTTCCCTATTTATATGTTTTTACCTTCTTTGTCTCCCAAATATGGGGTTTCCAGCCCCTTTTGCAAGTTCTTAAAGAAGCCCCTATGTGCTGGGGCCTTGAGACTTCAACCAAAGGCCTGGCCTGGTGCCAGCACTGATAATTTTGTCCGGGGAAGGTTTAATGGCCTCTCTGAAGTGGGAGTAGTCTTATTTTCCTTATTATTTAAGCAAGCAAGCATTTACAGAAGCCAAATAGCAGGGTTAAAATTTCAAACAGCAGTTTTTATATAAGATGGATGCTTCAAGACTAAATGAAAGAGAACACTTGCTATTGTGTTTAGCATTGATGGTATTATTATTTAATGTCCATCTCCAATTTAATTCAAAATTAAACCTAAACATAGTATCTTATAGATATTTAATTATATTTATTTTTCAAATTTGGTAAGTTAATGAGAAAAGCCAAATACATCATGATTCCTATTTTCTAGGGTATACCTATTTCTTCATTTCCTTTGTAACTAAGCTGTGCATAAATATAGTTATCTTGTTATCAGGGATTTAAACAATAACCATCATATATAATAAAGAGCTAATATGCTAATTAGACCGAATAGCAGAATGACTGTCCAGATGACCTTCCAGACAAAGCCGGGGCTGCGAGGGCCTAGGCAGCCAGGGCTTCGAGGGCTGAGACCCTTGCATGAGTTTCTTGTATCAGGACTCTAGTATATGATAAACAAACAAAGGCATTTTCTGATGAATCATTTATACTAGTATCATGTCATTGTGGGAGGAATGAATGATAGTTCCCCAAAGAAGTTCACATCCTAATCTCCAGACCTGTGAACATGGTACCTAAAATGTAAAACAACTTTTCAGATGTGGTTACATCAATTATCTTGAGATAAGGGATTATCCTGGGTTATCCAAATGGGCCCATGTAATTACAAGCATCCTTCTAGGAAGAAGGCAGGAGGTCAGAGAAGATAGAAAATGCTATGCTATTGGCTTGGAAGGTGGAAAAAGAAGCCACAAGCCAAAGAATATGCATGTCCTCTAGAACCTGGAGAAAACAAGGAAATAGATCTTCCTGGAAGCCTCAAGAAGAATGCAGCCCTGCCAACACCTTGATTTTAGGCATCGGACCTCCAAAATTATAAGATAATATTTATGTTTAAGTTTGTGGTAATTTTTATAGCAGTAATAGGAAACTAACACAGTTAATTTAACATTTTGTTATTTATTTTTATTAGTTTGTTTTTATAATTTATAAGTAGGAAACTAGGAATGCATGTCTTTTATAAAATATATGCTTTTAGAAGACTAAAAATTGGGGGGAAATACTTTGGCCAATATTAACAAAGAATTAGGTATTATTTATTCATTTGGTAAAATTCATTTATTCATTTAATGTTTTAACCTGTTTTTTTAATGCAGAATTTCATTTACATCAATAATTATTTTTAAATGCCATGAAATTATAGCCCAGTGCTCACTAGTAGAGGTTCATGGGCAAGAATCTGTGCCCTGGAATAGAGAGGACCAGATATAATTCAACCTTTGCCTAAATACTATATGTGAGGCATTTGGGCAATAAAATATCCCTCAATCCCTTAATATGTCCATTCAAATGTAAAATGAAGATAATACTCCCTAGGGTATTTTAAGGATTAAATTAAATAACACTATAAACCCTTTTTAAAAAGGCTTGCCATATGAGTAGGAGCTCAATAAATATCAAGGATGATAATGTTGATGATGAAAATGTTAAAAACAAGACAATAAGCCCTAAATGGAGTCAGTTATGCTAAGCCCCATGTCACCAAACCTAATTACAGTTTGGCTCTCTCAGAAATGGAACTTTAAACCAGCCAGTCAGGAATCACCTGATCAGCATTTGTAGGCTATATGCTTATAACTATAAAGGCTACAAGGACTATCAAGGAGATGGTGAGGCCAATTCCCAAAGGATTTATGGCTTAGAAACCAAAGACAAGCTCAATCCAACATAGTGACTGATTTTACTTAATGGTAACCCCTAGTCTCATTATATGCTCATTTTAATACATTAGCATCCCACAGGACACACCCCGTGACACCATGATTAGAAATGAAAAGTCCATATAAAGATACAACATGGCCAACTGTGCTCTTCTGAAAGGTCTCCACCCTTTTCCTGGGAAAAATTCTGAATATTCCTTTCCCTTATGTAATGCCTCCCCTGCCCCCAATTAAATAAGCCTTAATAAAGAAAAAAAATGCTAAAAGGGGGGCTTCTCTGCCTGTGGAATAGCTACTCTCTGACTTACTGCTTCACTAATAAACTCCCTTTCATTTTAAACTTTATGCTGGCTTGTGTTTGAATTCTTTCCTGCATGAAGCCAAGATCCAACAATGGGTCATAGATCTTTGGATCCCCAGATCCCCAGAAGGCCTGCATCAATGCCATCCCCAATAAGGAAAGTAACCTTGCAATAACCAATCCCTTCTTCTGCCTAAAATAACTTCCATATTCCTGCTCACTTCTATCTACACCAGTGGTTGGCAAACTCATTAGTTAACAGAGCCAAATATCAACATTACAACGATTGAAATTTTTTTTGAGAGCCAAATTTTTTAAACTTAAACTTCTTCTAATGTCACTTCTTCAAAATAGACTCACCCAGGCCATGGTATTTTGTAGAAGAGCCACACTCAAGGGGCCAAAGAGCCACAGTGGCTCACAGGCCGTGGTTTGCCAACCACTGATCTACACAATCTCTTGTTTTATATGGCTCCTTGGTTCTTCTGCTAGATTTAATGGCACCCAACTTATGAATCATTTAAAGAAGCCAATAATATCTTTAAAATTTCCTCATTTGAATTTTGTTTTTTAACACATATGATGAGGAGGTGGATAATAAAGGTGGTGATGATTTCCTGCTATTAATACTGACAAGAAGACTAACATTGAAATTTTACAAAGGTTGTGAAACAGGAATTTGGGGGGGTGAAAAAGACATGTTTTAGGAAATTTTGGAAATTAAGGGGATCATGGAGGAAACACAGGGCTGCAGAGCAGCAGAAGGTATATTTCCATAGAATAGGGAAGCTGAGGAGCTGCAACAGGTACATTTCCATAGAATGAGGGAGCTGGGAACAGCAAAAGGTCTATATTTACAAAATAAAGAGAAGGAAGCCCTTCACCCAGAAGGAGAAGAAGACAGCCCAAAGGGAATAGAAAAACAATAAGGAAGGATGTGGGGAGAACTTCACATGTCCCATGTGAGGTTGACCTTTGAGCCTAGGAGTTACTATAGTGACCAGTCTAAGCTAAGGGAATAGTGACCAATCAGAGGGGATATCAAGGCACCAGGATCTGCAGCCTTTATAAGCCCTATGGGAAAAGGAACTCTGTGGGACCCTTTCCCCCTCCCCATGTGGAAGTCCATTCTGTGGGACTCTTTCCCTCTGTCCATGGATTCATTCTTTGACTCGATGGACAAAGAATTCAGGTTCTAGTCCAAAAATTCCATTTTAGTTTCATTTAAAGATTTGGAGAATCTAATATGTAAAGACAACATTTTCAAAATATCAGTAATGCCAGTATATAAGTGGCTCAGTTTCTGTGTACAGTGGCAATGACAGAAGGTGTCATTAAAACTTTAAATCATTAAAGTTTCCAATAAATACTTTTCATTTTAATATTTTCTTAAGTGTTTTATAAAATGTTTTGCTGTAGCAAACTCTAAAATTTATATTTCAGCTCTAGTCACTGATCCATCAAAACACTTAAAACTCAAATTCTGTTAAGCATCTATGCTTGGCATTTTCTTTCAAGGGGAAATTACAAGTAATCAGTTGTGATGGCCTAAGGGAATTTCCAAGGAAAAGAGCTATCCCAATATCTGACTTCTAGGCTTTAACCTCCTAATTCATTATGAATATGCATTTCTCTTTTTATAAAATAAAATGAGTATTTAAAAAAACACTGTGGGTATAATCCTTTAATACAATCTATTTCCTAAAGAGTTATGTTTCATTTTGGCCTCGTTTTTTAGGAAAACAATAAGCAAGATGCATAATAGTTACTTTACATCATTCGTTATTTTTCCTGTTTTTTTATTCTTTTATTTATACTTACTAGTACTTATTATAAGTCGAAACTATTAAAGTAGTAATTGAGTTTAAATTTAATCTAACGAAGTTGTATAAGATGTTTTACCTAAAGAAAATCATAAAGGCACATGAAATAATACTTTTAATTCTAATTGAATTGATTTGTTAAACTAACCCAAGTGAGGAATCCTACATAATAAAGAGGTAATATGCAAATTGACCATCACTCCAACACACAAGATGGCCACCCCCATGTGGACACAAGATGGCTGACACAAGATGGCCAGCAGGGAAGGGCAGTTGTGGGCGATCAGGTCAGCAGGGGAGGGCAGTTGGGAGGGACCAGGTCTGCAAGGGAGGGCAGTTGGGGCAATCAGGCCAGCAGGGGAGGCCAGTTGAGGGGGACCAGGCCTGCAGGGGAGGGCAATTGGGAGGGACCAGGCCTCAGAGAGGGAAGTTGACAGCGGGGAGACCAGGCCTGCAGGGGAGCACAGTTGAGAGCAACCAGGCCTGCAGGGGAGGGCAGTTGGGGGGGACCAGGCTGGCAGGGGAGGGAAGTTAGGGGTGACCGGGCCTGCAGGGGAGGGCAGTTGGGGAGACCAGGCTAGCAAGGGAGGACAGTTAGGGTCGACCAGGCTGGCAGGGGAGGGCAGTTGTGGATGATCAGGCAGCAGTGGAGGGCTGTTGGGAGGGACCAGCCCTGCAAGGAGGGCAGTTGGGGGTGATCAGGCCTGCAGGGGAGGGCAGTTAGGGGTGACCAGGCCTGTAGGGGAGGGCAGTTGTGGGGGACCAGGCCTGCAGGGGAGGGCAGTTGGAGGCAACCAAGCCATCAGGGGAGGGCAGTTGGGGGGACCAGGCTGGCAAGGGAGGGAAGTTACAGGTGACCGGGCCAGCAGGGGCGGAGTTTTAGACAATACTTATGCCTGGGTCCCTTCCCCAGAGACTGATTTAATTGGCATTTTTGGTCTTCAAAATAATGACTTGTTTCCACCTATTTCTAGGTTTAAGGTGAAAATCTGTTACAGTGGGTTTTTGTGAACCAAATTTAGTATTACAAGTAAATACAATTTATACCTTTAATATTACATTTAATAGTAAGAATGATTATTATTATGCCATATGGTTATTAAGTACAAGGAGTAATTATAAAAAATTGAATGAAATTATATGGTTTTCATATCACAAAGCTACTTTCTCTCTGGGATATCTTGAATCTCTAAGCTGTTGTGTACCCAGGGTTATCTTTTGGCTACATTGATGATGTCATAGGTTTGGGAGCACATTATGGAGTGAACTTTGGTCATTTGGCTTTGTACTAGCATTTTCCTACTTCAAATCAATACAGAAGAGTTAAGAGATGAGTAACAACACAACACAGTAGGGAACACAGGAGAGAAAAAGAAGAAAGCAAAAGGAAAAGGAAAGATGGGAAGTAAGAGAAGATGACAGAGAAGAGACCAAAGGGAACAGAAATGATAACTTTCCTGGACTGGTTGAATTGATAATAATTATGAATTGGCTGAATTCAGTAATACAAAGAAAGTTTGGTTTTTGTAGGAAAACTGCCTTTCAGTGAAAAAAAGACAATGAGAACTTATAAATTCCATATTGCAAGGCTCATTAATGTGAGCCTGGGCTATATGATCTACTTCAGCCAATGGGATACACATGGATGTGATATTACCACACTGAGTAGAAGCTTGAATGAGAATGAGTGGACTGGCCCAGGCCACTTTTTCAGGCCTCCATGGGGACTGCCCAAGTTTTAGGGTGAGGAGACATGGGGAACAGAGCCCTCCCCAATTGATGCAAGCTAAACAGAGCCAAGCAGAACTGCAGCTGACTCACAACCATAAATAATAGTCATTTACTGTTGCAAGTAATGGAATGTTGAGGGTTGTTTGGTGCCATAATGAAAACTCATTAATACTTATATTGTCTGGGGTACTCATTTATTAAAGTGGAAATGTGGAGGCTTTCTTCATAGCAGGGACAAGAGAGTAAGTATACTGCTGGAATATATGATTTTCTTACATACCTCATAGTACTTCCATGGGCAGTAATAAACATTAAAAATTATCATAATTTAATACAATCAGAAGATTATAACACACAGGAATGAAGATTTGTGTCAATCTGTAAGTTAAAAAAAAATGATAGTGTCTGTGGCTATACTGTCAAAATGAAAAGAGACACTAAATAAACAGTAGAAGAGAAAAAAATAACAAATATCAACTATGGTTTTGTGACCACTTGCAGAAATAAAATCTATAGCAGTTATGCATATATATTGGCACATGTTGTAGTCTTCCCCCATCTTCCCTTAAGAATTTACCTAAAGTGGGAAGGTGGTTAAAGATGCAATTATATCTTTAAGTTACAGGGTAACAAAGGGTATCATTAACAAGAGAAGAATAAATGTCATTACAAGATGAAACAGACGGGAGTTCATTTTCCCATTTTTGTGTTAAGAATATTTTGTTTGTATGAATAACAGTGTGTTATCTTTAGTGGTAATGTGTTATTAATGCTATTGCCTGTAAGTTTAAATATAGTTAGAAGGGTATGTGTGGATTTTCAGTAACCAGATTTGCGGGGAGAGGATGGTGCCGGCAGGTTCAGCTCCCAGTATTGGATCCTGAGAAGGAGATTAATCTACAGAAACTTTATTGGGTAGTGTTCTTGCAATCAATACTCCTGTGAGGAAAGAAAAAGAAGCTGAGGGAGAAAAAGAACTTCAATACAGTCTCAGAAGCCTCAGCTGATCCAGCAGGAGGTTCTGAAATGAAATGAGTGTGGAATTGGAAGTTACCTGTTTGCTCCCCTCTATTCCATATATAAATGTTAGTTTATCCAATAATTCTTCTAGACAACTTCCTCAGATCTAACTTAGTTCTAATTCTTTAAACAGGCACTTGATAGCTTTTATTTATTTTATTATTATTTTTTGGCAATAGTTTTTGTGGTTTTTTTTTTAATTTGGCAGCTATTAAGGCATAATTTTATATACTTGGAATTTGTTCCTTTGTCAGAAAATTTAAAAGCATACATACAGTTATTTGAGCAAAACATTTTGCAAAGGTGTGTGAGAAGCCTATAACGTTTTATCATCTCTATGCCTTTATGTTTTACATTTTTAAAATAAGCATATATTTACAATTTTTAAAAAGATGAAGGACTTTCTACAGAAAAAAAGGAGTAAAATATTTATCTGATTTTTTCTTATCTGTTTTTTAACCAGTTTCCAATCTTCAAACGGTTTGCTAGTTTTCCATGAACCTTTTGAGCCACGTTGTAAGATGAAAACAAATGTAGCATCTGATTTAAAATTGATTTGGCAATATTGGCTTGATGTATTTTTTACAGCTTTCTACTAAAATAAACATTAAGGCAAAGAAAAGTTGAAAACCTATAACACCACTAAAAATGTAGTCACTGTGTTTTAAATATGTAAGGTTTTCTCTGAAATATGGACTCGTCACAGAATTGAGAAACATCACTACTGATGAACATATGCTATACTCATGTAATAGTAAAGCACATACTTCATCATGCCTGCCTAATACTCATCCTGCTTTACAAACTTGAGGTTTTTCTTCCAATCAGAAAACAGAGTAATCCTCTCCTACTGTGTAGGTCCTATTGTTTACATGTTATTTCCAGGCTGTCTGATGCAGCCTAAATACTATTTCCATACATCAGTCTCTGATAATGATTTTATGCATTAACACCCAGAAAGAGACTAGGACCACACACACAATTTGTTTCTAAGTAAACAGGTACCTATATGTTGTTGCATGCTTGCAGATTGTTGCAAACTTGTAGTTTCATTCCCATGTGTATAAAGCACAGTAAGTGTCAGAGATACAACATATCCCCAGGGACAATGCATGCTGGAGAGCAGTTGTAATGCTTCTCATGTTTGTGGAAGTGATGGTAAGAAAATATTGCTTTTCTGTTCGCTAGAGCCAAGTCAACTACATCCTGCCATTTTCTGGAATGGAAATAACAGCTATGCACATTTACTTTGCTATTTTCTTTGCAGTGAAATAAAGGGAATGTATATCTTTGGCTTATTGGCAAACACTTTTCTAGACAGATGTATCCTCATTAATAGATAGGTCAACATAAATAAACTACATAAGTGGCTTATTAAAATTTCAAAACAAAAGGAAAAGAACATCTTATATCTTAAATCTAATTACCTTAAATCTAAAAATAATGTGTTATATTTATAGGTTTATATGTCTGTTATATTTACATATTTATATATTTTATTTTATATGTAATATATGTCACCTATAATTTATATGTATATACTATTTATTATAAAGTCCAGATTAATACTTTAGAAACTCGTTGACATTTTCAATGTATTTAAGAGGAGAAAATACAGAACCTTTATGAAACAAGAGAGCAAATTGTGAGGTCAACATGACTTTAAAATTGAGACAGAGATGAGAAGATTCCGAGAGACAGAAAGTGCTTATTGAAATTCATTGAATATGGTTATATTAAAAATACATCGCATAAAAGGAAGAGAAAAACTAAATTCCAGATGACAATATAGCAAATATTTTTTTGATTTTTAAGAAAAATTTTGTAACTCTATAATTTTAGACCATGTTTTTTGTCCAATAGTAATCATAGGAAAGCAACAAAAGCATTGTACCTAGAAGACCCCAAAATATTAGTAGGTCTCCCATTCCCTCTCAGAGAAAAAGTTTTTGAAGACATGTCCATAATACATCTGAAATATATACCAAAATTTGAAAAGTAATAATTAAAAATTAAGAAAGATACTTGTTTTGTCTCCTATAGAATCATGAAAAATATACCCTGAATTGAACTGGAAGCTGTCAAACAATTCTCATTCATTCACTGATAGCCTCAGTTAAATGCAGTTTTTCATTGTCTTCACTCTGCATGCATTGGCTGGCAAAATAAAGATCCATCTTTCATTCTCAGATGAAATGTAGTTAGGGAAGACACAAAAAGTAAGCCGATTTTTAAAAATATGGAAATTATATTATATGTAAGCCATTGATTGTCCTAGACCAGCCGTGGGCAAACTATGGCCCGCGGGCCAGATCCGGCCCATTCGGCTGTTCTATCCAGCCCGCCAAGCTGAAAGAGCAGAGGGTTCTCTTGCTCTCCCCTCCGCTCCTTCACCAGCAGCAGTGTTAACATGGCAACGTCGGGAAACACGGCCGCAGCTCCTTCTTCTGAGTGGGCGGATATAAATCCGCGGGCATTACAAGGAGCCTATGGAAGATTGAGAGGTTGTTCCTTCAATTGTTGTAGAAGGAACAACCTCTCAATCTTCCAGAGGCTCCTTGTAATGCCCGCGGACGCGTCCCCCGACATCACCCTGGGAATGCATAGACACGTTATCGTGGTGATGTAGGGAGACACGCCCCTGGAGAGCACAGTATCAGAGCATTAGCTAAAAAGGAGACCAACAACACTGTTCCCACTGAAGTTGATGTTTTAAAGACCAAAAACCTTTCAACCCAGTCTACATTGCCATCTACATCTACATCCCGGGCATAATTTGGAAGTTGCACTAAAGAAAATGTTTAATTTACTGTTTACACATTTTGTTCTTTTCTATTTGTTTTAGTTTTAAATTATTTTATTATATTTAAGTTTAATTTGAAAGGCTTTTGTACCTTTCCTTTGTTAGGCAATTTTATTTTGCCTTTGCCATCTTCAATATAAGGTATGTTATTGTGCTATGATTCCTCCATTTTTTGAAGTTTCAAATTATAATAATTAGTGTTTACATTCTTCTTGTTAAAATGTTTGAAATGAATAAAACTATTGAAATAAAAAAAAAAGACCGTACCCTTTTATGTAACGATGTTTACTTTGAATTTATATTAGTTCACACAAACACTCCATCCATGCTTTTGTTCCGGCCCTCCGGTCCAGTTTAAGAACCCATTGTGGCCCTCGAGTCAAAAAGTTTGCCCACCCCTGCCCTAGACCTAGCCTATTTGCCTCAGTGGATAGAACATTGGCCCTACCTCCTTTGCAGGTTCAATCCCTGTGAGAGAAGCAACCAATGGATGTGCATCTCTCACATCAATGTCTCTCTCTCTCTCTCTCTCTCTCTCTCTCTCTCTCTCTCTCTCAATCCCCTCCCTTCCACTCCCTCTAAAAGTGGGTCTAAATATCCTCAGATGTGGATTAACAACAACAACAACAACAAAAGGAGTGATGGGTGTTATGAAAGGAAGAAAGCCTAATTTGAAGGAGGGGATGTATCAGAAGACATGTGGTGGGTAAATTGCAATGTAAATAGCAAGAAATCACAACTGTTTGAACATTCAAAGACATACAGGTAAAATAAAGAAAGACTTTAAATTCTTATATTATTAGTTATTATTGCCAGTATTACTACTACGTTATTATTACTTCAGGTCCTGCTGCTGCTGACACTGTTCCTAATGATATAAATACAATTTATGAAGTAATACATATGCTCTCAAGCACTGGAATACATGCTTTACATATTTAATACAATAATCTCATGAAGTTGTGACTATTATTATACCCATTTTAAAGATGTGAAAACTATGACTGAGATTTTTAGCAACTTACCCAAATACTCTCTTATCTTTCACAATGCCATATTGATCGAAGATTACAATCAAAGCAATCTTTTTATGACTTTAAAAATTTCATTAAATTAAACTTAAGAAATTTCTTTAGAACGCATTTGCTTAAAGAAGCATTGACTAACAGATTTATATTTCTTTAAATATATTTACACTGACTTAAGTTAAGACACCCATACCATTAGAAAGGTAAATATACCCAAATGCTAATTAATGTCATAAGACTAAAGTGAGTTTTAGATAATACCAAATACAATGTGTTACTAAGTTTTTAGGGTTATATATTTTATAATGAAAAACAAAAAGTAAGCTAGTAAAGCAGAAACACTGACTATAACCCAAAGGTCTAAAAAATCCCACAAAATATTTACAACTGATACATAAAACATCTTAGAAAATGCCACCGCTGGCCTTTGGTCAATTTTGCTTTGCAGTGCAGAATAGTAATAATGAAGTACAACTTCAATCAGTAGAGGAAAAGTTATTTTCATTTTGTGATCAGATTAAATATTGGGATCAATTTTTGAAATCTCACATTGATGGTTAAATTCCAAGGACAGCTTTGGCAGTCAAAATGTTTCAGAAATATCTCGCAAAGGAATTAGGATTCTCTGAGCAGTGACTGACAATAAGGGATGCTTGTAGGCAGTTTGCCCATTTTGAAGGACACCCTCAGCCCAGATTCCCTTGGATCCTTAGCACATCTGTGTATCTCTCCCTGGTTTCAGCTTCCAAAACTCTGTTCTGCAGAATTCCCTTGGGCTACAGGAGCTGCTCTGTCTTCAGGCTAAGAGACATACAAGTGCCTGGGAGTTTATATCTGTTGCACCCACCTGGGAGACCCTACGCCAGTTATAGACTGAACTGGGAGTGAAGAAAGCCCATCTTCTAAGGTTTCAGACAGCGTGTAATATGCATGTTACCGTTAGTTTGTGTATTCATCAACTTATTTTCTTCATAGCACTTATAATCTGTAATTATTTTTTTAACTATTTTTAGTTAACTATTGCTTTACTATTTTGCTTCCTTAACTAAGAATATAAGGCACACAATAAATATTTACTCCTAACCTCATTAATCTGTTTGTTCATTTGGGCAATGATTTACTGAACTGGTATGGATTAAGAGACTACCCTGTGTCGCACTGTTTAGTATGAATCTAGGTAACAGAAAAGCACTTTGAACATAGAAACACTGTCAAATGTTAGCCATAGTGCTCCAGCCTCCATTGCCTGACTAGAGAGAATCGGGACCTATTATTTTACTGATAAGGCAATTCATACACAAACTCTCTAATCTATAAATATAGATTTCTGAGATTCTGAGGACTATCTTTTATGTTTTATTTCTTAAAGTGCACAAAATAATAGATATGGCACATACCTGTGTTGAATGAAAAAAATAAGTATACATGTTCCTATACCCATGTTAGAATAATATATTGAATGAATTTACAGTGGAAAAGGTATTGTAACAATACCAACTACTATATTTGATAGATGAAGAAGCTAAAGCCCAGGATGTGACTTACTTATTCCCTTAATACAGGT
This sequence comes from Plecotus auritus, assembly GCF_963455305.1. Classification (NCBI taxonomy): domain Eukaryota; kingdom Metazoa; phylum Chordata; class Mammalia; order Chiroptera; family Vespertilionidae; genus Plecotus; species Plecotus auritus. The sequence continues at coordinate 139,934,935 of NC_137775.1, read as the reverse complement.
CTTTGCCAACAACAAGAAGGCAGGGCATTATCACTTCCAGACAGAAGCTCCTATCTCTTGGGGTTTTTATTAAATTTGTTTTGTTTTGTTTGTTTTTTGTTAATCCTTACCTGAGGCTATTTTATCCATTGATTTTTAGAGAGTGGAAAGGAGGAGGGAGGAGGGAGGAGGGAGGGGGGAGGGAGAGGGAGAGGGAGAGAGAGAGAGAAAGAAATATCAATGTGAGAGAGACACATCAATTGATGGCCTTCCACACTGCCCCACCAAGGTAGGGATTGAGCCTGCAACCTAAGGATGTGTCCTTGACTGGAATCTAACTGGTAACCCTTCAGTCAGCTAGGCCAAACTGGCTAGGGCTATCTTGTTTTGTTTGTTTTTTTAATCTTATATTTCAAAGGTCTTCCCCATTTATGAAAAAGGAATGAAATAAAAATCAAAACCCTGCCACTGTCAAAGTATTATATATATATATATATATATATATATATATATATATATATATATATGAAGAGGTAATATGCAAATTAGCTGGGATGCCATAACAGTCACGACTGGCTCAGGAGAAGGTTGTGTGCACAGATGGGCGGGAGGGGACTGCTTGGGCTGTGAGGCTAGCCATGGATGGCGCAGTCCCAGAGCGGAGGCAGGGGGGCATGCCCAAGCCACTGCCACCGCCTGGCCCCAGATGGCCCGCCTCTGCACATGAGCTGCAGAGGAAACACCTTTTCTGATCACTCATTGGCTAAGCTCGCCCTATGCACTTATGGTGTTCTTGATAACTTGGGTAATGAGAATCCAAGAAGGTGATCTAGGGTTTTTCCACCTCACTCCTGGAGGAAAAAATGAAGGCCCGCTGCTGAAGCGGCTAAGAAATGTCATATCCTGCCCTAGCCGGTTTGGCTCAGTGGATAGAGCCTTGGCCTGTGGACTGCAGGGTCTGGATTCAATTCTGATCAAGGGCATGTATCTAGGTTACAGATTCCTCCCTGGCTGGGGCCTAGGTCAGGGCTCAGGCAGGAGGCAACCAATCGAAGTGTCCCTCTCACATTGATGTTTCTCTCTGTCTTTCCCTCTCTCTTCCATGCTTTCTAAAAATCAATGGAAAAAATATCCTCAGGTGAGGATTTAAAAAAAAAAGAAAGAAATGTCATATCCTATGAAAGACACATCTTGAAAATGCCTAAAGAAAGTTGTCATTTTTTTCATGGTGAAGGGACTGGAGTCCATGTTGATGAAAACATCTTGTCAGCTGGCAGTGGCAGCAGCAGCAGGGTGATGGGGGTGGCACCTTCCCCTGATCAGCTCGCAGAGGGAGGCCAGACTGCAGGGGAGTGGGCCTAAGCCATCAGTAGGACATCCCCTGAGGGCTCCCGGACTGTGAGAGGGGGCAGGCTAGGCTGAGGGACCCCCCCCCCCCCAGTGCACGAATTTCATGCACCAGGCCTCTAGTTTTCAAATGTTTAAAACAGAATTCTCCTGTCTCTCCCTCTCCCTTCCTCTCTGAAATCAATAAAAATATATATATAAAAAAAAACAGAATTCTCATAAAAATGGATAGTGAGGTTAAAGCAAACTTTTATGTAACTCGGTGATATGCAACAAAAAAACTAATTCAGTTCAAAAAGTTGAAAAGATTAATTTTATATTGGGGGGGATATTAAAATACAAGTTAGACACAAAACACATAAATGTCCTACAGGGCCAAAAAACACACACAAAAAAGCTTAATTTGAGAAATTATTTTCTCCAGAATAGTAAGGAAAATAAATGTACTTTATTTATAAATTTACCTCTAATGTTACAGAGTATCAGTAATGTGTATTTAGTCAAAGAAAATATGCATAATCAATAGTAAATAGCAAGTTAATTTCCCTAGGGTCAGATGACCTCTAGGTGGGTTAGGCATCGCTCATGATTAACCAGTTAACTTCCACTCATCCAAAATGGAAACCATCACCACACGCCACAATATTTTGAATTTAATTTTAAAAAATCAATTTGCAATCAATATTATAAAAATAAATATATTTACTCACAATTCGGGTGTTCTTGAATATTTTCAGCTGAAAATTCTCACAAAAAATGATTTTAAATTTGGTCAGGGTTGCCACTTAGGGAAAACATTTTTTTTAATAGAAGCATGTGGCATGTGGGGAAAGTCTGCCACTTGTGTCTACAGATGCTTATGGCATACAATGGGTTAAATTAAGAAGTCATCCATATCTTTTCAACTTCCAAACTTTGGATAAATATATTTAACTCAAACTAGTTCTGTCCTTATTAACTAACAAAATCACACCAATCACATTTGTTTGTCATGATTCATTCATCTTAAACCAACTTCCTCTAACACTAAAAATAGAAAAAATAAAATTTTAGCAATGATTCCATAGGCACCAAATATAAAACTTTTCCAAAAGTCTTTATTCTTTTTAAATGTTCAACCATTTGATAGTGTTCCCTATTTCCTTTCTGAAATCCCTTCTTTTACCTTTTTTGCAGCATTGCACAAACCATCTTTTTTCCTTTTGTGATTCTCTGCTAACACTATGTTTTTCTCATTCCTTTTATTGTACTCAGCTACCCCCGTAAATTTAGCATTCCAAAACTTGGGCCTCCATATTAACATCTGTGTTCTCTATATAAGCACTTATTAGCAATTTTTATTAAATAAAAATTAAATTTAAAATTATATATGTATTCTCAATAAAGTATTATTTGTATTAAAAATAAGGCCTATTAATTAATACTAGTAACTGACAGCTGGATATTCTTAATGGCTACAATTACTTATAGCTCAAAGTATTTAAAGCTAGAATTCACACTACCCACACTTTTCCTGTTTTGTGGTAAATTTTACTGCCATTCTCCCAACTACAGGAGTTTAAAAATTTACTTACCTCTTTTTCTTCCTTTATTTCCTACATCCAGTAGTTAGATAAAACCTAGTAGATAAATACTGTTTGTAATGTCTCTTACATCATTTTTATTCCCTCTACCAATAGACAGGCTAATCTCTTTCTACTTCCCACCCAACTATGACCCAGATTGTTGGCTTGTTTAATTGAAGACAGACTCATTATTTCTGATCTAGCCAGATTAAACAGTGTAAAATGTGACTTCTACAGTGCCTTCTGTTTATAGTTTTCTTAGGCTCCTTACTGATAAGATGATAAAAAATATATATATACTCCTTGAGTTTTTTTTGAGGTTTTTTTGTTTGTTTCTTTTACATATATATTTTATTGATTTCAGAGAGAAAGGGAGAGGGAGGGAGAGATAAAAACATCAATGATGAGGATCATTGATTGGCTGCTCGACTGCATTTCCCCTATGGGGGATCAAGCCCGTAACCCCGGCATGTGCCCTGACTGGGAAATGAACCATGGTTCATAGGTCAATTTTCAACCATTGAGCCACACTGGCCATACCTCCTTGAGTTTTAAGGCTATCCATGATTTTGCCCTGACCTACCTATATTTATGACATTAATTTCATCTCCTTAATACATTATAATTGTTTATTCATCCACTATCCCTCTCCTCCCCAATGACTCAGCTCATGTTTTCTTAACATCCACCCTGAGCATGCCTACTTCCTCCTCTACATATGTACATTTAGGAGGCAGACCCACATCAAGAGAACACACCTTCAAAAAGCCCTGTCTTCTTTGGCACCAGTATCCAGTGATCAGTGTATTGCAGCAAGTGATTGATAGTTATAACTCAATCATTTGATCACCCACTTATTCCTTCAATAGATATTTTTAAAGCCTACTTTATGTGCTGCAAATAGTGAATGGAAGAGATAATGTTCTATCTTCATGGAGCTTATATTAACAATAAAGAATAAAATAATATTTCAAATTGTATTAACTAAGCTCCATGTATAAATTAACAACAACAAACAGATAATTGGGGAATGAGAGACATTTAAGCTTAAACCTGAAAAATAGGAAGAATCAGACTGTGCACATGATGAGGTGGGACAGACAAGACCTAGATTAGTGGCAGGGCTGGATGGGGGAGATCAGTGCTAGGATTTTCATTGTAATTTGAAGAAAGAGTTGATGGGTTTTTCAGATGGATTAGGCTAGAGTCAGAGGTAAAGAAAGGGAAGTTACAAAAAAGATTTTGTTATTTTTTGTGGGTTTTTTTTGTTTGTTTTGTTTTTATTTGAGGAGTTAGTAGAATAAAAACCCAACTGAAAGAGGTGGAAAAGACTGAAAGAAGGGCAGTTGTGTTGGGTGGGGGAGGGAATCACAAATTCTGTTCAGAAAATATCTACTTAAATATTCCTATTATACATCTAAACTGGATTGAGAGTTAGTCAGGTTGTATGAGTGGAGATAAAAGCAGAGATTTTGGTTGGACATAACAATTTGGGAGTCGGCATGTTGATGAGATCCTCCCAACACTCCAAGGTTCAGAGGAAGAACCAGAAAGAGAAGCTGGGAAGTTTCTATAATAATAAAAGCGTAATATGCTAATTAGACAGGATGTCCTTCCAGACGTCCTTCCGGATGACCTTCCAGATGAAGCTGGGCTGCAAGGGAAGCCTGGGTCCCAGGTGCCAGATGGAAGCCGGTGCCGGTAGCCTGGGGAAGGCCTACTCTTGCATAAATTTCATGCTTCGGGCCTCTAGTATGAGTATAAAGAGCATTGTATTGGAAGCCAACTGAAAGCTTTTCAAGAAAGAGAAGCATAGAATTGTTTCAAATGCTACTACATCAAGATGTAGCATTTAAGATGATGACTAACATAATATTGATGGCTAGAAGTCCCTCTAATCTACAATGCCCCCTGCCCTATAGTGCCTTTCACAGAGAAGGCATCAAGCAAGTCATTAGCTGTTTCCTTTGTCACTGCCACATTATATTGTAACATAAATTTATAGTGACAAGTTTCCTAGTAAAAGTGCAGTCCTGGCTTTTGTCAAGAGTAAATTGGAGGCACTACATCCACTATTTGCTCTAAAAGTTCTTCAATTAGTATCAATCCTTCGGGTTTGATGTCCACTTCCAAAACCAAAGTGACTATGGGTAAGTGGCCATTGATATTCATTTCTGTTCCATCTTTTATTCATGCTAGCTGTAGTCACATTTACAGTTAGAGGAGTCTATTACTTCACAACACCTCCCAAGAGGAGAAAAAGTTACTAAATAAATCAGTATATATATAAAGTGCCAAGTAGTATTCCATGCAAGCTTCTTTTATTCTTTAGGATTTCATGTCTAAAACCAATCTGTTTCTAGAGAGAAACAAGGGAAAAATTTTGCTTTTAACATTCCCCTCATTTCCACATGAAAATGCAATATTATCTGAAGCTCACAATAACCCCAAGTAGACAGAAGACTGTAGGTGGCCTAATAAAATCTATTCCACTAAAAGACTCGGACTCATTCTAGTTCCAAGCTCTTATTTCACAGTATTTCAATAGAATCGCTATTTAAAAGTCGACTTGAGGAATGAACTAAACTTTTTCTCTGCCTGACTCCTCACAGGCCCAATGACCTTTACAAATGACAGCAAATTTCTGTTGAATGAAGGATGAAGGGAAAGAGGAAAACATTAAGATATTTTGTCCTACTTTTTTGTGACTTGTTAAAAATAATCATGGGGCCTATTTGTCACACCAGAGCTTCGTCTCTTTTCCCCGTAGCATCTGACACGCTCAATGAAAAAAAGTGCAAGTGAAGATGGATTGGCAGCAGTATCATTTCAGCTCTGTCTCCTGGTCTTTCTAATTTCGCCTCAGATGAAATATATATACAATATCAAGTCAGTTAAGTGGAAGAAACATCTATAGGGAGAAGGAGAGGAGCCTAGCCCTTTCTCTAGTACAGAAACTGCTATTAAACAATATCTGTCTCTTTCACTTTCAATAGTCCAGTTATACCCCAAGTCGGCATATCTATAAAATGAAAATGAGTTTTCCTTTGGAAAATGGAAATGACAGATGGTCCGGGGAGGCAGAGGACTGAGAGGAAATGAAAGGGAGGGAACAGAAGATTTAGGCTGAATAAATACTAACAACCATAAACTGAGCTAAGGGAAAAGATTGCATTCTGAAAGACATTGTCCGGATGACATGTTTTAAGTTAAAATGAAACAATCCATTCAAGAATATATAGTAGAAAATAATATGGCCCTGAAAATAAAATGATGACATAGAATCATACCACATAATTTAGAGCTAAAGGAAACTTTCAAGGTTCACCAAATCAACTGGTAAGGATTCTTTATATGGTCTCCTTGACGCACAATCACTAAGCCCCTTCTTCAATACACTGAACAGAGAACGTCTTTGTCAAAATGTCCCTTCCTGATGTTGATGCCTCTTCCTTATTTTGGACTAATGTAGATTTCCTTAATCTGTCCCAATTTAACTAGGTTGTGCTACTCAAGATTAAATTAAATTTTTATTCCATATTTGTGGTAAGAAATGCTTCCTCACATTTGATTACCACTAGGTCAAATATTTTTGTATCTTCTGATTTGGTGTGTTTTTTTTTAACCCTATTACTAATCTAGGTCTGTTTTATATTTCTCAGGCTTCACAGTTACTTGTATTTAAAACATTATGCTAATGTTCATAATTCACTTTTAGTTGTGTAACAGTTAATTACCCAAGATATTATTCATTTTAATTGGGCATTGTTGATCTGTATTGAAGTTATATTTAAGCAAACCACTACATTTTTATCTTTCTTATTTGTTTTTCTCTTCCATAAACCACTGTTAAGTTGGTCAGATTTTATGTTACCTATACTTAAGCAGTTGTGTTATTAAAACTAAGTGTGAGCACTGAACTTTTAAAATTTGGTCATGGCCAAGTGTCTTGATCTGGCCAGTAAAATATGAGAAATGGCATTTTCCATTTCTGTACAGAAACATTTAAGGAAGCTAGGAAGCAATCCTTTCCCCACCCCCACTCCCTAGCTATAATATTATCACATGTTCTTATAATATTGCAATAAGTTCAAGATAGCTTTGAATGAAGAGTGCACACATGTAGGGTACATGTCCTGCAGAGTCTTAAAGGGAAGAAAAGTTTGCTATCATTTCCTGCTGTGTAACTTATCCTGGCTATGATAAAATAAATTAGAACTAGTACAAGAATTCCATATTTGGGATGATCTAGATGTGCATCAGCAAATTCAGACCATGCTATATAATAAAAGGCTAATATGCAAATTGTCCCCTTGACTGGAAGTTTGACCAGGAGTTCAACCAGGGGTTGGGGTCAGCCCCCCAACCTCCTGCATCCCTTCCCTCTGGCCAGCCCGGCCTGATAGGCCGCGATCGGGGCAGGCCGGCCAGACCCCACCTCTGCACAAATTCATGCACCGGGCCTCTAGTCACTAAATAAAATAATGATTGTTTTGATACCATGTGCAGCTAGTACACATTCATTTTGTCCTCATATACATTCCAGTGTGTGAGTTTGTGCAAGGGCCATTCATTATATATGGGAAGACAATAGTTTGGTGAACAAAAGACTAAGAGATGCTCAAATATTCAAAGGTGTTTGTGAGCCAAGAAAAGATTTAGATATTCTAGAATAAATTGTATGTCAGCAAAGTAACATTTTAAACCTGGATTCCTGGAAAATATTTGAAAAGTACATTTCATATCAAACTATTAGATCATGCTGCCTGAGTAAAATGTCTATGAAAAGGAGATGTGTAGGTTAAAAAAAAACAAAAACAAAACAAAAAAAACCCTCAAGGCTCTATTTCCTAATTCAATCAGAAGGACCTGGAATAAAGGTACCTCTTCATATGTCAATTACCTTAATTAAGTAAAAACAACTATAGGTAGCAAGGGACAGCAAGTGGAAAATACCTGATTTAATCCCTAAATTATGATGTATGTCATTAATTTTGCATTTGTTATACTTGTTTGCTGTAGTATTAGAAATAAAGTGTTTTTATAGTTTATATGCTTTTCATGGGTTCCTCATTCTTACTATTTTACACATGATTTCAAGTTGCTGAATTATAAATAATTTTAGCTTCAGGAAAATAATCATCAAGTCTGGGAAGGAATGTTTTATAAGTAACCAGTAATTAACCACTTTGAGGGGAAAATATGATATTATTTTTCCTTTATGGTTGATTCCCAGAAACAATTTACCAATTGGTAGGAATATATTTAATAACAGTTCCAATTTTAAAAAGTAATTCAGATTTCAACAAATAATTGACAGAATTTTGAGAAACATATGCTACCACTTAACTGTATTAAGAAAAAATATCTTGCTTAATTCTTTTTTTGTTACTAATAAAGTAACATACACACCCACTCAAAAACCTTATTTTCCCTGATTATATTTATTCCTATGTAATTAATTATTCATGAAATATTCTTTAGCTGTTTTTATTACCTATAGCATTTTATATATTTAATAAATGTTTTCTTGAAAGCACAACAGGAAAGAACAAAGAAGTTTTGAGACAGATGAGTCAGAGTTGACTTCTCTTCCATTTTACTTTTTGGCTGTGTAACCCTAAGCAAGTGAATGAGTATAGGCAAGTGTATGCATGTTTAAAACACACACACAAACACATATACACACACATGTAAAATGAGATATATCTGGCTGGTGGGAGGCACCTGAGGGCTGACATCAGAGCCACAGCCCTGCCCCTTGAGGACACCCTCAGATTCTCAATTCCTCAGGCCTTTCATCTTGGAAAGGTATCCTAAGAAGCAGTTCCTAATTTTCAGACTTTCAAAGCTAACTGCTAAGAACTCAACAGCAGGAAGATCAGATTCCTCATGGGGAAACAAAGGCCTCCAAAGTGTATTATCTCAATGGCTACAAATCCAGCCTCAATTGGGCATCCTTGGGAGTGTGGAATGTAAGACACCATATCTTTTTGGCAGCGAAGACATTCCTCCAAACCCACGAGAATGAGAGACACCAGCAGCTCTCACAGAACCAGCTTTTCCTTCAGAATGAAGCCCCCTAGGGAAGAAAGAGGCCCCTGAAGGTGCTTAGGCTTCCTGAGGAATCCAGACCAGATCTGCATGTAGAGTATGACCACCGTGAAATGCCTGGCCACCATGTGGAACCAGAAGACAGGCCAACCCCAACTTTATGACCCAATTGAATCTTAATTACCTCCCCGAAGTCCTTATGGCTAAATACAGTCACACTGGGAGTTGGGGCTTCAACATATGAATTTTTGGGGGACACCAACAGTCCATAACAGCTCTTCACTTATAAAGTGGTATGCTAAAACAAACACCACAAAAGTACTGAGCATCAAATAAAATGAAGAGCATACACAATAATAGTGCTTATTATTTATAATTTACATTTATTGCAAACTTTTTTTTGATAAATCAACTTGGTGATTTACTTTGAAATAAACTTTTTTTTCATAGTGTGCTTTATTTTAGAGCTTCTCTGGTTAGATATGTTTCCTTCTTTCAGAGTTTGAAACTGAACATTAAGTGCCATTTTATGAAAATTAATTTAAGTTTTACATGTAGCAATTCACTAATTATGGCATTTATTTAGGTGTGTAACATGATGTAAAAATGTTATTTCTAAATTGCTAATTAATTTTCCAGAATTATTTTTTGCCTGTGAGTATGAAAGGATAACAAAAATACAATTAAAATTATTACCTACAGCTAACTGGCAAAGATAGGTCAAGAAACAAGGAGAAAAGCAAGTTTTTTTAAAAAAACATACCTTATTAATTTTGGCTTTGAAACCAGGTGAATATTTTACCTATGTTAAAAATCAAACCATACAACGATCTCTAGACATTGGGGTGGGAGGGTAAGGAGGCTAAATAAATATAGCTTACATTATAACAATGTCTGCAAATCAGACAGAAAATAAGTATTTAAATTAATTTAAGTTACGAACCTAGATTTTTATCAAAAGAGAAAATGTATGTGTAAAATGTGAAATTATTAAATGTGAGGTATCAGAATAAATACATCATGCCATTTCTCTTTAAGATATTAATAGCTGATCTCACAACTGAAAAGACTAGAAGCAAACAAGTGAGTCTTGGCTATGTGTGCTATGTGCTACAAAGCAAGAAGAGTCCAATGAGTTAATGTCAAAAGGACAAAGATAATTTGACAGAATTCCCAGTAGACAATTTAAACAGCACAAAGAAATACTAATGATATGCTGAACTAAAGTAAATTAAATATACAAAAATTCATAAGATAATTATACTAAAAATATAAATATCTTTGGATACCATTGAAGTTGCTAGGGCACCAACTCATAGCTGTGAATTATTTATTCTACCTTTTCCTTATGTTTAGATGCAAAGTACCCAAACGTTGACAAGGTAAATTTCCTTTTCATGGAACTCCAGGAAATACAAAGAGGGAAGATAGTATTAGAAGATTTCCATTTGAAAATAAGAAATAAGTGGATGCAGAGCCTTTCATTATTACCTTAATGATGAAATACTAAGAGATTACACAGTCATCCATAAAAAGTTCTTGCTTCAATATGAATCTATATCTAACTATCAATTTGCAGAAATATTGAAAAGAGGGAAGCAAGTAACTCCATGAGGCAATATTAGCACATTCAGAATAATCTCTGATACAATCTGGGTGATTTAAATATGAGCTGGGTATTAGATGATATCAAGGAACTACTATTCATTTTCTAGCGTTCTTAATTACATGGTAATTATCTTAAGAAAAAATTTGATTCCTACACAATAACTGGGAATAATAGCTTTTTAAAAAATAATGCAGAAAATAAATAAATGAATATGCACAAATACATTAAAAGAGGATAGGGAATGTAAAAAAGTCATGGCAAAATTGACAATTGTTGAAGCAAGGCAATTATAAATGGGAGTTTGTCATATAATTCTCTTTATGTGAGTTTGAAAATTTCTTTAATAAGAAGTGAAATAAAATAAAAAGTCACAGAAAGCCCAAATCATGTGGAAGTTGAATTTATAAGGAGAAATCAGGTGTAAGAAGTTAGTCAGCAGAGAAAGCAGGCTTAGGCAGATAAATGGGGAAATTGCTTAGTCTCTAAAGATTTCTAATTCCAGTCCTTGAAATATTACTAATAATCCTTTTTTAAAATCTTTATTGTTGAAAGTATTATATCTGTCTCCCTCTTTCCCCCATTAACCTCCTCCAGCCTGCTCCCACCCCCTGCCCCAGGCTTTCACCACCTAATTGTCCCTGTCCATAGCTTATACATATATACATACAAGGTCTATGAATATATAGACCTTCCTGTTTTTAAATGTAAGTTGGTGATTTTCCAACTAAACAAGCTAAATTAGAGTACTATTTCAAAAGGACTCAAAAATGTTTTTTACTGATATCACTAATTAAGATGAAAATGAACCTTTATTTACCAACTGAATATTGTGAAAAGTTCAAAAGCATTATTGGATTTTGATATATATTCCCTTTAAATTACAAACTTGTTTTGTGTAACTCTATTAAGGAGAGCAACAAATCTTTGTCCATTTGATGGCCTTGGGAATCTCATTCCTTATAAGGTCACCCAGTAAAGAGATAAACTCAGTTAAACTGGCTCAACAGAAGGGTTTCAAAGTCAGGAACTAAAACTCCAACACCTTTTTGAAAAATAAGGTCTTGTCCTGAACCCAGACAATACAGCCTACAGCTGCAAAGCCTCATAATGCCAATTATTTCTACTTCAACCCTGTGAGTTCCCAGTTCTGAGGAGGGATGTCTCTATTAGAATCCCACCTTGTATGGCCCTTCGCCTTGGTTTATGCACCCTGTGCTGGATAGAGCTATCACAGAAAAGTTTAGTGTTCTCAATATAATTGTAGCTTTTGTGCTCTATGTACCTCTCCACATTTGTTTGTTTTTGAAACAAAACAGACAGGTGTTCAATTTATTGAAAAATGTATGGCATCAGCTGTTCTAGGAAATAGAGAGATTTCTGAATTAGCCTTCTACACTTTATTGAAGGCTCAATTATAGTTTCTGGGGACAGAGGATTCTAAGTAATAGGCTCTAAATAATAGACACTCTGTTTTTGAGAGACCTTAAAAATATTTAAGCAGTCAAAATTAAACATTCTAAAAACGCTCCTAGCTAGGAGAAATGACCATTCAATATAACACTGTGAGAAATGTTCAAGCAGCATGTGAAACTAAAAGGCCTATAAAACACAGGTAGAAATCCTTGAAGACTGGACCAGCTTAAGATAATTGCACAGGAAAAGAACAAAAGGGAAGGAAGACATCCTGGTATGGGTTCCACAGGTAATGAGCCTGAAAGTCACTACTCTGTCCTAACAAATAAAAAGTTGAGCAGACTGAAAATTCAACAACTCTTCCTGGAATCAAAAGAGAAGGGAGGACATGGCAAACTGCTGCCCCCAATGCTGGATACAGAAAATATATATAAAAAAGGAAACCAGACTCACCAAAGCAGAGACTTCACGCCTACACAGTCGACCTGCAGCAGCCAAGGCCAGGCGAGAAAATGTCAGCTGGAGCTGGGGACAACTCAGTGAGTTAGAACTCCTAGGGGTCCTTGTCATAGGGGACACTCATGATATGGAGAAATTAACATCCAGGACTCATCTATATTCACACAGTAAATATCAGAGAAAAATTCTGGTGGGCTTCCATCAGGGAGAGGGGAAATTGAGCCATTTTTAAATACCTCTTAGGGTCCTTATCTCAACAAGGCCAGCACTCAGAGAAACTATTTAACTAGAGCCTAATTCCTAACCATCTCCAGCTGGCTCTAGGCTTGCACGTGAGAAACGTAAAATCCCATGCTAGTCACCCTGGCCCACTAAAGGGAAAGGAAGGAAATGAGAAACACATGAAATGCATAGCCCAGCGGCTCACCAAAAGATTGAGACCTAATAATAGAACTGAGAATGCTTACCTTGCCCTACACTTTACCACCAAGTTAGTAAAGACCTATTTACAGCAGTTCCTTTCACCAGACATTGTGTCTATCAAGAAAAAATGATGAGGTATACCAGTGGTCGGCAAACTGCATCTCGCAAGCCACATGCAGCTCTTTGGCCCCTTGAGTGTGGCTCTTCCACAAAATACCACGTGTGGGCGCACACGTACAGTGCGACTGAAACTTCATGGCCCATGCGCAGAAGTCGGTTTTCGGCTCTCAAAAGAAATTTCAATCGTTGTACTGTTGATATTTGGCTCTGTTGACTAATGAGTTTGCCGACCACTGAGATACACCATCTGGAAAAAAACACACAACCCACAGTTTGAAGACCCAGAGCAAGAATCAGAATGAGACGTAGCAGGAATGCAGGAATTATGAGGCTAGGAATTTAAAACATCTATGATTAATATGTTAAGGACTCTAATAGGTAAACTTGATAGCATACCAGAATATATGGACAATGTAAGCACAGAGATGGAAAGTCTAAGAAAGATACAAATGCTAGAAATAAAATGCTATAAATGCTTGAAATGAAAAAAAATATTGTAAGGCTGTCTTTGATGGGCTTATTAGTATACTGGACATGGCTGAGGAAAGAATCTTTGAGCTAGTCATACCAATAGAATCCTCAAAAGCTGAAAAGCAAAAGAGCAAAGACTAAAATATAGGAACAGAATATCTAAGAACTGTGGGACAATCACAGAAGCATAACACATAAAATGGAAATACTAGAGTGTGACAAAAGAGCTAAAGGAACAGAAGAAATATTTGAAAAAATAATGACTAGGAATTTACCCAAATTAATGTCAGACACAAAAATATTGGTCCAGGAAGAAACAGAAGGGAGGAAGAATCTTTTGTTTTTATAAAGAATTCACACAACCTGTGAAGGGGGAAAGAGTTATTTCAACATGGTCTTGGATTAGTTGTAAATGTATATTGCAAGCTCTATGACAACCACACACAAAAAGAAAAAAAAAGTACAACTGATAAGAAAGAAGAGAAAATGGAATAATCTGAAATGCTCAATTAAAACCACAAAGGCAGAAAGAGAGTAGAAGACAAAAATAGAAACAGAACAAGGATAACAAATAGAAAACAGTAATGTGGTGGATATTAATCCAACTATATCGATAATCAATTTGAACATCAATGGTCTTAATGCAGAGTAGATTAAAAAACACAACCTATATGTTGTCACTTTAAATATAAAGGCACATGTAGATTCAAAGTAAAGGAATGGAGAAAAATATATCATATTAGCCCCAATCAAAAGAAAGCAGGAATCACTATATTAATTTCAGACAGAGCAGATTTCAAAGAAAAATTATCAAAGATAAAAAAAGCCATTACATAATGATAAAGTGGTCAATTCTCCAAAAAGACATAACAATCCTTAAAGTGTATGTGCCTAACAACAGAACATCATACTATGTGAGGCAAAAACTAACAGAACTGCAAAGACAAATAGATGAATCCACTATCATAGTTGGATACTTCAACACTCCTTTCTTAGAATGGGACAGACCCAGCAGGCAGAAAATCAGTAAGGACATAGTGCAATTCAACAGCACCATCAATCAACTGAGTATAATTGACATCTATAAACTACTTCATCCAACAAAGGCAGAATACACATTCTTCTCAGGCTCACATGGAACATTCACAGAGATAGACCACCTTCTGAGCCATATAACAAGCAGTACCAAATTTAAAAATAAAAATAAAAAAGAAATCATCCAATGTCTGTTCTTAGACTACAATGAGATCAAACTACATATCTATAACAGAAATATAACTGGAACATTCCAACACAGAGATTAAACAATAATAATACATGGGCCTGGGTTTGAAAAGAGACTTTGCTTGGGGTGATGGGTGCACAATGCAGTATGCAGATGACATGTGATTGAGTTGTACACTTGAAACCTGTATGGTTTTGTGAACCAATGTTACCCCAATAAATTCAATAAAAAATAACAATGATGATGCCCTAACTGGTTTGGCTCAGTAGATAGAGCATCAGCCTGCGGCTGAAGGGTCCCAGGTTTGATTCCAGTCAAGGGCACATGCCCAGGTTGCAGGCTCAATCCCCAGTGGGGTGCGTGCAGGAGGCAGCCAATCAATGATTCTCTCTCATCATTGATGTTTCCATCTCTCCCTCTCTCCCCCTTCCTCTCTGAAATCAATAAAAATATAGCTAAAAATAATGATGATGATGATGATGATGATGATGAAAAATTCAGAAAAATAATAATACACAGGTCAAAAATAAATCTTACAAGAAATTTCAAAATATACTAAATGAAGACACAACTTATCAAAATTTGTGGGATTGAGACTGTGAATGACTAAAAATTTAAGTATATGTTAAGCTTTGCAAATGCTGAAACTAGAACTGATTTCTGGCATTACTTTCACACACTGCCTAAGATTCCAAAGACCCGCAGGTTAGCACTTTCTATAAATTCCCTTCTACTTATAACACTCTGTGATTTGTGAATACCATTAAAACTAATAAAATTGGCCAGTTACAAATGTTCTTCCAACAATGAGTTTTGAAATCCAGGTCCAACATTTTGTGAGGGTTGAGGGGAAGGCACAGTTAGATACCTCTGAAACTTAGAGAACAGGGTAGGAATGTGAGAATAGCTGTGCTTTGGGTGTGACCTGCAATTTTCCTTGGTAAGCAACCCAAAATAGCAATGTTGACTTTGTCATCTTTGACCACAGACAATTTTATTTGTGATTAAATAAATAACTAAAACAAAAAAAGCAGACCCTTTATGTGATGCTTTGTCTCCACTTCTGAAGTGGATCTTATACCACCCTCTAGACCAGACCCCACATTGTAGGCAGAATGATCTGGAAAAGCAAAAGCTGACTGTATCAAACCTCTGTTAGGTCTCAAATGCCCATGGCCTAAAATCTAACCTCCTTGACTTGATGTACAAAGTCTTTGACAATATGACCCTAATCTACACCTGATTTTTTAAAAGTGTGAGATGCAATGAAATCAGTACTTATGGGGTAATTTATAGCATTGAATACATATATTTACAAAATACATATTTAAATTGAACAATCTAATCTTCCACCTAAGGAATCTAGAATAAGAAGAACAAATTAAACCCAAAGTAACCAAAAGAAAAGAAATAAGAATTAGAGCAGAAATTAAACAATTTTCTGAAAACAGGAAATCATTTCAAATGAGTAAATTTTATTGATGAAAAACTGAATTTCTAAGACCAAAATGGAAAAAAATTAGAGGCATGTACAACCTCTCAACAAGACTCACATAATATGGGCAATTACCCCCAAAGAAGGGAGACTTGGGTGTTAATCAGCCAAACACTTTTAAAATTCAATTATCTTGCAATCTCTCTCACTACCTCCCCAGCATGTTTTACTCCTTTCACAAGTATTTTTTGACTACCCACTATATTCTAGATACTGTCCCAATATCCACATAAACTCTTTTGGTAATAAAAAATTTAGAAGCTCCTAATTAACTTAGTGTAACTTTGTGGTATAGAGTCCCAAACACACTCCTTCTACACATCCCCACACAAAAAGACAGTTCAAATTATTATCTTTTAGCAGATTCAGCTCCAAGCTAAGAATCCCTGAACGATGTCTTTTCCTCCTGCTTCTTTTGCAATTGTTTCAATAATCAGCTATCCTTAGACCCAAATTTATAATTAACCTCCACAAACAAACACATAAATAATGGAGGGAGGAGAGAAGAAAGACAAGGGAAATGAGGGAAATCTTGAAGCCTCTGTGTGTGGACCTTCGCTCTCCATGTTGGACTTCGTAATTGGTCTCCAACACATACCAGAATTTGGAGATAATGAGCTATGATGGGAAAGGGACCCCCAAGGAAAACTAACTTCCTCTTGAAATGGAAACTCCTCTGACAAGGCACTAACAGGGTCTTTCTACAAACCAGGGAGAAAAAGCCTTATCAAACAAGAGAGAGGAGGCGTGATGTTGGCCATGGGAGGCTTAGATGGTTATTTCAAAACAGGGCCACATTATCACACAAAGTCTCCACACCTACCCCATATGGAATTCTTCCTATTCTATCTCTCCCCAAACTTAGGAAAAACAGGATATTCAAATCTGTGCTGCACTTCCTGACACCAGCCCAGTCCTTTGTGCCACCTGTCAGGTCCAGTGTGTTTCTTCTACTTCCTACTGCTGTCCTTTGCCCACTAAGGCATTCTCCCAATACCATTTTTTAAGGAGAGGCCTATAGCTTTAAAGCTGTTCTCATTCAGAAAGAGAAACACACTGGAGAGTTCATTTTGGCCTCATGATTCAAGCTACATTTTACAATTTAAACTTATTAATAAAGATAACTTTTTTAAAAAAATTAAATCTCCTTCCTTCCACAATCACCAGGATTAAGAAGCTAGTAAAAGAAAATGATAAGAGAGTTTCACACCAAAGCATCTAACATCTATGTAGAACAGGGCTATTATTGTAATGTATTCAATAGGATGGCATGCTCAACATAGAAAAATGAATATTTCAGCACCCAACCTACCTACCAAAAACAACAACAAAAGAAAAAATATATTTCATAGTAGAATTGTAAAATTCCACAAATAAATCAAATGAGTCCAAGATTTTTAAAGTTTCATGTGAGAAAAATAAAAATGTATTATAAAGGAAATTTTTAATAAGTGGAAAGACCTAGATATTTATTTCCCCAAATTAATATATTCCTTGAATTTATCATCAATGACATTTTTGAAACCAAACAAGCTGATTCTAAGATTTTTACAGAAAAATAAATATGAAAAGCTAACTAAGAAAATTATGAATAACAAAGACAAAAATTTTTATCTACCAAATAAGAAAAATACTAGCAATAGGCTATAATTAAGACAGCATATCACTGATCCAGAGTTAGACAAATAGATTAGAAGAATATAATAGTGAGCACACAAAGAAACCTATGCACACATAGAAATTTATAGATAATCTCCAAGGCATTACGAATAGGTAGAATAGCTGAACTACTCAATAACCACAGACAAGAATATCGGCTACGCCCCCATACTAAAGAGCAAACAAAGGCTAATGAATAAAGGCAGGAAATCCTAATGCCAAAGAGTAAAGTGTGAATAAATGTTGACGACAACAACAGTTTATGACTAGGACAGAAGACCATAAATAGAGTTAAAAGACACAATTGACTAAAAGAAAACAAATGCAGTATTCATAACAAAGTTTAATACCCATAAACTGTATATAATGATTTTTTTCAACTAAGAGTAGAAAATAAATATTTAATAAAATGTATGTTTGTGGCACAGGGGAAAATACAATGGCCACTTAATATCTGAAAATTAATACATAAAATGAAATTGAACTTTATTGATAATCAGAGAAACAGTTTAAGCAACAATGATAAATTATTTATCACTATTAGAATGGCAAAAATTAAAAGCATTTAATGATATCCAGTTTGGGGTTGTGAGAAAATAAGCATTCTCATATATTGTTGGTCAGTCTATAAGTTGGAGAGCATTTTATCACCATCCATCAAAATTTCAAATCTACTGACTTTTGCTCAATAATCCTACTGCAGCACACTAATAATCTGAACATTTGTGTAGAAGGATGTACACACAAGGGTGTTGATTGCAGTATAGTTTATATTATTGCAGAATCATCCTATCTAATAAAAGAGTAATATGCAAATTAACCATCACTCCGCTACACACACAAGCCACACCCACCAGCCAATCAGGAGCAAATATGCAAATAAACCCAACCAAGATGGCTACAGCCACAGAGAGCAGGAGAAAGGCTTGGGTTTCCCCAGCAATGGAGGAAGCCAAGCTTTCCACACACCCTGACCGGCCCAGGCCTCCACTTAAGGCTACAAAGTTTCAATTATAGAAGATACATAAATCCAAAAAAAAAATGGCTGCCGCCTCGGAGCAAGCAGAAGGCTTGGCTCTGCTCCAGGCTACAAAGTTTCAATTGTAGAAGATAAATAAACCCCAGATACCAGGGCCTCCGCTTGGGTCACCAGGGGGCATGGCCGGCCTGCAAACCACCCAGGCCCCTCACCCAGGCTGCCCCACACCCCAAGGGAACCCCCACCCTGATCTGGGACACCCTTCAGGGCAAACCAGCTGGCCTCCACCCATGCACCAAGCCTCTATCCCAGCCGTGGGCAAACTATGGCCCGCGGGCCGGATCCGGCCCATTCGGCTGTTCTATCCGGCCCGGGGAGCCAAAAGAGCGGAGGGTTCTCTTGCTCTCCCCTCCACTCCTTTACTTTGAATTTATATTAGTTCATACAAACACTCCATCCATGCTTTTGTTCCGGCCCTCTGGTCCAGTTTAAGAACCCATTGTGGCCCTCGAGTCAAAAAGTTTGCCCACCCCTGCTCTATCCTATCTAATAAAAGAGTAATATGCAAATTGACCATCACTTCAACACACAAGATGGCTGCCCCCATGTGGTCAAAGATCCTGCCCCCATGTGGACACAAGATGGTCACCACAAGAAGGCCAGCAAGGGAGGGCATTTGGGAGGGACCAGGCCTGCAAGGGAGGGAAGTTGGGGGCAATCAAGCCTGCAGGGGAGGGCAGTTAGGGGTGACCAAGCCGGCAGAGGAGGGAAGTTAGGAGGAACCCAGGCCTGCAGGGGAGAGCAGTTGTGGGGGGACCAGGCCTGTAGAGGAGGGCAGTTAGGGGTGACCAGGCCTGCAGGGGAGGGAAGTTAGGGGCAAACAGGCTGGCAGGGGTGTGGTTAGGGGGTGATCAGGCTGGCAGGCAGAAGCGGTTAGGGGCAATCAGGAAGGCAGGCAGGTGAGCCAACAGTCCTGGATTGTGAGAGGGGGATCGGGCCTAAATGGGCAGTCGAACATCCCTCGAGGGGTCCCAGATTGGAGAGGGTGCAGGCTGGGCTGAGGGACACCCCCTCCCCCATGCATGAATTTCATGCACCGGGCCTCTAGTTTATAATATTATAGAATTTTAAACAACCTAAATCTTTGTTTAAATATATCAATTTCTATTTTGGAATAGTAAGCAACAGTTACAAAAGATCAAACTAGAACTATTAATGATTTCATGAAAGATCTTTGGGGAGGAAAATGTAATTTATAAAGATAGAAATTCACCTGTGAAAGAAATGAACTTTACATATTTAACAATTTTTATAATCAGCAAGAACTTAAATATTTCCTTCATAATGTTTCAATCAATTAAAAGAGCATAGCCAATCAGAATGGTTTATAAATCCTAATTGTGACCCAGGTTATACAAGCATATTGATTTTGTGCCTACCATCAATGAGGAGGCTGAGGTCCACTCAATTTCAAATTGGGCGACTATTGAAATATGATTATCTCTGAATAAAATATGAACATCTCTTGGCATCAAGGCTCTTTACATCTATTCTAAAATCCAGAAGTTATAATGTTAAAGCATGAAAAAGATTTATTTATCCCCAATACCCCAAGAGATGAGAAACCTCACCTGTTCTCTTTACAACTGTTTCTTGAGCACCAACAAATACTCCTACTATAGAAGAAAGATAATCTTACATCCTGAGAGAATTACATCTTAGGCTTTAATTGAAGACTGATCCCTCTACCTTGGGATGGCATGAGGTGGTAGAATGGAAAGGTTTAAGAAGGAATTTATCTGATGCACAGCAGTGTAACTAAAGTCAGGGGAGACAGGGAAAGATAAAAATGAGCCTTCCTCTTTTCTTGAAGACATCAGGGGACTTTTTTTGCACTATAAGAGAAGTCCCAATTTACCAATTGCAGAGAATTTAAATTTTTGTTAAAAGCCAGTATTAGTTTTCCATAGTTGCCATAACAAAGTATTACAAAGTGGGTGGCTTCAAACAACAGAACTTTATTCTCTTACTAAAAGTCCAAAACCCAGCTGCCAGGATTATTGATAATCCTTGGTGTTCCTTGGCATATGACTATGCCATTCTGATCTCTGCCTCATGTCCTTCTTTCTTGTGTGTCTGTGTCCAAACTCCCCTCTTCCTATAAGGACACCAGATCTATTGGATTTAGGACTCACCCTTTGCAACATCGCCTTTCCTTCATTACATCTGCAAATGCTTTATTTTCAAATAAGGTCACATTTACAAGTTGTGAGTGGACATGAATTTTGGGGGAACACTATTCAATCCAGTACAAACCCATAGTAAGAAACATCTATATATATAAAAACCCAGTGACCATTACAGCGGAATGACCAGAATGACCGGTGGCTATGACACGCACTGCAGCAGCCAACCAGCCTGATCCAGGCCAGATTGCCCCCCAACACCCCGATCAGGGTGAGGCCAGACAGCCAACTGCCTTGGTTGCCAGAAATTTGGGGTCTGGGGACCTTGGAGGTGCTCAGTCTCAGGCAGCTGTGCAGGCAAAGCTCTCCTTTGGCAGAAGTGGACCCGGGATCAGGGTGCTGGAATCGGGGATAGGCTGGGGAGGCTTTCCTGGTGGCCACAGCAGTCCCCGTGGGCCGTGCACAGCACTCGGGCATCTGGCCCCAGTGGGAGCAGTAGCAGGAATAGGGGCTGAGGGCTGCAGGGGGCAGCGGCACACAGGAGCCAGGAGGTGTGAGGCCTGACCTGGGCTCTTACCCCACCCACCTGCTGGGCTCAGCAGCACCAGCAGGTGGGCCATGGTGTGCAGGGAGGCGCTGGGCTGCCAACTGGAGGGGAAGCAAGCCAGGAGGGCAAGGCCCCACACCAGCCAGAGCCCCGAGCGGCGTAGGCAAGGCGGAGCTGGAAACCCTGGCGGAGTGAGCCGGGCTGCAGCCCCCACGCCTTTTTGGTCTTGGCCTTGGAATTCTGAAGGTAAGCAGTGTACTGGCTACCAGCGCATCAGAGGTCAGCCCCACTTCAAGAGAGAGGACATGGCAGAAAGTGGCAAGGTCACATGAGGGATAGGAAATGTTGTGGACATCTTTGGGAAATACAGCTGCCATGGTTTTCAGTAACTATGAACAACTAATCTTTGGTTTCCATTCTACAGAAGAGGAAGCTGAGACTCAAAGGAGGGAGCCTTCCACAACACCTCACCCACTTCTCATACCTGACCCTGTGCAGCATTGTTTTCGTTGAAAGTAGAGGATCCAAAATGGTTTTAGATCTTTGCTATGTTAGACAGGAAATAATTTAGCACAGGGAATTGGTGATTGGGAAATCATTGGAAAGCTGGAGGAGTGGGTATTAGACTGGCCCCCCAGGAAAGACTCCCTGGCTAGTGGGAGGAGCTGCCCCCTCAGTCACAAGTGAATTCTAGGACACTCTGGCACAGCTGTGACCTGGAGATCGGGAAACTGCTGCCCCTGCAAGTGCCCTCCAGCTCCCACAAAACAAGTCACTGGGCACTGCCTCTGCCACAACTGCCTGTGCACAGCCTGGATTCCACTGCAGAAAACCTCCACATCTCTGCAAACATGATCACCAGCAGCAAACAGCCCAAACTGCGGGAAGATGCCCCACTTCTGCCTTCAAAATATTGTGCAAGCACATCCTATTGTCAGAAACTAATTCATATCCATAAACCTAGCTGCAAAGGAGTTTGGGCAATTTCAAACTTTTGTCTAGGAGTGAGATCTTGCCAATGTACCTCATGTGTCTGGTATTGATAAAAATGGGGCCCGGCTGGTGGGGCTCAGTGGTTGAGCATCGATCTATGAACCAGGAGGTCATGATATGATTCCCAGTCAGGTTATGGGCTTGATCCTCAGGAGGCAGCTGATCAATGATTCTCATCATTGATGTTTCTATCTATTTCTCCCTCTCCCTTCCTCTGAAATCAATATTTTTTTTAAAAAATGGGGTCATGCTGTATATATGTATTATAATGAGTTTTTCACTTCATAGATCACTGATGTCTTTCCTGTTAAAACCATGCTTATAGAACATTATTTGTTTATCATTCATTTTAATTGATCTCAGAGAGAAGAAGGGAGAGAGAAAAACATTCCGTTGTTTCCTGCACTCACTGGACTGGGTATTGAATCTGCAACCTGGGCATGTGCCCTGACTGGCAATCAATCTACCACTTTCTGGTGTATGGGACAATGCTATGCTGGCACCCTGACCCCAAATTCCAGCCTCCAGAACTGAGAAAAATATATTTCTGTTGTTTAAGCCACACCAATTTATATTTTGTTATGGCTTCCTGAGTTGACTAATCCTATATAATAAAAGCCCAGCGACTGAATGGCAGAATGACCAGAACGACCACGGCCCCTCATCCTGGCTGGCCCTGCCCCCAATTGGCCCCCATTGGAGAGGGATGACAGGACCCCACCAGTGCACAGATTCATGCACCGAGGCTCTAGTATATTATACTAATGCAAAAAACAAACAAACAAACAAAAAACCTTCCCCAAAATGCTTGGCCTTGTTCTTATACAATGAATTCTAATATTTTCTATTCTCTTCTTTTTAATTTTTAAAAAATTTGTCACAATACACAACATTGAATCCAAGTACCAATAACATGTGACATCACAGTCTGAAACACTAAGACCGATAATATTTGTCAGTTTAATATTTTAAGTCATTTGTGACATTGCAAGGACCCTTTCTCTGAAAGGTTGGCCAGAGTAGGAGAAGAGGGAATGGATATCTGGTCTACCAGATATCGCCTATTTTTGTAGGCATCCAAAAGAGAAGGGGCATGGTTCATTGGGTGGCCTGGAACACAGACCTACCAGTCCTATTGTCATCAATCAAGTTCCACCATCCTGTAGATAGGATTTGACATGGCAGAGACAGTACAAACTACATAATAACACCAATCCCATGGTTTAGCAAAGTTAACACTTTTTTAAAAAGTGAAGGATCATATGGGGCAATAACTATCAAGTTGCATTTACATTAAGCTAAATCTACATTATATTTTATTTTTTAAAAATATGACCAATAAGTTAGAGTACCTAGCTGTTCTCATGTTTTCTTCATCTGCAAAAAAGTTCTAATGAAAATGAGTGAAACACCCTTGAAAAGTAACTCAACACTCTTCTTCAAATTCCTTTGGAAAATGAGTTATTTGAAAAATCTTCAGATACCACATTGAATAAATCTGAGTGAGAGTCCTTGATAGAGAATAAAGACAGAGGTGTCCTTTCCAAGTCACTTTTATGACTAGCCCCAAATCTTAACTACCAGCTAAGAGTTCATACTAATGATTAACCCAGGAACAAAACTCCTCTACAATATTAACTGATCTAATAAAATATTCTTCCTTGGGCTACTTTTCATGCATTCATTTTATTATCAAGTCGGCAACCAGTCAAGGAGTTATAATTCTTTTTTTTTGTACCTGTATTCTAGGATGAATAGATACTATGATGAGACAGCCTTTTTAATACTGCTTCAGAGAAACTAAAAATAATTAAAGTTGTAACATATCACAGAAGGTATCAAGGTGAGATTCTAATGTATGGTGTTGGGCGCATGAATTTTAGAGGGACTTAGTATTTTCCTCTGTATTCAGTTTCTCATGGGCTCTCCTAGCCTTAATAATAGCCTTCTTAATGAAAGACAACTTTATAATTTGTTCAAATATGAAAACATTATCATCTTAAGCCACCATGGCCAAACCTAGTCTTACACATAACATATTATGCAAGTGATAAATACTATACTTGAAAATTGGTATTTTTATAATTATATTGTTAAAGTTAGTTTTATCACTTTCTCTGCTGCAAGGCACTTTCCTTGCCAAAATAGAAACCTAAAATTGTGATATATTTAATATAGGCTAAGCAAGAAAATTCCTCTAAGTTTTACAGATATAGGCTGCTATCTGGAGAAAATAGAGAATGAGTTTGTGTGTGTGTGTGTGTGTGTGTGTGTGTGTGTGTGTGTGTCCTTTTACACTTCTTCCACGATATCCTGAGACAAAGCTCAGATAATTTACTCTCTGGTTCTAACATTGGATTTGTTTTCCAACCTCCACCATTACCCTTTGGCAAGCCCATGGCAGGGTTATTTTTAAATTACATTTTCTAATAAACTCGTGGAATAAAGAATGGTTTGTTGACCTACCTCAAAGCAAAGGCCTGAATATTGTTATTAAATAAAGAGATATTTCCCCATCTATCTTCAGATCTTTATAACTGATCTCCCTGTGTAATGACAACTTTAATTCTCTATTTACTGGTTAGTATGGCCCACAAGAACACTTGAAATAAATGAAAAGTGTTAATATAGGGGAGACATTCTCTGAAAACTCAGGTCTATTCTAAACATAGCATGAATCTGAATAAACCTGAGAACTATCCAATTATCTGCTCTGTGACATCATACATCAAGCAGTGACTTCATTCCACTAAACATCTGGATCTTCTTTGTTGGATCATCTTTTTTTCAGGAATTTCAATTTATTTTGACTACAGGAGAAATGGTCAAAGTTCTTTTGACTGAAGGTAACTTTTAGGATGAGAGGAAAGTAAATACTCATAAATCTACCACAAATACATTTTTATTCTATTTATCACTCCATTATTTTCTACATTGATTTTTAAAACCACACATAAAAGTTATGAAACTCTACACTGCCTTAAAAACACATAAATTTTCTTCCACTGTCATTATCTATGCAATTTTATTATTTTCTCATACAATTCTTAAAATACTCATTCTATTCTCTATACATTTTCTTACCCAATCATCATACAATTTAAGAAAAACCTATTATTCCAACCTGCAGCTCAAAATAGATAAAGTATGAAGTAGTGTGTATCATACATGTAACAAAAACATCATTTTATTACGCCTTAGCTCATCATTGGTTACACTGGAGCACTCAAAAATGTATTTCCAATGCAGAGATCATTTTAGAAAATCATCAGCAGGACAACAGTAAAATTAGTTTCACCAATTCACTTTTAACTTGTGGGCCAGACTGAATGTCATCTAAAACCTGACTATTTTCCAAAGATATATGCTCTCCAAATAATTGGACATAACCAGTATATCAGCTGAGTGTTTGGAGCAGTTACCCAGTGACACAAAATAGAAACAATTTCCAAATTCTGTGGTCACAAAATTCCTAGAAAACTTTTTCTTAAGACCTAAAGCAGACCATCGAATTCTCACAAAAATCCAACTTTCTCTGAATCTATTTTTGTTTCACCTGTGCTAGTTTCTGGCCACTAATAAGGTAAGTGAGTTCACTGAGCCCACAATTGAGCCCAATTCTCCGCTCATTGTGCAGGTGACTCCACTTCTGGGGTAGACAGACAGGCTTCTCTGGATGCCCTGTGTAGGGTCGTTGGGCAATAAAACACTGTGGAAGCTGAAAGTAGGCTTCATTTGGAAAAATGTATCTATGCCATGGCTGGAAATCCATGGAGGCAGAAAGGTAGTGAGCAAAAGGACAAGACTGTAAACTCTTCACTTTGACACTTTGCCTATAGGTTATGGTTCCCTTTGAAATGAGTTTTAGGGGTAAAACAGGCAGGTTTAGGGCATTTTAGAATAGAGAGGGTCCATGAGGGAGAACTGCAAAGATGGGGGCTTGGAGCTGCCAAAAGGCATACATTCATAGAGAAAAAAAGAGGTGCCAGGATAAGGGGAGAGGAAGACATCCATTCACAGAAGATAGGGAAAAGCCACAGGGTATGGGGAGAAAGGAAACAAACTTTCACAGGGAATAGAGAAATGCAGACAAATGGGAGAAAGAGGAAAACAGGTTTTCACAGGAGATAGAGAATTTTACCACTGAAGGGGGAGAGAAACAGGGGTCACCACGTGGGTTTTAAGCTTTGAAGTTGATATTCTACCAATTGAAAGGCAGCATCAAGAAACAAAGAACTGCAGCCTTTATAAACCTTAGGAAAAAGGAGCTTAGTGGGTTACCCCCTTTGGGACCCCCTCCCTATGAGGGAGTCTGTACTTGTTTCCAATAAATTTCCACCTTTTCATATATCACCTTTTGTCTGTGGCTTCATTCTTTGAATCAACCTGGACAAGAACCCAGGAAAGAAATCACCCTTGCATCTTGCTCAGGAAACAACCACTCCACTCACCTTGAATTAGGAAAGAACAAACTGATTATACAAAGCTTAACAAAGATACGATGCCCAGAGTCCAATTCTGGCAGTTAGATTGTTGTAACTTTAATTGTTTTAAAACATCTTTAAATAGGATTGCTGGGTTTCAGTGACCAGAGACCAAGGGTCAGGAGCATCACTATGACACTCTAGAGAAGCCTGCCTCACTCCCCGTCCTCCAATGTACTCACTGTGAAGAAAGGAGGTTGTTGCAAGACTAGAAAGATGGATTGATAATGCTGTTGTTATCAAACAAATAATTCTGAACTATAAAATCATTATGCTAGTTATGTAAACTATTTGCATGAATACTCATTACACTGTATTAAGTCCCAATTTTTCAACTTTGCTCACTCCTTTCTATAACCTGGGGGACTCTGGAGAAAATGACTTGGATTGAGGCCTACCACATTTACCATTATAATAAAAATAACTTCCATTTATTTAGCACTTAAATATCCCTGGTGTCATATTAATCAGTTTATATTATCCCATTTAATTCTCAAACCAGTATTAAGAGGTTAAAGTAATTATCCCCATTTTGCTGCTGAGGAAACTGAGGCATACAGTTTCTCAAAGTCCTGAAGCAGAGATTTAAATATAAAATTGTCTAATCCTAAATCCTCTCTTTTTATTTTATTATTTTTAATAATCTGTATTGTAAGTATTACATATATCCCCTTCCCCCCCCCACCTTGACC
This sequence comes from Plecotus auritus, assembly GCF_963455305.1. Lineage (NCBI taxonomy): Eukaryota > Metazoa > Chordata > Mammalia > Chiroptera > Vespertilionidae > Plecotus > Plecotus auritus. Next base: position 139,907,235 of record NC_137775.1, on the reverse strand, counting down.
CCTTCTAGCCTGCCCCCACTCCCTGCTCCAGGCCTTTACCACCTTATTGTCTGATTATTCCCATTTAGAAGTTGACAATTCTGAGTCTTAAAGATATCACATAATTTTTTAAATTGTTTTTAATTTTTAACATTTTAATACAGATCAGTCTGTCAGGTTCATTTCAGCTCCTTCACTGCCAAACCTGGGGGCAGGGACTGCTTCAACTTCTCAGCCTTCTCTTTGTCTGTGATGATCGAGGTATAAAGGTATCTGCTGCATCGGACTTTGAACTTCACATTATCCTTATTTTTCTTGATCTTGACAGATTTGGCATCATTTCACCTGGCTGTGAGCTGGAAGTCCTTGATTTCCTCAATTTTGCGAGGCATGGCTACCAGGCACGTGATCAGCACAAGTGGCAAGAAACAAAGAGGCAAAAAATAATAATAATAATAACTACATAATTTTTTAAAAATAACAAGCTAGGATGTGTCATGATCAGGAACTTAAATCAAATAATTTTAATTTTTGTTGCAGAAATCTTTCTTCCACATATTTTCGATTCCCTGAAAGGCTGTTGAGATTGGTAGCTCATTAGTCCCTGCTCTAATAATCTCAGTAAGCTGTGATTTTAGAGGACTTGCACGTTTTTCCATAATATTGCTGTTCCTTCCTTAGGGAGTAAGGTGTCAATTATTTTATATTTTGCCACTCTGTCTTTATATGGTAGATCCTTTCATCCCTCCTTTTAAATTCCTGCTACCAATTTGCCGTGGGTTTGAAATCCAATCATTAAATGTTTAAAATAAGACTCTGCTGGCTGTGAGAGGTCATTTAAAAGTAATGCATATGAGCTTGCATTTTATAGGAGATATTTGGTTGCTCTTTATAATTTTTTCTGACTGAAAATCAACTCATGCTTATTATTTAAACAATAACAAAATGTAGAAAGGTTTAAATGTGAAGAATAAATATACCATCTTTCATCTCAGCAGCCAGACAACAGCTCAATATTTTAGTGTATTTTCTACTGTATGTGTTTATTATTATTACTATTAGTGGGATTATCTTTAATGTTATTTTTTTAATGAAACAGCTTGTATCCTGCTTTTTTTACTTAGCATTTAAATTGAAATATTTTCCCATGTCAATAAATAATTTTCAAACACAAGAATTTTAATTTTCATATAAACTTTATGGTAGAAATATGCCATAGTTTATTAAGCTATTTTCCTCTGTTCCACATAATGTTTCTATTACTTTCTTTTTTGGCTATAATTCTATGAAAATCATTTTTGTCCAATAAAAACTGGAACTTTGATTTCTAGTTGTGATTTCAAGGTCTAACTTTCTCAAAAATTAGGCACTAGATATATATAGCCAAATTCTTTTATCAACCATTATATAAAGTTATACTCACACCAAAATTAAATAAACTTTAATTATTTTAATTACTATTACTTAATCTATCTCTTATCATGCTTTTTCATACTCATGAAGGGTTGCAGGGGTCCTCAAACTACGGCCCACGGGCCACATGTGGCCCGCCAAGGACATTTATCTGGCCCGCCGGGTGCCGCTGCCTGTCCTGCTTAGCAGCAGTTTAGTCCCGGGCCCTCAGTGCACATAGGAATTTGTTCATAGTTTTTTTTAAACTATAGTCCAGCCCTCCAACGGTCTGAGGGACAGTGAACTGGCCCCTGTTTAAAAAGTTTGAGGACCCCTGGTACTGGCTCTATTCTAAATATTTGAGTTTGAAATTAAGTGTTGCTTAAAAAGTGAGGTATTACTACAAACTAAGGATGCAAGGTTTTCCTTCCACTATTAATTTTCATTATCTTTAAAATTCAATTGTATTTTTAATAATTATAAGTGATATTATGGATTCACACGAATACACAAAGGCTGGCATAAAGATATAGCTCCCCTCTTTCTGATTCCTCCCTAATTCTAAAACAGCTGTCTGATACTAAGTTACAATTGGTTTCTGTGCCACAGTGTGAACTTTATTTATCCATGCTGTTAGTGACTCTGCTAGAAGAAAAAAAGACTATTATAAAGCATAATCATTTGGGGGACCTAAAATAAACCCTAAGAAAAAGTCAACTAACATGCACATTGCTCAAACTATGTATTAGGATCTGTCTAAGGTTGTTCAGGCTACTGTAACAAAATAGCGTAGAATGGGTAGTTGATTAACCATCAAAATTTATTTCTCATAGTTCTGGAGGCTGGGAAGTTCAAGATCAAGGTGCCAGCATGATCACATTCTGGTGAAGTCCCTCTTCTTGGTGGCAGGTGGCCAACTTCTCACTGCAATGTTTCTGCCAAAACTATTATGTGTGAATTTATTAATCCCTCTTCTTCATCCCACTAACCAGTTATTGCACTAGTATTAAACCCTAGCTTAACATTCAAATTACTGCCACGGCATACATATTTAATTAGGGACAGGAATTGCCACCTCACACTGGAGATACTCATTTCCTCTTAGAGGATTCGTTCCCCCAGGCTGAGACAGACCTAGCCCCATGTGTAAGGAGGCTTTATCCTTATGATCTGGTCTCATCATTTTTTTCTACCCAAATCCTGGTACCAAGTGAATCCAGTGAAGAAATAGCAAGAACACTATTACAACAAAACAACCGTTCACTCTTTAGATCTATAAATTACAAGACCTGTATTCTTAAGCACATTCATGTTTTATACTCTCACATACATACTTCTCTTTTAAGTGATTATTTTTCTTTACCTCTCTCTTCCCTTTGAACTTGTGCACATTTTCTTGCTTCCTGTGACAGAGATATACAACCCCCCAGTCCTATAACATCCCCATGGTTAAAGTAGAGAATCTTAGAACTTCTTACTTCCTATGTTGAACTTCTTATAGGTTAAAGTAGAGAAACTTAGAACTTCTTATGTTAGCTAACTCTTACATAAATATAATATTAGTAAGTTGCAAGCACTTTTCTATGGAACATTATGAAGGAAGCCTATAAATTAATGCCTTTTTCATACTTGTCCTGAGTGAGGACAGACCGTGTATCTGTGTGTGTGTGTGTGTGTGTGTGTGTGTGTGTGTGTGTACACACCTACACATGCTTTGCTGGAGGTCAGAGCCTCTGCTTTGAAGGCTCAGATCTCCTCAACCACTCTTCTATGTTCCCCAGTTAAGCATGGTGAGTATGCCACAATAACCAGATTCTAGCATTCTAAGATAAATGCTTAAATGCTTCTTAAATGCTGCAAATAGATGCTTATTTCAATGATGTCAATAATAAACAATGTGTGCAAAAATGTTTAAGAACTGGTGCTCCTCTGAGTGTGGCTTTTCCTGGCTCACTTATAAAGGTTGCCTGTTTGAAGTATTTTATTTATTTTAAGCCAAAAAAAGGAAGAAGAAGAAAGGCTATGCTACTTTGACACAGTCTTTGGTGTTGTGCCCTTGACAAATGTGTGGCCACCTTCAATTTGATCCGAGTACTTCTGTTTTGATTTTCAATCCCATCTCTAAAAATAATTACCGTATTTTGCTATTGGTCTTACACTGACTAATTTTTATATAGCATATTGATTTCTAATTTTGTTCCTGGCAGTTCATCATTCAATTTGCAAGACACATCATTCTTCTGTGAATTGCAGTTCCACATTATCCATCTTGAGCCTTTATTCTAAGCAATGTTACCTCCCTTCTTCATATGGCAAGCCAACTTCTCTCCCTAAGGATTTATCTTCCTTAAAAATGCATATTTCTTCATGGTTTTTGTTGTTAATGAGGTATTAAACTTTGTTACAAGGCACATAGAAGGCACATACAAGGCACATGATTTACGAACTTAATTTTTGAGGAAGTGGGAACAAGTTACTCACCTAACCTTAGTACTTCACTAATGATTTAAGGTGTGTGCTGGGGCTGACCAGCAGACCCTGAGTGACAGATGAATGATTAATCTGACACAAGTTTCTGTGAAAGAGAGGGCTAAGGGACTGCCTGGCTAAATGAACCAGACAGCCCCATTCACCTGCCTCCTTAGGCTCTTATTGTAGCAACAGCTTGAACTAAAATTAACCTCTAGATATGATCAGCAGGGTAAGTATCCTTGAAAAAACACATGCATCTGCAGTCTCCTTTAAACAAGGACATTTTGAAGTCTAAACATAAAGATTCCAGTAAAACACCTGGGGGCTCAGACTTGTTTGGAAAAGTCAAGGCAGGGTCTGCCTCCTTTGGCAAGAATCCCCTGGAGGCCTCCGACCTTTTAGAGAGTCCTCCTTACAGACTTTCCAACCAAGTCCCGTGCTTCCCTTACAGGTTTGTATTCTATGAAGGAGCCAAAATCAGAGGCCCACACTCCATTTTCATGGGTTTTCCTCTTCCTACATCACATATGGATTTATATTAGCACTGTGACATCTGCTTCTCTTGAATGAGAAGTAAAGGAAGAAGTGATAAATATTTTGAGCCAAATACAGACGAAGCAGAGTCAGAAACATAGATAGATGACCGGTGTTTTGAAAGATTAAGCATCTGTTACAATTTTTCTTGGTTTACAAGAGGCTGAAGCAGGATTTGATTGTCAGCTGGCTCTTCAGGCCAAAAGAAGGCTTTCCTCAGGATCTGGTGGGGAGAGAAAGGGAAGAAAGGAGGACTTGTACTTTTTAAGGAATATTCCCAACTCTCAGTTAAGCTGAGTCAGCAGAATCCTACAGCTCTCCTCACCTGGACTCTTCCTGCCTTTACAAGCCATTGTGCACATCACTCCCACAATAATCTTTTGAAGTCACTCCCCTACTCAGGAACTTGTAATGGATGAGAATAATAGTATTAATGGCTCACATTAGCAGAGAGTTTTTCCATTTACCGAGTGCTCTCACATGTATCATCTCATTTCCTCCCAACAACAATCTCTGCGTACTTAGTAGATCTGGTCTAAACTCCTTATCCTTAGCACAGATTTAACACTTTCTTGACTCTTTAGCTGTTTTTCTCTTCTCCCAAAGGAAGTTGTCAGCCTCTTCTTTACTCCCAGACAGTAACTGTTTTCGCCTTCAAGGATTGCCACTTGCACCCTGGTCGGGTAGCTCAGTTGGTTGGAATGTCGTACCTATATACCAAGGTTTTGGGTTCGATCTCTGGTCAGGTTACATACAACAAGAAACCCAGGAATGCATAAATAAGTGGAACAACAAATCTCCCTTCCTCTCTCTGTCTCTAAATCAATGTTTTAAAAAAGAATTCCCATTTGCATTTGCCCCTGCTCTCTGCCTGCAAATGCTCCAGTCTCCTCCTGCCTCCTTGTGAGAGCCAGGAGGAGATGCCGGCTGGTGGGGGCACCCTGGTTTCTGAGGACAGTGCCACAGATTATCTACCCTTTCTGGCCTTGCTTCACCCACTTCTCACATGAACATACTCTACAGTTTCTACCCACTCCCATGGGATGACCCTTTGTTAGTAAAGTGATGTTTGGCATAGAAGTTCGAATCCTGACCCTCATCTTCATGTCATATTATTTTGGGCTCAGTTTGCCTGCTGATTCAAATTGAGCATTGATTTTACCCACAATAAACTCCTCCCTCAACCACTCTACATAGCTCTGAAAAGTTCTTGCTAGAGTTCCATCATTAGAAAATATGACATGCCCAGTAACTTTACAGAAAATTCTGCAGAAGTACTTTTGCATGTTTATTTTGTATTAACTTCACTTTCTTTCTGGAGCAGCCTTAAAATCATCATCATGGTTTCATCTATCCTCTTAGCCCTGACAGTCTGATGGGGGTAAAAGTTAAGTCAAGCCAACTTTCTTAATCTCTGTAAACGTCAACATCTGTATGAAGATGCCTCGTTTCTCAGTCTCTCTGGTAGCCCGATGGTAGGTCAGATGAAAGCCAATGTCAAGATTTCTTTTCTCTATAAAAATTTAGCTTCAGTATTCACTTCTGGGACCTGTCAAAGTTCAGAAACAGCTGAAGTCACTGAAGTAGCAATTAGGAAAAGTACATTGTGCACACACCAGAAAGACAGTGTGCAAACTGGGAGCACTCAAACCAAAACATGGAATGTGTCTCAGGGGTAATTGTTATAAAGAAGCGTATAAAGCAGTAACTGAATATTCTTTATAGTTATTAGTTATATCATCAGGATCTTCTTAAATGATAGAGAATCGGTCAATGGTTTCCTTATATCAACCTTGGGAAACAGTGAGTTCTGCTTATATTTCCAGAGGCATAAGCAAGAAATGTCCTAGGTCATTTGTAAAATAAACTAAGTTAAGCTTTGCTTGCATGATTTAACTGGTTTTGTCTGCCCAGGAGGTTTTCAAGGCTGGTCTCCCTTTGCATTTTATTTTAACAGAGCTTTCAGACCTTTATGAAGTGATCTGTGGATTGTACTTTCTCTGATTATTCAAATCATGTGTTAAAAGTTCATAAAAATAAATGTCTAATGACGTTAAAAAAATACTCATCATCTCAGTGTTTCTATGTGGAAATGACTTCTTTTTTTCTTTTTTTCTGTTTGTCTTTCTTTTCACCAGCTCTTGGTTTTCCACTTTAAAGTCTCTCTTTCCTCTTCTCTATTTTTCACTTTCTCTCTCCTCCTTTCTTTTCCCTTCCTCTATTTTCACACTCATTTATTAATTCCAGTAATTAGAATTTGTCAGGTAATTTTACCATAATGTAGTCATATCTTAATACCAAAGCACTCTCTCACATTTCTTAAGTCTGAATGGAAAAGCTCTGGATAATAAAATATGACTGTGTATTTTTTTTTACCAAGACGCCACCCTCAATTCAGCAACAAACCCAACCAGCAACAGCAATTTTGGGGAGCTTGGCAGAATTTATAGTCACCTGTCAGGAGAAAGACTTCTTTAAAAATGTACCTCTGTCCTCCCACCAACACGTCCTTCTCTCTATTTCTACTCATTGCTCTCTTTTGCTGTGATCTTTGCTGATCACTCTGCTCTACTAGAATTGTTGTTGCCCATTATTTGGTGGAGGACCTGTCCTGTCAACCCCATACTGTCATAACATAGCACAGAAAAACAAACAAACAAAAAAACAAAACAAAACAAACAAAAACAATGAGCAACCATCATTACCAAAAAGATCTAGCATAATTTTAATCCATGGAGATCTATAATCCCACTCTTCCAATCTCTTCTTCATCCTAATTTTATGATTCCCTTTACACCCTAAAAACAACCATATCCACATCTTCCCTAACCTACATCAATGTTGACCAATGCCTCTTAATCTCAGCTTCACTTATATTGGCCTTGGTGTCTTATCTGGGGCTGTGACCTAGACAGGACCCTGAGGGTTATTGAGCTCCCAATCATCGACCTCTTTCCAGGCTGAGGATGCTGATCTGTGCATTTACCATGAAACTGAGCACCAGAAAATCAAGATGCACTCAAAAGAACTGCTTGGGCATCAAACATAAACCTTTTCTACCCCCACTATATAACAATAGCCCAATCACCTCCTGATAATCAGGATCAATAACACCTGCCAAATTGGGACTCCTTTCTTTCCTAATATTCCCTGGGAACTTTGGAGCGCCCAGGCAGCAGTTGAAAAAGATGGTGTTATACCACTTTCTGGCTTCTCTGGTTTATGATGAAAAATCACCAGCAATTCTAATTGTTTTCTTTTTATAGGTAAGTTATTATTTCTCTCATTGCTATTGATAGTTTGGTGAAGTGTCCATTTTCTAATTGGATATTTTCTTTTGCTTATTGGTGAGTTTTGAGAATATTTTATATATTCTATATTGTGTGTTTTTTTGTTTTTAGTTTATGGAAGTTTGACTATACGGAATCTTTTTATGAATTTCTTTGATTGATCCTATTGGGAATTTACTAAGCTTCTTGAATATCTAAGTTTATGTCTCTTGATTATTAGGGGATATTTATAGCCATTATTTCTTTCAGCATTTTTCAGTCCCCTTTTCAACTTTTCTTCCAGACTCTGATGACATGAATGTGAGAAATTTTTGTATATTTCCTTAGGGATCTGTTTGGGTCCTTTAAAAAAATCTATTTTCTCTGCTATTAAGTTTGGGCAGTTTATCATATGATTTTATTTATATGTGGAATCTAAAAAACAAAATAAGCAAACAAAGCAAAAACAGACTCACAGACACAGAGAGCAGACTGGGGGTTGCCAGAGAGGAGGGGATTTGGGGGACTGAGTAGAAGAGGTGAAGGGATTAAGAAGTACAAATTAGGCCGAAACCGGTTTGGCTCAGTGGATAGAGCGTCGGCCTGCGGACTGAAAGGTCCCGGGTTCGATTCCGGTCAAGGGCATGTACCTTGGTTGCGGGCACATCCCCAGTGGGAGGTGTGCAGGAGGCAGCTGGTCGATGTTTCTCTCTCATCGATGTTTCTAGCTCTCTGTCCCTCTCCCTTCCTCTCTGTGAAATATCAATAAAATATATTTTTTTAAAAAAAGAAGTACAAATTAGTAATTACAGAATAGTCAAGGGGATGTAAATTAAAGCACAGGAAATATAATAACATTGCAATAACTATGTATGATTCCAGGTAGGTACTGGAAATATTGAGGGAACACTTAGTAAAGTATATGGTTGTCTAACCACTATGCTATACACCTGAAACTAATACATAGGAATATTGAAAGTACACTGGAATTGAAAAAAAAAAAAGATTGGGTAGTTTCTTTTGTACTGTTTTTTTTTTTTTTTCTTTTGACTTCTATTCTGCTTCTGATCCACTGAATTTTTTATTTCAGTTATTGTATTTTTTATTTACAAAATTTTCATTTAGTTGTTTTTATATCTTCTGCTTTCTTTGCAGTGATTTTCTATTTATTTGTCAAGATTCTATGTTTTGCCCTGACCGGTTTGGCTCAGTGGATAGAGCGTCGGCCTGCGGACTGGAGGGTCCCGAGTTCGGTTCCAGTCAAGGGCATGTACCTTGGTTGCGGGCACATCCCCAGTGTGGGGTATGCAGGAGGCAGCTGATCAATGTTTCTCTCTCATTGATGTTTCTAACTATCTATCCCTCTCCCTTCCTCTCTGTAAAAAATCAATAAAATATATTTAAAAAAAAAAAAGATTTTATGTTTTTTCATTTGGTTAGAACATGCTTGTTAATTTCTTGCTGAAAAATCTTTTACTGGCACCTTTAAATATTTTAGCAGATAAGTTTAATATCTATGTCATCTCAATGTTGACATCTATTGACTGTCTTTTTCCATTCAAGCTGAGCTGTTCCTGGTTCTTGGTATGATGAGTGATTTTAAACAGGACATTTTGGGAATTATGAGACTGGAGCTTATTTAAAGTTTCTATTCTTAACTGGCTTCTTTTGACACTGCTCTGGTCAGAAGAAGGGTCATGCCATCTACTTACTGCCAGATGGAGGTAGAAGTCTAGGTTCCCCCTGGCCTCTGATGACACCACAGGGGCATGAAGGGGGAAGGGCTGCTCTTATCATCAGACTGGGGTGAAAATGAAAGCACTGACTCTGGACTTGGCCTCTTCTGACACTAACCCAATGGGCAAGAGAAGGGGTGACTCATTCTAATGCATAAGGGAGAGCAGACCCTTCATGGATGAGGGAATTCTCTGCCTCCTACTAGTGGAACACAGGTTTTGAAATATTTATAAATCTAAGGTAGCCCATTTCTTTCTGAAGTTTAACTTATACAAATGTGTGCACCCTAGCTAATTTTTTAATATTCCCAGCTTCTAAATATGGTATGTGTTTGTTTGCTTTTGCTTTTTCAGTAAGTCCATGAAGATAGGTAAAAGAAATGACCACAGGTTTTAAGAGATGAATATGGCATGAGGATGACTCTTCACTGGCATAAGTGTCAGTATCCAGAAATAACACCACTGACTCAGCAATTTTTCTCAGAAAAGACAATAATGGAGGCATGATAGAGACATAATTATGACAGTAGCATGTAATGTACTTATCTCTTGTTCATTAAATTATATATTCTTATATAACATTATCCTTGTTTATCAGTTGAGATAAAAACAATGCCAATATTTAAAAGGTATGAAAACATTTTATCCTTATTTGTTAAAATGTAAAGAGAATACATTCCACATAGGACACACTCAAATTGCCTCATCAGGGCAATGAGAAAATAATCCAGTACCAAAACATGTGCTTGAGAAGCATGAGCAGACTAAATAATCAGTTAGCATACCTGAATCCTAGTCTCCATGGTCGCCGTCTTCCTCTAGCAGTGTGATGACATTGTTAAACCTGTTTCTTGATCCATAAATGAAGAGCTTAGATTAAAGGAGCCAATGCTTATACAACTCTAATGTTTTATACTTCAAAGAAAGGATAAAATTACTATATTTAAATATATCAGTGAAGCTTACCTCCAACTACATCCCTGTGGAATACAGAGTTAGACCTTGTTTTCAGACTAATAAAATATTTTGTACTGTAGTGGTGAGGGGCCATTTGCTTCATTCTTTTATCAGTTCCTTTCATGATTGTATCAGGTTTCTCTAGAGAAACAGAACAATAAGTGACAGATAAATAGATAGGAAGATGATAGATAGATGATAGATAGATAGATAGATAGAACTGGCTCACATGATTGTGGGCACTGGAAAGACAAAATCCAGAAGGCGGGCAGGTGGCTGGTAGACCAGAAACTCAGACAGGGTTTCTATGTTACAGTCTTGAGGCAGAATTGCTTTTTCTGGAAATCTCAGTTGTTGCTCTTAAAGCCTTCAGCTGATTGGATGAGGCTCACCTACATTATCAAGGGTAAACTTCTTTATTTAAAGTCAATTGATTGTAAGTGTTAAATCATATGTACAAATTGTCTTCACAGCAAAATTAGAACAGTATTTGACCAAGAAGTGGGCACCATAGCCTAGCCAAGTTGACACATAGAATTAACCAGAGATAGTGTGTAGTAAATATATACCAACTAGGGACACAGTTCATGAATTTGTGCACCTTGTAAGGAACTGTAGGCCACAAGACTTCGGTGGGCACAGGGACGGGTCTCAGCCCATCCTCCACACCCTCGCCCGACCCCTCCCACCATGGCCCTGGTCCCCTGCCTGCTGGCAGCACCCCTCCCACCACTACCGCTCCCACGTGCTGATGGCACTGGCCCCACTCACACCCGCTGATGGCATGGAGAGATTGGGGCTGGTGCCAGCAGCAGATTCGAGCGGCGGCTGCTGCTCTGATTGCCCCTCAGGAGCAGGGGGAGGTGGAGAAGCCCTGAGGGGCGATCGGGGCCAGCTCCAGGAGCCAACAGTGGGTGCGAGTGGGGCCAATGCTGGCAGCAGGTGTGAGCACCAGGTGGGACCATGTCACATGGGAGCAAAGAGGCTCACCCCGATGACAGCGACCAGAGCACCGCCTTGGTCTGGCACCCCCACTCACCTGCTACACCATCCCACTGCAGCCAATGTCTGCCATGTTCCACACGCTGCTGCCTGTTGCCGACACCCGCCATGCTCTGTGCACACCCCCTGGTGGTCAGCGCACATCATAGTGACTGGTTGTTCGGTTGTTCAGTTGTTCCACCATTCGATCTATTTGCATATTAGGGTGTTATATATATATAGATTTAGTACCTAAAATGAATCAGGAATCATTCTTCGTGCTTTGAATAAGAAGTCAGCTGTAATCCTCAAAACTATCTTATGAATTATCTGTGGTTATTTTCACTTGAGGCATGAGGGAATTTATTCTCTGGGGGGGGGGGGGGGAAGGCAAATATCATAAAGCCAATTAATGGTACAGTCAGGATTGAAACTCAGGTTTAGCTGACCATGAAATATGTCAAAATAAACACTGCGAAAAAAAGTCAGAAAATTCAGATTCATATACTTCTACACTAGCTTTTAAACTTGAGGCATTTAACAGTCTTCATATATATAAAGAAAACCTTGAATTGGATGTTCTCTAAAAATATTCCTTGATTCTATTTTGGCACTGGATACGTGTCTTTCATTTAGAATACATTATTGCCTTTGAAAGGGTAGACATTTCATTAGTGTTTGGGCTGGGCTGTTCTCTTGAGCCATATAATGATTTTGTGCTGGTTGATTATTCCATTTCAACAGAGAAGAGACAAACCATTATGAAGAATTATGAATCTATACCTTGGAAGAAAATACGGTGAGTTTTGTTTTGCCTATCAGCATTCCCATCTGTACTTACATTGCAATAAAACAAAAAACAATTGAATGAATAGGGAACCACAGGAACTGAAGCAAACAGTGAAGATGGCTGATGCCAGGCAATGAATTTTGCAGACCTTCACTCAACACCTATCTTCTCCCTAGGTGGCTTGGCCCAGGTCCTACTTACCTCAGAAACAGAAAGTAAGTTTTTAACACTATTACCTCCTGCTAAGCTCATGTAGTTATGCAGGAGCAGGCTGGATTCTTTTTGTCTCATTCATCAACTCCAACACTGTCATCTAAGTTCCTTTTGCAGAATCTTTATTACTGCCGATGATGTCAGAGAAAAGGAACATAGCTTGATTAATAGTTTGCAGGTGCAATTTACAACACTGGCAGCTAAAAATGATCTTTTGATTTAGAAACTGAGAACATTCAAGAGAAAAGTCACACCTTTGCTCAGAACTTTGATTTTCAGAGGTTTAACAAATCAGCTTCTGACTTTTACCATACTCCTCTTCTTTACTGCATCGTTAATAATGAAAAATAAAGAATTTAACATTTTTGTCTGACATTTTTCCCTAGGGGATCTGAATGAAGCTGGATTTTTTTCTTATTTATAGTAGAAATAACTAATGTTCCATAATGACCTGGTAATAGGTGCACATCTTATTGGAGTGAAAGTCATTCAATTATCTGCATCTCTTCTTATGCCATTGCCTTTTAAATAGTCATCCAAATGGAAAGGCACCTGAAATGTTACTTTTAAGTGGGAAAATAAACAAATATTAAAAGTGTTATTTTTAAAAAGAATTCCTGGGTATCTCAACATCAACATGTTATTAAAAGTGTAAGAGACATGTTGAAAGAAAGATAATACTTAAAATATTTGTACAGAATCCATTCATTTCTCTAATTTTATTTTCTTTGTTGACTAATTACCCTTACCCCTCATTTGAAGTTAGCAGAGATGCTTTCTCATTTTCATTCAACTGACATTTTTTGACTGATATTCAGATGCTCAACTTTAGCAATCTGGAGTAATGGAGCATACTTCTGATAGTGTCAGAAATTTGTAGTATATATTAGAGAGGGTAAACTTGCAGAAGACATGGACAAAGTCCAGTAGTTATATCTGCTTCTGTGCATTTGAGATAACCGAATCTTCAGAATTCTCTCTATTATTATGTGGCACCAATACATTAATGTCCATGGTAATTTTTAAAATATAGTTGCTGTGCCCTTGGACTTACCCTGCACAAGCTTTTAGCACCTCAATTCTATAGATATAATCACTGATAACATTTGCCCAACTTTGAGTTAACTTTTTATTAGGATTTTCCATGGTTATTTTACAGTTAACAATGTTTAAAAATATATCCAAAAATAATCTCTCTACATTTATCTAGGTCATAAGCCAATTGGAAATATAGCAGATGTGCCTCTCAGTTAACAGACTCAGGTGTGCAGAAAATTACGTCTATATTCCATTACTTCAACCTAATTTTGAGCCACTGCCCCACTGGGTTAGTGATGACATTATTCTTAGACTTGGAGTGGGGTTAGGTCTGCCCTGCTGTCTCATGCCTCCAGTTTTGTCAAGGTTTGGAGTGGCTTACCTAGTAAAGGAATTAAGGGACAGGGGGCCAGCTAGTTTTCAAGTCACTGATCCTCAGGTGAAATGAGACATAAACCATCACCGAGGCATGAATTATGCCTTTGGTGACTTACCTAAAAAATCATCACCATACCCAAGGTCATCTAGGTTGTTTTCATGTGTTAGCTTCTAGGAGTTTTACAGTTTTGTGTTTTATATTTAGATCTGTGGTCCAATTTGAATTAATTTTGCAAAGTTGTGAAGTCTATGTCTAGATTAAATTTGTTTGTTTTTTGCTTGTGGAGGTCTAGTTTTTCCAGGACCATTTGTTAAAAAAAAAAAAACAACAAACAAGCAAACTGCCTTTTCTCCATTACATTACCTTTGCTTTTTTGTCAAAGATTAGTTGACTATGTTTATATGGGCCTATTTATTTCTGGGCTCTCGATTTTGTTCCATTGATCTATTTGTCCTTTTTTTTTTTAATCCAAAATGCCTTATTTTTATTTTCTGGTTTTCTTTTATAGACTAGGACCTTGATCATGAATGTGTTATCATTATGTCTGCATTGTAAATGGCTCACCAGTTGTCAATTCTAACTACACACAATTAAAATATCACTATCCATATTCCTTAACAGTCTGTCCTTACATTTTACATTTAAGACAAATGCACATCCAACCTCTTAATGTTAAAATCCACATTATCAATTTTTTTTTGCTAAAGCCTACTTCTATTTTTTGCCTTTTATGAATCCTTGGAACCCTCATCATACTAGTGTAACAATTACCGGAAAGTGGTCAGTCTCACCAATGCCATTGCAATGTTTTTTCATCTTGTGGTTGTTTCTATTAGAACTTTGCTTTCTACTGTTAGACATTGCAGTAATCTTCTCACTCCTCACATTGTTATCTGCTGTGATCACGGTAACAGAAGAATCTTGCAGATCCTTATGGCAGAATTTTATGCATTGCCTGGCAAAGTTCTATGCACCTACTAAGAATTGCTTATCATAAGGATTTAAGAAGATCCTTCACTAGATTTAATTTGGAGATTCAGGCTCAAGTTCAAGTTTTGCTAACAATGATGTATATTTTTCAGTAACCTGGAAAACCTACCTAACTCTGAGAAAGGTATCTAACTTTTTTTTTGCATCCACGTTTGAATTTTCTTTAACAAGCAGTGCAATTTTCAGGCTTTGTCTTGGCTTGTTCAAAAGACTTTGCAAGGATTATATATGGAATATATATGCCAATGTGCTTTGAAAATTATTGTGCAAATGTTGATAATTCATTTTGATCACAAAGACACAGCAAATGATATTATTGATTCAGTCGTGTAGAGATAATTAACGACATGGTGTTTGAAAATGCTTTAACTCTTCCGCCATATTCATTTTTCCTGTTTCTGAAAGAATGAAATGCTGCTAGGAGAGATTACCACAGGAAGCAGACCCTTAGAGACTCCTTCTTGCTCCATAAATATTCTACTCCTCTGAGATCTTTTCTGAACTCCAGAATATATTATAAACATTAGAAGATATTTGTTCCTCTAGAGAAATGAAAGCTGAAATTTAAACACTTCTAAATGAATTAGTGAAAATTAAGAGACATATTGTTTTACTATTTCAGCAGAGCATCTAATAAAGACTTCCCTGATAAGGTGTTCTGTAGGAACTTCAAACACAACCTCCCTCAGTGGAGTTATTACACCCTGTGGCTTATCCAAACTACTCCTCCCCAGAGTGCCAAGTGAGGTTCGACTCCATTCATTTGCCTGCTCAAATAATAAAATTGCCAACTCACCCTGTTTCTCTTGTCCCTCTCAGAATTCTCTTGAATTGGCCTCTTTCATGTTCACTGTCATTGCTCTTGTTCAGACCCCAACAGTCTTAACCAGACTATTGCAGAATCTTTTGGGCTCTTGGTCACTATGCCCCACAGCCTATACCTCCCATCTATCCTGTCAGAGAGACCTTTGCAAAAATAAACAAACATAGAAAAACACACAGATTCAGATATATCCCTTCCTCCTTTAAAGAAATCAATATTTCTCCCGTTTCATTAAAATAAATGTAAGGCTATTTACATCAGTTAGCATGGTTTTTGAGACCTGTTTTCAATCTAGTTCAAATAACTTTTCAGCAATCCCTCAAGGATACTTTCCACACTCAATCTTCCCTCAATCACATTCCACGTGATTTGCTATCTCCCAAAGAGAGACTTCCAGAGCGCTCTATGTCAAAATAATTCTTCCACTCTTTCTTCATTCTCAGTGAGGGTGGGAATTTCACTATTTAAAGGGGTGTTGAAAATTCTAAATGCATTTGGAGGAGGGTCTGAATACTGTATCTTGAGGAGTGCTTGAAAAACAGGGGTTTTGGTTTTTTTTGGGGGAAAGGGTGTTTACTCATTTACTCTAGAAACAATAAAACATGGTTTGATGACCACCTTTCAATATTTGAAAGATAACATGAAGTAAATGGAGTAGAATCGTTCTTAGTGGTACAACAGGACTTGAACAAATGATTGGAATTTATAGAAATGTAGTCGTTCAATGAGCTTTTTAAAAACAAAAGTAATTAAATTGGCATTTAAAATATGTTTATTGCTAACTTAGTCCCTTTATATATAGGATTTCTTAAATCCTCACTACTCTATAAAATTTTAAAGAATATTTGCTGATAAGAACAGAGGCATTCAGAAAGGTTTAAGCAACAGAGCCAGGATTTATGTTCTAAAATGACTCCCTCAAAATGAAGTGTGTTTTAAAAAATTATATTCTTATTGATTTCAGAGAGGAAGGGAGAGAGAGATAGAAACATCAATTATGAGAGAGAATCATTGATTGGCTGCCTCCAGCATGCCCCACACTGGGGATCAAGCCGGGCATGTGCCCTGACTGGAAATTGAATCATGACCTCCTCCTAGTCGATGTTCATAGGTCGACACTCAACCACAGAGCTACACCGGCCAGGCAAAGTGTGTGTCTTTACCACTGTCCTCTAAGTACCTTGCATGGGAAAAAGAGCAGCTAACTGCCCATTTATTAGAGATATGATAAAAGGAATCTCTGCATTCACTGAAAGTGAGAAATATCTGCTTTAGAAAAGAAAGTATTAATTTAAAAAAAAAGTATTTACTTCAACATTAGGATTTGATAATTTAATTGACCTATAAGGTTGATATTAGTAAACATCTCTTTACATTTGGGAGTTGTTTTTTCCCCCAAAGTACTGTTAAAAGTGGCCATCAAATGAAAGGAAGCAAGCCTCTGCTCTCTCCAGGGAATATTAATCCAAGGTAACTGATGAAAGTTTTTTTTTTCCTGTTTCTTGCTCCCACACACCTTCCCAAGGTCTTCTGGTAGAATTCACTTTAGGATATTAATGGCAATATATTTTTATGACATCTACAGTGCAGAATTAGCCTCTATAATGGCACTTAGGCACCTTGCTCATAAAATTCAGCACTCCAAACTACATCATGTTCTTTGGTGGCCTCTACATTGTCTACTGGAGTCATTTCCTAACTGATAAATTCTTCTTTGTAATGGAACTTGTCAAAAAGGCTTACATAGCTACTTCAAAGTAAAGAAAAGCTCCTGGAAAGACATTTTATTTGTTTTAAATTGTTTTGCAAGTTTCACAGTATACAAGTAAACATATGAATGAGAGATCATTTTCAAAACAGAACAGTATAAAAAATTAAGAGGCTAGCTATTTTGAACACTCATCTTAACTATAGTCATGTTATACAAAGTAGATTTGACAACAGAAACAAAAAAATAAAGTGTGTGTGTGTCCATTCAGTATTTTATAAGGTTTAAACAATATAAAAAATGTTCTATGGTTTTTATAACATTGCACTTTATAAGTGGATGTTCTGTCTTCATACGCATAGAATCATTTTCCAAGTAAACATGAATAAATAGTAAATTCTTTGAGATGCTAAGCAACTTAGAAGTACACTTTTTATATTCACTCAAAAAATATCCATTAAAGGTCCAAGAATATAGCTCGAAGTGGAGTGTATAACAGTTGATTAAACTGAGTTTGTCTTCTTTAGGCACTTTTTCCAATATTTTCTCAACTTCATATACTATTCCATCTATCACTGCTAGCTTGATCCTGACCCTGACCAAGCAGCATTTCAGCATTGGCAGCTATGCTACGCTAGATTGGTTAACGTCTGCTTTAGGTTCTTCTTTCCCTTCTGAAATTTAACAGCATTTGAATACAGTTACCAGCTCAGCTTAAATTCCTTTTGTTCACATTTAAATCATTTCTGATTTGTTGGATCAAAGCTTTGGTATATGATGGCAAATCCACATTTTTCCCACAGGAAAATAGTTACCTAGGACATTTCTCTGGGGGAATTTTCCAAAAAGATATTAATAATTTGGTGGTATAATACTATTTCTTAGAGACCTAAACTTTGACACATAAGCCCTTCAGCCTGCTGAGCTTCAGCTGGAGGGAGACAGAGATAGTGTTGGAAGCTAAACACAGCAGTACGTTTCGTGATCATCAATATTTTAGAAGAAGGAAAAGAAAGAGTCGTTGCTGCAGTATCCAGCATGGTACTCACTCACTAGGCCTGAGATAAGTAGGCAATCATCAGAGAAGGTTCAAAATGCAACCCCCAATTTGATATATTTGAAAGCAAGTGTGGAATACAATGGAGACAGTCACTCACAAATCACACTCCTAAATGTTCTGAACGCCTTCAGAACTGCTGAACGTTATATCACAATACACCAGCAACATTACCAATATTCAGTATTTAAATCATTTCCATGTTATATACAACATTTAGCAGAAACAGATTATTGAAGTACTCACTCAATGCACAAAAATTTTAAGGATTTTTTAATTAAAAGAAAAACCATATCATGAATAATTAAAGTTTAAATTCAAACATGATTAAGTTGGAATCACAAGTAATTATAATTTATTTAACAAAAATAAAAAGTGTTGATTTGGTGGTATTCAAGAAAGAGGAAATGGTTTCTGCTTTCAAGGAACCTATAATCTAGTGCACATTCCCGGGTTTCAGGCTCTATCCCCAGTGTGGGGTGTGCAGGAGGCACCCAATCAATAAGTCTCTCTCCCTCACTGATGTTTCTTTTTTTTTTTTTTTTTTTTAATATTTTTTATTGATATTTTACAGAGAGGAAGGGAGAGGGATAGAGAGCTAGAAACATCGATGAGAGAGAAACATCGATCAGCTGCCTCCTGCACACCCCCTACTGGGGATGTGCCCGCAACCAGGGTACATGCCCTTGACCAGAATCGAACCCGGGACCCTTCAGTCCGCAGGCCGACGCTCTATCCACTGAGCCAAACCGGTTAGGGCCCTCACTGATGTTTCTATCTCTCTCCCTTCCTCTCTGAAATCAACAAAAATATATTTTAAAAACAAACTATATATATCCTATCTAATAAAAGAATAATATGCAAATTGACCATCACTTCATGACAAAGATGGAAGTGCCCACAGCCAATAAGGAGGGAATATGCAAATAATGTGACAAAGATGGTGGCGCCCAGCCCCGGGGCGAAGGCAGGAGGCAGTGGCCAGAGTGAAGGCCCAGGTCCTGGGTGCCAGAGGGAAACCGGTGCCAGCAGCCAGGGGAAGGAAGGCTTATTCTTGCACGAATCTTCATGCATCGGGCCTCTAATATATATATATATATACCTGTCTAATTATGAAGATCTAGATGAGTTCAAAAATTGAGCTCTTTACCATCAGGTTATGCCACATATGAGCTGAGGTAAATTACCAGGCTAATTTTATTACAAACTACCAAGCCTAAAGTAGTAGGGTCAATTTTGTAAATCTGAACCTACCCAGGGCAGAATAGCTGGGATCAGAGAAGGCAGTATATGGCTCTCAAATTGCACATTTCTTTCACTCTCTATTAACAAAAGAAGAAGAGCAAGGTGAAGCAGGGGTCTCAGGAGCAAACAAAAATAACCTAAATTTCTAAATCAGGGCAAAATTAAGATTTAAGAATATAACATTAACCAATTATGTATAAAACGTAGTTTTAATAAACTATGTGAAGAAACAACAACAACAATAACAACAAAAATGAGTTTCACTCCACTGGCCAGGTAAAATTTAGGAGATAAAGCATGAAATCAGTGCAGCAAAGGAGCAGATTGCCAAATTCTGTAGCCTAAATTCAAGAACTATGTTAGGTATAGTTCTTGTACTGAACACAGCAAAGATAAGCACTTTGTAAACCAAACAGAGTAAGAATATTACACAGCAAACTCTCTTTTCATTTACCTGGACCTTGACCTTTGCTCTGTCTCTTCTGTTCTCTATATTGCTCTTCCCCCAGAAGTTCTGCTCTCCTCTGCCATTCCAGTTGACCATCCAGGATAAACCAACCTGTCTTCCTGATTTCCATTTCAGATGCTAGACCACTAACAGAAGTCCTTTAGCATGGCTTCAGGCTGCAGGATACTTTGGAAAGCTGTTTTTGCATGACTACAGCTCTTTAAAAAGCATTGAATATTAACTTAGCAAGTTTCTTGTAGGTCTTGTAGACTTCAGAAAGACTCAACAAATAGGTTGTCTTTTTTCTTCTTTTCTTTTTTTTTTTTTTTTTTATGAGCCATAAGTGGGTATGATCTATTCAGAAAATTTCCATAAAGGAAAAATTTAGGTAAATGATGTAAAAATGTTTACCTTCAGTTGGATGATATCAGAAAACTTTGAACAACTTACCTAAAAAAGTTTCAAAAATAAGAAATTCAAACTGTGCTGTAAAGTCATGTGTCACATAATAACATTTTGGCCAACAGTAGACCACATATGAAATAGTCCCTTAAGATGATAATGGAGGTGAAAAATTCTTATCAGCCAGTGATGCCATAATTGCCATAACACCAAAGCACAATGCCTTATTCACATGTTTGTGGTGGTGCTGGTGTAAACAAAACTATTGTTCTGCCAGTCCTATAAAAGGACAACACATAAAATTACTTATAGTTCATAATACTCCATAAAGAAAAGAAACAACTACATTAGTGATTTATATATTTACTATACTATGATTTTATCATTTAGAGTGTACTATTTTTATCCTATCTAATAAAGAGGGAATATGCTAATTGATCCTCACACCATCAGAAAGATGGCGGCGCCCACAGCCAATAAGGAGGGAATATGCTAATTGACTGCCATGCCCCCAAAGATGGCGGCACCCTCAGCCACAAGATGGTGGTGCCCAGTTCCCTCAGCCCCCCAGCCACCCAGGGCCAGCCTGAGGCACAGGCAAGCCTTGAATGGAGGCTGCCCAGCTGCCCAGGGCCGCCTGAGGCTCAGGTAACCAGGGCCGGCCGAGGCTTGTGCTGCCGGCAGTGGCAGCAGCAGAGGTGTGATGGGGGTGTCGCCTTCCCCTGATCGCCGGGTCACCTCCTTCCCTTGAGGTCTCCCGAACTGTGAGAGGGGGCAGGCCTGACTGAGGGTCCCCTGCTCCAGTGCATGAATTATCATGCACTGGGCCTCAAGTTTATATAATAAAAAAGTTTGCTGTAAAATAGTAACTGGGGCAGCAGCCTCTTACATCTCCTATTTACCTGGTCTCTTGGTTGCATTATTTCTCTTGTGCTTGATTTAAACTCATGTTATTTTGTGCAGTAACATGCTCTACAGGCTTGTAGCCTAGAAGCCATCATCTATACCTAATAACCTAGGTGTGTCGTAGGCTTTTCCATCTATTTTGTGTAAGTGCACTCTATGATGTTCACACAATGACAAAATTGCCAAACAACACATTTCTCAGGACCTACCCCTGCTCTTAAGCAATACATAAATGTATTTGCTAGATACTAGTAGTTATATTGATAGTCTCTCAAGGTTAACAACCAAGGTTAACAACCAAAATCTCCCCCAAATTAAAAATATGAACAAATTTGATGCTGACAGACAGCATTATCCACATAACACACATATAAAATGTTTTTATGTAAAAAGCTGTTGATCACATTTGATGATAGCTTCTATTCCTGGCCTCAGAAAGGCTGAAAAGAATTCAATGTAAACAATATTACAGAAAAAAAGCCTATTTAGCTTCCAACCAAACTACTCTGGTAATTTTCTGGTTAGTACTTTTTTTTAAAATCTTGTTATTACCTTTTTTAGTCTTGTTTTTACCTTTTTATAAACTAAGAGTCATGCCAATGTTTAATATATAGAAACTAGAGGCCCAATGCACAAATTCATGCACAGGTGGGGTCCAGCAGCCTGGCCGCAATCGGGGAAGACTGGGGCTGGGCCTGTTGGGAAGAGGAGATGGTGGGAGGTTGACTGGCTGGTCCCCCCCCCCTCACCGATTGGGGCCCAATCAGGGCTGGGCCAGCTAGGGGGAAGGGCTGCTGGCAATTGGCTGGCAGGCCCTGCCCCCAATTGGGGTTGAGGGGCTGATTGGGGGCAGGGCTGGCCGTGGGGAGGGACTGTGGGTGGTGGGTCAGCTGGCCCCACTCCCAAATGGGGTGGGGGAGGCATATCAGGGGTCAGTGGCCAGGGGAGGGGCTGGGGGAAGTTGGCCGGCCAGCCCCACCCCTGATTGGTGTAGGGGAGGCCAATCGGGAGCAGAGCTGGCTGGGGGGAGGGGCCACAGGTTGATCAGCGTGGTAGGGGCTGATCGGGGGTGGGGCTGGCCATGAGGAGGGACTGTGGGTGGTGGGCCAGCCGGCCCCACCCCAAAATGGGGTGGGTGGACCAATCAGGAACCAGCAGGCTGGGGAGGAGCCATGGGTGGTTGGCTGGCCGGTCCTGTCCTTGATTGGAGTGGGGGGGGCTGATTGGGGGTGGAGCTGGCTGGGGGAGGGGCTGTGGGCCCATAGGAGTGTTGGGGACCCATTGGGGGTGGGGCCAGCTGGGGGAAGGAGCCACAGGCGGTTGGCTAGCTGGCCAGGCCTCTGATCGAGGTAGGGGCCAATCTGGGGTGGGGCCAGGTGGGGGGAGGGATTGCAGGCAGTTGGCCATCCGGGCCTGCCCCCTATTGGGGTGGGGGGTGATAAGGGTCAGGGCCGACCAAGGGGAGGGGCTGCGGGCCATTTGGGGTGGTGGGGGCCCATCAGGGGTGGGGCAGGCCAGGGAGAGGGGTCACAGGAAGTTGGCTGGCTGGCCCCACCCCTTAATCAGGCAAGTTGGCTGGCTGCACTGGGTGTTATAGAAACTGGTTGTTTTGGGTGTTTCGGTGGTCTGGTCGCTGGCTTTTTATATATATAGATACCAGAGGCCCAATGCATGAAGATTTGTGCAAGAATAGGCCTTCCTTCCCCTGGCTGCCGGCACCCGGAACCTCGGCCTTCACTCTGGCCGCCAACTTCTGCCTTCACTCCAGCACGGAGCTCCCTTCTGCCTTCCCGTGCTGCCCAGAGGCCCGAGTGGCCAGGGCAGGGCAGAATGCCTGTGTTGTTGCCATGGCAATGATGCAAGTGTTCCGGCCCAGCTGCCACCATCTTTTTCACTTCAATTTGCATATTCCCTCCTTATTGGCTGTGGGCACCACCATCTTTGTTGTGAAGTGATGGTCAATTTGCATATTCCGTCTTTATTAGATAGGATAAGGCTGGGGAATAGAGGTAGATCATGAGAGAAGTGAGGGACATCATTTATTTTATTTATCACATTCTTCAGATATTTGCTTATAATTACTACATCTGTATTTCTTTCTGAACTTCCTTCTTTTAAAAATTCTCAGAAGGTTGGGTTTTGCATTATCATTTCATATTTATTCTTTTTTATTTTTTATAATTCTTTAGTCAGAACTGTTTTGTCTGAGTTTACTGTCTATAAAGATACTCCTAGCAGGTATTAATTACATATTTATACAGAAAATTATCCTCATGCTTTGGCATTGTTGAATCAGGTTTAGGTATTCTGAGTCCTTTTTAAAAACATGCCGAAACCGGTTTGGCTCAGTGGATAGAGCATTGGCCTGCGGACTGAAGGGTCCCAGGTTCGATTCCGGTCAAGGACATGTACATTGGTTGCAGGCACATCCCCAGTGGGAGGTGTGCAGGAGGCAGCTGATTGATGTTTCTCTCTCATCTCATTGATGTTTTTGGCTCTCTATCCCTCTCCCTTCCTCTCTGTAAAATATCAATAAAATATATTTTAAAAAAAACCAAAACATAACTATTGTACTTTATATTTCAAACATTTTTGTGATTATTTAATGCATGTCATCTGGTAAAATCAAGTAATACATACAATACCATGATCTTTATTTTTTTTTTTTTTTCAGGTTAAGTAGTGTTTTTTTTTGTTTTTTGTGTTTTTTTTTAATTTTTTTATTAAGGTATTATATGTGTACATATCTTACCATTGCCCCCCACCACCCCACTCCCATACATGCCCTCACCCCCCAATGTTTTGCATCCATTGGTTACTCTTATATGCATGCATATAAGTCCTTCAGTTGATCTCTTATTTCCCCCACCTCTCCCTAACCTTCCTGCTGTAATTTCACAGTCTGTTTGATGCTTTACTGCCTCTGTATCTATCTTTTTGTTCATCAGTTTATACTGTTTTTCATTATCCCCAAATGAGTGAGATCATGTGGTATTTTTCTTTCATTGACTGGCTTATTTCACTTAGCATAATGTTTTCTAATTCCATCCAGGTGCCTACAACTGGTAATAATTTCTTCTTTTTTATGGCAGCATAGTATTCCATTGTGTAGATGTACCATAGTTTTCTGATCCAGTCATCTGCTGACGGGCACCTAGGCTGTTTCCAAATCTTAGCTATTGCAAATTGTGCTGCTATGAACACAGGGGTGCATATATCCTTTCTGATTGGTGTTTCTAGTTTCCTAGGATATATTCCTAGGAGTGGGATTACTGGGTCAAATGGGAGTTCCATTTTCAATTTTTTGAGGAAACTCCATACTGTTCTCCACAGTGCCTGCACCAGTCTGCATTCCCACCAGCAGTGCACGAGGGTTCCTTTTTCTCCACATCCTCGCCAACACTTGTCGTTTGTTGATTTGTTGATGATAGCCATTCTGACAGGTGTGAGATGGTATCACATTGTCGTTTTGATTTGCATCTCTCGGATAATTAGTGACTTTGAGCATGTTTTCATGTGTCTCTTAGCCTTCCATCTTCTTTCGAAAAGATTCTATTTAGGTCCGTTGCCCATTTTTTTATTGGGTCATTTATCTTCCTTTTATTAAGTTGTATAAGCTGCCTGTAGATGTTGGGGATTAAACCATTATCAGTGATAACATTTGCAAATACGTTTTCCCATACAGTGGGGTTTCTTGTTGTTTTCTAGATGGTTTCTTTTGCTGTGAAAAAGCTTTTTATTTTGATGTAGTGCCATTTGTTTATTTTCTCTTTGGCTTCCGTTGCCCTAGGGGCAGTATCAGTGAAGAAGTTCTTTCGGCATATGTCTGAGATTTTGCTGCCTGTGGATTTCTCTAGTATTTTTATGGTTTCCCGTCTTATATTTAAGTCCTGTATCCATTTTAAGTTTATTTTTGTGTATGGTGTAAGTTGGTGATCTAGTTTCATTTTTTTGCATGTATCTGTCCAATTTTCCCAACACCATTTATTGAAGAGACTGTCTTGACTCCATTGTATGCTCATGCCTCCTTTTCAAATATTAATTGTGCATATTGGTTTGGGTCGATATCTGGATTCTCTATTCTATTCCATTGATCTATATGTCTGTTCTTGTGCCAGTACCAGGCTGTTTTGAGGACAGTGGCTTTGTAATACAGCTTGAAATCTGGTATTCAGATCCCTCCTACTTTATTCTTCTTTCTCAGGATTGCTGTGGCTATTCGGGGTCTTTTTTTATTCCAGATGAATTTTTAGAGAGTTCTTTCTAGGTCTGTGAAATATGCCATTGGTATTTTAATGGGGAGTGCATTGAATCTATAGATTGCTTTGGGTAGTATGGACATTTTGATGATGTTGATTCTCCCAATCCATGAACATGGTATGTTCTTCCATCTGTTTACATCTTCCTCTATCTCTTTTTTCAGTGTCCTGTAGTTTTCCGCGTATAGGTCTTTTACCTCCTTGGTTAGGTTTATTCCTAAGAATCTTAATTTTTTTGGTGCGATGGAAAATGGGATTGCTTTTTTAGTCTCTCTTTCTGTAAGTTCACTGTTGGTGTATAGAAATGCCATAGATTTCTTGGCGTTAATTTTGTATCCTGCTACATTGCCGAATTCATTTATTAAGTCTGTTAGTTTTTTGATGGAGTCTTTCGGTTTTTTTATGAACAATATCATGTCATCTGCAAATAAGGACAGCTTTACTTCTTCTTTTCCAATTTGGATGCCTTTTATTTCTTCTTCTTGTCTAATTGCAATGACTAATACTTCCAGTACTATGTCTAACAGTAGTGGTGAGAGTGGGCATCCCTGTCTTGTTCCTGTTCTTAGGGGAAATGGTTTTAGTTTTTTCCCATTGAGTATGATGTTAGCTGTGGGTTTATCATATATAGCTTTTATTATGTTGAAGTATGATCCTTCTATTCCCAGCTTGTTGAGAGTTTTTATCAAGGGTTTTGGATTTTGTCAAATGCTTTTTCTGCATCTATTGATATGACTATGTGATTTTTATCTCTCAATTTGTTTATGTGATGTATCACATTTATTGATTTGCGGATATTGTACCATCCTTGCATTCCTGGGATAAATCCTACTTAGTCATGGTGTATGATCTTACTGATGTACTGCTGGATCCAATTTGCTAGAATTTTGTTGAGGATTTTGGCATCTACGTTCATGAGGGATATTGGCCTGTAATTCTCCTTCATTGGGTTGTCTTTATCTGGTTTTGGTATTAGGGTGATGCTGGCTTCATAGAAGGAGCTTGGAAGTGTTCCTTCCTCTTGAATTTTTTGGTATAATCTGAGGAGGATAGGTTTTAGTTCTTCCTTGAATGTTTGGTAAAACTCTCCTGTGAAGCCGTCTGGCCCCGGGCTTTTGTTTGCCGGAAGCTTTTTGATGACTGCTTCAATTTCTTCCATAGTTACTGGCATATTGAGCTGTTTAGATTCTTCCTGATTGAGTTTTGGAAGGTTATATTTTTCTAGGGATATGTCTATTTCCTCCAGGTTGTCCAGTTTGTTGGAATAGAGTTGTTCGTAGTATTTTTTAACAATCCTTTGTATTTCGGCGGGATCTGTTGTTATTTCACCTCTTTCATTTCTGATTTTGTTTATTTGGGTCCTCTCTCTTTGCTTCTTGGTGAGCCTGGCTAGAGGTTCATCAATCTTGTTTATCCTTTCAAAGAACCAGCTCTTGGTTTTGTTGATCTTTTGTATTGTTTCTTTGGTCTCTATGTCGTTTATCTCTGCTCTGATCTTTATTATTTCCTTCCTTCTGCTTACACTGGGCTTTTCTTGTTGCTCTTTTTCTAACTCTTTCAGTTGTAGGGTTAGGTAATTTATTACCATTGTTTCTTGTTTTTTGCAGTAGGCTTGTAGAGCTATGAACTCTAGCATAGATTCAATGCACTCCCCATTAAAATACCAATGGCATATTTCACAGACCTAGAAAGAACTCTCTAAAAATTCATCTGGAATAAAAAAAGACCCCGAATAGCCACAGCAATCCTGAGAAAGAAGAACTCTTGGTTCTTCTTCCCTCTCAAGACTGCTTTCGCTTTGTCCCATAGATTTTGGATTGTAGTGTTTTCATTGTCATTTGTTGTCATGATGTTTTTTATTTCTTCCTTGATCTCTCTGGTAACCCAATCATTGTTTAATAGCATGCTGTTTAGTCTCCATGTGTTTGATTTCTTTGGGTTGTTTTTATTGTAGTTGATTTCCAGTTTTATGCCACTGTGGTCTGAGAAGATGCTTGATATGATTTCTATCTTCTTGAATTTGAAGAGACTGTGCCTGTGACCCAACATATGGTCTATCTTTGAAAATGACCCATGTGCACTTGAGAAGAATGTATATTCTGTGGCTTTGGGGTGAAATGTTCTGAAGATGTCAATTAATTCCATCTGGTCTAGTGAGTCATTTAGGATTGATGTTTCTTTGCTGATTTTTTTGTTTAGAGGGTTTGTCCAATGGTGATAGTGGGGTATTAAAGTCTCCTACTATGATTGTATTGCTGTCAATCTCTCCCTTGATATCCTCCAGGAGTTTTTTTATGTATTTGGGTGCTCCTGTATTGGGTGCATATATGTTTACCAGAGTTATTTCTTCTTGTTGGATTGCTACCTTTAGTATTATGAAGTGGCCTTCCTTATCTCTTGTTATGTCCTTCACTTTGAGATCTAATTTGTCAGATATAAGTATTGCTTCCCCAGCTTTTTTTTCAGTTCCATTTGCCTTGAAAACCTTTTTCCATCCCTTCACCCTCAGTCTGTGTGCGTCTTTTTTTTTGAGGTGGGTTTCTTGTAGACAGCAGATATATGGGTCCTGTTTTCTTATCCAATCTGTTACCCTATGTCTTTTGATTGGGGCATTTAATCCATTTACATTTAAAGTTATTATTGATAGGTACTTATTTGTCGCCATTTTTGTTCTTTATCCCTGTGTTCCTTCTTCGCTTCCTATTTCTTTTTTTTTTTTTTTTTTTACAGCAGACCCTTTAGCATTTCTTGCATTGCTGGTTTGGTGGTAATAAATTCCCTTAGTCCTTTTTTGTCTGTGAAGCTCCTGATTTCACCTTCAATTTTGATTGATAGCCTTCCTGGGTACAGTATTCTTGGATTCAGACACTTCCTTTGCATGACTTTGTATATTTCATTCCATTCCCTTCTGGCCTGATGAGTTTCTGTTGAGAAATCAGTTGCTAGTCTGATGGGGGTTCCTTTGTATGTAACTTTCTGTCTCTCTCTTGCCGCTTTTAAGATTCTTACTTTGTCGTTGGTATTTGCCAATTTAATTATCATGTGCCTTGGTGTCCGTCTTTTGGGGTTCATTTTGCTTGGGACTCTGTGAGCTTCTTGGATTTGTGTGGGTTTTTTCTTCCCTATATCAGTGAAGTTTTCTGTCATTATTTCTTCAAAGAGGTTTTCTATTCCTTGCTCAGCTTCCTTTCCTTCTGGAACCCCTATTATGCGGATGTTGTTTTGTTTCATGTTGTCCCAAAGTTCCCTTAGGCTCTCCTCCTGCCTTTTAATTTTTTTTTTTCTAGAAGTTGCTCTATTTGGGTATTTTTTCCCATCTTGTCTTCTAGCTCTCTGATGCGGTCCTCTGCTTCTTCTAGTCTTCTCTTGATGCTTTCTATTGAGTTCTTTACAGCAGCGATGTCATTTTTCATTTCTTCTTGGTTCTTCTTCATTTCCTCTTGGTTCTTGCTCATATTGTTGAATTTGTCTTCCATTCTTTTCAGCCACCTTATGACCATTTCTCTGAATTCTTTCTCTGGAAGGTTGCTTGCCCCCATTTCGTTTACTTCCTTTTCTGGTGATGCCTGCTTTTCTTTCATATGCGGGCTGTTTCTTTGTCTCCCCATGGTCTCTTTTCTCTGGATGTCTGGTTATGTAGTTCTCTCTCCTGCGTTGGTTTAAAGGCACAAAATACAGCACTACCAGGTATAACACACAATGCACTGAACAGAAATGTATTCACAATATTAATAACCTCCAATAAAGGTGACCACCAGAGAAAGGCAAATTAGTGGATAGGAGAGAAAGAAGAAGAGGAAAAAGAAAGAAAGGAAAAAAAAAGGAGTGTCAAAATAAAATTGTGAAAAGGAGAAAAAAAACTTAAGAGAGACAAGAAAGAGACTAAGAGAGAAAGGGGAACAAACTATATATATGGGGATAAAACTCCAATAGAACAATCACTAATCCCAGCAAATACCAGCAACAACTACCTGGGGATTAATACAAACTACAACACCAACTAATATTATGTGAGGCAAGGGAAAACAGAAGCACAAAACAAACAAAAAAATAAACAAACAATAGAAGAATAAGCAAAACAATCTCACAAAAAAGCATAAAAATTCGATATAATCAACATTCAAGCAAACAACAACAAAAGGACAGAGAAAAACAATTTTTTGGATAGTTAAGACAGCGAAGAGAGAGGTATGTAAGGACTTGGAGCAGGGGATTGGAGATTAGATATGTAAGTAGGGTGAAATTTTAACAGGGGGTAAACAGAAAGAATAGGGAAAATCTAAAGCAGGAAAGGGGTAAGATAAACAGGACACCGAAAAGGGGAAGGTTAGGAAGAGTGTGATGGCATAGAGGTAGAGTTGAGATAAAGTAAAACGATGCTAAAGAAAAGATGAAAATAGAATGTAGAACACTAATCCCAAAGTAAAATGAAGAGAAAATAAAATGACACTTAAAAAAAAAAAGATAAAATAGCAGTGGTAATAATACGGATTGAAAATAAAAATGTAATAATTAAAAAAGTAAAGTCAAGTGAGGAAAAAAAAATTAGTTTCTTGAGTAAAAGATACAAAAAATGAAAATAAAAAAATAAAAATTAAAAATAAAATGTGGAGTAGTGAAGGTCATTCACTTCCTCTGTTGTTCTGTTTGGCACACCTGTTTCTCAGTCCAGATAGTATTGTAGTTCCCTGCGTTCCACTACTCTTCAGTGTTGTAAGCCAGTCCTGATTTTAAGCAGGCGGTGTGTCTTAATTTCTCGTATTCCTTTATTTTTGATTACACAAGAGTCAATTTGTGATTCAGCCCCTGGGTGGCAGTGTTTCTGGATTGACTTCCGGGTTTATCTATGGCCTCTCAAGGCAGTGTTAGAGCTCTCTTTCCCTGTGGCACTCACTACCGGTTTGTGGGAGTGGGCTGCCTCATAGCTGGCTCTCCGATGGTCACTCCCTGCTCCGATTCCCAGGTTCCAGAAAAACAACTTTCTCCTGCAGTCTCCCAGGGTGTCCCCAACTGGGTGATCCTATGTATTGGGCTTAGTAATCAGAAGCAAGAATTTCAAGAGGAAAAAGCCCAAGTGTGCGAACAATGGGTCTGCACGCAAGTCTAAGCAGCCGGCACACCTTTGAAATTCTTAGGCTGTCCCTGCACGTCAGATCAAAATGGGTTGCTTTTTAGAGATCCCTTCTGTTAGCAGCTCTGAGGACCCCCTTCCACATTCACGGATCACACCAGCCCCAACAGCCACGGATTTTTCTAGGCTCAGTCTTCCCTGGTCCTCCAGTTCCCACAAAACGCGCGTTCCTCTCTCCCGCCGGGACCAGAGACCTCACCTCATCCCAGGCGAAATCTGACCTTTCCGTGGTGGAATGTAGAGCTCCTCTGAATCCACGTGTTTGCGCCAATTGGGGACCGGTGTTCTGGGGCTCACAGCTGTTCCGTGGGTGACGCAGTTGTGGATTCTCAGGCTTCTGATAAGCTCTACTTTCCCATTCAAGATGGCGCAGACTCAGCGTCCAAGCCCGCAGCTCCGAAAGGGGACCCAGCCGCAGTGGAGGCTGTCAGGTCAGGGGAACCCCGTCTAGCAGTCCCCCACCTTCTTCTGGAGTTTAGCTATCCCTTAACTTGCCAACAAACACTCCTCGTGCGACCCTCAGCTGTTCTTTCTTTCTACTCCGGGACAAGGCTCGGAACATGTCTATCTATTCCGCCGCCATTTTTCCTCCTCCCAGTAGTGTTTTTGTTTGTCTTGTTTTTCCCATGATCTTTTTTAAAGTGTAAATTAATTTCTCTCCATATAAATCTTATGTAAGTGTTCATAGTACATATTATACATGTTCTTGTCTGAAATCTGTAATAATAAAGGGGTAATATGCTAATTAGACCAGAGGTCTTCCGGACATCATTCCAGATGTCCTTCCTGATGAAGCCAGGGCCAGAGAAGCTAGCTGGGTCCTGGGTGCCTGTGGGTGGCCCGGGGGAAGGCAGCCCGGGTCCTGGGTGCCAGAGGGAAGCCGGTGCTGGCAGTCAGGGGAAGGAAGGCCTAGACTTGCACAAAATTTTCATGCATCTGACCTCTAGTAAAAATATAAACCAGTCTCCTTATCTACAAAAAAGATATTCCACTTTATAAGATTGATATGAAAATTAAGGAAGTCATGTTTGCCTTGAATAATTTGTAATATATTAAGTAGTTTTTATAAACTTTCTAGTAATTTTAAATGAATGAAATATTCAAATAAATTGTTTTAAGATGCAATGTAGAAAATGTGGTTGGTAAAAAAAAAGTTACTGGATATTACAAAAGGGTCAATCCCAAAAGTGTAGATATGCTATATTTTAATATTCCTAAATGAGCATTTAAATATTTATAAGTATACTCTTTGTCTAGTTATAGCAATATAACATTAACTTAGAGAGGAAAATCTCATTTAAAAATATTTAACATTTAATAATTATTTCAGGGATAAAATTCCAGTCTAGCTCCTTCAAATTAAACATTCAATTAAACAAGTTCCATTTAATAGAAAAGCAATCCTTCATATTCTTGAGGTTTATTATCAACACCAAAGCACTTTAACATGTATAAAGTCATCTGATCTCAAAAGCTCAGTAATGTAAGCAGGGCATCCTCCATAATAAAGAAGTAATATGCAAGTTGACCATCATGCCCTCACACAAGATAGCTGCCTCATGTGGTCACAAGGTGGCCGGCAGAGGATGGCAGTTATGGGTGATCAGGCCAGCAGGGAGAGCAGTTAGAGGTGACCGGGCCAGCAGGGGAGGGCGGTTGGGGGCGACCAGGCTGGCAGCAGAGGGCAGTTGGGGGGGACCAGGCTTGCAGGGGAGGGCAATTAGGGGCAACCAGGCCAGCAGGGGAGGGCAGTTAGGGGTGACTGGACTAGCAGAGGGCAGCTGGTTACAACCAGGCCTGCAGGGGAGGGTAGTTAGGGGCGACCAGGCTGGCAGGGGAGGGCAGTTAGGGGCAACCAGGCCAGCAAGGGAGGGCAGTTGGGGGGAACCAGGCCTGTAGGGGAGGGCAGTTGGGGGCAAACAGGCCTGCAGGGGAGGGCAGTTGGGGGCGACCAGGCCTGCAGGGGAGGGCAGTTGGGGGTGACTGGACTAGCAGAGGGCAGCTGGTTACAACCAGGCCTGCAGGGGAGGGTAGTTAGGGGCGACCAGGCTGGCAGGGGAGGGCAGTTAGGGGCAACCAGGCCAGCAAGGGAGGGCAGTTGGGGGGAACCAGGCCTGTAGGGGAGGGCAGTTGGGGGCAAACAGGCCTGCAGGGGAGGGCAGTTGGGGGCGACCAGGCCTGCAGGGGAGGGCAGTTGGGGGCGACCAGGCCGGCAGGGGAGGGCAGTTTGGGGCGACCAGGCCAGCAGGGGAGGGAAGTTGGGGGGACAAGGCCTACAGGGGAGGGCAGTTGGGGGCTACCAGGCCTGCAGAGGAGGGCAGTTGGGGGCAACCAGGCCTGCAGGGGAGGGCAGTTGGGGGCCATTGGGCTGGCAGGGGAGTAGTTAGGTATCGATCAGGCTGGCAGGGGAGTGGTTAGGGGGTGATCAGGCTGGCAGGCAGGCAAATGGTTGTGAGCCACCAGTCCTGGATTGTGAGAGGGATGTCTGACTGCCGGTTTAAGGCCGATCCGGGATCGGGCCTAAACCGGCAGTCGGACATCCGAGGGGTTCCAGATTGGAGAGGGTGCAGGCTGGGTTGAGGGACACTCTTCTCCCCCTCAGTGCACAAATTTCGTGCACTGGGCCTCTAGTAGGCTATAATCTCTATTTCACCAAAGGAATATAGTGGCTCAGAGTTGAGTTACCACATTGTTTTCACAGGACTAGTGAAGGAAGATGTTGGGAAGAGAGCAATGTTATCATTTATCCATCAGGTTTTCCCAACTTATGCCTTAGGAACTCCATTCAACAACATTTATTAATCCTTTAAAAATAATTCTTCATGTGAAAGAAAAATAATTATGGATACAATATTCACCCCTCCCCTCCACATCTACATTATCTATCATACTGTAATAAATAAAATGCACATGGTTTTAAGTATGGAGCTAGAAGCTGTTGTTTGTGAATAGGCAGGTCTGTTTATTATCAACCATACCCAATCCAAAAATTAGTATTCATTAGCACATCTCTTTGTATTCATCTAAACACTCAGAAAGATTTAATAGTTGCTTTCAGTGTTCAGCATGTTTCCTTTTTCTCTGTGAGTGCTATATTTCTCAAGATATTTAATTAGATGAAAGACTGGGAGATAAAACACAAAAAAGTTTAAGTATTTGCTAGAGTTATGCTACTGCTACATTTTAATTCCTATCAAAATCAATAACATGTTTCAGGCCTCTGGATAGAGAATTTTTTACCTGCTGATGCCTGAAAGGGCAGTACATGTATTGTATTTATATGTACAAGTTTCCCTTGCCTTTCTCTCCAACCTTCATAGCAATCATTAATAACATAACCTTCAGTACAGTGGGCTGTCATTGCTTTCCCTCTATTAGCAGAAACATATATCACCCATTTCCATAGAGAATAGGTAATGCAAGCTGAAAAATATGCTAGTGAAGACAGGCATTCATTCAAGTTATTTTACCTAATTCTATGTGACACCTGGGAGATGGTGATATTCATTTCATCTTCCTATTGTAGATATTGGATGGGAAAAATCAAGGCAATATATTATGGACTTTTCATAGTCCACACCCATAAAAAGTTTGCTTTTGGGGCTACAGTTAAGTATGGCAGGTTTAATTATTATTTTTGGTGGTGTTGGTGGTGGTAGTGTGGTGTTGGTGTTGATCTGAAAACAATTTTTCAAATTTTGTAGGAGTTTTGAAAATTAGAACTCACAAAGTAATTGTAGAGCCCTTTTCTAAACTCTAAGCATTAAAAATTTTATAAGAAACTAAAATATAAATTATTACTATTTTTTAAAAAATATATATTTTATTGATTTTTTTACAGAGAGGGAGAGGGACAGAGAACTAGAAACATCAATGAGAGAGAAACATCAATCAGCTGCCTCTTGCACACTCCCCACTGGGGATGTGCCCACAACCAAGGTATATGCCCTTGACCGGAATCGAACCTGGGATGCTTCAGTCTGCAGGCCGACACTCTATCCACTGAGCCAAACCGGTTGGGGCAAATTATTACTACTTTTGTCCTTTTCCTTTGTTATCAACACCAAGAAAATTTTCTTTTTCATTTGACAGTAGAAAGTGGTCATGAACAAATCAGGCTAAATATAATGTGTTAACTGCTATTCAAAGAAAATTACAACATATTTCACATTGGGAATGCAACATTAATTCTACTTAGTGATAGATCCTCCCTTCCCCCAACTGGTGGGCGGAGTATGATGTAACCTGCACCTGTGGCCTGGACATAACTGAGTACCTAACCAGGCACCTTATATGGACTATACATTGAACCACCAATCGGCACCTGCCAAATACCCTAAGCCAGTGGTTGGCAAACTGCGGCTCCCGAGCAACATGCGGCTCATGAGCCGCAGTTTGCTGCTCTGTTGACTGAGTTTGCCCACGACTGACCTAGACTCTCGGTTCTGATAATTACAGGCTGTTGTTGTTCCTTGTGATTAAGCCCCTATCCCAGTGGTCGGCAAACTCATTAGTCAACAAAGCGGCAAACTGCGGCTCACGAACTGCATGTGGCTCGCGAGCGGCAGTTTGCCAACCACTGCCCTAAGCCCTTGTCCCTAAGTACCTGAGTGACTAACTATGTATTTTATATGGACCATACATTAAGCCACCAATCAGTGCGTGCCGAGTACACTAAGCCCCCATTCCTTCCCATTCCTCCCCTCAAAAGGCGTGTTCACCTCTGCACGTGTTGCTGTTCTCCCCTTGCGAGACAGCCCGGCAGTTCCTTCTCCTCTAATAAAGCCTGTAGTCCTGGTTTTTGGCCTCTGTCTGATCTTTCAGTTAGGAGAATAGAAGGACGTCTGCCCAGTAGTGAAACAAGCAGCCATACAAAGTAGTGAGTTCATTGCAAGTATTAAGAGACTAGCTGACCACTCACCAAAAATGTTGTAACACAGAAAACAGGAAATTTTTAAGTAAAATAACAGCTGAACCAATTTACCCTCAAATCTTGTCATTCTATATTTCTGCACAAAGTAAAGTGATGTAAAAGGTTAATCCAAGGCACCAAGAGTTTGTGGCAAGAACTGCATAATATATAGAATCAGCTCGTATCAAGTCCTTATATATGCCACTCTGTGTAAATTATTTTTTCTTTTTCACAATAAACCTATGAGTTAAAGATACTGTTCCCTCCCAACAGTTAACAGAGAAGGAAATTTGCACAGACACACAAGGTGGAGGCGCTAGGGCTCCGAAGCCTTTGCACTCAGCCACTCTGCCTTCAAGGTTTATACTCTGTGTACTCTTCTAATTATTTCTGAATTATGTGATTCTAACCCTATTAAAGAATATTACCGTTGAGTCTTTGGAGAACAAATTACCCAAAATAGATGTTCTCAGGCAGACTGCCAAAAACGCAGTGCCAACACCCATGCTAAGCCTTTGGCTCATTTTGTTTTCGTGAGGTCTCTTTACGGGGGCCCTGGATGCTCACGCAAGAAGCCCAGGAAGTGGAGCCAGAAGAACTCAAGGGGCCTCGGGCTTGCTCACACAAGCATTTCTAGATTCATTCTGTGAAGATAATTCATTTGCTCAGAAAAAACCTTCCTAACCTCACATCACAGAAATGAAGTGTTTTTCTCATGACTCTTCCAAACAGCCATCCAGGAACCCAGCAGAGATGGACTGTCACACGCTGGGCTGGCTTCCATGGAACACCCCCCGACCCAAATCTTCTTCACTGAATTCTCCCCAGGAAATAAAAAATGTTTGGCATAAGGTTTCTGGCTTTCATAACATTAACATTACTGCTCATTTTGTTTCTCATTTTACAATAACTAAATTTATCCAAAACAACATTTCGCTTATTCAGGGCATTACCACATATTCAGTCTCAAACTAAGGTAAATTCTGTCCATTATCATTTTTTTTCTTGATAATCTCCTTAAATTCCTACACTCTATAACACACAATTTTTGTGCCCCTCTAGGTTATCTTGGTCTACCTGCCCCAGGCTGACACCCTTGCTCAAAAAGCTTCCCTGACTACACTACCAGCATATCCTGTCTCCATATCATCTTTTGCCCAGAGGTTTCAGCTCTGCAAGTCCTGGAAAGCACACTTCCATAGGACTCCATTCACAGGCTGCAGCAGGTCCACCAGCGTCTGGGTGGGATCCTACATAACACAGGCTGCAGGAGGGCCACCAGGATCACGGGGATCCAGGTGGGATTTTACATACACAGGCTGCAGAAGGGCCACCAGGATCACTGGGATCCAGGTGGGATTTTACATACACAGGCTGCAGGAGGGCCACCAGGATCACCGGGATCCAGGTGGGATTTTACATACACAGGCTGCAGGAGGGCCACCAGGATCACCGGGATCCAGGTGGGATCCTACATACACAGGCTGCAGGAGGGCCACCAGGATCACCGGGATCCAGGTGGGATCCTACATACACAGGCTGCAGCAGGGCCATAGGAGCACCAGGATGCAGGGGAGATCCTACAGACCCTCTAGCTTCCCCAGCAGCTGCCTCGCTGGGTGGGTAACAAAACCAAGGAGTACAAGCAGTAAATACCAGCTGTGAAAGATTTGACCAATGCACATCAGGATGTGGAAAGTGTCTGACATAAACTCTTTCCTCCTCTCTGGGAATATTCTACATGACTGAGCAGTTAGCTCTGTTTCTTGTAAGGCTGTGTGTCTCAGTAACACACCAAATCACCTCTACTCATCTGGCCCTACCCAACATAGGATGGCTCAAATTACCATTTTTTTTTTTCACTGTATGATGGTGTGAAAAAAATCTATATTCAGTAGAAACCCTAATTCAAATTTTGAATTTTGATCTTTCCCCAGGCTAGTGATATGGATACTTTTTATTTCTCTTGATGCTGGGCACTGGCAAGGAGCAGCAGCTTCCCCTGCAACAGCCACATGATCACAGAGTTAACAGCCAATACTCTACAGTGTATGCATTGTGTTAGATGTTTCTACCCAATTACAGGATAATGTAAGTGTTCTAAGCATGTTTAAGGTAGGCTAGGCTAAGCTATGGTGTTCAGGATGTTAAGAGTATTAAGTGCTTTTTTTTTACTTAAGATATATTCAATATATGATGGGTTTATTG
This sequence comes from Plecotus auritus, assembly GCF_963455305.1. NCBI lineage: Eukaryota > Metazoa > Chordata > Mammalia > Chiroptera > Vespertilionidae > Plecotus > Plecotus auritus. The sequence goes on along the minus strand of NC_137775.1, from coordinate 139,869,406 downwards.
GGATGTAACCCCATCCTAAGTTGAGGAGCACCTATAATGGTTTTTCCTTCTTTCCCTTACTCATGTAGTGCTGCAGTTGTACCTCCAAAGTATGAGAATGTTTGTTTTGCTTTAGTTTCTCATTACTAAGAGATATTGTCTACACTTTTTTAAAAAACCTTCTTATTAGCCTTTAGCACTGCTTCGAAACAGAGAAAGGTGCCCTGGCCAGTGTGGCTCGGTTGGTTGGGTGTCATCCTATGCACCGAAGTGTTGACAATCAGGGCGTGTGCCCGGTTCGCAGGCTCATCCTTGGTGGGGGCATGCAGGATGCAGCCGATCCATGTTTCCATGTCACATCCATGTTACTTTCTCCCTTCTCCCTTTCTCCATCTCTCAAAAATCAATAAAAACTTTTTTTAAAAAAAGGAAGGCAAACAGAAGTTTAATCAGGAGAAATATTTGTCTGTTCTACTAAAACAATTTTCATACATATTTCTAAATGAAATTTGAGCAATGCAAAACCATATAACCATAATGTACCATTTTCTTGCTGTCTGGATTAAAATTTAATATCATTACCGATATTCCATACTTAATTAATCATCCCCAGAATTTACAAAATAGCTCTTTCAATTTCAAGGAGAAGATATGAAACTTTTCTTCCATTTTACTTCTTCCTGTAAGTATTAACTTCCACTTTAAAAAAGAAAATGCCACTGCCAGAAAACTTGCTTTACTGGTACTTTAAGGTCAACAGTTTAATTTTCTTTTGCACTTTTTTTATTTTCATATCTTCATTATAACCCACTTTCACATAAAGCTAAATGTACTCTTTCATTACCAAAGCAGTAAAAAGATTAATTTAAAGCAAGAAGAAGAAAAATAAAAACACAAAACATCAGCACTTTACTATATCCAATCTCTGATTCCTTTCAATTGCTTTATTTGTTTAATCACTTTCATATTGAAATATGTTAAACACCCTAAACATACAGACTAACAAAATGAACACCAGAGTACCCACCATCCTATGCTATCTCTCCTGACATTTGGTCAACCTGCTTCAGATTTTTTAAATTAATAAAATATTATTTAGGAGGTGACCTCTTCCTTATGTCATGTCTCATTCTCTGCCATGATGAATTTGATTTTCACTCTCATTCACAATTCTGATATTAGTACATGTGTAATTATGTGTAAATGATCTTTTTTTCTTTACAAATGGTATAATAATTTAGGTATTGATTCACTTAACTCACAAGCCCATATTTTTGGCACCTTCCATATGCCAAACAATAATCTAAAAATTGAATTTACAATGAAAAACAATACAAAGTTTGTAACTCTTTTGGACTTTACATTCTAGTTGAAGAACTATCAGGAAGTGATAATTGCTGTTTAAAAAACGAAGAGTGTTGGAGTGAGAGGTGCTAAAATATTTAGGCTGGGGAAGCAAAGTCTGAATAAAGTAGCAGAGAGAGAGACATTTGAATAATTAGGTAAAGTCTTGTAGAGAAAGGTGGCATAAATACAACAGTGAGGGAAGGCCTTCAATGGGTGAGTTCAAGAATCCAAAAGTGATGGCAAGAATGTAGTGAGAAGGATGGAGAGCCAAGAGCAGGGGGTTGCCAAGGTTTCTTGTGTAACATGCTCTTTGTAGTCCCACGTAGTTTTTAGAGGTTGAACCATCTTTTAATGAGTAAACCTTGTTTAATTATTTTTATAAATTTTTCCATTGGTTAGGAGCCTAAAATGTAATTATCCATGTACACATCAATTTAAATTATTTCTAATTTTCCTTATTTTCACTATTGCAAACGATGCTGTGTACTTTCATGCTAGGGCTTCATCTTCCAAACTCTCTCTCCTTCTCTGTTTGTTGAAGCAACCAAGTTATTCCTCTTTAGAATATTGCACAATTTGGATTTTGTTTATGATACATACTGCTGATTTCCAATAGAGTCACATGTATACAAATGAATAGCTCTTTTAATCGGTTATTTTGACTGTAAGTAAAATACTTATTATTTGTTTTTATGACTGAGACTAAACCAGTTACATGTGTAGAAGGAAACCATTGATCAGATTCTGCTCCACACCTCCAACCACAGCACCCTCACTGACAACTGTGAAGATCCCTGCGTCCCTTTCTTCTAATGCTCTGGGAGTGAAGTGAAGTTGACTCAAGGCTAGTCAGAGGTCAGGGAAAGAACAAGAAGGGAAAATGAAGAGCACAGCAAGCCTTGGGTTAGTGTTAGTAACATTAAAGGTTCAAGCAGATAGAAGAAATCTGTATCTACTCAGAAACCAGAAAGCCTACAATTTTTAGAGAAACAAAGCAAGAATAATCTGAAAGAAATGTAAATGTTGCAAATATAAGTACTTTAGATGACAGAATAAATTCTTCAGGAAAGTAATCTGGTATTTTCTTTTAGTAAAATATTCAAGCAGGACATTCACAGGCCCAACCTGTGAATCTCACCAGAAGGAAGAGTTATAAGTGGTAGGAAAACAGTAATTCCTCCCAGCCTTAGTGCATGGTTTAGTTATGTAATACAGTATTAAATGAAGATTTTAATAAAGACATAGTAGAAATTGTCAACACCTACCACTCCTCAGCCCCCACTGTACTCCTGATGCCTTCTTACTGCCAATATTTGGCCCTGGCCAGGAAGCTCATTTGGTCAGAGCATCATCCCCATACACTAGGGTTATGAGTTTGGTCCTCAGGGCACATACAAGAATCAACCAATGAATGCATAAATAAGTAGAACAACAAACAAATCAATGTCTCTCTCTCAAAGTCAATAAATAAAAATAAAAAAATATATATATATGTATGTCTCTGAATAACACTTTATCAAAACCCTGGAAAGGCTATTTCAGAAAGCAGCCCTCAACCAATGGATCACTGGAGTAGCTGTACTACAAATACCTCAGCCTTCTCTTCTCCGTGGGATAGTCCTGAAGCTTGATTTCACTCTTTGTACAGTGTTCCTAAGGAGTTAAGCTCCGAGTGCCCTCTTCTGGGGGCTTGACTTAACACCATTTATTGGCTAACTTCCCTCCCCTACTTCATTTTCAAATTCTCTATTCATATACACTACATTTCTCCCCCTAAAGTATTTGAACTCCTTATAGCAGGGACTGAGCCCCTGTTTTCTTGCTGGCCGCTGGCTGGGACTGCTCTCAGCTCTTAGTACATTTCAACAATGGAGAAACCTTCCTTTTCAAATCTTTCACATGCTCTGACTCTAACTTCTTCAGTCTCCAGTCAGAGAAAACTCTTGTTTTTCCAGGATTTGTGTGATTAGGTCCAGCCTATTCAGATCATGACTATCTCTTAAGGTCAACTGATTTGGAACCTTTCAGCTGTACCTAGATTAGCATATGATTGAATAATCAAAGTCCAGGAATCCCAGAGAACCATCATAGAACTGACAACCATAACCACCATTTAACTTAAAATAAATAAAATTGTGGTGATGCTTGTACAACTCTGTACAAGTATAGTCACTGAGTTGTGAACATAAAACAGGTGGAATTTATATGTAACTTAACACAATCAAGCTTTAAAAAGTGATTTCCATGTTTAATATCTCATATAATCTTCAGAAAAATCTGCATTGTAATCATTATTATTCCTATTTTGTAGATAAGGCAAAACTGAGACTCATGGCGTTTAAGAAATTCCTGTGAACATACAGTGGCTAACATAAAAGCAAATGAATGTCATCTGCAATTTCCATTACTGTTCCTACTTATTGTCTGTTTTTATGTAATTATAGGAAAGCCATAGGATTATTCATCTGCTTCCTGAAAAACAGTCACCATTTTAAAATGTGGATAATATTACAAAACAGTTTTATACTTACCCCACAGAACAGCTCTCTATTTTTTACAGTCATTTTCTATAGAATTAAAGTTGAAGAATATACTTTGGAATACACAACTGCTCTTTCCACAAAATCATCCCCTAGATCAGGGATGGGAACGTCCAGCCCAAGGGCCATCATTTGGTCTGGCCCTGCCAAGGCAACTGCAGGCAAGACTTGAAATTCAATAAATCAATGAGCGTTTTCATAGCAACATAAATTTATATTAAGTGAATTATATTAAAGAAATTATGTTATAGATATCCAAATGGCCCTTGGCAGAAAAAAAAGGTTCCCCACCCAGCTACACGGATAGGGGGAAAGATAAGGGAAGGGAGAGAGAAAAAAATTGTGGGAGGAAGAGAGGGAGAGAGAAGTGTTTTGCTAATAACAGCAGAATGAAACATTAGTCCATTTTTCTCAGGGTAGAGAGGACCGTAAAATGAATTCAAGTGTCCCATAATAGAGATAGGCTATTTGATACTCTACACATTTTGCCTGAGAGTATGGAGTCTCAAATGCACAACATAAACCATCGCAGCTGCTATTTCCACTGTTTCAGAAACCACAACCCTAAAATAAATCCCACACTTAATTAGCAATTCAAATATTGCATAAAATATTGCTATGCTCCGATTTTCTCAGCTGATAAAAATCCAGGTTTTATAATAAGAGGGAAGACAACTAAAATATTATAAGTCCAAGGAGAACGCAGACATAAAATTGATTTTAATTGAAATTTTTCCCCTAAAGGAAAAAACATTTTCCTCGTGTAAAGTATGTTTAGGGATCACTAAAATGTTTGCAATTGCTTAACAGCTGCCTGGCACCTTCACAGTTTTTTTTAAAGGTTTTTTTGGAAAAGTTTTGAAAGCTGTAAAAAGTATAGGCTATAAACTGTTAAAACATAAAACTGCCTGCAGCTTTTAATTCTATAAATGACTGAATACTCCTTAAACACAGAGAAAAGGCATATATATATATATATATATATATATATATATATATATGTATTTCTCCTTGGAATATAATTGCCTTCCTTGGCATATAATTGCCTTCATCATCCCAGAAGTCTTTAGGACATTTTTCTTTTCCTTGGTTCTCATCCAACTATGCCCTCAACCCATAATACACTGAAGTGCCATTATAGGTTTTTTGGTCAGAAAGTCTTAAAACAACTTTCCTTAGCTTAGCTTTTCTCACTTTTTCGAATCCTCCTCAGTATATGAGTTTGGGGAGGCATTTGCTAAACTGCCATTCAGTGCTCACAGTAGCCACTAGTGACTCAAGTTTAGTAGCCATTAAATACTTAAAATAGTAAGGAGATAGCTGAAACTCTCAGTCGGCTGAATTATGATCCCTGGGGCAGTCTTTTCTTTACTGCTTGCATTAGTGTCTTGTCATCACTCACAGTGAAATTCAGGTGACAACCCCTGGTGCTTCTTAAACCTTTTCTAATTATACCACTTCAGGCTTTCTGATAAGCTTGGACTCTGTTCAAATCTTACCTGAGTGTTAGGAATGGTGGTTTCCAAGTGAAATGGAATGGTTCAGAACATGTATGTTGAATGAAACAATGTCATTATTACATGTTTTCTACTTTGTTATTGTTTTATTTCCAAGCTAAAGATGAAATGTCTCAGAAGCCAAGGTCTTGTCTCCCTTGAAAATATAGCATCCTTAGTAACTGGCTAGGCAAGACTACCTACTGTTTCTTGAGAATTATGCATGCTGACAATCTGTCACAACATACTTGGGAACTTCCAGACCTCTAGGAATAACAACGGTTTGATATAGTTATGGAGCCAACTATTTCGCTACCTACTCAAGTTTATCTATTATATCTCAGGTGTTTACTTCTTGGGGTCTGACTATGGCTCTCTTCTGGGATATCCACAGTGAGTGACTATCTTTCTAAAACAAATGGCCAGGTTCATGCCATTATTCTTTCTGTCTACCCAAAGGACAATTAATTTCATAGGATAAATATAGAAAAAGGAAAATAAGAGTAGAAAGAGCATAATCAAATTAAGGATTAAATGAATGGTAGTTTCCCAGTAGGAAATTCTACATTAGTGAAATACATTGGAAATGGGATGTTAGTTAACTAAGCTTTCCATATATGACACCTTACACAACTGAAAAAGTGCAAATTGAGTAACACTTGAAGGTATGAACTATAGGACTCACCAGCCAGTGAAATTGTCACTCACAGGCAGCTGATATTCTGACAAAAAAAAGAAAGCTAGGGTGGTTTTACTGGGATAAATGAAGTGTATTATGTATAAAAATATGCATAATTAAAATGACTCTCAAAGAACTGTATAGAAAATTTATAATAATAAATTCCTTATTTGAACAAGCATAAAACTTGGAATAAAAAATGTCTTTGTCTATGCACTCAACTAAATAAAGGTTAAACAAACATTTAAAGGCTATCGGTTTTTTAAGGAAGGCAAAACTTTAACTGGATAGATTTTAGTATTTCCAGTTCTGATCCTAGCAGAGTTGGCTATAGAATTATCATATCATTTCTTTTTTTAAAAAAAAAATTGTATGTTTTTATTTATTTTAGAGAGAGGAAGGGAGAAGGAGAGAGAGATAGAAACACTGATGAGAGAAAAACATCATCCATGAGCTGCCTCCTACACACCCTCTACTGGGGATGGAGCCGGAAACCTGGGTATGTGCCCTGACCTAGAAGTGAACTGGTGACCTCCTGGTGCATGTGACAACTCTCAACCACTGAGCAACACCAGCCAGGTGAATTTTCATATCTTGATCCCCACATACAGACCATAGTTTGATCATTTTGTTCTGTTCTGAATGACACAGAAATTTCCTAATCATTGTTCTATCTAATTCTCAACATCTGAAAGCTAGAGTAATGAGATTCCATTTGTGAAACTTTTACAATCCTAATGAAAATTATACAATCATATATACAATACATTTATCTTTGTTGTAACTATACAAAGAGTTGCAATTGGCCCTCTTTTGTAAGTGTGTTTTTTGTTGTTTTGGAGAAATTTTATGATGGGTATAATTCTAATGCTGCTAATGCTGCTTTCTAAAATTTATATTGAAGACAAAGCTACTTCCCCTGAAGATGTCTTTCTTGCAATCATAAAATATGAACAAAATTTTGAATGCCTATAGCTGTGAGTGAAAGTACCTTTAACATGCTGGTAAAGCATAAGAGAGAAAAATCTTCTCTGTAGCCTCCATAATATTAACAAAGAAGCTAAAATATTTCATTTCTTGTTCTTCAAGTCTTTTTGTATGTCTTAATGATGCCAATTCTCATCTTACAATCCAGACATCATCATCATTCTGCAAGCCATTTTTTTAGTATTTTTTCATATAATTGGTCATATTTACTCCTTCGGATTTTGGGTTCCCTCTTTCATTTCTTATGTTGACCACTTACCCCTCACCATCACACTAAACCTAACCATTCCCCCTCTTCTAGGCTTGGGCCACAATGTCTTCCAAGGAGGCAAAGGATCTGGGGCATGTTGTGATCAGAGCTTTTCTCTGACCTAAAATGTCATTAATTTAGTGCATCCATCCAGATATAGAAGAGCACTTATTGCAACTCTCAAAAAATGCAGCACCATAAAAGAAAATAAACATATCATCCAAAGAAATACAGCATATTTATATAGAGCGAGAACTGTTCACAGAAAGGAACTCTCCTTTCCCTATCCCTAGAAACCTCTAACCTGCTATCTATCTCTATAAGTTTGATATTTTAAGAATGTTATGCAAATGGATTCATATAGTAATCACATCTTTTTTAAGACAACTTATTACTTTAATTTTGTTTCATTATATTATATTCAAATATCATAATGCACTCAAATTTCAATAGCAAAGATGCTTTCAGAAGAAATAAGTTCCAACATAGTTCTACTAACACTCTAATAACCCAAGAGGAGCCCAATACACTAGTGATGTTTACATAGAGAATTGTATGGGAAATTAAAAACATGGCATCTCCTATATTACAAATGTCCTCAATTTCGTACATAGCTTTGAGAATTCAGGCTTGAGAAGTTGGCCTATATGCTCTAACTTTTTGTTCTTCACTCAACATAATGTCCATGTTGTACTAGGAATATATAGTTTATTTCATTCTATTGCTGAGTAGTGTTTCATTGTATGGATGTACCACAATATGTCTAACCATTCATACTTCTAAGGACATTTGAGTTGTTTCCAATTTGGGGCTATAGCTGTTATAAGCATACATGTGTGAGCATATATTTTCATTTATCTGGGATAAAGACCAATGAGAACAATTACTAAATTATATAATATATTTATTTAGATTTTTGAAATTTGTTCATCACATATTTTTTACATTAATTTTTATTCTTCAAAACACTGCACTACAATGTCAAGTTTTTGATATTTTTAACACATTCCATAAATTGTGGACCTGATGTAGGCCTTCTTTTGTTTCATCTTAGTTTCAGCTTTGTGTAGTATATATTTCACTATATATCTGTCAAACTTTTCTAGAGTGGCTGGAAATGTGGCTGTTCTCCAGAATGGCTGGAATCCCCAACAGCATGTTGTGAGTGGTCCAGTTACTCAGCATCCTTGCCACATTTGGTGTATTTTAATTTCAGCATTCCAATGTGGTATCTCATTGTAGTTTTAATTTGCATTTTCCTAATGACTAATGATTTTGAACATCTTTCATGTGCTTATCTATTTGCCATCTGAAAATCCTCTATGGTGAAATGTCTGTTCTTATCTTTTGCATATTTTCTAATGGGATTGTTTGATTTTTAACTAGTTCATGGTTCTTCGTTAAATCTGAGACTTGCAAATATTTTTCCTAGTTGGTAGCTTTTCAAAGAGCAAATATTTTAAATTGTGATAAAGTTCAATAAGCAATTTTCCTTTAAAGGACTGTGCTTTCATTGTTAAGTCTAAAAACCCATTGTCCAGTTCTGAGTGCCCAAAATTTTCTCCTGTTTTGTTTTGTTTTTCCTAAAAGTTATACAGTTCTATGTTTTACATTTCAGTTCATGATCCAATTGAGGTGATTTTTATTTATTTTTTTTTAAATTGAGACATAATCTATATATATACAAGCCTAAGCGACTGGAATGACCAGAACGACCAGTCACTATGATGCTCACTGACCACCAGGGGGCAGACGCTCAACGCAGAAGCTGCCCCCCGTCCCCCGCCCCCCCCCCCACCGCCGGTGGTCAGTGTGCTCCCACAGTCAACCTCCCCCTGACAGCCAACCTCCCATGGTCCCTCCCCCAGCCAGCAGGCCCCGATCAGGGCCAGGCCCTGGGCTGGGCTGGGGAACCGGGGGCGGGGGGTGGGGGGTGGGTAGCAGTGGATGTGGCCCCTTTCCCATATATTTGTGCTTTACTTACCTCTGGATTTCCTTCCATACTACAACAAGAGCAATTCTAAAGAAAGAGAGAGGGGAGGGAAGGGAAGAAAAACAACATGTAGCTGGCAAAGTATAAATTATAGATAGGGTATTGGAGTTGATACATTTGTTTATGTCGGTGAATTTGGGATTCGGAGGAAAAACTAAAGGAAATATATCATAGCAAAGAATGATAAAGCATATAAATGTACTCTTTATTTATAATAACGAAATACATTTTCATGTCTGAGGAGGGCATTCAGTTTCCTCTACTTATTGTTATTTGTATAGTAGGCTTTTATATAGTGTGCAGTTTCTTAACACATAACTCCAAACTCACACAGGGATTTTCTCTTTCACTCAAATGGTACCTCTAAATTTGAACTATTGATTCGAGGTGTTTTCATAACAGCATTTGAGTTTACCAATAAAATTATAGTATAAGTATTTAGGTGTAATGTCTATGTTGTCAGGGAAATGTGAGTATAACACATGAAGATGTCTTTCTCTTAATAAGGCTAGATAGTGATAACATTTCTGTATGGTTTCTAAATGCCTAACCAGTTGTTCCCTGAAGTCTGTTTTTTGGAATCTAATGTGCAATGGAACAAGTTGCCTTTTTATTTCAGCATTTATTTGAATGCACAAATGCCTACTTTGTACTAGAGTGGTTGAATTTGATGACTTGGCTAATTTTCCTACAGCATTATTTTATGAGAGCAATCATAAAACTACTATTATTGCACAATACTGATCTGTGGCTAGAGTAAATACACCAATTTGCTATTAATAGAGTTGGTGCCTCCTTATGTAAAATATTTAAGAATTTTGTTGTAAAGTACTCATACATCTAAAAACTATTATATTAGAAACAACAATTAATGCAAGTGACTGAAAATCATTGAAAAAAATAAACAAATTATGGAAGTCATACCCAAAAGAAAGCACAAAAGAAAAGACCTAATATGAAGGATACTCTGATTTCTGGCGTTGATAGAATACTGCTTCAGTAGCCAAAGGCACTTGTGGCAAAACACTTGGAAAACAAGTGTTTGGCTCAAGATTCTATGAATAGATGGCAAGAATAAGGTAATCAAAATCAGATATAAAAGCACTCCAGTATAATCCATATAATATAAAATAACAATAAAAATCTTACACATATTCATCTAATTTACATTTAATTAAATTCATATTTGCTCCCTCTTTTCTTCCATCATCTTCATTCTCAGGGCATGACCTTGCTCTAACTTCACTATGAAAGTTGAAGCCATAACCACCACTATCTGTATCCATGTACTCTGCCTTCCTACCTCTTATAGTAAATGGACAACTATAGCCCTTTCCTTCACTTGTGTATGATATGCTGTTCCCTCTCACCCACTTGAGCATTTTGCCATAGCAATTCTCTCTCCTATATAATCATTTTTCCTCCTATATTATGTTAACATAAAAAAAAAAAAACATTGAAACCTGTAAAGAATTTTTGTGAGTTTATTTGAGCCAAACTGTCAACATATGCCGGGAAGCAGAACCTCAACGAATTGAGATAATGCTCCAGAGAATGGCGGGTTACATTTGTATTTCTACATTGCCATCAAAGGAGGGACATAGGTGGGTTACATGAAATTCATTGGTGATAGATTAAGGAGGTGGGATAAAGCAAAGTGGTGGGAAACCCCTGGGATTGGATAACAAGTAAAATGATGGACACATACTTTGGTGGGTACAGGAACAATTAACATGATAATAAAGGAATTTGTGGTATCTGTCCTGGTGCCCACCACATTTGGTTGTGCCCCAGGGGCTCCAGAAAAAGGGAAGGTACAAGTTACCCACACATCTCACAGATATGTTATCTTAGAGGCAAAAAGGCAAATGGACTCAGTAAATATCTAAGTTGATCTTTGTCAGGAAAAATATCAGCCTAGGACATGACTACCCACTATAACCTGTTTGTACTTAAATATTTAATTTTCATACCATCTTTTGTGGTTATTTTAGGTCTCTGACTTTGCAAGACTGCCATGCAGGCCTCTCCTGAGCTTGTCAGGTTAGCATGTGGCTCCTTTCGTCCACAATTATTATTACAATAAGCACAGAAACATGCTGTGTTTTTCTCTCATTAAAAAAAAATTAACTCCTTGTGACCTCACTTCCTCCTCAGCTTGGCTCCCTGTTGTTGTGAAAGGTAAAGAATTTTGTTTACTTTATCTTATCTGGGCAAATCCTGAACTTCTTAACTCCAGAGATTAAAAAGCAACAATAGAAAATGGAGCTTCAGGAAAAAAGCAAACCCTAACTGAAAGAGTAAAGTTTTTTTTACAGTTGTCCATTTTATCTTAAATCTCCAAGGTCTTCCCCCTTTGCCAGTGATGGGAACAAGACCCTTAAACCTGTCCCAGGAAACAGCCCCGAGCTAAGAGCAGACAGAGCAAATAGTGCTCTGACAGATAAGAAAAGCAGGACATGAGATTACCGGATGGGACTGTTGACTGAAAACTTAGGCCCTGTCATTAAACATGTTATTAACGAGCCCTGTTGGAATTTCCTGGCGACTTTGTCCTCTCTTCCCCCCTCACATGTGTAACCCCCCGATGTATGGTTTTTGCCTATATATACTTGTAAGACTTTCTGCTCGGGGTTTGACTCCTCTGCTCCCGTGTGAGTTACGAGTTGAGCCCCAGCGTGCTGGAATAAAGCCTCTTGCTGTTTGCATCAAGTGACGCCTCCTGCGGATGATTGGGGTTGCCGTCGATCCGTGGGACAGAGTAAGGGTCTCCCTCTGGGGGTCTTACATTTTTGGGGGCTCATCCAGGATCTGACGACCCCCCTCATCCGCGGAGTCGACCTTGGAGGTAAGAAGGGGTACCCCGAGGTTGTCTGTCTTTGTCTTGTGTTTTGCTAGTGAGTCTGGTCCTGTGTGCACGCTTTCGGTTTTGCAGCCGTTCGGCGACTCGTGAGAGTGGCCGAACAGTGGTTGGTAGACGTGCCTGGAGGGCCACAGGTTGCAGCCCTGGGGGACGCCCCAAGGGTGGAGGAGAGCCAGGGACGCCTGGTAGTCTCCTACTGTAAGGGCGCTGATCGCTAATCGGGTTCTACTGTTGGATCAGAGATTGTCAAAATCGCGCCCATCTGATTCTGTTGCGTGTTTGTGGCAGACAAGGTGGAGTAAGTGGGTCCTCGTGTCTGTAATATTTTTGTTATTTGTGTTTCTGACGACGTACGAACTGACGATGGGACAGACTGTGAAACCCCTCTTAGTCTGACCTTAGACCATTGGACTGAAGTTAAGGGAAGAGGTCGCGACCTATCAGTTGAGATCAAGAAAGGTCCATGGCGGACCTTCTGCTCCTCAGAATGGCCTGCTTTTAATATAGGATGGCCAACAGAAGGAACCTTTGACCTATCTGTTATTTTTGCTGTTAAGGAGATTGTTTTTCAGAGGGAACCTGGAGCCCATCCAGATCAGCAGCCCTACATCGTGGTCTGGCAGGACCTGGTGCAAAATCCACCCCCCTGGGTTCAACCTTGGGTTGTAAAACCAAAGCCCCGGCCGGCCACTCAAGTTCTAGCTGTCCAATCTCCCAGTTCTGGGGAGAAATCCAGTCACTCGGACCCCCCCAAGAAGATTTATCCAGAAATCCAGTCTGACCTCCTTCTCCTTGACTCACCTCCCCCGTATCCTCCTGCCCCGGTTCCCGTAGAGGGTCGGGAAGAGCCAGAAGCACCGCCGGCTCCTGCAGCTGCCCCCTCTGCTCCCCCTAACGAGTCTCTGCCGGGGCCTGCGCAGGGCACCAGGAGCCGCCGCGGAATGACTCCCGACACCACCGTCGCCCTCCCCCTGAGGGCTTACGGGCCCCCGCCGGCGGCGACGGATGGTGGACCGGCTCCTCTTCAGCCCCTCCAGTACTTGCCTTTTTCCTCCGCAGATCTGTATAATTGGAAGACTAATCATCCTCCCTTTTCAGAGGACCCCCAGCGCTTAACCGGGCTGGTGGAGTCTTTGATGTTCTCTCATCAGCCCACCTGGGATGATTGCCAGCAGCTACTACAGACCCTTTTCACAACTGAGGAGAGGGAGAGGATTTTATTGGAGATTAAAAGCCCTTGAGACTGTGCAAAGGGAAGTGTGGAACCGGTTGGCTGAGGCATACAAGCCTGGAGACCTGCAAGTACCTCATCAGTTCCAGGTCGGAGACTCGGTGTACATTCGGCGCCACCGTGAGGCCAACTTGGAACCAAGGTGGAAAGGACCATACATAGTGCTGCTCACAACACCGACTGCAGTGAAGGTCGATGGCATCGCTGCGTGGATCCACGCTTCACATTTCAAGCTTGTGCCACCACCAGACCCAGCGTGGAAAGTGGAGAAAATGGACAACCCCCTCAAGCTCCGCATTCACCGTGTTCCTGCTCCTGTTGACGCACCTCCCGCAGATAAGTAGTCCTAACCCTCATGCCCCCCAACGACTAACATGGCAGGTCCTCTCCCAGACTGGAGATATAATATGGAGCACCACCAAGGAGAACCCCCTTTGGGCCTGGTGGCCGTCCTTAACCCCAGACATTTGCGCCTTAGTAGCTGGATTAGACAATTGGGATATTCCCACCGTGACCTCCGAGGAGGCCCGCAACCCTTGGGTACCCTCAGACAGGCCTTTTGGGGGAGCAGAATACCGCCTTGTCGAGGGGTATGACCCAGGCTGTAGCTACCCACGCTCCCGTGACACTTTAAGCCAGACTCCTTTCTATGTCTGCCCCCGGGATGGGAGGTCAAGGAACGAGGCAAGGAGGTATGGAGAAATAGACCATTATTATTGTGCAGAACGGGGCTGTGAAACTACTGGAAATACTTATTGGCATCCCACCTCCTCGTGGGATCTGATAAAGGTACAGAAAAATCTTACGGCCACCAACTGTAACAATCAAGGGTGGTTTGAAAGTTGGTACAGCCGGTCCCCTTGGTTCACCACCCTCATATCCTCCCTGATGGGTCCCCTTATTATACTACTTTTAATTCTCACTTTTGGACCCTGCATCTTAAATCGCCTAGTCACCTTCATCAGGGAGAGAATAAGTGCTGTACAGGTACTAATGCTCAGGCAGCACTACCAGTCACTCCGACAGGGAGACAGCCTTGGGGAAGAGTATGTAAAGACAGAAGTTCCATGATTAGAACTTACCAAAAAGCAAATGGGGGAATGAAAGGTAAAGAATTTTGTTTACTTTATCTTATCTGGGCAAATCCTGAACTTCTTAACTCCAGAGATTAAAAAGCAACAATAGAAAATGGAGCTTCAGGAAAAAAGCAAACCCTAACTGAAAGAGTAAAGTTTTTTTTACAGCTGTCCGTTTTATCTTAAATCTCCAAGGTCTTCCCCCTTCGCCAGTGATGGGAACAAGACCCTTAAACCTGTCCCAGGAAACAGCCCCGAGCTAAGAGCAGACAGAGCAAATAGTGCTCTGACAGATAAGAAAAGCAGGACATGAGATTACCGGATGGGACTGTTGACTGAAAACTTAGGCCCTGTCATTAAACATGTTATTAACAAGCCCTGTTGGAATTTCCTGGCGACTTTGTCCTCTCTTCCCCCCTCACATGTGTAACCCCCCGATGTATGGTTTTTGCCTATATATACTTGTAAGACTTTCTGCTCGGGGTTCGACTCCTCTGCTCCCGTGTGAGTTACGAGTTGAGCCCCAGCGTGCTGGAATAAAGCCTCTTGCTGTTTGCATCAAGTGACGCCTCCTGCGGATGATTGGGGTTGCCATCGATCCGTGGGACAGAGTAAGGGTCTCCCTCTGGGGGTCTTACAGTTGCTCATCAAAGTAAGCCTGGCTTAATCAGACAAAAGCCCTTAAAACAGAATATTCTCCTTTGGTGGCAGAATAGGAGTCATCTGAGAAGTTAGAAGTATGGCAAGAACTTGGCATACTGTTGCTGGTTTGAAGTCAGAGGGATCCACATGGAAAGAAATGGGAGCAGCTTTACAAGCTGAGAGAGAGGACCCTGGCCAACAGCCAGTAAAAAGCAGGCCTTTGTCTTCAGCTGCAAGACAAAGGCCTTGGAATCCAGAGGACAAACTAACAATCCTTCAAGATATAGGTCTGTGCACTCACTGAGACAAGATCCTGAGGTGTGGCAGTAAAGGGCATGAAAGTCCAGACTCTTATCCTAAAGAGAATCATTAATACAAAGGTTACTGTATAAAACCAACTCAGGTAGGGAGTCGAAATATAAATAGACTAATGACTTAGCCTGAAACGAAACTCTTTAACCCAGGAAATACCGACATATCCGCAGGTGGAACTTTGTTTGTCAACCAGTAGAAAGGAGGTTCAGTCATTAGGAAAAAAAATCTAAGCTTTCTTTCCACAGTTGAGTAGAGTATGATTGAACATTTATCTAAATTCTTACCTATATGACAGATTTATAGAAATCAGTAAATAAATAGTTTCAAATATTTCATCATGCATATTGGTTAATGTATGACTAGGAGCAAAATTCAATAAATTGTACTTTAATGAAAAGTTCGAAATATTGAAAATTGTTCTTGCCTTTATTTCTTTCCCCACCTCTAAATTGAGCAAAATATTATATGTCTATTGAGGTATATAATGTGATAATGGGATAGGTTGTGTTTTTATGAAGAGATTGTAAAACTCATGAAAAGTTGCCCACAGCCAAAAGGATATTAGGCCGAGCATAAAAAACTATAGCTAGTAGAAAATAAGAATTTTAATAAAATTGAAAATGCAACCCATCTACCTCTTTTATACTTCTTCAGGCTACCAATGTTCTCTCTCAGACATGTTTCACTGTTATAACATTGATACGTATAAAGCAAGCAGATAAAAGTTCTGAGAGCTGGCCAAATAATTTTGGGTATTGAGCCATCTGAAAGCTAATATGGCAGAGTTAGTTCATTGATGGCATGAAATGTGGTGGTCATATTAATGCTATAATAAGTAATAGAACTAAAATAGGTAAGATGTGAGTATTAGGATGAAATAATATTGTTTTTATGCACAGAAAATAACTTTGAGATATCTAATCCAGCCTCTCAATTCATAGCTAGGAAAACAGGATTAGAAGCAGTAATAATAATAATAGACATCTAAATCAAATCAAAAACTCATTAATCTAATAGTAACATTTGCCTACTTCCATTATTGATATTAAGACAATTACCACCAAGATCAGGTAGTAAAAAATGTCAGGACTTCCAGATGGGCTTTTGTTCCTGTCTTTAATAAAACTAGACAGAAAGGAATGTAATTAGTCAAGGGAAACTCCAGCTGTAGCTGAATCTATCTAAATTGTTGACAAATGCCTTAGCCTTTCTCTAGTCTTAATAGGAATTCTTTTCTGCAGTGTTTACTACCATTTGGTGATTTCATGTTCCTATAGTATTGCTGACAGCTGAGACCTTTCAAGCTATTCACAAGGCTGTGGGGAGCTGAATGAGGAACTCAAAGCCCATTGTTCTTCTAGAACAAAAGCTCCATTTTCATTACACCTACATACACACATACATACCCAAGTACTGACACACTCCCCATGGAATTCCTATTTTTTAAACTTAACTTTAGCAGGGTTTACAACAAAAGGAGTCCTAAGTAGTGGGTTAATTTCTGTGCCTACAATAGTTTTCTCCTTTTCAAGGTTCCCTTGTGGGGTGGAGGAAGAGAATGAGATAAAAAATAAACACTACCCTGTAAACTCCTGACTTCATTCAATGGCCCCTAAAATTGTGCTTTCCCCACATTTAAGGATGCTGAACCCAAGGACAGGTTGGAAACATCAATGAATGACATGGTCTCTTCTTTCATCTACATAGTGAACTGCACATGGTAAGCACACAAATGGTGAACACATTTCCTTGTGTTCAGTTATAAAGTGTGCAAAACCAAAGAGATAATACATTCTGATGGCAAAATCACAGACAGCAGGGACTAATTTTAAGGCTTTCCACTTGGAATAAAGGGAACATTAAAATATATAATTTAAAACTAACCTTTCTCATGAATATAGTTGCCTTGTGTTGTGGGGTAATTAAAGCCAATGACTTGTTTAGGTCCACAAATCCACACAAATGTTATATGTATTTGTGACTGGGAGATAACAAAGAACATTGGTTTCTAATAGAACAGTAACGTGTTTCACTCAGCCTCTGGTCTTTAAATCCACTTTGTTCAACACGGTGCTAGAGGTCTCTAGCTATATAACACAGCCTATACCCAGAGGTGAGCTTTGACATGATTAAGGCAGGCTTCCATGGATGGTGGCATTGTGAATGGATATGTAAAATTTTCTCCTCTCAGGAAATGAGACTAAGAATCTAAGATGACAATGAAACTGTCTCCAAAGTGGCTGAAGCTTTTACATTTTATATATGTAAAGTTCAGAGTCTTGTGTAAATTTACAGCCTGATGCTGGGCTTTAACTCCACAAGAAGGCATCTGGGAAGGGGGAAGAAGTATGTATGTAAGAAGTAGGGATGTAAAAAGAGGAGAGCAAAGACAACACAGCATGAGCCAGAATCCATGAAGATGGACTGCATCTGGGGTAATTTCTTGTTGTCTCTGATTTTGAGAGTAAGGGAGTCCTGCAGCAGACACTGGAGCCCTTGGTCATGAAATTGAACACACCTCTGGACCAGCTGCAATATTTGCAGGACAGATAGCTGTCCCATATCAATGATACTGGCCAGCAGATAAGATACAACCTGTATGAGTTACAATGTAGCTACTGCCTTAAATCCATCCTCCAACTCTCACTCAAGAATCTCGCTTTGCCCACTCTAACTGGAAACATACAGTACATCTTTGAATAAAGATATTTTAGGCCAAACTTTTTTCCCAATAAAGGAATATAATATCTATAATAATATACCATATTATATCAGTCTATAGTATCACAACAGAAAAGCTACACAGCCTCTGATTATCAGAATGGGATGTTAGTGAAGCATGGGGTGCAGGGAGCGGATCTCCCCCTTGTGGGTTCTTGCCTCATGAAGTTTGAAAAATAAAATTCACCGACTAAAAGGGTGGAGATTTATTAGAAGCAAATACAGACACCCACATAGGGAGAGGACCCCAAGGTGGTAACCCACTAAGCCCCCTTTTTCTAGGGTTTATAAAGGTTGTAGTTCTTTGTCCCTTCATGCTCCCTTCTAATTGGACCCCTTCCCTATTTTATGACTCTGCTTTTTTTTAATGGTCAGTCTTTTGCAGAATATCAGCTTCAAAGCCCAAAACCCACATGGTGCCCTCCTTTCACTCTCTCCCTTATCTTGCAACTTTCCTCTATCTCCTGTGAACATGTTTCCCACCTTTCAGCATCTGTCCACATTTCTCTATCCCCTGTGAAAGTATGTGTCCTTTTTCCTCATACTCTGTGATTTTTCTTTGTCCTCTGTGAATGTACCCTAGTATGACTTCCTCTCCCCTTATCCTGTGGCACCTTTCTATTCTTTGTGAATGCATGCCTTCTGGTATCTCCAAGCCCTCACCTATTTGTTCCTCCTTCATGGACCCTTTTTATTTCTAAAACTCCCTAATCCTGCCTATTTTATCCCTAAAATTCCTTTCATTAGTGATAGGCAGGAAAGCAAATATGACAGAATTTGAGTAACAACAGGAACAAAGATTCACTGTATTTAAAAACCTGATTATTAAAATGTTCTTATGTGTTCGGGGATGGTAGTCATAATAAAGAGATTCACCCAAATGGGTTGTTTGCTAACATTTAGGTAGTATTTCATCTTTATATTATTGACAGAAGCTATCAGTTTAGCCTGAAATTTTCTTGGTTTACAAATTCAATTTGTTTAGTAGAAAAAGTACTATTCATTCATTTATTTATTTGTTCAAGGAGCATTAGTAATTTGTGTCTTTCAAGGAATTTTAACATTTTATTTAATTGTTATATATTGGCATAAAGTTGCCCATAATATTTTCTTATATCCTTTTGAACTCTGTAAACTATATACTAATGTCTCCTCTCTTAATTCTGTTATTGATAATTTGTTTTATTTCTTCCCTTTACTTTGGCTAAAGATTGATGAACTTTATTGATCTTTTCAAAGAATAAGATTTTGGTCTCTAATTTTCTCTATTATTTTTCTAATATCTTATATCTGATCTTACCTTTCTTCTGTCTACTTTCAGTTTAATTTGCTCTTTTTAACATTTTTTTGTAAATTGCACTCTAAATACTGACTTAGCTGTATAAAATAAATTTTGATAGGGTCTCTTTTCATTAAGTTAAAAATGCTTTTTAGTTTCTCTTTTGATTTCTTCTTTGACCCATGAGTTACATAGAATTGCTATTTAGTTTAAAATATTTACAGATTTCCCAGATATCTTTCTATTATTGATTTGTAACTTTATTATATTGTGATCAGAGAATACATTTTGTGTGACTTAGAGCCATTTAAAAGATTTTAGAATTATTTTCTGGCCCAGAACATGTCTACCTTGATAAATATTCCGTAAGTACTTGAAAAGAATATATCATTGGCCCTTATTGAGTGACATGTTCTATTAATGTCAACTAGGTAAGTTAATTGATGTTTTTAATCAGATAAGTATATAAATCTGATGATGCATATGAATTTGTCTATTTCTTCTTGCTTTTCTATACGTTTTTGCATCAAGCATTTTTAAACTCTGTTACTAGTTTAAAAAAATTCAGAGTGCTAATGCTCTTTTGCAAATTGACCCCTTTATCATTATGAAGTGACTCTGTTCCCAGTAATATTCTTTGATCTAAAATCTACTGTTCTGGTATTAATATAGCCATATTTTGCTAAGTATTAATGGGGTATATCCTTTTCCATTCTTGTATACTTAACTAAGTGGTGTCTTTATGTTTAAATTGGATTTATTTTAGGCAGTATATTCTTAAACCTTGCTTTTTATCCAATCTGATTATCTGTCTTTTAATTGCAGGATATAAACCATTTACATGTAATGTGATTATGATATGAGTGGGTTTAGCTCTATCATCTTGTTATTTGTTTTTTAGTTCCCCATTTGTTCTTTTTTATGATTCTTTTGGATTATTTGAGTATCCTATTTAATAAAGAGGGAATACGCTAATTGATAGTCACACCCTCACAAAGATGGCAGCACCCATAGCCAGTAAGGAGGAAATATGCTGACTGCTACACCCTCAAGGATGGCTGTGCACACAACCACAAGATGGTGGCGCCCAGTCCCCTCAGCCCCACTGGGTCGGCAGGTGCATGGCATGGCCGGACTTGCCCCCAGGCGGGTACAGTCACTCTGCGCGCCCGCCTCCAGAGTCCCCCAGTCCCCTCAGTCCCCCAGCTGCCCAGGGCCGGCTTGAGGCACAGGCAAGCCTCATATGGCAGCTGCCCAGCTGACACCAGAGACGCAGGCAAGCCTCGGATGGCGGCTGCCCAGCCTACACCTGAGGCGCAGGCAAACCTCGGATGGTGGCTGCCCAGGTAACCAGGGCCGCCCGCCCGAGGCTCAGGTAACCAGGGCCCGCTAAGGCTTGCGCTGCTGGCAGTGGCAGCAACAGAGGTGTGATGGGGAATCACCTTCCCCTGATCGCCAGGTCGCCTCCTGCCCCTGAGGGCTCCCGGACTGTGAGAGGGAGCAGGCCAGGCTGAGGGAGACACTGCCCCCCCCCCCCCAATCCAGTGCATGAATTTTCATGTACCAGACCTCTAGTTATTAATGAACTAGAAGCCCAGTGCACGAATTCATGCACCAGTGGGGCCCCTCGGCCTCACCTGTGGGATCGAGCTAAAACCAGCTCTCCGAAATCCCCCAAAGGGTCCTGGATTGTGAGAGGGTGAAGGCCAGGCTGAGGGACCTCACTGGTGCACAATCGGGGCCTGGCAGGGATGCAGGAAGTTGGGCAGCCAGGGAGGGACCACAGGAGGGCTCCAGTGAGTGTCTGGCCCATCTCGCTCAGTCCTGACCAGCCACAACCCAGCAGCAAGCTAACCTACTGGTCAGAGTGTCTGTCCCCTGGTGGTCAGTGCACGTCATAGTGACTGGTCCAGCAGTTGACTGTCTGCCCCTGGTGGTCAGTGTACGTCATAGCAAGCAGTTGAGAGGCCTTAACATATCATTAGCATATTATACTTTGATTGGTTGAACAGCTAACAGTCGACCGGACACTTAACATATTAAGCTTTTATTATATAGGATTCCTTTCATCTCAATTGGCTTCTTAGTCAAGATAATTTGACTTTTGTTTTTAGTGGTTGTGTAAGCATTTTTAGTACATATTTTAAATGATCATAGTCTATATTAAAATAATATTAGAAATAGAATCTTAGAACAATATACTTCTATGTCCCCACTGTCTTTGTGCTGTTATTGTCAGACATTTTTATTATAGTACATGTTATAAGTCCCACAATTCATTGTTAGTATTTTTGTTTTAAACAGTTATCTTTATGGATCTTTATAGAGATCTTAAAACTTTTTAAAATATTTTTTATTTCTCCATATATTCACTATTTATATTGCTCTTCTTTTTTTACTTTATTTTTATTGTTGACACCATTACAGATGTACCCATTTTCCCCCACTTTGCCCACCTCCAATCAGTCCCTGGTCCCCCTTCCCTCAGGCCATCCCCCATTGTTGTCTGTGTCTTTGTCAAATGTATATATGTTCTTCAACTAATCTCTTCACCTTCTTTTTAGATCTATAGTGTCAACTACTATACTTTTCCTTTTTGCCTGAAGCACTGCCTTTAACATTTCTATCAGTGTAGGTCAAATTATAATGAATAATTTTGGCTATTCTATCAGCAAATAAATTCTTATTCCAGCTTAGCCAGTGTGGCTCCGTGGTCAAACATAGACCTGTGAACCATGAAGTCACTGTTTCCATTCCCAGTAAGGGCACATGCTGGGTGGTAGGCTGGCTCCCCAGTGGGGACGTGCAGGAGGCAGCTGATCCAAGATTCTCTCTCAGCATTGATGTTTCTATCTCTCTATCTCTTTCCCTTCCTCTCTGAAATCAATAAAAATATATTTTTAAAAAATGTATTATTCCAGTTTTGTTTTTGAAATATATTTTACTGGGAAAATACTTCTAAGTGTAGAGGGTTGTTGTGTGTGTGTTTGTTTTTTTTTGTTTTGTTTTGTTTTGTTTTTGTATTTTCTTTCCAGCAATTTTAAAGGCATGGCTCCTACTGTCATTCTTATCTTTATTCCTCTGTATACAGTGACTTTTCTTCTGACTGCTTTTAAGAATTTTTTCTGATTAGTCTTAAGTAAATTGATTTTTATATGTCTTAATGTAGTTTTCTTCATATTTCTTATACCTGGGGGTTGTGAACTTCTTAGAGAGTATATAGGTTTCATCAAATTTGGAGAGTTATATATTACTTTTAGTCTTTATATCTTTTTCCCTCTATATCCTCTATTACATGGACCACAATTACATATACAAAAATCACCATAAAATTGTCCCAAAGTAGTTGTTAATTTCAACTTGGATGTTGCTATTCCTGACATAAAGTTCATTATTCGTTTTGTCTGCAATATCTAACCTGCTGCTATTTCCAACCAAAATATTTGTCATCTCTGACATTATAGCTTTCAAGTCTAGAAGCTTGATTTGAGCATTATTATTTCTTTCAAATCTCTACTTAGTATTCATAATCTTTCTTCTGTTTCCTTACACATATGCCATATTAGTATAATAAACATTTTAATATGCTTTTCTGTCAATTCTATCATCTGTATTTTTATAGGTCTATTGATACTGATTTTTATCTCTTTATTGTGGATAATATTTTCCTGCCTCTTTGCATGCCTAGTAATTTTGAATCAGATGTCAAACATTGCAAATTTTACTTTTGGGGATCCTGCAAATGCTTATATTTCTGTAAATATCCTTGACCCTTATTCTGGGGTACAGTAGAATTACTGGAAACAGTTTAATTCTTTCAAAGTTTGCTTTTATTCTTTTTTAAGTACAACCAGCTGTGACTTTATTTGACAGCTAAATTGTGTGTGTGTGTGTGTGTGTGTGTTTTGTTTTGTTTTTTATTTTTATTGTTGACAGTATTACAGATGTCTCCCATTTTCCCCCCTTTGTCCCACTTTTCACATAGCTTCTGTTTCACCCCAGGCCTTCACCTCACTATTGTCTGTGTCCATGGACTATGCATACCAGTATATGCATATAAGTTCTTTGGTTAACCAGAAAGCTAATTTTGCTACTGAGGCAATACACTTCAGCATACTCTACCCAAAGATTTTAATTTCAAAATTGCAATCCCTCCAAATTGTGGGAACAAGAACTATTCCTGCCCTTTGTGACCTCTGTAAATTAGTTCTAATCCATTTACAAGGTCCTTTCCCAGCCTCAGGTACTTGTCTCATATGCATTAATTAGCACTCAGCAAGGACTTGAAAACAAGCCTTTGCAGATATTCAGATCCCTTCCTGCCCTCCAAGGCTCTCCTTCTCTCTGTCTCCCTCTTGTCCCCCATCCCCCCATTTTATCTGATACTCTACTTTGCAAATGTTACCCACTTTGGTCTCTCTTCTTTTCCTCAGCTCATCAAGTCCACCATTCTCCAGGGAGCTGGGGCAATCACAAAGCTATCTCATTTGTGTCCCTTCTCAGGGACCACTATTCTGTCCTTACTCGTGTCTAATGTCTGAAATCATTGTTTTCTTCATTTTGTCTGGTTTTTTTTTAATTGTTTCAGTTAGAAGGTAAATCTGGTTCCTATTACTGCATGTTCACAAGACAATTCTAATACCTTTGTTTTCCTATCATTGCAAAGGAACCTCAGATTTAGAATCAGAATATCTAAATTTAAAATCTAATTTTATTGTGACCAGCAGTGTTCTGTCTGTGGTTTGTTCTTTTACTAACTATAGCAACTTTGACAAGTAATTTAATAAATTGTCCTAAAATTGTCCCTTTTTATAAAGTAGGGGCGGCTATACATGTTCTACTTATTGATGAGATATTTTGTGTCGGGGAAATGAGCACTAAATTATGTAAAACTGTTTTGTAATTTCACAGTTGAATTCTCTCTTCTAAATCTAGTGCTATTTCCACAATTGTCTGCTTTATTAAATACACAATTTAGAAATTGGTTCTTGTCAATAAAGCATTCTAAATGCTGTCACGATTTTCCATATATTTTGTTGTATGTTTTTCTCCCTATATACATTTTTTACTGAATATTATCACCTCTGTATCACTCTCTAAGGATCTGTACAGCTTTTCATCTAGGAAAGGAGATGGTCTCCAGTGCTTTTAAAATCCAGTTATAAATAGCTGGGCAGAATGAGTGTTTATAGGGTAAGGAAGTTGTATATTATTATTATTAACCACACAAGACAATTCTTAATTCTGCTTTATACAGAGAAGTCCTTCCACTGCAAAAGTACCACAGGATTTTCAATAAATTCTGTAGAATGGGAGCCAATTTTAGTCAATCTGTTGTTAAGGAAAACTTGGTTTAAAGAAAAACAAAAAACACACAGCTTCAATATATAATTAGAAATGACTTTCCAAAATATACAGCGGAAATATATGTTGATTAAATTTTATTCTCAATATTCTCTATGCCTTCTTACCTCTAAGGATCTTTTTCCCCATTTGTCTTTCCCAGTATCCTCATTTCCTGTCCTGAACTCCCTCTGATAATACCTCTTAGGAAAAGGTTTTGAAAAACTCATATGGTGGAAGTATCTGCTACAGATTGTCATTCCAGGAGATAATGTAGTGTTTTTCCTTTTGTTTTATTTTCATTTGGGTTCAAAGAGTAACACAGCCTCTTATTTAGTTTGTTTCAGAGAAGCATGTTTGAAGAAAATGACCTGTATTGTGGCATCTCACTCTGATTCCTCTATAACTCTCTGAATGAAGATTTGATAATGGAAATTCAGAAATTATCAAGGGGTTCTGGTAGATATCCATAGGTGTGCAAAACACAGGACTGGGAATCAAGAAACAATTTCTGATTCTGTCTCAGACTCTCAAAGCTCACTTTATAAATTTGGATAAAAATTTCTCCCTATGCAGTGCTCTCATTTGCAAAAATATACACATTAAAAGTCCACAGATTATCTCTAGCACAGAAAGTTCGCATTGAAGAGGCTCAATATGTATTTGTGAATTGAAGGACCTTATTCACTGTTTTGTGAAACTTTCACCAATTTTCAAACAAAAAATCAAGCCCCTGAATAAAATGAATGTTAATCATTTTCATTTGTTTCTCTCCTATTTGAGTTTTAGGTAAGACTGATTCAAGAAGTCAGCATAATGAAGAAAAATAAATTATTAAAGTAGGTTCATTCACATGTAGATTGATATAATAAGTTTGGAAATATTCTGCCATCTCTATTTCCACCAAAGTCATGATAAAATTTTATGGCTACTAAGACTTCATGGGAGTTGTGACTTTTTTTTCCAGGTAAAGGAACAATCAATCTTAGTTTAAATCTAGCAGAAGGATCAATCTTAGTTTAAATCTAGTAAGAAAACTACTCAAGCCAATTTTCAAAGTTTCTAAAGAAATTGTTTTGAAAAGTACATTTTAAATGAAGATGATATATTTGGTACAAGTTATACTATATGAGAGGCCCGGTGCATGAAATTTGTACACGGGGGCGGGGGTTGTCCCTCAGCCCAGCCTGCACCTCTCCAATCTGGGACGGGACCTAAATGGGCAGTCGGACATCCCTCTCACAATCCAGAACTGCTGGCTCCCAACCGCTTGCCTGCCTGCCTGCCTGATTGTCCATAACTGCTTCTGCCTGCCAGGCTGATCACCCCCTAACCACTCTCCTGCCAGCCTGATCGATGCCTAACTGCTCCCCTGCAGGCCCAATTGCCCCTAATTGCCCGCCCCTGCTGGCCTGGTCACCCCCAACTGCCCTCGCCTGCCAGCTTGGTCACCCCTAACTGCCCTCCCCTGCAGGCCTGGTCACCCCTAACTGTCCTCCCCTGCAGGCCTGGTTGCCCCCAACTGCACTCCCCTGCTGGCCCAGTCATCCCTAACTGCCCTCCCTTGTCAGCCTGGTTGCCCCTAACTGCCCTCCCCTGCCGGCTTGGTCACCCCCAACTGCCCTTCCCTGCAGGCCTGGTCACCCCTAACTGCCCTCCCCTGCTGGCCCAGTCACCCCTAACTGCCCTCCCTTGCAAGCCTGGTCGCCCCTAACTGCCCTCCCCTGCTGGCCTGATTGCCCCTAACTGCCCTCCCCTGACAGCCTGGTCGCCCCTAACTGCCCTCCCCTGCCAGCCTGGTCATGCCTAACTGCCCTTCCCTGCCAGCCTGGTCATGCCTAACTGCCCTTCCCTGGTGGCCCCGTCACCCCTAACTGCCCTCCCTTGCAGGGCTGGTTGCCCCTAACTGCCCTCTCTGCCAGCCTGGTCACCCCTAATTGCCCTCCCCTGCTGGCCTGGTCACCCCCAACTGCCCTCCCCTGCAGGCCAGGCCCCACCCACTGCCCTCCCCTGCAGGCCTGGGTCCCCTCAAAATGCCCTCCCCAGCTGGCCTGGTCCCCTCCCAGCTGCCCTCCCCTGCAGGCCTGGTCAGCCCCAACTACCCTCCCCTGCAGGCCTGGTTGCCCCCAACTGCCCTACTCTTCCAGCCCGGTCACCTCTAACTGCCCTCCCCTGCCAGCCTGATTGTCCCCAACTGCCCTCCCTTGCAGGTCTGGTCCCTCCTAACTGCCCTCCCCTGCTGGCCATCTTGTAGTGGCCATCTTGTGTCCACATGGGGGTGGCCATCTTTGACCACATGGGGGCGGCCATCTTGTGTGTTGGAGTGATGGTCAATTTGCATATTACCCTTTTATTAGATAGGATTATTATGCCTTTAATTAGGCAACCTAAAAAAATGATTTTTTTCTGATGACATTCTAACTTGCTTTTTTTAAAGAATTTATGAATTTAATATTCTAGATTCCAGAGATAAGTAACACATGACTAGCATTGTTCACTGCCCTTATGCCTCCTCATAAGTACTAAATCCTCACAGACACCATAAAATTATTCACTATCCTGACTTGTATGGTATTTTTAATGTGTTTATACTTTATCAACTAAATATGCATCTCTAAAAAGAATTGTTTTAATTTTGTCTGAATTTTTTGTAATATAAGTATAAGGAATCATATATTCTGCATTCTTTCCTTCCTGTTTTTAGTTTCTCAACCTTTTACTTCTGAGATGGATTCATATTCTGTGTAACTATATTTCATTCAATTTTAAGTCTTAGGAAAATACAATTAATTTATCTATTGTAGTGCTGTTAGGTATTTGGGTTGTTTATACTAGTATTTAGGAGCTATTATAAATAATGCTGCTATGAACATTCTTTTCAAAGTACTTCTGTTGGGCATAAACCTAGGGGTAAAATCGTTAGTTATTTTGACTTTAGAACTACTTTGCATCTTTTGTTAGTGTTTTCAATGTTCTTGGTTTTATTTTTATTATTTTGTCCATGTATTTTGCTTTTGTTTGGCTTAGCTTTTGCATGTTTCTTATTAAATATACTCTAAGTAAATACACTATTTTTACTTCTTGAGGTTGTTGTAAATGGAGTGGTATCTCTTACTATAGCTTCTGATTCTTTTTTTTAAAATATATTTTTATTGATTTGAGAGGAAGGGAGAGGGAGCGAGATATAGAAACATCGATGAAAAAGTATAATTGATTGGCTGCCTCCTGCACGCCCCCTACTGGGCATCAAGCCCGCAACCAGAGCATGTGCCCTTGATGGAAATCGAACCCTGGACCTTCCAGTCCACAGTCCAATACTCTATTCACTAACTCAAACCAGCTAGGGCAGCTTCTGACTCTTAATTGTGAATGTAAAAATATTTGATTTTGGTGAGGTAATTTATATCCTGATATTTTACTCAATGCTTTCATTGTATAAGTTCTAATGCAAATTACAGTTGTTTCAAACTTGATTTAACTAATTTATGTCCTTTGAATTTCCATGTAATTTTTATTTTAAAATATTTTATTTGCTTTTTAGAGAGAGGGAGGGAGGGAGAGAAACATTGATGAGAAGGGAACATCAATCAGCTGCCTCCTGCACACCCCATACCAGGGATAGAGCCTGAAACCCTGGGCATGTACCCTGACCAGGAATTGAACCAGTAAACTTTTGATATACGGGATGATACCCCACCAACTGAGCCACATCACCAGAGCATGAATTTCCATATGAATTTTAGAATTAGCTCATCAATGTCTACAAAAGAACATGGTAGGATTTTGATTTCTTGAAAATTAGAATTGTTTTAAATCTACACACCACTTGTGGGGGGTGGGGGGAGGGATGAAATCTTAGTAACCTGAAGTCACCTGACCTATGAACATGGGATTTATATTTATTTAGATCTTCTTTAATTTCTGTAATCAATGTACTAATTTTCAGTGCACTGCTATTTCATCCATGTCAGATATATCCTGAAATACTGCCCTCCCCTCGTGACTTCAAATCAAAACATCTGCCAACACAAAAGCATTTTATAATAATGCCATTTGGGGTTTAATTGTGTATCCTCCTCAAATTTATATGTTGAAGTCCTAACCCTCAGTACCTCACAATGTGACTTTATTTGGAAATAGGGTCTTTATAGAGGTAATTGAGTTAAATTGAAATAATTAGGGTAGGCTCTAATACAATATGACTGATAGCCTAAAATGGGGATATTTAGCAATAGATATGCACAGGAGGAACACCATGTAGCCATGGAGGCAAAGGTAGGGTGATGCTTCTACAAGCCAAGGAGCACCAAAGATTGCCAGCAAAAGAGCAGAAGCAAGGCAAGAGGAATAGAATAAATTTTCCTCTCAGCTCAAAGAGGGAATTAACCTTGCTGACACCTTGATCTCGGACTTCTGGCTTCCCACACTGTGATTCAATACATTTCTGTTGTTCAGTCCCCAGTTTGTGTTACTTTGTTATGGCTGTCGTGGAAAACTAATACAAATGCTGTGAGTTAAGATTCAGAATACACTGGAATCTGTTTAATGACTTGGAAATAATTAATGTCCCTTTTCAGAACACAGATCTGGACTATATCAATGTCTCAACTACTTATAAATAAATGGAAACAACATTAATTCCTTCAGACTCCTAGATTATCGTTCAGTAAAACATACCTCTACAGTAGTACCAAGGAGGGAGCACATTTGAAATGAGGCTGGTCCCAATCTCTCAGTGCTGAAAAAGGGCCAACCAGAGCTGTTCTGTCCTGGAACCTGCCACCTGCCTGCAGTTCGCCAGGCTCTTCCTGGGTGGCATGTTTGGAAGTTGCATTAACTCATCCAATTCCCTTATGCATCATTTAGGGTAATTCATCAGTTAGGATTGGCTAAGACTAGCCCTAAGTTATACTAAATAGTACCCCCTAAAGGCCTGAAGGAGTTAATGTAGCTTTCAAAGTGGCCTCCTTTAAATATACACAATTTGCCAAATGCAGTCAGCTACAGTCTGCTCAGGCAGCATATTCCGGGGAAAAGCAAAGATGTGTACTCCCAGGAAAGTGATGGGAACGTTACCATTCCGGGTTCTAACCAACAGAAAAACACTGAAGTTATTCATATGGATACCACTGATCATTCCACTTATATTGTAATTATTACTATTACACAGTTAAAAATAAAAAGAGGGTTACATAAACATCATAAAATGCAATATTAACATCAACCTCAGAAAGGCTAAAAGTCCTATGTACCAACTTTGACCTTCATCAACCCTAAACCCAAGCTTCCATCACTAGATGCCTTGTATCCTCGCGCCCCTGCATGCTTCCTTTAAATCTGTTTTCAAGAATTATCCTCATTTCACCAGAGAATACAGAGTTAATTATGATGTCAAGTTACTCTCAAGAAGAGGTCTATAAGTGAATGAGAAAGTAAGCATAGTTGGGGGAAGAAGCTAGGAAAAAGATGGGGTTTGGGGAGAAGTCAAGATCAGCCTGATCCCATCAGGAGCTGTGGAGCATGAATTGGACCACAGTTGTACTGCCCAAAGTAAGGAGGTTACACTCCATCCACAGGCTGAGAGTATATAACCCCTTGGACAATCAGCCACCAACAGGCCAAGACAGGCCTCCAGAGCTGGGTGCAGCTGAAAGCCATGAGGATGGTGCCTCAACCTGCGCAAGGATGTCTGGGTAGGCCATCAACAGCCTCCCACACCATCAACATGTATTTACTCAGCTCCTAGCTGACTTGTTGATACGTTAAGGTGAGTCATAGGACCCACTCTTATTGATAAGACAGGAGATATCCATATGTATGTATATATACAGGGGTGGGCAAAGTAGCTTTACAGTTGTGAGTACTACAGGAAACAGGGTTTATTCATGTATTATTTATTTATTGATTATTGCATTATTTATTATTCACCTACATTGCCCACCTCCCTATATAAAAGCTAATCAATGAAAATAGGTTTATTTATTAGCATAACCTATTATACTAAATCTGACAACCTTTGAATAGGTTATAGCAAAATTTTTGACTTTTGACTTTATCTCAAATGGGTTTATATATTACATGTATAAGAAATGAAAATTTTTAACACTCATTTTTCTCACAATAAAATGAAGAAAGAACATTCAAATTCAAGCTGTAGAAAAAATAATTTAAATGAGTTTGATAATTTTTGAAGTTTGGAAATTTTTTAATAAAACTTTATATACGAACATTAGACTTAATAAGAATTATCTTAGTCAAGTAAGCCAAACACCAAATGGGTTGAGGAACGCTTTACCAGAACTACAATTTGTATGTATTTCCCAATGTCCATTCTCCTTTTCTTTTCTCAGGCATTCCAGTATCTCAAGTCCTGCAATTATATTTTCCTACAGAAGGGTAAACATGAAAATAGTCCTTCTTATACTAACACACATAGATATATTCCAGACATTTGTAGAAAGTTCTCTCACGAGAAAGTATTTTCAGGAATCTACACTAATAAGAGAGTAACACACTAATTGACCATACCTTTGTGACGCCCACCAGACAATCAGGAGTATGCAAATTAACCCAACAAAGATGCCAGGTTAATTTGCATAAGCAGGTGCTGAGTGGCCGGGGCAGGGTGGGATGCTTGTCATTGCCACACAGGCATTCCGCACCACCCCAGCTGCTCTGGGCCTCTGGGCAGCATGGGAAGGTGGAAAGGCGGCTCCGGCCAGAGCAAAGGCAGTGCCAGCAGCCAGGGGAAGGAAGGCCCATTCTTGCATAAATCTTTGTGTATCAGGCCTCTAGTAATTAAATATTAAGGTCAACCATTTGTCATTTGGTAGCCACGTCGTTTTATTGGCCTACTCTCTGTCTTAGACTTGAGAGTTTCAAAGTTCATAATTCTTATAGAAAAATGAAAAAAGATCATGATTTGCCCTGGCCGAGTTAGTTGGAGTGTGGTCACATACACAGAAAGGTTTCAGGTTCAGTTCCCCGTCAGGGCACATACCTAGGTTATAGGTTTGATCCCTAGTCAGGGAGCATAGAGGAGGCAACTGATCCATATACCTCTCTAACATCAATTTCTCTCTGTCTCTCAACCTCTCTTTTTCTCTCTCCCTACCTGCCTCCCTGACTCCTCTCTCTCTAGAATCAATAAAAAACATATCCTCAGGTGAGGATTTGACAAAAAAGAAAAAGAACAAAGATCATGATTTTATGGTTAGAAAGAGATGTGTTCTCATATTTAACATTGCCTTAAAATTTAAAATTTACTATTAGAAATTATCATGATGGCTACTCAAATTCTTAGTTTCACAAATTGCATTGATAACAAAAGTTTTCTGCCTGAGTTCTGTCCAAAAAATTGGTAGTTATTTGTATAGTATGAGACCAGTGACAGAAAGCCTGCTTTGATGAGTTGCAAATATTTATATTTAGGTGCTAAACAGCCAGTTGAAGGGGGGGGGGGGATAGTAATAATAAGGATTCCAATCTGTGTCATGTGCAGTCAAGTATATGCATGGAAAGTTTTTGTGTCCCCACAATTGACCTGAAGCTGCACTTCCGTGGTGACTCTCTCCTGATAAGGAGATGCCTGCTGCTCCAATGATGCTTAAAGGCCACTGTCAACTCTCCATGACTGTGGGATGCGGAATCAGACCTGCAGTCCCAAATATGATAATTTAAAAGCAATTTATGGGTTTTACAGTTTATGCTTATGGTCATAGAGTTCATCTCTTCCTGGCATTCATCATTTTACATATCAAAAAAAAAAAAATAAGCCTGGAAAACCAGATTAAAAATTCAAGAACACAAAGTTCAGTTATGAAAAGAAGAAGCTATTAACCAGTATTAGGAAGGCATGCTTCTGAGTTATCCCTCTGTCATTACTAAAGCAAACATCCGGGAAATGGAAGTAACTTTTTTTAAAAAGGCCAATAACATTACATATTCAGAATGATTCAAATTTTTGACTTTTTTTTTTAAATTGCATGTAAAAGTTACTTACTCCCTAGAAGTAGCTTCCTTAGTAAACTATGCATCTATTTCAATAACATTGGTGAGGCTTCCTTGAATCTTTAGTATCTTCTTCTGATATTGAAAAAATTCTTACCTATAAGGGTGGCTTGCATTTTTAGAAGAAAAAAACAAAACAAAAACGAAACATAGTAAGATACAGGTTTAGTGAATATTAATAGAAAAATCACAGTTAGTAGATGTATACAGAGGCACTTATCAAAATGATATAGATACATACTGTCTTTCAGAGATATACAATATATTATTAAGCATCCATCATTATTACAATAAATGTATATTGCTTGATATGTTTTAGTTTCTTAATTCTCTAAAGATTTGGAAAATTATTTCTAAGAGTTCTTCCTACGGCTTTAGTGTCCCTCTGAGAAATTCAAATGTGTCAACTGACAAGAAAAAAGGAGGTCAGGAAAATATATCTCACTACAAACTACATTATCAGTATTAAAATTACCTCACTGCCTCAAGAAGTGAGCTGTGAACGGTGGCCTTGATGCTACCGTTGCCTCTCTCATTACACTTAGTCACTGGCCAGCCTCTCTCCATTTCTGTCCTTGACAGATATGAATCATGGGTTCGTAGGTTGCATGAACTCGATTCCAAAAAGAAAAAACACACCAAATTAACCTTTGTGATCAGAGGTGGCCTTGCTCGGTTAGTGGAGGGTATATTTATAAACAATGAAGATACAATGTCAAGATATGAATAGACTTTGTAACTATTATGGATGGATAACTCTTTCTTATTAGACAAGGCTAAAAATGATTTGTCTTCAGTAATATAGAAGGATTATAGTGTGGCTAGTAAATGATGTTGGGATTATTTCCCTTGGAAGTTTAGTGCATGACTCTAGAGGAAAAAAGAAGTTATGTGCCCAAATGTTAACCCTATTTTAATAGTAACCTTGTAGAGTTAGGAAGTTCTTATCTCATGGAGATAAAACCTTATGTTCCAATGGTAAATCTGCAAAATTCAAACAAGACTTTAGGCCTTTGGGGTATGTGTTAATGGCTGATACAATAGAGTAGTATTTATTTGTGTGCTCATATATGTTTGTATGAATGTGTGTGTTAATAGAAAGAGAAAATATTACAATATTTTACTACTAATAAGCCTTCAGAATTTAGTGATGTAAAAGCATATGTCAGTAGAAATAAGCTATTTCTTTTTCCTAATTACTTTTTCCCTTTCTAAGCATACTTCACTTTACTTAGTAATAAGCACTAACAAGCTGAGCCCCAGTAAAAGTTTCCTTATAGGTTTCTTATGACTGAGAAACAAAGAAAAAATGCTTTGTCATTATTTAATAATGTATCTGATAATGAGTGCAGGGGCATGAGGACACAAGGCATCTAGTGATGGAAACCTGGACATAGGGCTGATGAAGGTTAATGTTAATATTGCATTTTATGATGTCTGTGGGATAAGAGAAATGGGAGCATCTTTTACTATACTATTTGGTTTCTGGTCCTGGTTCTGAAATGGCTTCAGGCCCATAAAGGTAAAAAGGGTGTATTATTATTCATAACAAGCCCTTTCTACCACTACTGAATTTATGGTAATGAAGTGACTTTAGATAAGGGAGATGGACTATACATTTGAAGTTCATTGAAATGGGGACACTCTTCCATAATATAGGATGGAACACTTGGGCAAGTATTATGAAATTGAGTATTAATATGTGTCTAGGTTCACACAGAAAAAGTTACAGATATTATGGAATTCAGACAAGATTATCTACCCCTCATTCAATTTTGATTTCCAGCCTTACTAATGTAAGTGTAGTCTGCAGACAGCATTAGTATTCCCTGGAAGTTTGTTAGAAATGCTGAATGGAAGGCATTTCTACTAAGTTCTTCCAGAACTACTGAATCAAAATCTGAATTTAACAAGACTCCCAGATGTTTTCTATATCTGGTAAAGATTGAAAAATGATTTACAGGACAATACACCTACCGTTTTTTGTTGTTGTTACTTCTGTATCTTATGTACATGCAATATTGACACATTTTCTAAAATCCCCTGTAAATTTTTTCTGCATTCTATCCCATTTACCATTATTCTTTTGCTCTCTTCTCTGAATTTTTCTTCTCCCAACTGAATGCTCTTCTCTAAATTTTTCTTTCCTGTTCCTTTGTTATCAAGATTTCAAGATATTTTTGAAATTTGAGCAATTTTAGCATGGTTTTGACATGGTCTTTAATAGCTTCCTTTCACTAGTATTCTTTAATATCTCTGCTGTTTTAATTTGTTTCTGATTATTGGAGAGTTTAATTTATTTGAAATTTGCTGAGATGCACAATAGGGTAAGAGATATTATAATAAATTTTCAAGATTATATAATAAATAATGAGACCAGAGATATGGGTCCACAGAAAGAAGTTATTTTTAAAAGGATCATTAATGATAGCCATTCTGACAGGTGTGAGGTGATATCTGTTTTAATTTCTCTGACGATTAGTGACATTGAGCATGTTTTCATATATCTATTGGCCATCTGTATGTTCTCTTTGGAGAAGTGTCTATTCAGGTCTTTTAGATTATTTGTGTGTTTGTTTTTTGATGTTGAGTTTTATAAGTTCCCTATAAATGTTGGATATTAACCCCTTATCAGATATATAATTGGTGAATATGTTCTCCCATTCAGTGGGTTGTCTTTTCATTTTGTTGATGTTTCCTTTGCTGTGCAAAAAGTCTTTTGTTTGATGTAGTCCCATTATTTTTTATTGTGTTTCCCTTGCCCAAGGAAATATATCAGAAAAAAAAATACTGCTATGAGATAGGTCTAAGATTTTATAGAAATTCAGCTTGGTTCAGCCACTGTGGAAAGCAGTATAAAGTTACCTCAAAAATTAAAAAAATGGAGTTGCCTTATTATCCAGTGATTCCACTTCTTGGAATTTACCTGAAGAAACCCAAAATACTAATTTGAAAGAATATGTGCACCCCTATGTTCATTGCAGCATTATTTACAATAGCCAAGATTCAGAAGCAGCCAAAGTGCCTATCAGGAGATGGGTGGGTAAAAAAGCTGTTGTACATTTACACAATGGAATACTACTCCGCGATAAAAAGGAAGACAACTTTACCTTTTGTGACAGCATGGAAGGACCTAGAGAACAATATGCTAATGAAATAAGCCAGTCATAGAGAGACAAGTACCATATGATTTCACTCATATGTGGAATTTAATGAACAAACTGAACTACCAAGCAAAATAGAAACAGACTCATAGATAAAGAGTAGTCAGACAAATCTAGAGGGGAGGCAGAGAGGGGGTAAGTGAAGAAAGAAAGAAAAAAGAAGAGAGAACTCATGGACATGGATAACAGTGAGATGATTGTAGTGGGGAGGCGGGTGGGTGGAGGTGGAAGGTGGCATAGAGGGGATAAATTGTGCTGGAAAAAATTAAATTTAAAACAAAGAAAGAAAAGGATAAGTCTTAAATACCTAGTGAGGTTTTTTTTATTTTATTTGGGGCAAGAATCCATTTTGAAAATCTTAACAAAACCGTTTCTTGAAAAAACGAAACGTATGCAAATAAAATTTGCATATAGCTTCTGGGCATTCATCTACTCTGAATCCCACATATGGATCTTGAATTTCATGTCCTAAGCTCAAGCAAAAATAAATATGAATGTCTATACTTCCTTTGCAGTGTTTCAGTCAATGGGCAAAATGCTGATTGTTCTGGGGGGAAAAAGTACGATTTTTTTTTTACCCCTGCTGATGCACATTAATTATGAAATATTGGTATAATCCTAACAAACCAAATGAAATATAAATTTCCTTTAGTAAACTGAAGATAATTAACTCCCTTTCAGATGACGAAGTAGAGTAGTCCAACAACCATTTGTTTTATGATGTAAAGCTTCCTTCATGCAAAACTGTAGGGTCAGGAACACTCAGCCAGTTGAGCAACTGGTTGGCTGCACATCCTCAAGTGCTGTGTAATTTAGGTCAAGTAGGTTAATTAGCGTATTATTGTTTGGCCAAATGAACAGCACCAAGTTGCCAAACTTCAATTCCTTAAATAGCAACACATAAATCTTCGTACTTGGCACTTCTACAGATGGCAGCACGCTATCTGATGGATGGAAAGGGCTGCTTGAGCATAACATTAGGATTCTAAACAGCAAAAGAACTTCCGCATTGAAGAAATTTCACAGGACAGCAGAAATTTATCATGTTTGTTTTGTCACTGTAACTAACATCTTGCCAACTCAACCTCATAAAATAATAAAGGGACATTTATAGAAGGTCACAAAAGGGGGAATGAATAAAATCAATTTACACAAAGATAGTGTACAATAACTCCACTCTAAGAAAGAAATGACACATTGTATTGTTGCTTAGCTTTTTATAAATAATGTAAACTTTTAGGCCTCTCATTTGTTTCTTATTTATCTTGCTTCTTGTGTTATTACAAAATGTTTTTGGAAGCATTCAGTCAAATATTAATTCTCCATTTTATTGTTTTCTGCCTTCTCTTCAATAAGCATTATATTTATCTTTACATTAAAAAAAATCATAATAGCATGCAATGCATTATGACAGGAGTCCCTGAGGGGGGAAAAAGTTTGCTATGTAGAGAGAATGGTTCTACTCTTTAAGTCAAGATGTTATGGAAATCCTACGTTAAATCCTGTTTCCCATGTGTGTTGGAGGTCAGTGAGACCACATTTGGGTTTTCATTACTTACTGGAAGGGCTTACAGGACCCAGGAGAGCTGTTACACTCATGCTTACAGTTTATTATAGCAAGAATACCTAGACTAAAATCACCGAAGGAAACCAATGCATAGGGCAGAGTTCAGAAGAACCCAAACACGAGCTTCCAGTTGTCGTCTCCCAGTGGAGTCAGTACTTAATTTTTTCCAAAATGTGTGACATGTACAAAGTGATGCCAGCTAGGGAAGTTCAGCAGAGCCTTGGTGTTCAGGAATTTTCTGTGGGAGTTGGTCACCTAGGTACGTATACCAGGCTTCTGTAACTGACTTTAGCTACTCAGTATCCTGCCTCCCCAGAGGCCAAACTATTGTAGCATGGCTCAAAGCCCCAGGCATACATAGAAAAATAGGCATTTACCATAAATCACATTCTTAGCATAATCTATCCAGTGTGACTCAAGGTCACAGGGATACAAAGACATTATTATCAGGCAGGCTATTCCAATGGCTCAGAAGTTATATCCCAGGAGGCAATCAAGGGCCAGTCCAAGAAGGCCTTGGAATGTGCAGGGTTTGGGCAGCCTAAACCTGGTGAGTTAATGCCATGGAAAGGGAACAACAACCATGGCTAAAGTTTTACTTTACTTATTACTCTTTCCCCAAATTTCTCCTGGATTGCTGTTGTCATTCACTCTGACAAGACTGTATCTTTACCTTCAGGAAACTCTTGTATCTATGTGTACCCAAGTACAGACATATCCTATAACTTTATTTTTTCTCTTCAGGCAACCAAGCATATGTATTCTTTTCAAAGCAATGGTGAGCCTTATTAAGTCAATTGCCCAGCACCTGAATAGATGAATCTTATGAGAAGAACAAGATGCATCTAATTCTAATGAACCTACAGCACCTAAAGCTTGGGTTTCCTTGCCCCTCTGGTTGCTCATGCGGGCATGAGAACTCAGATAAGCCAACAATACTATCCCCCCTGGGTCTGAACCTGGAGCAAGTATCTCAAAGAGAGAGGTAAAGGGTTCCTCCCAGGTAGCTCCTGTAGATTCCCTATTCTTGCTTAATTCCTACCCACTTTGGACCCAAGTTCTTCAACCTTCCCCAAATTTCTGTGAGCCATGAAATATCCTTTCAGTATATTAATATTAGATTAAAATTTCCAGAGTCAACATTTGTTGCTTTCAACAAAAATGTCAGCTGATATAGGAACTTTACTATGAAATTAAAATAAAATAGAAGTGGATAAACAATTATAGGAAACATTTAAAAAATTGTAACAGAGAGAAACCAAGATGGCGGCATAGGGAAACACCTGAACTTGCTGCCTCACATAACCACTTCAAAACTACAACTAAAAGACAAAACAGACATCATCCAGAACCACAGGAAAGGTGGCTAAGTGGAAATTCTACAACTAGAAGGGAAGAGAAAAGTACACTGAGACTCACAGGAGCTGCGGAAGTAAAGTGTAGAGGTACAGAGGCACGCGCATGGTGAGGGCTGGCAACTGAGTACGCAGCTGGCTTTTTCAACCCAAAGGGAGACACAAGCTCCTGACTGCTCTGAACTCCAGTTCCAGGCGAGACTCTGGGGACCCAGACTCATACGGGGAGAAACTGGACTGTCTGGCAGTGGGTGGAACTTGAGGGTGGCTTTCTCTCAGAGGTGCCTGCAGTGATTACCAAGGGACATTGAAACCCGGGGCCCTCTTAGGGCAGGGCTGACGGGAAGCCATTGCTGTTTGCTCTGCCCTGAGACTCTACCCCACCCCAGCTGTGCACAGAGGATTTTGCATATGAATGGCCTGTTCCTTTGAAAACTAAACTTACCTAACAAACTGCAGCTGAGTCAGAGAGACCCAGAATATCCAAAAGAAGTCCCAAGGGCCCACAGCAGCTTGCATTGCGTCACAGCTGGGCCTCATCTGGGCACTTCCAAAACCCAAACAAAGAAGAGGAATCTTCAGATCTCTCCGTAGCTCCTGCTGGGTGGCCTCAGGCAGAGGCTAAATTAGCACCTCCTTGGAGATCCAAGAGCCAGTGTACCCAGGGCTCAGAGTAGGACCATCCAGATTACAACTCCTCAGATCCATAAGGGACACACTCAGGTGGCAGACTCAGAGAGCACCAAAGCCCCACTGAAGCAAGTCTCATGAGGGTGTCTCTAGCACAGAAGTTCTCCCATCATAGACACAGCTGATCCACACAGCCAACTGGCCTGAAGGTCAAGTCCTCCCAGTGATACCAACAATAATCAAGGCTTAACTACGACAAGACTGTGCACACAGTCCACAAACAGGTGCACCAAGAGTGTCCACCTCAGGTAACTGGGGAGGCTGAGCCACTGGGCCCTATAGGACACCTAGCACACAAAGCCACTCTATCAACACAGGGAAGCAGCCAAAATATGGAGACAAAGAAACAGGTCACAAATGAAAGAAATGGAGGAAAGCAAACTACTGGATATAGAGTTCAAAATCATGGTTATAAGGTTTTTCAAGAATTTTCTAGAAAAGGCTGATAAATTTAGTGAGACCCTCGAGGATAAAAAAGGACCAACTAGAAATTAAGCATACACTGACTGAAATAAAGAATAATATACAGAGATCCAACAGCAAACTAGAGGCCAAAGATTTGAAACACAAAGAAGCAAAAAACACCCAACCAGAAAAGCAAAAAGAAAAATGGATCCAAAAATATGAAGTTAGTGTAAGGAGACTCTGCGACAACTTCAAGCATACCAACATCTGAATTATGGGGGTGCCAGAAGAAGAGAGAGAGCAAGATATTGAAAACCTATTTGAAGAAATAATGACAGAAAACTTTCCCCACCTGGTGAAAGAAATAGACTGACAAGTCCAGGCAGCACAGAGAACCCCAAACAAAAGGAATCCAAAGAGGACCACACCAAGACACATCATAATTAAAATGCCAAGAGCAAAAGACAAACAGAGAATATTAAAAGCAGCAAGCGAAAAACAGTTAATTATTTACAAGGGAGCACCCATACGATTGTCAGCTGATTTTTCAACAGAAACTATGCAGGCCAGAGGGGAATGGCAAGAAATATTCAAAGTGATGAACAGTAAGAAACTACAACCAAGATTACTCTACCCAGCAAAGCTATCATTCAGAATTGAAGGTCAGATAAAGAGCTTCACAGATAAGAAAAAGCTAAAGGAGTTCATCACCGCCAAACCAGTATTATATGAAATGCTGAAAGGTATTCTTTAAGAAGAGGAAGAAGAAGAAAAAGGTAAAGATAAAAATTATGAACAACAAATACATATCTATCAACAAGTGAATCTAAAAATCAAGTGAATAAAAAATCTGATGAACACAATAATCTGATGAATATAATAGAATCAGGGGCATAGAAAGGGAGTGGACTGACAACACTTGGGAGGAAAGGGGTGTGGGGGGTGTGGGAAGAGACTGGAAAAAAATCATACACCTATGGATGAGGACAGTGGGGGTGGGGCAAGGGTAAGGGGTGGGGTGGGAACCGGGTGGAGTGGAGCTATGGGGGGGAAAAAGAGGAACAACTGTAATAATCTGAACAATAAAGATTTAATAAAAAAATAATAATAAATAAAATAAAATAAAAAATTGTAACAGAAGTCTAATAGCAGATTCCATGGTTGGCACAATTTCTTAGGGTCTCAGATCCCCTACAAGGACTACCAATGTGTTTCCTCATTTTTTGTCTAAGTAAATTCTAATATGAGGTGTCTTCTAAGGGCTCTGTTGTGAGGTCTGCTGAGAATCTCAGTCTTTCCCGGGCTATTACCTGGTCTTTCTAAATGTGGCCTCAGTATTACCTGTAGGGCTGATTGCACTGCACTTTTCAATTCACTGTCCCTACCAAATTGATCTGAATCTATAGTTAAAATTGATAAAGTTCTTTAATTAAATTTATTGGGG
This sequence comes from Plecotus auritus, assembly GCF_963455305.1. NCBI lineage: Eukaryota > Metazoa > Chordata > Mammalia > Chiroptera > Vespertilionidae > Plecotus > Plecotus auritus. The sequence continues at coordinate 139,828,030 of NC_137775.1, read as the reverse complement.
TGTCACTGGCTAATAAAATTACATAGGTTTCAAGTGTATGATTTTATGATACATCACCTGTATATAGCATTGTGTGTCCACCACACAAAGTATTTTTTTTAAAGTAGTCTCAAAGTAATGACTTTGAATGTCATGTAATTTTATATTAATATTGAATTTCCTATACCCTTTTTGATGGATTTATTTCTGTCCCCAAGCCTTGAAAAATTTAGTTCCCATCCTTGTCCAATTTTATGCTACATTTTCAGTGGTTCTCACCTTGGTCTAATTTCACTGTAGGTCTTTTGATTTTCATGATGGATTCAAAGTTTTAGAGGCCTTTTAAAAATAAAAACAAACTGGTCTTTTACCTTTTAATTAGTCACACCTAATCTAAGGCCCTCCACTGAATTCTTATGCTACATGAAGAAAAAGTACATTTCTTGGTTTCTTTGCAAAGCAAAAATTCTTAGTAAGTCCTAGAGGATTTATTAGGTACAAGAAGGGCAGGCAGTCTCTGCCCTGATCCAGAAATTGGGTTGTCCTGACTTTAGGTTGAACCCTCTACTGTCTATATCCCTTCCAACAAACAGGATAAGGAGTTTGTAAATCAAAATGTCAAGTTTCCCTGTCAATTCCTAGACTATAATTCTAGTTCCCAGAAATCACTGCCCAAATATCCCATACGGAACATGTACAGACTTCTTCCCAAGATCTGTCCTCCTGAGAGGTCCACATCACAGAAGTATGCATTCCTAGGTGCAAGGGCCACAGTTTTCAGAGGAGTGGGAAGCACTTGAACATATGGACTTTGTGTACACACATGTGTGCACAGGTCTCTCTCAGTGTGAGGTAAGGGTAAGAAGAAATGACAAATGGGCTGGAGTGAAGAATTAGGGGCTGTGACCACCATATTTTTCCATGTTTCAAGAGGCTGAGAATTTTAAATCCAAACCAGACCTCCCAGGTTCTTATGAAAGGAAAGACTCTTTTTAGAATCTTTTTCTAGGAAAGAAAAGAGGTTTTCTAACTTTATTTTAATTTAGAAATATGTACACATATGGTATGTGGCCTCCATTTGTACCCATGTTCTAGGCAGGTTTGCTGATCCCAGTAAATAATCAATTTCCTCTGGGGTCAGTTATTCAAATCCACACCACTTCTGTTGTTGTTAATCCTTACAGTAGGACATATTTTCCATTGATGTTTAGAAATAGTGGAAGGGGGGGAGGAAGGAGGTAGAGAGAGAAAGAGACACAGAGAGAAATATCATTGTGAGAGAGACACATTGATTATTTGCCTCCTGCACTCGACTGGATCTGGGCCTAGGATCAAAGCTGCAACCCAGGTATATGCCCTTGATGGGGAATCAAACCTGCGAACCTTTGGTGCATGGGCCAACGCTCTAACCACTGAGGAACAATGCCCAGGCCCAAATCCACACCACTTTTGTAGACTGTTTTATAATAGGAATTAGTATATATTCCTCAGAAGTTATACAGACATATCTTCCATTAAGGGGGTGATTTAATATATTTTTAAGGCTATCACCCAGTTACATTGGAGAAATTTTAGAAAACCTAATTATAATATCCAGAAACTACAAAAATAGTATCAGCTTCACACAGAATCTCCATTTTGTTTTTCCATTTCCACTAACTCCTCCTAACATTCATTCTTTTATCCTCCTAACATTCATTCTTTTATGTGAATCTGTTGATGTGCACACATTATTAGAAAAGATAGAATGTTGTGTTGTGGGTATAGTAGACTCTTACCTAAGGCGGGCAGGAGGTTGTGATTTGGCTGGGTTTAGACAGCAGGAAGTGAATATTAAAGAAGGAACTTGGTTAATCAAAGATTTGGGAGTGGAAGGTAAAAGAAGATTCTAAAATAAAAGAGCCAAATCCAAAGGGAGAGAAATAGGCAAAGTCGGGTCACAAAATAAAGAAGCTATTCCAGAAGCCAGGCAAGGTGGAGCAATCTGTTTTACAAAAGTAAAAGAATAAATGACAGATCCTGGAGAAATTCCTTAAGTCATTTAACATAGAGAACATACATTTGTTGTACTGGCAAGTACTCCAGTATCTCTTATTGCTTGGTTAATTCCCCCTTCATATTCAGATCATCTATATATATAAAACCCTAATATGCAAATAGACCGAACAGAGAACAACCGGTTGCTATGACATGCACTGACCACCTGGGGGCACGTGCAGAACATGGCAGGCATTGGCAGCAGGTGGCAGAGCGCAGAACATGGCAGGCATCTGCCATGGTGGGATGGTGGAGCAGGTGAAGCGCCAGACCAAGGTGGGGCCCCGGTAGCTGTCATCAGGTGAGCCTCTGGTGGTTATTGAAAATTCTTTACTCCCTCACACCACCGTCCCACAGGGTGCTCACACCCACCTGCTGCCAGCGCCAGCCCTGCTCGCACCTGCTGCTGGCGCCCAGTGCCAGCCCCGATCACTCTGCGCCATCAGCATGTGCGAGCAGCAGCTGCCAGCCCTGATCACCCCTGAGGGCTTCTCCATCACCCCCTGCTCCTGAGGGGTGATCGGGGCTGGCAACTGCCTCTTACACCCGCTGCTGGCGACAGCCTCACTTGCACCCGCTGCTGGTGCCGGCCCTGCTCACACCCACAGCTGGCACCAGAGCCACCACTCGCACCCTCTGCTGGTGCCCGGTGCCAGTCCCGATCACTTGGTGCCATCAGTGGGTGTGAGCGGTGGCTGCCGACCCTGATCACCTCTGAGGGCTTCTCCATCTCCCCCTGCTCCTGACAGGTGATCAGGACAGCAGCCGCCACTCGCACCCCCTGCTGGTGCCAACTCCAATTGCTCTGCGCTATCAACGGGTGCAAGTAGGGCTGGCACCATCAGCTCATGGGAGTGGTGGCTGCAGGAGCGGGGCTGCCAGCAGCCAGGGGACCGGGGGCCATGGCGGGAGGGGCCAGGCGGGAGGCGCAGAGGATGGGCTAATACCCGTCCCTGTGCCCACTGCAGCCTCACGGCCCACAGTTCCTTTGAAAGTGCACAAATTCATGCACTGGGCCCCTAGTATATTAATATTAGCTTCTAGAGATGATAGTCTATACTTGCATTTGTGAGAGGGAGGGTGCCATTTGGGAAGGAAAGGCAACCAGGACTCTGTGCATATGAATTTGTACACATTTTAATTAAAAGTTAACACTTCCAAGTATGAATGAGTAGCCAGTTTGTTAAATGAACATGTAGGGGGTAGGGGCAATGGGAGGGTGAAGCGTTGTGCAAAGTCTCAGAATTTACTAGTATACTGAAGAAAAGAAGAAAAGAGAAAAGCAGGAAGGAATGGAGGGAGGGAAGGCAGGAGGGAGGAGGAATCGTGCCTATTCAAAAGGAAAATCAGGAGAAATAACAGAGATACTGAGGGATTTGAATAATAAATAAGTTAAATTGTGAAATAATAAAGTAAAGATGATAAACTAAGTGGAAAATTGTAAAGCAAAGTGAAATAGCAGAAAAGAAGTGAGGAGGTAAGGGTAGTCTAAGAAATTATTCACATACAGATCGACCAATGCAGAAAGTGGATAAGATCCAAAGACAAGAGACAGAAAGGACATGAGATGAAGATTAATTAAATAATTTAAAATGCTCTAGACATTATAGAAATACCAATACTATTCCTACAAGAGATAACAGTGAAATCTAGTTGATGAGCAAAATTCATTCAGTCACCCAGCCATTATTTACTGAATGCCTCCTCTATGCTAATCCCTGTGCTTAGTACTACCTACAAAGTGCTGGACAAAAGAAATGGGATCCTTGATCTCCTGGAGTTTACTGTCCATGGGAGCAGCAGTTGATGGGAAAAAAATCCGCAGATTAATAAATTAATATAAATTGAGGTGCTGAATTGCCAAATATAAATTGTTGGACTATAAAGAAATATTTCAATATTAAAACTGGGAGTTCACAGAAGTCATCTCTAGAAGCTAATATTAATATATAATCTGAATATGAAGGGGAAATTAACCGAGCAATGAGAAATACTGGAGTAGTTTTAAGTAGAGGCAAGAAACATGTAAAAGCCTTGAGATGAAAAGGAGCTTGACTTATTTGGGTTGCTGAGAGGAGGCCAGTTTAGGTAAAGCATGGTGAGCTAAGTGGACATTATGAGAGGACATTACAGAGTTGGGTAAAGTTTGCTGGTTTACATTACAAATTTGTATTTTTATCTTAAAGAATAAATGTTCATTTTCAATACCGGGTGAGACCACATCAATTTTTGTAGTACATGATAAGCCAGAGAAAGAAATCAAGATAGGTTGGCATTGAAAAAAAGTTTAAAAGGGATATGTTGAATTAAGTGAATTTAAAAAAATACACTGAGGTTGTAAGACCCCAAGTATATATGCATCTTAAGGAATATGAATCATAAGGATATTGGGCTAGAGACAACAGAGAATATTAATAAGTAATTAACACATATACCTAAAATAAACTCAAGCTGTTCCATGTTCATGCCGAAGATAATGAACATTGGATCAATATGAGCCCTTATAAAAATGATTGCAAGTGTTTTGCTTACATGGAATATTAAAAAACATAATGGATATTGCCTCAGAACATCATAGATTCTGCCCCTCTGACTGCTATATAATTTGGTCTTGCTGTCTCTTATTCTCTGAGAAAAGCAAGAAGAGGTCTACACACCCTATGATAAAATGAGAGGATGACCACTCATGACAGGAAAGTTGGAGGCATTAGCTGAGGAGCTCTGGCATCAACACTTACTAAGGTATATTGAAATGAAATTAATTAAATTCCATATCTGTGAATGTTAAAGAAAACTAGAAAACAGCTTTTTATGTTTATATAAGCTAGTTATATTTGGTATTTTTGTACTAGCTCTAACAAGATCTTGAAATCTGAATTAATCATGAAAGAAATCTTTCTTACAAATGAGAAATAATGAAAACAAAACTGAACTTACAGTCAACTATTATACTATTGTTAAATTCTTCACTGAGAAGACCCAAAGTATTCCATCTTATCTTCTTCCAGCCTCGGATTTTTCTTATTAAAAACTGTATTAATGCACGTTTATTCTCTATTTCTGTTGTACTTGTCAAAAGCAACAATATTTCATTATAATTGTGAGGACAAGCTCTGTGTTTATTCAGGCTCTACTACTTGGCAAGTTAGATAACCTCACTGTGTCCTTTTTCCCTTACCTATAAAGTAGACTACCTCATGGAGTTGTGGGAATTGAGAACAGTACCCAGAACATACGGGACCAGTAGGTATTATTTATTAATATCTATTAAGTGAGGCCACTCAGATAAAAGTACTTAGAATTGTAAAATGCTATGCAAGTGCAAGCCATTATTACTTTTATTAAGTGAAATTTTTATTTTCTTTTGAATTCAAAGAACATTGATGTGAAATTCAGCCTTTATGATACCCTAATGTCTATGACCAAGAGTGACAACTGTCATTCAGTATTTTTTGAAAAATGTAGCTGATTTCTCAGAACATGGCAGATATGAATACGTAGTCAAGGATGTTGTGCCAAATATTTTTATATGTTCTATTCTAGAACCACTGTCCATCCTTCTTCATCCTGTTCTGGGCCTCTGAGTCTTAACTGTATGGACTATATCAACAGGACAACCGTGCTCTCTCACTTCCAATTGAATACAGCCTATAAAGAGCCCTAGAAAGATCAGAGAAAAGGAAAGAAAGTAAGTTCTTTAGTTATTTACATGCTCAGTTTTCTCTAGTCCAGTCTCATCACCTTGCAAATCATGTATTCCATTGACTCCTCCCCAGAGAGATTGCCTCACGTTGGCTGCCTCTTCCAAAGCCTCTGCTACATTCAAGGCAGCTGCCTGGATGGCACTCCGTCTCCATCCCTGTGTCTCTTTGGTCTCTCCCACAAGTGGTACCAGCTTCTCTGCTGCTCGTCCAGGGTCCTGCCATATTATGGCTCCCTAATACCTGCCCATGCCTCTCTCATAAGATCCATTATAAATAAATTTTCCTTCAAAGATCTTCATTAAGTCTCTTACTGGTTAGACTTCAATATAGGGAGCTTGAATTATTCTTAATTTTCCTTTTAAGATCTTTCATCTCAGGCAATATATTCTAGTAAACGATGACACCATAAAACCCAAGCATCCTTACTGTGACATAACTTTAAGAGTCAGTGCTGGAGGAGTAAGGTTCTTTGCTGTCCATTTTACAGGTGCTTGGCAGCATTCCTGAGCAAAAGCTGAACACACTTCTTGGGAAAAAGCCCAAGAGCCTATCTGTGTGAAGTTAGGCGATAGCCTAGAGAACTTCTAGAAGGAGAGGAAGAAAACTTGGAAAGTGGAGGTGTCACTCTGCATATAGGAGTATAAACTGTCTCATTTACAGTTAGGCACACATATTAATGTAACTTCATTTGTCCCTTCATACCAGTGATGCCTAAGTATATACTGATGAGACTGGAACTATATCTCAAAGTGAGAAATTTCTACTAGGAAACTATATGAACAAAAGCACAGAACCAGGAATGGTTATGGCATTTATGGAATTGTGCAAAAAGGTCAGTCTGACAAGAGAATGGATTAGAAAGAAAGGAAAAAATATTTAGTAAGTACATGAGGATCGTGAATGGATGGTAAAGAGTTTTAGTGCAAATCAAAAAGGCATTGTATGTTATATCTATTCAAGTACTTAGTTTTTAAAGTATCTTAGAAATATTATTCTAGCAATTTTCAGCAAAAAAAATCAAAGTTAAAAAATATTGTTTGTTGGGATACAACAAAGATACTGGCATAAGTATTACTCAGGAGGGAAAAACACCCAAAAGATATCTTTGAAAATGATTGATTACAAGCAGATCTTGGTTTCTAATACAAAAAGGAAAGAAATGGAAATAAACCAGATAATCTTTGGATAAATGGCTACTTCTAGGCTGGAGTAAAAAAAAACAATAACAACAACAGAAAACCAAAACAAAACAAAAAAGCAATGTAAGATAAGCCTGGAGCATTATAGTAGTGGAAAGGAAGGAAATGCTTTAAAACAAAACCGACAGCCCTAGCCAGTTTTGCTCAGTGGATAGAGCATCAGCCCTCAGACTGAAGGGTCCTGGATTTTATTCCAAACCTCTGTTGCTGGCTAGATCCTTGGCCCTGGTAGGGGCACGTGTGAGAGGCAACCAATCAATGTATCTCTCTCACATTGATGTTTCTCTCTCTCTGTCTCTCCCCCTCCTTTCCACTCTCTCTAAACATTAATGGAAAAATATACTCAAGTGAGGATTAACAACAAAATAAAAAGCAAAAAAATGCAAACAAAACACCTCACAATCATTTGGGATATGTTACAGGACATAGGAGCCCACTGAAAGAGGTCCTAGTGGCCAAAGCCAGAGCAATTGGAACAATAAAATTGCCTTAGATTATTACCCAAAGCATAAAATAAATATCCACAAGTCCACACTAATATAAGTGATTAAGTAAATATACAAACGGGGAATAGACAAATCTCCTGTGCAGAAAAATTCCAAATAATTTATGTAGATTCACTGACTCCTTAGATGTGGGCTGCTCATGGTGTTTCTTCCTAAAGACTACAGCATGTAAAGGGGAAAAAGAATAACTTTACAATGGAGAAACCTAACATGACAAAAGTCAACATCAACAGTGATGTCATGTTATAATCTGTGTGCTTGACATTGATGGGGTTAAAATGACACTTTACCTCTGTAGTGTTTCTCCCCAGTATAATCATGAGAAAAAACATCAGACAGTTCCGAATTGAGAGATATGGTATAGAATACCTGACCAGTATTCTACAAAACTGTCAAAGTCATCAAAAACAAGGAAAGTTCAAGAAAATGTCAAAACAAAGGTGTCTAAGGAGACATGATAACTAAATATAATATGGTATCCTGAAAGTCATCCATGAAACAAACAAACAAAAATCCCTCAGTTAAACATTAAAAGAATCTGAATAAAGCATGGGCTTTATTTAGCAATGATTTATCAATAAAGGTTCATTCATTGTAACAAACATACTATACTAATATCAGATGTAAATATCAGGGGAAATTGGGTGTGGAGTGTTTGGGTCTTTGTACCATCTTCACAGTTTTTATCTAAATCTAAAATGAATCTAAAATTAAAGGTTTTTTTAAATCACTATGTGAATATAAATAAAATATCTTATGTATTGGAAACATATATAATGTAACCACCCTGAGTTCAAAAACTTTTGTTCATCATAGTATGTAGCATTTGGCACAATGTCTGTCACATAGTTGGTGCTCATTAAATATTTGAGTGAATGAACAGTTATAGTGGAGCACATGGGAACAAAAGCAGACTGCAGAGAGTTTATAAGAAATAAAATGTTGAAGAATAAACAATAAAGTAAATGATACTGTGGATAATAGAGAATAGGGAGTGAGATAAAAAAGAAAAAAATAGCAGAGCCATAGATAAAAACAGTAAAAAAAAAATAGAGCAGGATAAACACTAACAATGCAAAGAAGAGAGGAGAGAAAAAGAGATTTATTGTCATTTTGCTATAGTTTGTGACAATAGGGCTTGCTCACTGAGTCCCATGACATACAGTGACTTCTGCTGTTGAAATGCTTCCTCAGAATGGTCCAGGCTAATGTGTACTCACATTGAAACTATCTCAGAGTTCTAACATTGTTTATTTTAAAGTGAAAAACATAGGAGAAAACTAAGATAAATTATTCTTCATTATCCGCAAATGAGAAAAATATACGTATAACATAAACTCTGAGGCATCCTAATTCTTGAAGGACATACAGAAAGTGTTCCATTTATAATCAAGAGCTGCAAAATGAATATAGCAAAGACCCTGATCCATATTTCTTCAAACAACCCATCATGTTCCCTCTTACATTCTGAAGACATTGAACTCTATTCAAATGAAGTGGGTATTGATGGAGAAGATGTTTTCTGACATGTTAGATTTATTGAGTAACCTTCTGTAAAATGCCCCATATTTTAGAACCATTTTAATAGGTTTAAACAGCAAGAGAGATTATAGATTGTGATTATTTCCTCAATAAAATAAAAAGGCAAAGAGAATTGTTAGATGAAACTGGAGATGTAAGCAAGTTCTAAGATGCACAGAGGTGGAAAGGGAAGGGATGGGACCCTGAAAATGAACTTGATTTATTAAACATCAAACTTGCATAGGCCCAGCTCTTTTCCCTGTTCCTGAATATTTTGGCAAAGCACATCTTTAACACATTCCAACAGATTTAATAAAAATAAATCTGATTGGGAAATTCCTATGCATTTTAAGGAAATATTTTAAATCAATAATTCATTCTACTGGGACCCTTTTCTAACTTTCTCTTTTCTGTAAGTGTTTTTTATTTATCTTTATTAATGACATTGCATTTTAACATCAATAATCATTAAGTGTCAGGAAAATGTGGATGTTTTTGCAAAATGATTTTCAAAAAGTTCCAAATGTTTTGCCATTAAGGTTTAAGCCTTTGAATACTTAAAACTGAATTACTTTAGGCTATGTTGAGGAAAAGATTTCCAGGATGTTAAAAATTGCAAAAGAGACATAAATAGAAGCAATAGACTCTTAAAGGGATTAATAAAAAATAAAATTACATTTACAAACCACAATACTTGTGTTCTAATAAAATGATTGTGTACACCCAGTTGTAAAAAGACAAAACTCCCATTAAAAAAATCATTACTTTGCAAGATGTTTAAACAAGGACATGACTATGGTACGATAAGAATAATAAATTATAGTGTCAGGATGTAGTATGTGGGTGTATTTTTGTCATTTATATTTTATAACACAAAGCAAAACTTTTAATAGATTAACTATCAGTTCATAATTCCTTATAGTTCTTTGTTCTATAAAGTTTATTCAATGGTTCCCTTCTTTCATGGACTGTTAGGTCAAGCTGCATTTAAAAATACATAATTAAGATGTTTGTCCTCCTAAACTGTTATTTCCATGCCAACAGATTTAGTATTTTAAGGCTATTTTGAATTCTTTTATATTATAAATGTATAATTTACTAGGTTTTACTTTTATTTACTATTTTTAATTAAATTAATTGGGTGACATTGGTTAATAAAATTATATAGATTTCAAGTGCACAATTATATGATACATGATCTGTATATTGCCTATCACCCAAAGTCAAATCTTCTATCACCATACATTTGGCCCCCTTTACCCTTTACTGTCCCCTACCCCCTTCCCTCTGGTAACCACCATACTGTTATGTCTGTAAGTAATTATGTCTATAAGTTACTGTTTGCTTTTCTTGTTTGTTAATTTGATGCTTTCAGTTTTATATCACACATATGAGTGAAATCATATGGTTCTTGACGTTTTCTGTGTGATTTATTTCACTTAGCATGCTACTCTTAAAATCTATCCATGTTGTCATAAGTGGCAGTATTTCAGCTTTTCTTATGGCTGAGTAGTGTTCCACTGTATATATGTACCATATCTTCTTTACCCAATCAACTATTGAAGGACATTTCGGTTGGTTCCATGTCTTGGCCACCATGAATAGGGTTATACTTTTATATTTGGGGTATATGCACTGGGACACTTTAATATGTTATAATTATTTCTAATGAGAGCCTAATACTTCTTTCTTAGTTAAACCCACTGGGAGAACCCAAGAAAGTTCCATTTCACATGAAGACCTTTGAATAGTGAATATTGCTCTAATGAGGTTTCTGTGCATTAAAAAGTTGATGCCTGTTCCAAAAGTACTTTACTCAAAGTCAGGGAGTGATAGAGGCACCAAGAGACTCTAACATATTATTCGATGGTAACACCTATTACAGCACTCAAAAACATCACATTTCATAGGGTCTCATGATCTCTCTCTAGTACTCACTAGGGAACTTTCTTGATGCTTTACCATTAATGCCTGCCTTTTCATAATACATTAATTTTTCTTTTATTTTTGTATTCCTACTAGTTTTATTAGTTGTATTATATTTATCCCTTTATTGTTTCTGGGTCTTAATTTATACAATATTGGAAGTTTATAGGGGCTCAGTGGAGGGTTAGTTTTATTTATGTTCTTCCAAAAATTCTCTACATTTGTTGAATTGATTTTGTAGTGAGAGAAAATTTATTGTGGAGTACTTTCTGAATATCCCATCTTGAAATCCCCTTTCCTAATGCATAAAGTGCACAACTTGACATGACTTCTCTTAGAAGGGTTAAAAATGAATCATGAACAATGTTTCAGAAATAACATTGCCTATAACTTCCAAAACTAAAGGAAAGAAAACAAAGAATTCAAGAACAGCCGAAAATATGCAGAGCAAACAGAAATGCTGCACATTATGTTTGCCAGAATTATAAGAAAAGTAGACAGGAATAAAATTTTCCTTTTGTTATATCTACTAGAGAAAAAAAAAAGTGTGGCCTTTTGATGCTTGCAGTCATGGATAATTCCATGTGCCATGAAGTCAAGGAAATAATAGAGAGCAATAATACAAAGCAGTGGTTAGGAAACATACCTGGCCCAGTTTTCTACCTTAGAAAGAATGACAAAGGATAATAGAGGCAAAGGTTGCCTTGGTCACTTTCCAGAAGTAAAGCTATTGTCACTTTCATATGGGGTATGTCTTTTTGTGCATTAAGGACCACTAGTTGTTAAGTCTAGTTGTATGCAAGTCTTGACTAAGATTGCCTGAGCAGGATATATACTATAAAGCAAGAAGCTGTCCTGAGAGATACAAACATCCAAATAAGTCCTCAGAGGAGATTATGTGCCAAGCAGGAGACAAATTCAGTCTACTTAGATCTGATGATGAGTTTCTAGGGATTATGCTAATAAGAAAATTTTTGTCAGGAAACATTTATTCTCATAAAAGCTATTGTCAGGACAGCTGTTAACAGCATTAGCAACACCAATAAAATTAAGATGCTCTCCTCCTTATGTGTAAAGGCTGAAAAATCTGCCTACCTGAGTTGGGCTCATAACTATACACAATAAATGCACTAAACTACTCTTGTGCAATAAGCAAAAATGATACTATACAAATCATTTTCAGAGGCTTTGCTGCTAAGTACCCATTGTAGCTAGACACAGCGTATTAAGAAGCAATGGACCATGTTGTACTGGCCCATTTATACTGTATACACACTTGATAATCATTGTTGGTATCAAGGGTAATCCACCAGCATGCACTAGCTAGAACTGTGACCATAAAGAAATGAACTGTTTGAAGGGGTTATGGAACATGAACAGAGCTAGTCTTAATAGCTATAAATGCAGACTTGAGACCAGAAATCAAAGTAAAACAGAATGTTCTTTCTATCCTCCCCTACTTTATTCCTAAATTCTATTAAAGCATTTCAAATAGCATAGAAAGCCAACTCATGGGAGATTTTCCCAATCCATAGTAGTCTCTAAGGTACAAGGAATCAGCTTTATCAGATTTTGCTAGGAGAGACCAGTGAGTAGGGAAAACCTGCATTATTTTGGCCAATGATTTTCATGTTCCTTTTTATTTTTTTTAAATATATGTTTATTGATTTCAGAGAGGGAGAGAGAGAAACATCAAAAGAAACTTGAAACACCAGAAAGAATGTATGCACCCCCATATTCACAGCATCATGAATTACAATAGCTAAGGTCTGTAAACAGCCCAAGTGCCCATCAGTAAATGAGTGGATAAAAAAGTTGTGGTACAATTATATCATGGAATACTATGCAGCAGTAAAAAAAGAAGGATTTCTTACCCTTTGAGACAGCATGGAGGGACCTGGAGAGTATTATGCTAAATGGAATAAGCCAGTCAGAGGAAGATAAGTATCACATGATCTCACTCATATGTGGAATCTAATGAACAAAATAACCTGATAAATGAAATAGATCCAGAAACATAGAAGTATGGCGGAGTCTCTCTTTTCCACATCCAGCACGAAAGAGAGATGATCCGGTTCTTCGAGTAGAGGGGCTGGGGATTGAGGAAATATGAAAGAAAGAGACAAGACACAAAATGGAAGGGAAAAGCTGGGAACCGGGTGGACCACTATCCTCTCCTGAGGGAGAGACAGTGACCCAGAGCTGATGCAGAGTGTTTGTTTATATCTCAAATACCAGGAGGTTTCACCAAAACTTAGGATCAAAGGAGCTTGGGTGGGTCCAGGTCCTATTCATTCCCTCATTCCTGGTGCTAGACTGAATTTACATATCAAAGCCCACTTCCGGACACCTGGGCAAAGATAAGAGTCAGTGCTGAGAACACATCTGCCTTTTTGGTAAGATGTGTAACCAAGACGCAGCTTTGCCTGTTGCCTTCGGTTCAGCTGATAATAATTAAAGAATGCCCATGTGCCTTCCCAGGCGCTCTCTACATCTCACCCTTTTTTTTGTTTTTAAGCTACTATAATAAAAGCAAAATTTAAACATCAAGAACAAAGCTCTAATATTAAAACAATTGCAAACAATGCCAATGCAAAACCAAACTACTTAAATGTTATCATTTTAAAACTTGAATGTCAAGAGCAAAACTCTGGCTATTAAATAATGACAAAACAATGCCAATGCAAAACAGCAATAAGAGAGAAATCAAAACTACAAGACATGTTAACATTTTTAACTACTAAATGAAAGAAAGTTTCTTTTGCTGCTGGTGTATATTTACTCAGAGTCCTCGGACTTGGTTGTGCAAGACTTTGCAGAAGACTGGCAGCTAACCAATGCTAGCATAGGCAGGAACATGGTTGAAGAGAGAGAGAGAGAGAGAGAGAGAGAGAGAGAGAGAGAGAGAGAGAGAGAGAGAGAGAGAGAGAATCATCGATTGGCTACCTCCTGCATTCCTACATGCCCTTCACTGGGGATCAAGCCCACAACCCTAGCATGTGCCTTAACTGGGAATCAAACCATGACCTCTTGGTTCATAGGTTGATGCTCAAACACTGAGCCACTGAGCCACAACAGCCCAGCTTCATGTTCTTTAAAAAATTTTAATTTTCTTTACAGGTTTCTTGAAGTATAATTGATATATAATAAATTGTGCATACTCAAAGTATACAGTTTCATGATTTTGACATGTATATCCATGATAACAAGTGTATACATCACTCTAAAATGTTTCTTGTGCCCATTTGTAATCCTTTCCGACATCCCTTCCCCATCCTCCAGTACCAAGTGTCATCAAGCAAATAGTGATTTGCTTTCTGTCACTATAGATTAATTTACCTTTTCTCAAATTTTATATGAACTTATTTCTATTAATTGAATCATGCAGTGTCTTCACTTTGACTGGCTTTTTTTTACTTGCCATAATTATTTTGTATGTATCAATGGTTGTATGTGTATCAACAGTTTCCTCAAAATGATTTTGCTATATATAATTACTTTGAGTGTATCAAGAGTTTATTCCCATTTATTGCTAAACTGGGGCCTCAAAGCCTAAACAAGGCTGGTTCAATCAGAGTTTTGGCTTCAATTAAAGGTGATGCACAACCCATGGGCACAGACAATAAATGCAGTGAAGGCCTGGGGTTAGGGAGGGTGGGGGGAGAAAGGGCAGAAGGGTTCAATGGGGGAGGGGAAAGTCAACAATAAAGATATTTTTTTTAAAAAGATGATTTGTGTAACAATGTTTGACGATCTCATACTTCTGTCATACAGTGACAGGAAATATCAATAAAATCTTTGTTCTTGCTTCCAGCTAAATGTTTCATTCGTTACTGGCTCAGCTGTCAAGTGCATGCTTCCCTATTATGAGAACGAACATCTTATAGCTGAGAACAATGATTACAAAATCCAAATAGACTAAATACAAAGGGAATTTGTCCCAAGGCAGTATATCAGGTTGCTAAGCCCACAGATCTTCGGTTGTATACTGCCTGTATCCAAACCCTCTCTACCATTTATTAGTTGTGTGACCATCAGAAATATGCCCCATATTGTGATTCTGTTGCCTCATCTTTAAAATTGGGCTGTGTCTAGTTAACAAATTTTGTTGGGACAAAATGAGTCAATATATGTAAAGCAGTTTTAAAAAGTGCCTGATACATAGTTAAAATTATGCAAGTGTTAGTTATTGCCTGGGTAGTTATTATCCTATTGATGACATTTTTTATAGGTGACGCTCCTGATCCACATACTAGTAATGTTAGTAAAGCAGAAATGTTTTTTTCAGCTTTCTTTTAAATCCTCAAACAAAGATATGTTGTTGGTGGTGATTTTTTTATTGATTTTTTTTTTTTGAGAGAGAGAGAGAAATACCTCAATTGGTTGCCTCCTATACATCCCCCAATTGCGGATGGAGCCTGTAACCAAGGTATGTGCCCTAACCAGGAATCAAACCCACAACCTTTTGGCGTACAGGACAACACTCCAAGTTACTGAGCCACCTGGTGAGGGCTTTTCAGCTTTATTTTAAAAAAATATATTTTATTGATTTCAGAGAGGAAGGGAGTGGGAGAAATAGAAACATCAATGATGAGAGATAATCATTGATTCACTGCCTCCTGCATGCCCCCTCAGCTTTATTTTTTTAAATATATTTTATTGATTTCAGAGAGGAAAGGAGAGGGAGAGAGAGAGAGAAAGAGAGAGAGAGAGAGGAGAGAGAGAAACATCAATGATGAAAGAGAATCATTGATTGGCTGCCTCCTGCACACTCCACAATGGGGATCGAGCCCACAACTCAGGCATGTTCCCTGACTGGGAATCAAACGTTGACCTCCTTGTTCATAGGTCAACGCTCAACCACTGAGTCACACTGGCTGGGACTCAGCTTTATTTTTTATTGCATGTTACTATCTACATATATAAAAGGTTAATATGCTAAGTGTCCCCTCAGGAGTTCAACCAGGAGGCTGGGAATTTGATTGCTCGCTATGACGTGCGCTGACCACCAGTGGGTGGTGTGGAATGAAGAAAGGCCCTGGCTGGCAGCTGGCAGCTGGCAGCTGGGGAAAGGAGGCCCTAACCGACAGCTGGAAGGTCCTAATCAGCCCTGATCACCATCCAGGCCTAGGGATCCCACCCATGCACAAATTTCATGCACCAGGCCTCTAGTTTAGAATAAGATCAAAGATAATGAGATAATGGAAATGTATGACAACAAATCTCCTTTAGGAACTTATTGGTGGTTCTCCTCTGCCTCTCTATTTAAATACTGAGCACTGGCATCCAATGCACCATAGCATAGCCTACATTCAGTTGCCACTTTCCTCTTACAGTCTATGATTAGGAATTCTAGTATGGTTATCAAGGTGCTACCATGCCCTGTGAGGAGATGGTATCTGAGAGAGCCAGAGGAAGCCTTTCCTATGAGGTGTTTTGTGCTTCCAACTTTGTATCATAGATCTAAAAAATAAAATAAAATCCATGTTATTAGCTATATTCAGAAAGTCCTTTTTTCATCTAGACCAGTGGTCGGCAAACTGCGGCTAGCGAGCCACATGCGGCTTGTGAGCCGTGGTTTGCCGCTCTGTTGACTAATGAGTTTGCCAACCACTGATCTAGACTATATCAGCGAGAGTCCATCATAATGCTTGAAATATTATCAGGAAAGTGGGTTGCTAGATTCCCTTGCAATTTTCCAAGTTTGAAATGGCTGGATGGGATCACCAAGGCCTTACTTTGGGAAAAAGAAGTGGGCAAAACGAGGAGAATGATCAAGATCCCAGCCAATTAGAGCCCAGTTTCATGGGACTAGAAATCCATCAGAAACCAGGTAGCAGTTCATACTTGGGCAAAACCGTTGCCTATTTGGTGGAAGTCTGTGAGCACAGAAGGGCCCAGATATTTGTGGAGCACATTTTCCTATGGAAGCAAGATTGATTTTTTGGTCCACTGGTAATGTGAATGGGGCTCATAAGATTTTTTATTGAATTTATTGCGGTGACATTGGTTAATAAAATGATATAGGTTTCAGGTACACAATTCAATAATACATCATCTGTATATTGTACTGTGTGTTCAGTGTCCTTCCATCACCATCTATTCCCCTTTTACCTTCTTCTACATCCTCCTACCCCCTTCCATGAGTCTCTCTTTTTTTATCCTTGCTTAATTCTTTTATCCTTCTCACCCAGCATCCAATCTCCTCTCCTCTGACAGCTGTCAGTCTATTCTTTATATCCATGAGTCTGTCTCTACTTTGTTTGCTAGTTTATTTTGTTCATTAGATTCCACATATAAGTGAAATCAAAGGGTACTTATCTTTCTCTGCCTAGCTTATTTCACTTAGCATAATACTCTCCAGGTCCATCCATGCTATCATAAAAGGTAAGATTTCCTTCTTTTTTTACAGATGAGTAATATTCCATTGTGTGATTGCACCACAGCTTTTTTTTATTATTATTATTGTACTTGCAGGTCTATTTCAGGTGAACTCACAAGCTCATCCTCTAGGATGTAGGTTTATACCATCTGCTGTTGGACTGCGTTTGGGTAGGCAGCGAATGACAACACAGTAGGAAATAAAAATGTATGTGTCTTTAAATGAAATGACCACAATAAGTATAATAATGCTACAGTATTACCTAATTCGGAGAGTTCAAAAAAAAATTGCCTTTAGAAAAGGAACAAATCACTATTTTAATAAAAAAATAAAAATTAGTCTCCAAAATATAACATGGGAAATACATTTTACCCATTGGCAAAATACATTTATTTATGTAAATGGGCCTTTCTAAATATGACCTAACTTCTCTTTCTATTGTGAAACATCCTTGTAAGCAAAAATCCATCTCTCAAGTCTTCTTAAAAGGAGTTTTTGTTTCTTCCTTTTATAGTTATTTGAACCCAAATTCACTTCAATTATGCATTCTTTAAATGTTAGGCTTTTACTATTTCTCCCCATGAACAACTGTCAACACTAAGAGAAAAAAAATCATTTTAAAGTCAAAGTACTATGAAAGAGAATGAAAGAAAGGAAACACAAATTTTCAAACACAGGCAGTAGTTTTTGTCCTGAACATAATTCAAGAGTGGACATTCAGTTTACTTTTTGTCTTAAAGATGATAGAACTATAAATGTGTAACCCCTGCTAAGAAATCCTTCTTAAGGAGCAGCAATAGAAAAACAAGCAAACAAAAAAACAAAAACCTGTGCTTCAAAGGTGGGTTCAATCTGCACCTCCGCATAACACAGGTCTGACATGATATCAGTTTCTAGCAGGTTGTCTACTCAATGGACCCAAATGCAAAATGCAGTTCTAGGCCTCATAAGCATTATGAGAAATTCTTTAAGTTGCTGCCTTTAAAAGAGTCTTACTATTATAATCCTATATAATAAAAGGCTAATATGCATATTGCCCGATTGGCAGAATGACCCATCGCTATGATGTGCACTGACCACCAGGGGGCGGACAATCAACACAGGAGCTGCCCCCTGGTGGTCAAGTGAGCAAGTATATGTGTTTTACAGCAGTTATTTTATCTAAAATTTTTCATCATAATTAGCAACAGTGGAACTGATTACAAAGAAATGAACTTTTAGTGTATTTAATTGGTATAAAAGTTTTTTTATTAAGAAAAATTAATTCAAAAATAAATAAGGAGAGTTACAAAATCTCTTTGTTTCTTCGCCTAGAATAAAATTATTATTTCTGCCATCTGGTCTTCTTTAGTGTAAAGTTCATTAGTATGCAATAGTTGAGTTTGGCTATAAACAGAAAGGTAAAAAAAAAAAAAAGTATATTCCTGTATATTCTACTTTTTGTACATCTTACAAATGGTTCAAGTCTTGTCTCAGGCAGAATTTATTTGTATTACTTGAACTGGCTATATCACTGGCCAAAGCCCACTATAGTCCAATATGTAAAACTAGAGGCCTGATGCATGAAGATTCGTGCAAGAATGGGCCTTTCTTCCCCTGGCTGCTGGCACCGCCTTCGCTCTGGCCAGAGCCACCTTTCCGCTCCAGCCCGGAGCCACCTTTCTGCCTTTCCATGCTGCCCAGAGGCCCAGAGTGGCTGGGGTGGTGCGGAATGCCTGCATCATCGCCATAGCATCCTGCCCCACCCCTAGCCACTTGGCTCCTGCATATGCAAATTAACCTTCCATCTTTGTTGGGTTAATTTGCATAGTCACTCCTGATTGGCTGGTGGGCATTGCAAAGGTACGGTCAATTAGCATGTTACTCTTTTATTAGGTAGATTAGAATAAATATCTTCATTGTAACAAGTCTCCTAGAGCTAAGCAATCATGTAAAGATAATTTGTCTATTCGGCCTTAAACCTTACAAAATGCATGAGTATACTACTAAAAGAGAATGGCACATTTCAGAAGATGGCACTTAGTCTTCTTAGCCTGAAAAGCTTTAAAGTACTTATATTACTCTATAATCAGAAAGTTTAAAATTTGCACTCTGTGGTTGTTTCTGAACAATAAACATGTAAGAGTTCATTTGTCAGATACATTCTACTGTAGGTAGTCAAGCATTTTGAAATGCAATATGGTAAGTTTAAATGTGGGGTAGGGCATAGTGAGACAAAATATAATGTAACAGCACATTATATTTTTTAATCTTTTAAAAATATGCTTTATTAATTTCAGAGAGGAAGAGGGAGGGAGAGAGAGATAGAAACATCAATGATGATAGAGAATCATTGATTGGCTGCCTCCTACATACCCTTTACTGTGGAACGAGCCTGCAACCAAGGCATGTGCCCTGACAAGGAATTGAATCATGACCTCCTGGTTCATAGGTCAACGCTCAACCACTGAGCCACACCGCCTGGGAAAGCATTTTATATTTTTTATAAAGCTCTTTAAGACTCTCTAGACTACACTCTTACTTCTTCACTTCTTGGTAGGATTAAAAATATAGCTTTACTCAAAGAGCGAAAAAATAAACTTAAGTGCTACTTAGGGAAACTACATAGTGTGCTGTGCATTTATCTAGAATCAGTATGATTTTTCTTTCATGCCTGTGACATTGGTCATTAATCTTTGCAAGTGGCCAAGTGGAAATCTAAGGTGTCATCCATGCATAGCATTATTTCATAGATGACTAGAAGCACATTTTAAAGTTCAGCTTACTGAATCACTGAGCAAGTTACTTTCTCTTTGATCCATACCTGTCAAACTGGCAATGATCAGAGATCTTTACTGAATTACTTTTTGCAGCATCATCATTTTTCAAAGCAAGAAAGCATACAAACATATCTTGATTGCAGTTAAAAATACTTTGAAGGGCATTAAATTTGTACAGAAATGGCATTTTACATGTAATCAGAGTTTTAATAAATCAAAATCAATCCTTTCTTGTTAATCAGCCGCGCTTCTTAATTTAAGTGTTCAGTTGGCACTGTGCAGTCACAACCAGGAAGGTCCCAAAAAGTACATCAATTTAATGATAATTGAAAACCGTCAAACACATCCTGCTTTAGGTTAGAGGCAAAGATGATTACACAAGAGTTACCTTAGGCACACATAGTTTATATATGTTTGAATTATTATGAAAAATTAAGCTGAAGATATTCAGAAGACCTAGACATAAACCTGATTCCACCACTCACTAGCTGTGTGACCTTGGACAAGGAACATGCCTCACGCAATAGAATGTTATTCATCCAGAAAATATAATAATAACATGGCTTGCTCTACCTGACACACTAAATTCCTATAAAGTTCAAATTAAATTATGCATATGAATATGACATTCCAATTTTAAGTGCTATGCAACAGAAAACTTGATTATCTACTGCTCTATTTTTGCCTCGTCACCTTTCAAGTGTCACCTTCCTTTAGCATTTCAGGATAAAATGGTCTGTTTCATACTCATCCTAAGCTCCTAACTCGCCTACTCTTAAGTGTGACACTCTGTCTTGGGCTCCACTTCAAGTATGGTCCTGCCCTGGAATTCTGTAAGGCGATACTCCCACCAAAGTGGGGCCAGTTGAGAAGGCTGTATGTCTCCTCACTTTCCTACCCTTGGTTTTTACATAAGTAATGCGAGCCTGTTGTGTCAGCAGTTTAAAAAAGGTTAGGCATCATGGAGGAAAGAGTATCCACACTGGCAGAAGGGAATGTGGTGAATTGTACAACTATACTAGGTATCTCAGTACTTACATACAAGTTTCCCATATAAACACCCACTCAGAATTTTTCTTCAGGCTAGAAATTCATGATCCTCTCTCCTTCTGTCTTTCTTCCCTTCTTCGAACCTACAACCTTCAAATTCCTATTTATCCCCTTGCCGCCACCCCAAAGTAAACTAGGCTTTTCTTTACATAACCCCTTCTGTGCCCTTATCAGTAAATCAATTTTTTGAATTATTTTATAAAAAGGTATTGGTGTGCATGTGTGTTTGATTGTTGTTTTATAATTATTAAGATTTGTGTAGGATTTGCACATATTCACACAAAATGATGAGTTAATCATACTTATAAATATTGATGGAAAAACACTAAATAAAATCTTTTGGAACAAAAATTTGCAGCATATTAAAAAGTAAAATCATTAATATTCAGAGTTTATTCCCAAATTACAAGGATGAGTCAATATTAAGAAAGTAAAAATATTATTCTCCTTACTAATTAGAGCTAACACAAAAATTATATTATTATTTTCATAGATGCTTAAAAGGTATTCGACAAAACTGAAAACCCATTCTACATAGAAATCATACAATAATATAGGGGAAAATGAGAACTTTAAAATTATTTTTACATTTATATATAATTATAATTTAATATGTTATGCAATATATTATGTATATATATATATACTAGAAGCATTTCCTTTAAAATAGTAGAAAATAAAAAAAATTCTCATTATCACATGCTATTTAACATTTTACTGTAGATATGAGCCAATATAGGTAGAAATGAAAAAATAATTAGAACTGTCTAGTTTCAGAAGATGCCACTAATCAAGCAAGGCAAGAATATATTGAAAAAATATTACTAAAAATGAAAATACAGTAAGAAAAAATTTAAAAAAGAAAACACAAAGAAAGATAAAACTATTTATAGGGGTTACAAAAAACATAAAATATCTAGAAACAAGCTTCACAAAAAACATGTAAATGATACATGAAGAAAATTTTAAACACTACTAAAATGCAAATGAATCATAAACAAATGGAAGCCATACCATTTACTTAGACACAATGTCAATCCTACCAAGTTAATTTATTAATT
Source organism: Plecotus auritus (assembly GCF_963455305.1). NCBI lineage: Eukaryota > Metazoa > Chordata > Mammalia > Chiroptera > Vespertilionidae > Plecotus > Plecotus auritus. The sequence continues at coordinate 139,805,906 of NC_137775.1, read as the reverse complement.
AAACTCAAAATAAAAAATACTAATATATATATTTTATTTTTACAGAGCTGGAGACGCTCATTCTAAATTTTATTGAGGAAAATAAAAAAGTAAAATTAGTCAGTAAATTTAAAAAATGTAAAAATGATTGCGGGAACCAGTTACATCAAATACAGTCTCAGAACTTTAAAAGGCAGAATATGCATGTCACTAGACTTACCAACAAATAGAAGCAATTTTCAATTCCAGACATAGACTCAAGTATATAGTAGAATTTAGCATGTGATGAAGGTGGCATTTCAGATCAGTTGGATGAAGATGTCAATAATAAGACTTAGGATTCCTGAGTAGCCATCTGGGGAACAAATTGGCTGAATATTTCTTACCTTGTGTAAAGAAAAAGACCAAATACAATAAAAAGTTAAAAATAAAAATTAAATTCTTAAGAATACATGGGAGTGGCATGATGGCTTGAGGAGCTCCATAGATCTATTTCCCAGTGAAACTGGTGAAAATTATTTTTTAAAAAACAACAACTATTTAGAGGCTCTGGAAGTAATCCAAAGGACATGCAGCAAATGAAAAAATATTCATTCTAAGAAATCAACTAAAACATGGGGGCGGCTGAGGCTGCACCCCTAGGGGCAACATCAGAGGCTTCACAGTGCAGGGGCAAGTAGAATTGACTGAAATATTCTGTCATTCACTAAACAAGCAAGAAAACAAACAATAACAAGCCTGGGGAGGGGGGAACCAGTTTCCAAAAATTATTATTAAACAATCAAAGAAACAGAAAACTACAATCCATATCAGGAAAAAAAGTAAAGAAATAAAGCAGGCAACAGAAGGTACCTGTGAGAGTGATTAGATGTTGGAATTAACAGACATAACCTTCAATGTAGGCATTATAAATATGGTCACTGAATTCACTTACCCACCTGTGCACACAGAAACAGGCTATTGTCTTCTAAGTCCATGACATTAGTCAAGTACAGTATGTGCCACTGTTTTCTCTCTAAATTGTCGGTGATTCTGGGAGGTAGAAAGAGGCAGTAATATGACTTTTAAAATATTTAAAATATTTTCTTTACCAAAAGCAAAAAAAATGTTTACTCATGTAACAATGAACTCTTTACCCATAGAAATCATGTGTTTACCTTTATGTCTCTAATATTTAGGGTAATGCCTGGCACATAATGTTTATACAATAATTAATGAATGAAGAAGTGGATGAATGATAACGTATGTCATGTTTTATAACTTTGCAGAAATGTCATATTCTATCTTCTACCCAAACCCCAATACCTTTATTCATGTATACTTGAGACTATATTATTAAAATATACATATTCAGAATTGTTATATTTCTAGATTCATGACTTAATATCTATTTTTGTCCTATATTAATATACCAATACCAGCTTTTTTTATATTTGCCCAGTATATCTATTTAGTCTTTATTTTTAACTTCTCATATTTTTATAGAGAAGACTGAATAGTTAGCCACATTTTCATGTGATCATCTTATAGACATGACATATATATCTGTGGAATTCCCTGAGTTTCTGATGCAATCTCTCTGAGGTGGGGTCCAAAAAATTTGCATTTTAGTTTCTAGTAATGCTGATGCCCCTGGCTTGGGACCATGATTTGAGAAGCATTTCTCAAGAAACAGGAATTTATATCTCTATTTTAAGCAAGGTATCAATTTGCTTTTATTGGGAATCAAATTTTTAGTAGTTTTCTGCCTCTGACCCTTCCTTCTGAATTTTCCACCTTTTTGTCTCTATGTGCTGCATCTGGATAATTGTTTTATTTTTATCTTTCTTCCAGTTTCCAATTCTCTCATCTGCTGTGTTCATCCTCTTGCCAAGAACAACCATTAAGATCTTAATTTGGGTTATCTTGATAGTCATTTAAAGGAATTCTGTTTGCCTATTTTTCAAACCTACTATGCCAGTTATAAAATCTTACCCACAGCTGATTTGATGTCTGACATTATAAGTTTAAAGAACAAGCATAGTTATTTTAAAATTTATGCCCAGAGTTTGTTCATTTTATTCTGGGTCCTTGATGTCCCAACTTTGTTGGGAAAGAGAATCCTACAGACTCTAGAACCTTGGTCAGGCCCTGGGCCTTAACTTCTGTCTCCCTTGCTATGGAATGCTATCAAATCAAAGCCCTGGAGAACTTTATCAGCAAATTCCCCTAAAGCAATAATAGATTTAGTGTTTCTATTTCTGCTGATAGTGTTATTGGAGAATCAAACTCCCCTGTCTCTTGTGGGAGCACGGTGGAGGCTCTTGGGACACGTTGAAATAAGCATTTTCAGAAGCCCCCATGGAAGGATGGGAGGTGGAAAAGGCTTTATTTCGGTGGCTACATGTCCTGGACTACCCTGCCCCTTAAGCCAGTCCTGGAAAAGGTACAGCTGGGGTTCCAGCAGACCCAGAAACAAGGCCAGTGTCCAGAGCTTCTGTTCCATGTTGCAGCCCTGTGTGGTTCAGCATTCCAGATAATTAAAGTCTATTAGTCCATGTGTGGAGTCCAATATGGCTGAGTGCCACATGGTAACAGGAGAGTGCATCTCCCTGCCACAGGAGAGCCAGGAACCCAGCGCATGAGAGGGAGAAGAGAGAGAGCACTTGCTTTGTTTGGAAGTTTAAATATTTAGGTTTCCAGCACTTGCAGTGGCCATGCCCATCTTGGCCACTAAATTGTTCCCAGGTATGACTAGAAGATGTATAATGTTGAAGACTGTTTTTAATTTGCTTATATTTATCCCACATCTGGCCAAAATTACCTCATAACAGACAAAAAGTGAACAATGTATAAAAGTACTGTTTTCAGGCTTTGTGAAGCAACAGCACAGAACTGTGATCTTTGTAGGAAGGAAGACAAAAGAAATGAGCCCTACATTTGGCCCAACTTTATGCCTAGAGCAGTGGTCAGCAAACCGCGGCTCGCGAGCCACATGCAGCTCTTTGGGCCCTTGAGTGTGGCTCTTCCACAAAATATCACGGCCTAGGTGAGTCTATTTTGAAGAAGTGGCGTTAGAAGAAGTTTAAGTTTAAAAAATTTGGCTCTCAAAAGAAATTTCAATCGTTGTACTGTTGATATTTGGCTCTGTTGACTAATGAATTTGCCGACCATTGGCCTAGAGGGACATTCTGGACTTCATAGCAGGGAGGGAAATTCCAAACAGAGCAATGAATTGGCTAGAAGTTGTTAAGTAGACATCAAGACAATAAGAAGCCCTGGCTTGGTGGCTCAGTTGGTTGGAGTGTCATCCCATACACCATAACATTGTGGGTTCAATTCCCATTCATGGCACATACCTAGGTTGTGGGTTTGGTCCCCGGTAAGGGTGTGAATGGGAGGCAACCAATCGATGTTTCTCTCACATCAATGTTTCTCTCTCTTTTTCTCCCTGTCTCTCTTAAATCAATAAAAACATATCCTCAAGTGAGGATTAAAAAGAGGTAAGCAGAAGCCTCTACAGCAGGGGTTGGCAAACTTTTTGACTCGAGGGCCACAATGGGTTCTTAAACTGGACCGGAGGGCCAGAACAAAAGCATGGATGGAGTGTTTGTGTGAACTAATATAAATTCAAAGTAAAGGAGTGGATGGGAGAGCAAGAGAACCCTCTGCTCTTTCGGCTCCGTGGGCAGGATAGAACAGCCGAACGGGCCAGATCCGGCCCGCGGGCTATAGTTTGCCCATGGCTGCTCTACAGGGTGGTGGAAGATGTCCACATGAATAGACAAAATGTGACAAGAATAGACCTTGAGAATACCATGCTAAGTGAATAAGTCAGACAGAAAAAGTCAAGAACCATATGATTTTACTCATATGTGGGATACAAAACTGAGAGCAACAAATGAACAAACAAGAAAAACAAATAAACAAAAACTCATACACAGACAACAGTATGGTGGTTACCAGAGGAAAGGGGGAGTGGGGGGACTAGTACAAAGTAAAGGGGGTCAAATATATGGTTACAGGGGGTGACTTGACTTTGGATGGTAAGCAGACAATGCAATATACAGGTGATGCATCATAGACTTGTATACTCCAAATCTATATAATTTTATTAACCAATGTCATCCAATTAACTTAATTTAAATAAAAATAAATACATAGAAGCATTGTAAACAAAGAGCTCTAAAAATCTTTGAGGGGCCCTCTAAATCTTTGCTGACTAATATAATATGTGTCTAAGGTTGAAATTCCATGAAGTTAGGCATAGAATGAATGTCAACCTGAGAGATGAATACCTCCCAAGGCTCACATGGGAAGGAGTATTGATTAAATTCCAGCCAACCAGGTAACTGGAGATCACCTCCACTGGGACTAAATAAGCCATATCTAGTTGTAAAAAACAAACAAATAAAAAACACCGAAAAGCTATGACTAGAGTAAAGGCCGTTCTTCCTACCCAAGCTTAAAAAAAGGGCTATAGAGGAAGAAACTAAACCACATGTTACTTAGCTGTTGATCAGAACAAAGCCTGACAGTCTTCAAAGGAAGGATCAAATTGATTCCAATTAACCTAACTGCATTTTGAAAATATTGCATGAATATTTATGAGAATATAAACACAGCACACATCTAACAGCAAAAGTTAACAATGTCTGGCATCCAATAAGAAATTTACGGACAAAATATGCAAGAAAATAGGACAAATAATTAAGAGAAAAATCAATCCATTAAAACCAACTAAACACTGACACAGATGTCAGAACTGGCAAATAAAGATATGAAAATAATTATTTAACCACTAGAGGCTTGGTGCATGAAATTCATGCATGGGGAGGGGGGTGTACCTCAGCCCAGCCTGCACCCTCTCCAATCTGGGATCCCTCTCACAATCCAAGACTGCTGGGTCCAAACTGCTCAACTGCCTGCCATCCTGATTGCCCCTAACCAATTCGTGCCTGCTAGTCTGATCACCCCCTAACCACTCCCCTGCTGGCCTGGTCACCCCCAACTGCCCTCCCCTGCCAGCCTGGTTACCCCCAACTGCAACTCCTCTGCAGGCCTGGTCACCCCCAACTGCACTTCCCTGCCAACCTGGTCACCCCCAACTGCCCTCCCCTCCAGGCCTGGCCACCCTCAACTGCCCTCCCATGCTGGCCTGGTCACCCCCAACTGCTCTCCCCTGCAGGCCTGGTCACCCTCAACTGCCCTCCCCTGCTGGCCTGGTTGCCCCCAACTGCTCTCCCCTGCAGGCCTGGTCCCTCCAACTTCCCTCCCCTGCTGACCTGATCACCCACAACTGCCCTCCCCTGCCGGCCATCTTGTGGCGGCTATCTTGTGTCCACATGGGGGCGGCCATCTTTGCACATGGGGACGGCCATCTTGTGTGTTGGAGTGATGGTCAATTTGCATACTACCTCTTTATTAGACAGGATATCCCATGCATTCAAAAAGTTAGGCAGAGACATGAAAGATATAATATGACACAAATCAAACTTCTAGAGATGAAAAGTTACAATGTGAGAGATTTAAAAAATACCCTACATGGAATTATCAAAATATTAGATATTGTAGAAAAATGTATTTATGAAGTTAAAGACAGGAAAATAGAAACTATCCAAAATAAAACACTTAGAGGATAAAAGGCCCCAAAATAAATAATTGACAGAATATTGATAAGCTGTGGGACAACTTTAAATGGTCTAATATACATGTAATTGGAATATTCAAAGGAGGAGATTGTGAAGGAAGGACAGAAACATATTTGAAAAATAATGGTTGAAAATTTACCAAAATGATGAAAATTATAAACCCACAAATATAAGAAGCTCAAAGAACCCTAAGTATAAGAAACTTGAGAAAAGTACATTAAGGCCCTTCATAATAATCTTTTAAAAACCAGTGATAAAGAAAAAAACTTTAAAAAAGCCATAAAAAGACATTATGTACAAAACAACAGAATGACAGCAAATTTCTGTTTCATAACAATGCAACAAAAAAGATAATAAAACAAGATCTTTAAAGTACTAAAGGAAAGGAAAAACTTGTTAACCTAGAATCCTATACCCAACAGCATAACTCTCAAAAACGAGGTGAAATACTATCTTGCCAAGCTTACCAAAGACTGAAAGAATTCACTAGTAGTAGACTCATGAAACAACAGATGTAAAAAGAGGTTCATCAGTTAGAAGGTAAATAATGCCAAATAGAAGAGAACAAAGGAATAAAAAACACAAAAATGGGTAAGAATATGAATGAATATATAAGCTTCTTCCTTATTATTTAAATGTCTTTCAAAGAAAACTGTCAAAAGCAAAATAGTAATCATTAATTGCTGGATTTACAATCTATGTAGAAGTAAAAATTATGAAGATAAAGTAGAATAATAGATACAGAATTACTCTAGAAGAATTCATCTAAAAGAAGACAAAAACAAGGGTAAAAGAAATAAAGGACAGATTGACAAAGAGAAAACAATTAGGAAGGTAATAAATGTAAACCTAATCTTATCAATAATTAGCATAAATATTAATAGCCATAGCCCCACATCCCAATTAAAATGCAGGTGTTTAGACTGGATTAAAAAAACAACACCCAAGAATATGTTACCTAAAAGAAATCCACTTTTAGTCGGAGGTTCTACTAGGTTAAAAGTAAATGGATGGAGGATTTCAATTTCAGTTTAGATAATGTAGTGAGCTGAACAAGAAAAGCTATTAGTAATATAAAGAACAAATATGTACCAACATAGATGAATCTCAAACGCATGCTGAGTAAAAGAAGACTTACACTCAAAAATATGTACAGTCTGATTCCCTTTAAAAATATTTAAAATTATTTTTTTTCTGATTCTGTTTAGATGAAGTTCTAGAACAGGCAAAACTTATCTAAAGGAAAATTATCAGCATAGCAGTTCCTTCTGGGAGGCTGGGCATTTGAATTGACTAGAAAGGATATGAGGAGAGAACTTTCTGGGATGGAGGTAATATTCTATCTCTTTTTTAAAAATATCTTTTATTGACTCTGTGTGTGTGTGTGTGTGTGTGTGTGTGTGTGTGTCTGAGAGAGAGAGAGAGAGAGAGAGAGAGAGAGAGAGAGAGAGACCAACGTGGGAGCAAAATTTCATTCAGCTGCCTCCTACATGCCCCTTAACCAGGATCAAGCCTGCAACCCGAGTATGTGACCTGAGCAAGAATGGAACCAGCAACCTTTGGTGAACGGGATGACTCCCAACCACAGCGGACAGGGTAATCCTATATAATAAAAGCCTAATATTCTCTCTTCCTTCCCTTCTACTCTCTCTAAAAGCCTAATATGTCTGCTCGTCCAGTCAGGCGTTCAACCAAAGCGAAATATGCTAACAATAGGCTAAGGCCACTCAACTGCTCACTATGACGTGCACTGACCACCAGAGGGCAGATGCTCCAACCAGTAGGTTAGCTTGCTGCTGGGATCCGGCCGATTGGGACTGAGTGAGATAGGCTGGACATGCCCTGGAGCCCACCAGTGGTCCCTCCCTGGCTGGCCAACCTCCCGCATCCCTCTCTGGCCCCAATCGTGCACCAGTGGAGTCCCTCAGCCTGGCCTGCGCCCTCTCACAATCCAGGAGCCCTCAGGGGATGTCAGAGAGCCAGTTTCAGCCTGATACCACAGGCCAGGCTGAGGGACCCCACTGGTGCACGAATTTGTGCATCGGGCCTCTAGTTATTCATACAAGAAAATGAGATCGACTTGCAGCAAATTAATGACTCTTCATGAACCCATTGGATATCACATTTGTCAGGGGACAAATGGCAGTCCTGAGGAGGAATGGACACTTGCAGAGAAACACAGGAGCCAAACACTTGCTTATGTGTCAAAGAAGCTACCACTGACCATAGAAGTCAGTAGGATAATTAAACTACAAATTCTTCAGAATTGCTGGAGCAAAAATGCAAAACTCCTGGAGGCTAAGACATAGGGAAATTCTCACCTTTTCCTATCATGGGAAGGAAGGGGAAAACGAGAGAGAGTTCACCTGTGGTACCCGCTGAAGGACATGCAGAGGAGCCACTATAAAATCCATCCAGGCCCTTCTCCCTTATTGAAAAGACTCACTGTGCAGGTGAAATGTAGAATTCCATCTCAGCTAGGAGAAGGGAGCTCTGCCCAGCCTCAATCTCTCTATCTCACCTAAAGGAAGCTGAAAAAGCTTTCACCTCCATGGGAGAGTGTCTAAAGGTCAGACTGAGAACACTGGATGATACTCATTGCACCAGGGCAGGAAATGGTGGCTGGGGGAACCTCTACCCTGGAGGAGAACAGAAACACTTATAAAGACCAAGTCCCCAAACATGGGCCCAATGTGCACTCCAGAGACTGAGATTTAATCAGAATGTCAGCAGTGGTTGGGGTGGATTCTGGCCGGAGATAACCTCTGGCCAGACACGGCACTGTGATCCCCCAGTTCTTGGCTTGCTTGTAGGAATGAATTCAAACAAGAGACAACAAATAATAGCAAAAGCAGGTGAGGATTTATTTGTAGGAAAGAAATACACTCAGAGAAAACCTGAGTGGGCAACTCAGCTGACTGAAACCAAACCAAGTACCCCAGTATTGGGGAATGTAGAGGATTTATACCCCTAGGCTGGAACACCTCAACATAAGGAACAAGTCACTCCCGCCCTTATGTCTCAAAAAAATATATGTTTAAACTATAAGGCTCCTTTGCCCAGGTGTTAGACCACACTCTGGAGGGCTCAGAATCCTTCCTCCTCACGTAGGGGCCTGCCACCTCCATTGTCTGTTTTCAGTTTGTTACATCTCACACGTACTCTCTCCAAGCCCCAGCTTCCTCTCCCAGGTCATACCTTTCCATCTGCCTAATCCAGTGGTCGGCAAACAGTGGCTCACGAGCCACATGCGACTCTTTGGCCCCTTGAGTGTGGCTCTTCCACAAAATACCACGTGTGGGTGCGCATGTACAGTGCGATTGAAACTTCATGGCCCATGCGCAGAAGTCGGTTTTCGGCCTGGGCAAGTCTATTTTGAAGAAGTGGTTCTAACGCCAAGCCACACTCAAGGGGCCAAAGAGCTGCATGTGGCTTGCAAGCCGCGGTTTGCCGACCACTGGCCTATTCTAACAAGAATCCTGGACCACCAAGCCTCCAGTAAAGCTGGGAGAGCTACACAAAGAGAAAGTCAAAACCAAAAGGGGAGAGAGTTGCTAGAGAAATTTGTAGCTTCTGGTGTTCACAGCAGCAACATACATCCAGCAGCATAACTACTGACTTGGTTGATGTAAATTCCTACACTAAAGGCCTGCTTACCTCACTGTCTACTCCCCTACACGTCAAACAAAAAATTCCAAGGCATACATAAAGGCAAGCACATACAGTCTGAAAGGGTCATGCAATCATCAGGGCAAGCTTTTATCATTGCTCCCATTTCTAACTGCTGAGGACAGCTAGAAAAGAAAGATAAAATGGAAAGAAATCCAGCAACCACAACTCTCTGACAAACTCCACCACAAATTAGCCTGGCTTAAGAGGCACCAAACCATTTTGCAGCCCCCTGAACCTTGTAGATATCCCTGTTCCCTAAAGCTGAGCCTGAGATAGAGATATTCATTCCAGTGGTTTGTTCAATTTAATACCCTCAGGAGTAAAGCAGTAAGGAAGCAGGATAAGGTAGGAGAAGACATCCAGTAAGAATGGGTTTTCATAATTCTGGAGGCTACTGTTCTCCACCAGAAAGCTCTGAATCATAAATGGCACCCACAGAGCGGTCTCACCTTGAGGAATGGCAGTCCATTTTTTGTACCTCTGTGTCAATATCTGGCCATTGTTTGCAGGGGATGGGGTGGTCATAGTCAACAAAAGATGATACTGTGAGTATTCAGCAGCCAATATTCACAGAAGTCAGGGTCGGGTGCATTAACAGCAGTAAAGGGGATCTGGATGGCACACCAAGAACACTCAATGTGACTTTTCTCACACTAGCTTTTATTCTTCATACTAAATCTTTGAAGTTTTACCCACTTACTCTAAAGTCTAGAAAATATAGAAATTATTATGCCAGTTTCTCTGAGCTCTCTCACCACCTTGTTACTTCTTTGTAACTCCACTGTCTGTACCAGCTCCAAAATTTCTCCACGTATTTATCCTTTATGTGCCCCCCTCCTATCCTATATAATAAAGAGGTAATATGCAAACTGTCCATCACACCTTCGCATCACAAGATGGCCGCCCCCACGTTGTCACAAGATGGCCGCCCCCACATCATCACAAGATGGCTGCCACAAGATGGCTACCTTCACATTGTCACAAGATGGCCGGCAGGGGAGGACAGTTGGGGAGGACCAGGCCTGCAGGGGAGGGCAGATGGGAGGGACAAGGCCTGCAGGGGAGGGCAGTTGGGGCACCAAGCCGGCAGGGGAGGGCAGTTAGGGGCGACCAGGCTGGCAAGGGAGGACAGTTAGGGGTGACCAAGCCTGCAGGGGAGGGCATTTGGGGGCGACCAGGCTGGCAGGGGAGGGCAGTAAGTGGTGACTGGGCCAGCAGGGGAGGGAAGCTGGGGGTGACCAGGCCTGCAGGGGAGAACAGTTAGGGATGAACAGGCTCACAGGGGAGGGCAGTTAGGGGTGACCAGGCCAGCAAGGGAGGGCAGTTAGGCGTCGATCAGGCTGGCAGGGAAGTAGTTAGGAGGTGATCAGGCTGGCAGACAGAAGCAGTTAGGGGCATCAGGCAGGCAGGCAGGTGAGTGGTTGGGAGCCAGCAGTCCTGGATTGTGAGAGGGATGCAGGCATCCCTCGAGGGGTCCCAGATTGGAGAGGGTGCAGGCTGGGCTGAGGGACACACACCACCATGCACAAATTTCATGTACCGGACCTCTAGTCTATATATATAAAAAGCTAAGTGTCTGTCCCTCCCTCCGACCTGTAGCTATGAGGCACACTGACCACCAGGGGGAAGACACTCGATGCAGGAGCTGCCATGATGTGCACTGGCCGTATTTATATATAAAAGGCTAATATGCAAAGTGTCCCCTTGGGAGTTCAATCGGGAAATTGGGAGTTCAACTGCATGCTATGACATGCGCTGACCACCAGGGGGCAATGCAGATAGAAGGAAGGCCCTGGCTGGTAGCCAGCAGCTGGGGAAGGGACGACCTGGCCAGAAGCTGGCAGCTGGGGAAGGGAGGCCCCTGGCAGCAGCCGGCAGCCAGAAGGCACGCCCCGCTGGCCCCCAGAAGGCCCTGATCGGCCCTGATCACCAGCCAGGCTTAAGGACCCTACCCATGCACAAATTTCATGCACTGGGCCTCTAGTTTAAAAATAAATGGCACCATAAACCTAGCACCGACAAACCAACACTTGGCTCCCCTCAAGTGGGACACAGGCCCCGCCACCACCCCAGAGCAACACCCCACCAAATCACAGCCAACACTACCAAGACCCCATGGAGCAAAATGCAGCCCACAGCCCAGCCCAGCCCCAAAACAGTCACTGTGGGCACCAGGTAATGACATCACGTAGCAATGCCCGGCTTCTTCTCTCTAGCGACTAGTCTTCTTGGAGTTTCTTCAGCCCAAGAACACAACTTGCTTTATAGCCAGGTGCAAATATTTTTACAGTTCAACCAAATGTCTGTGAAGTGTCTTCCCATGGCTCATCTCATTTGATCATCATAGAAGTCCTGGAGTCCATAGGAGACTCAGTAGAATCCTATATTCTTTTCATTAGCTAGAAAACAGAGATTTAGACAGCTTAGAAACTTGACCCGACTGAAAAGAAGAAAGAAATGGTGGACCTTGAAAATGACTTCAGGTTTTCTAACTGTGCAGAATATAGTCAAACACTGCTGCAGTTAAATATTTTACCCTTTGGTCTCCCTGCATGATCTACAATAATTATCTGCTTCGTGTTGATATTTACTGCTGTGTTGCTGACAATTGCCTGAAAAAGAAGTTGGGGTGCTTCACTGGGCTGGAAAAAGTTTAGCTATATCAGAAAGCAGATCTAATTAGGCAAGTTTATCTATCTTATATAACAAAGAGCTAATATGCTAATTAGACCGAACAGCAGAAAGACTGATGACCTTCCAGATGACTTTCCAGACGACCTTATGGACGAAGCTGGGGCTGTGAGGACAGGCCAAGGCTGCGAGGGGCTGTGAGGGCCAGCCGGGGCTGCAAGGGCATTAGGCCTCTGGTCTATATATATAAAAGCCTAAGCAGCTGAACAACCGGAACAACTGGTCGCTATTACGCACACTGACCACCAGGGGGCAGACGCTCAATGCAGGAGCTGCTCCCTGGTGGTCACTGCACTCGCACAGCAGGAGCAGTGCTCAGCTAACAGACCCGTCCCAGCGGTCCACCGGCCCAGTGGCAGCCACTCCCTCAGTAGTCCTGCACATCCAATCCTGAGAACGAGTCAGACACCAACGAACAGCGCCACTGGCATGATCCCAACAGTGCCACTGGCCTCCTGGAAGTCAGCCTTGGCTCTGCACCACTTTCCCTCCCTAGATGCTCCGCAAGGAAGAAAGGATATAAAAGCGGCCACCAGGTGGCTCCCAACAACCAGTGTGAACGTCAGTGGAATGGATCCAGATCCTGGGCTGGCAAGGGCATCCCACCACCCGCCTGGAGGGCTAATCGCATCTCAGCTCATCCCCACCCATCTCAGGACCCCACCTGTGCACGAATTTCATGCACTGGGCCTCTCGTGTGTGTGTGTGTGTGTGTGTGTGTGTGTGTGTGTGTGTGTGTGTGTGTGTATGGCTAAGTTGACATGCATGCACAATACATATAAAGCTCTCATTGGCACCAATCACATGTGTGTGTTTCCATCGTGAATTTAGTTGACATTTCTATTATAGATACAGGGCGAACAGCAATATTAAAATATTTTTTTCTATTTAATTTCCTTTCAATGTGCATGAATCTGTGCACAGGACACTAGTATCACTATAAAAAACTTGCTAAAGTTTTATTTCTTTACTTCTGCTTTCTATGTAATCACTTTCTCATCTTCAATTTCATCATGTCTACTCATTTTTTCTTTTAAATATTCTATTCCTTGATACTGTGCAATCTTCGGTCCACCACTTTTTTACCAACAAATTTTTGAAAGAATAATGTTGGCTGCTCTCACCATTTAATTACCATCTGTCATTCCTTAGCCATTTTCCTTTTCTGGCTCTAATACTGCAATGTGATCATGTAGACTTGGAAGCAGTAAAGATACATTTTTAATGATTCTTCAGCCTCTAAGATAATGTAGAAATTAGTCCATCAAAGATCAGCTATCTAATCAACAAATTCAATGGCATTTTCTCAGTTCAAAAAATCGTATATGTAATTTACTACCATCAATTAACTCCTTTTTAATTTTCTCCATTTGGTAAAATGATATAAAGAAAACTGTACATCCTCTTGGATTAAAAATTATTAGGAAGAAAATATTATTTCTTTGAATGTGAAACTTTGATAAACCACAATTAATAGCAAAAAAATCCTTCTAAGACAAGGACATTCTATTTTTATTTTATTTTAGAGTTTTTAAAATGTTTTTATTGATGTCAGAGAGGAAGGGAGAGGGGAGAGATAGACAAAAACATCAGTGATGAGAGAGAATCTTTCATCAGCTGCCTCCTGTACCCCCACTACTGGGGATCAAGCCTGCAACTCAGGGATGTGCCCTGACCTGGAATTGAACTGTGACCTCCTGGTTAATAAGCCAACACTCAACCACTGAGCCACACCAGCCTGAAGTGACAAGGACATTCTATTAATTGGAAGTTCATTTGTTAGACAGAAAGTTTAGATGAGTGTAATATTCAAGTTTGGGTCCAAAGCAAAATTGTTCTGCATAGGAGTAGAGAGGGAAAGAAGTAAGAAAGGAGGGAGGGAGGTAAGGAGGGGACTTCCTTCACAATTCTGAAATGTTTGGCTTATATACAAACTTCCATATGGAAATCCCAAATGAAGCAAAGCAAAAAGCTCTTTAAAATATCCTTTTCAGAAGTTAAATGTTGTTTATAGACTGGTTGCTATAGTTAAAATACTTGCCCAACAGATGTTATTTTCTTATAAAGAGAACACCATTTCATCCACACCTTAGGATTTGGTGTGTGGATGAGCTTGTCCTCACGCTGGCTAAAAACAGAAAAATGTGTTTGATCCCTAGAAATGATGCCTTAGAAGTACAAATTGGAAACTTCAGCTTTGTTATCTCCTAACATCCTCATTTGTGCCCCATGATTTAGTAATTCCTTGTATCTGGTAGTGATTTTTAAGGCAGACTTTAGCTTGCTAATACCATCATAACTTTTACCAACTCCTTGTTAGAAAATCATAAGCTCTTGAAGCTTGAAAACTTAACAAATCCCCTATAGAAGTCACTGTGAGGGATAAATGGACTCCTCTATCACCATTCTTACCCAGTCACTTTTATGGTTATAACTGCATTTAAAAGTCAACGTGGCTGTCAGGGATTCATCTTGGCATTCTGACTGATCCTCCATGTAGTCAATCTTGTTACTTTAAACCATCAGTATCTGTAGTTCTCCTACACCAAGAGACAGGAGGAGGGAGTTCAGTATTTCATTGGCTGTCTAAAGCAATCACTTTTAGGTATGAATAAGTCAGGCTGAAATGGATGGCTTCAGCCTACATTAGGAAACACTTGTGTGAGTGGAAAGTTGAAACACGGTATAAATTCAGGTTTGCGGATGCCACATTGCGTTCTCCTTTAGCCAGTCTCTCTTTAGCCTCTATTGAAATGATAGATATATAATATCGTTTTAATACAAATGCAGCCTAAGTCTCCTGAAACTGATTTACTCAAATGGCTTGTGATATTCTAGCAGAGACCTCGTTAAGGAAATTCAAGATTCTGAAGTCAGAATAGCACGGCTGCCTCTCAGAACATGGATGATGGATGGAAATGGCTAGCTGTGCATGCTTACCAGTCCGTGGGTGTATTTCATTCCCTTGATCCTTTAAACAACAGTTGAAGAATTTTTTCCAGCATCAACTTCTCTCTTTTCAATTACATCATCAATCTGTAATTCATTTCAGGAAGTGTTTTGTTGGGCATCTCTCTCAGTATTTCATTGGTTTCTTTTGAAGTTCACACCTTCATTATTTTGTAACAGAGATGAGATTTTGCCAAGAGCACTGGGTTATGTGCTAAAGGATTAACCTATATTCCTTCAGTTTCACATGTCCCGTATCCTCTGACATATTTGCTTGCCTATAAATACACAAACACTTCACTTCTCCAAAAAAAAAACTTAACAATCATGGTTATACTAGTATATAAACCATGGAAATGAAGAGAAAAACGGGGCCTCTGTGCTGTAACATACATCCTGAATTAACACATTGAAGTTCCAAAATTTTCATTTAATATTCTCATACTTAGACTTTTTACAACTTATGTTGACAAACTTAGCATGTGATCTGCAAGTCAGGGAATAGGTGGAAGTTATTCCAGCATTAGTTCCCCCAACTGTACCTTAAATACTATTACCAGGTATACTATTATCACTAGCAAGTACTAATAAAGATGATTTAAGGGGAAGAAATTCTTTTTTCTAAACATGCAACTTTAAAGATTGTTTCTTGAAGGTATAAAATATCTTTCCATTTACTGGGATTTGGAATAACAAACCTACAGAGGTTATATCCTTATAGGAAAATAATAAATACTTTTTAATTTAAATATATAATAACTATAATGATCAATATATAGACAATATTTTAGTGCCTAAAAAGGCAATTGTTTACTCTGCTGTAAAAAGAAAAAAAAATTAACCCTTTGTGATGGCATAAGTGGACCTGGAGAGCATTATGCTAAGTGAAATAAGCCAGTCAGAGAAAGATAAGTACTATATGATTTCACTCATATGTGGAATTTAATGAACAAACTGGACTACCAAGCAAAATACAGACTTATAGATAGAGAGCAGGCAACTGGCTTGGGGTGAGGGATGCTGGGGGAGTGGTGGGGGATTGAGCAGAAAAAGAAAAAAAGTGAGAGAACTCATGGACATGAACAACAATGTGGTGATTGCCAGGGTGGGTGGGAGAGAATGGCAGAGGTGGAAAAGGGCATAGAGGGGATAAATGGTATTGGAAAAATAAAATAAAATTTAAAAAGGCAATTGTTTACACACATATATATTTACTCTGTCAGCTGAGAGGACCCAGAAACACCACCACCCTAGCAGCAATGAGCACACATAAGACTTAAGTTTTAATTTCTAATAGCATCCTATCTAATAAAGAGGGAATATGCTAATTGACCATCACTCCATCACAAAGATGGCTGCACCCACAGCTGAGGCCAAGTTCCCATAAGGAGCCTTAATGAGCAATCAGCAGGGACCTGAGGCTACGCCCTCCCCCCGCCCCCATGGAGCTTGACAGGGGACCTCAGGGTGTGCCCCCCCCCACCCTGGCATCAGGCTGGGGGGACCTCAGGCCGCACCCCCCGCCCCAGTGCCAGGCCAGAGAAGGCCACGCCCCCCACCTGGCAAGGCTTGATGGGACATCAAGGTACGCTTCCTGTCCTGGTGCTGGGCTAGGGGACCTCAGGCTGCTCCCCCCGCCCCAACGCCAGGCCGGGGGACCTCAGGCTGCGCCCCCCACCCCAGCACCGGGCCAGGGGACCTGAGGCTGCGCCACGCTGCCTGGCTGGGCTTAACAGGGGACCTCAGGCTGTGCCCCCCACCCAGTGGGGCTTGACAGGGGACCTCAAGGTGAACCCCCAGTGCTGGGTCGGGGGAACTCAGGCCGCGCCCCCAACCAGCGGGGTTTGACGGGGGACCTGAGGCTGTGCCCCCCTCCTGGTGCTGGGCCGGGGGACCTGAGGCTACGCCCCCCTGCCTGGAGGGGCTTGACGGGGGACCTCAGGCCATGCCCTGCACCCAGTGGGGCTTGGCAGAGGACCTCAAGGAATGCCCCTGACCCTGTTCTGGGCTGGGGGACCTCAGGCCATGCCCCCAGTCCTGGCGCCAAGCCAGGGGACCTGAGGCTACACCCCTGTCCAGCAGGGCTTGACAAGGGTGGGACTGGCCAGGTCTGGATCTAGCCCAATTGGGGGTGGGGGGGTGGGCAGCGGGTCTGGCCGGGTCTGGGTGTCACTTGATTTTGAGGTGCATGTGGGTGGGCGGGGACTTGACTCTGGGTCCCATGGTGTGCCCCAGACTCTGACAGGAGGAAGGTTTTCATATACATTTTACTAATTTTCTTTCATCTCTGACACTTCTATTATAGAGAAAGGGCAAATAGCAATATTAAATTATTTCCTCTAATTAATCCCCTTTTAATGTGCACGAATTTCGTGCACCGGGCCACTAGTTCTGCAATAAAAGGAACCAAGATTTCACTCCTTGGGAAAATGTCTGATTCTAGAAAACATACAGGATGCTCCTGGAGTACCTTAAATGCCAGAAAGGAAATGCTCAAGTGCATGGACACACACACACACACACAACAATACAAGTATCTCAAAGGAACATAGAAACCAACTAAAAGAACTCCCAATTGTCAAAATATTTTCTATTTTGGGTTATAACAAAAATATTTTCTATTTTGGGTTATAACCAAAATATAAAATAAGTATCAGGAGTCTATACTGATATAAAAATAACTGAATAAATAAATTGAGGATAAATGACAAATTTCTCATTCTGAAGAATTCCAAATAATTTACATAGATACTTTACCCTCACTGAAGTTGAATATAATCTCTACATTCCTTCATTCTGTACTACTGATAGTAACTTCCCTTGAAAAATTGCAGTCTGGAGAAAAGTGGGAAATAGAAACCTTATCGTGGAGAAAACTGTCAAACAGTTCAGTCAGGTGATCAAGGTTAAGATCAGCAGTAATAAGTCATGTTGTTCATACAAACCCTTGATATTATGTGATTAAAATGGCATTTTACTTCTGTGGTGTTCTTCCCAAGAACATATAATCCTGCCCAGCTGGCATGGCTCAGTGGTTGAGCATTGGACCAGGAGGTCATGGTATATGCTCACGGGCTAGATGCACAAAATGGGGTGTGCAGGAGACAGCCAATCAAGGATTTTCTTCAATGTCTCTATTTCTCTCTCTCTTGCCCTTCCTCTCTGAAATCAATAAAAAAATATTTTTAAAAGAACATATAATCCCAATATAATCATGACAAAAACACTAGACAAATTTTAACTGAGTGACATTGTATAAAATACCTGGCCATAACTTCTCAAAATTGTCAAGGTCATAAAAAACAAGGAAAATCCGTGTTGGCTTCAGCACCACATATAGTGAAATTTGAATGATACAGAGAAGATTAGCATGGCCCATGCAATAGGTTGAAACATGAAAATTCATGAAGTGTTCCATATAAAAATTTTTAAAAGAAAATTAAAAAAATAAAAATCTGAGCAACTGTCAGAGCAAAGAATATCACAAGAAGACATGAATACTAAATGTAATATGATATTCAGGATAAAATTCTAGAATAAAGGACATTAAGTAAAAACTAAGAAAATATGAATAAAGTATAGGTTTCATCATTTATCAACAGTGGTTCCTTCATTGCAATAGGTACCATACTACTGTAAGATGTTAATACAGGCAAAATTGGTGTGGGGTATATGGGAACTCTATACAATGTTTATATTTTTTTCTGTAAATCTAAAACTATACTAAAGATAAGTTTCTTTTCAAAGAGGCAATTGTGAAAACTTAATTTTCTTTGTTATTTAAATAGGAAATATTTATTGCCTATACATAATTTATTTAATGGTGTTGAAGCAAATCTCCCTGCTTCCTTATTTTTTCCATAGCATTTATCACCATCTGGCTTCATGTATATTGATAACTTGAAAATAATTACCATGAAGGCAGGGTTTCTATGTGTTTTCTTAAGTGTTTTATCACCATTATATGTTAGTTATTGTTGGTTAACAAATCACCATAGCATTTAGTAGCTTTAAACAAGTCATTTATTATTTCTCACATGTCTGTGGGTCTCTGGTTCTGGCTGATCTATGCCAGGTATGTTCATGTGCCTCTGGCCAGCTGGCTGGAGGGCTTGCCAGCTGCTCTGGGCTGGCCTGAGCTAGAATGACTTGGCTTCTTTCTCTGTGTCTCTCAAATCCCTATAGCAGGTTAGCAGAGGTGTTTCTCATGGTAGTGACAGAGCTCTGTAAAATGGAACCAAAATTGCAAGCATTTTTAAAAGCCTCTACTAACATTAACTTTGCAGGTGTTTGATTAGCCCAATCACTGGCCAAGCCCAGAGTCAGGGTGCCAGGGGACTATCAAAGGCTATGTATGATACAGACGATGCAAACCATGGAAGCTGTTGATGCAATAAACCTATTGCAATCATCTAGAAGAGTGAAAGTTGATATTTGTTGCATAACAGAATGAAACAACTTTCTTTAACATAACAGTAAGTTTTTATTGATTATATACTATGTGTATAACATATCATTATTACAAGGTACAGAAATTTCCTTTATAAGTTTAGAGTCCTATAACACATGCAATTAAGCAACATATAGTTACATATCGAATTTAGCAAAACGTGTGTGTGTGTGTGTGTGTGTGTCGTTTAAGTTTGGACTTTTTATTTCATTCTATTAGTTTTATGTGAATATCCACATTATTTTACTTATGGTGTAAGTCTACCTTATCTATTCTGGTTCTCTGGTTTTCCAGTTAAATTTTAAAATTAGCTTATCAATTTTCAGAAATTGAGAAAGTATTAAATCTATACTATATTTTGGAGAGAAATGACCTCTTTACAATATAACAATCTACACCAGTACAATATCACTTTATTTATTTAATCTCTTTCAGTAAGGTTTTGTTTTTTTCTGTGTCTAAGTTTTGCATAGCTTTAAATAAATTTTCTCTTAAGTTTTGGATGTTTGTAGATGCAACATCTAGCACACTTACTTTAATTCTAATTGTGTGTTTATAGATTATTTTAGATGTTTAAGTGCACACCACATCATCTGTGATGTGAAGAATAATACTCTTTTTATGGAAGACTGTGTGTGTGTGTGTGTGTGTGTGTGTGTGTGTGTGTGTGTGTGTGTGAATTTTTGACCCCGACTTAATTTTGTCTTTTTTTTCTCAATGGCAACAATAACTTCCCGGTAATCTTTCACTCATTCTAATCTTTATTCAATTCACAGATGATCAACAATCCTTCCATTTCTCCTTGAAATGTCTTCTACACACATTCCTTTCTTTCCTTTTCCATTGTCAATGCCACTATATTTCTCATCAACTCTGACGTGGACAGTTTCCTAACCATTCCTCCTATATCATCTATTCCTTTTTCACTGAAAATTGACTGCTTCATTAAATTATACTTCTTTAATATAATGTCAACTGCTTGTTTTTGCCCCAATATTTCACTGATTCTTAGCTCACTTCATAAAAAGTCCAACGTCTTCAACTTAGTATTTGAAGCTCTATAAAATATAACCTAATCCTAACTTTGCCATCATTTCATCTCTAAGTTATGTATCAGGATAAACTGTTTACTAAATTTCTATTTTGATACCTTTTCATTTCCATCCTATAAAACTTGGCATTCTTTATCTCCCTCTATCTAATGCCTATATTTATTTTCCTCTTACAAATATTTTCTACCTTTTTAATTCTTATAGAACTTCTTACTATTTATTTAATATAGAATTTAATTAGGTACTACTTTGTAATATTACTCAATGTTGCTCTTGAGCTAACACTGAAGTTTTCATGTGTCTTGATTTCCCAAAACCAATTGTAAGTTCCTATGATTCAGTATTCAGCAAATATTTAATTAAGGTCTACTATATTTCAGGCATTATGAAGACAAGGCGTTTGCCTGTCTTGATAACAAATAGTAATAGCAAGACAAATAATTATCAAATTAACAAATATCTAAATAACACATTTTCAAATTTGGATTGGAACTGTAAAGAAAATAGACAAGGTGTGCATGCTTATGGAGAAGAAATAAATGAGCGAGAAGGACTCATGATGTATGACAGAGAATCCGTAAGTTGAAAAGTGATGTTTGAAAGAACTGCTGAAATGATCAGACCCTGGCCCTTCAGGCTCATAGAGCACCCTCCTTATTGTTTCTCTTAGCAAAGAGCTGGGTCAGCAGAGATAGATAAAGCTTGGCATAGCCCCAATTCTCATGCTGACCATGAATCTCAACCTTCAATCTTTTCCTTCATCTACTAATTTATTTTACAACCGTAGCTGTTAAAAAATATATGAAATGTCATCCTTCTACAGTTCCTTTATGAAATAAGACTCCTGTCTTTAAAAAGAAAATGCTCAAAATTACATACTGGAAAGAATGAAGAGAGGTTAAATATTGTCAATCCACAAATTTATGCCTTTTTTTAAAAAAAAATCAAAATTTATTAAAGTATTTAAATGATGGCTATTTGCTGAAGTATGGTTTAAATGCCAATGGTAGCAAACCAGGGGACCTCACAACAGGTGATATTCTAGGAGATTGGGGGAAGAAGGGAGCCCCAAGCTGGAAAGGTAGGACCAAGCTAGTTGTAAAGGCAGCAAGGGAAACAATGGATATAATAGAAGGGTGAGGACAGTGGTACAGGAAGAAGGTCTAGATACTGCTGAATTTCCCCGTCTGTCTTAATTTTGTCTCATTCAGTATGCATTTGCACACACACAGACATATTAATAAACTGTTATCAGTTTCTGGCCCAGAGTCCTGCCCTAGGGTTTGCAGAGAAGGACTGGGCCAGCCAAGATGAAATGACCAGAGAGAAGAGAAGTAGTGTCAATCTAAGCAAGGTCAGCCCATGCCTGGAAACCAAGACCAAGTGCTTTAAGAAGATGAAGGCAAGGCTGGCGTCCTTGCATCCACTTCAGCTTCCCCAGCATAGCTGAGTTGAACTTGAGAGGCTCAGGAGTTATTAGAATCATACTCTGGTCTTGGATGATACTCACAGCTATGTGGGCCTACATGTTATCACTTCACCTCACTAGGATTTAATAATGTGGTATGAATAAGAACACTAACCTACGAGGCTATGAGAGTAGTACCTGGCTCAGAAAAATAAAAAGTGACAGAACTCTTATTGTAAATCCTCTCCATTCATTCAGTCTTCCAATCAACAAACATAATTATTTGAATTATATAGTTATTAATTTATCAGGAAAAAAGTCTGCAAATATTCCTAAACATTATGAGCATTTATGATGCTCCTAAAACTAGGAGTTATTAATAACCACATGTTCTGGAAAACAGATCCAAAATAGCCTTCCAGATGGCTTTTTCAAATAAAAGTTTGTTGAATAAAAACCACTTATATCATTATGATTGATTAAGAATTAATTTTTAGTATTGTAAAAATGGGCATATATCCTTTATGTTTTTCTAATGCATAAATACGCAGATTGATATTAAAATTTTAAAAATAGCTGTGCATACTTAACTTTAAACCCCATTTTTATCTCAAAGTGACAATGTACTGCATAATTATTAGTGATTAGCAAACCCTATTTTTCTGCAGTGCTTTTATTGAAGAACTAATTTACAGCTCAGAAATTAATTATATACATTATTGCTTTGTTTTACTGATTTTTAAAAATTTTATAAGTTAATAGTATGCTTTGGTTACACATGTATGTATTTGGCAATACATGTTTAACATTTTTGGTTATACATATATTTTTATACTTACTTTGTATATGTTGCAAGGAAGTAATTTTTATTCATATAAATAAAAAGTTTATTATTAATCTAAATTAAAAAATAAAGTTTTGAAAATGGTAATCATAAGAAGAGACTATGGCAAATATTGTCAAGGTATTAATTTCAAAATACTTAAGTTTGAGTAATGCTTCCTTAAATAAATAAAATTTAAAAGCTGAGCATCCTTTATTTCTTTTTTAAGCATATTGGTTAAAAGGAATCAGATTTATTTTTGAAGAACATTCTGGAGTTAGAGCCTTTTTCTTAGACTTATACTGCATTTCTTTATATATCATTAAAAACCTATAAGGTGCTTCAAGATAATGGTACTTAATTATAATTCCTAGTGTATCAGGGTGATTTTAAAAATTAATTATGTTGCCATATAACACTCCATTAGGTATATTTATACATACATTAACAAATGACAAAAAATGTAAAAGTATATCACTGCTACTCAAACACTAAGGTTTGGGTAAATACTACATAATAAAAGGGTAATATGCAAATTGACCCTAATGGCAAAATGACCAGAACGACCTCTGGACCAGTTACCGTGTTTCCCCGAAAATAAGACAGTGTCTTATATTAATTTTTGCCCCCGAAGACACGCTAGGTCTTATTTTCAGGGGATGTCTTATTTTTCCATGAAGAAGAATACGGTACACATTTATTGTTAAATGAAAATAAAGAAAATTTATTACCTGTATACAGTACGGTAGTATGGTAGTTGTCAACACAAACCACACAAACTGTGAATCATACAGTATCAAGAATTTACTCATTTATTCAATGACAATCATGTCATCATCTTCTGGAACATCATCATAACAATCCAATTCCTGAATTTCCTGGTGAATTTCTTGTGACTCCATTTCTTTCAGAATCAGTGGACCAAATCTCTCATGTTTAGCAATAGCACTGTCTTTAAATGAGTACTTCTTGTCAAGGTAGCCTGCTCGCAGTGCATTTGCAATGCAACTGTCAGTGATTTTCTCCCATGAATTCTTCACCCAAGTCACAACTTCTTGCAGTTTAGGTTTCACAAAATTTCCACGCTGATTTCTCTCCATTCTATTTTCAATGTAGTCATTAATTTCCATGCGCAAATTGTCTTTGAATGGCTTGTTTATTGCAATATCAAGAGTCTGGAGATAGGCCGTCATTCCTGCGGGGATCATTATCTGATCTATTTTTCTTTCATGAAGGAATGTCTTCATGTCTTTAGCGCAGTGAGTGCTGGCTGCATCCCAGACTAGCAGACCTCTTTGGCTCCCTCGCATAACAAGCAGCAGCATTAAATTGACCCACTTCCTTATAACTGCTTGTGTGGCCCAGGCTTTTTCAGTTTCAGGAATAAAAACACCCAAAACACGTTCAATCTTTTCCTTCTTGCCCTTAGAAATGATTAAAGGTGGGATTTTAGTGCCATGCAGACGAATTGCCAAAATACAGGAAACACGTGCACTTTCGTAAGCAGTGGAGGGAATGTACACCAAGGAGGCACCCCGCTGTTCAATTGCTGTTTGAGATGATTGGCCCATAATCACTGCAGTTTCATCTATAGCAATCATGTTGGAAAGATTGTATTTAGAGAAGTCAGCATCATCAATAAAGGACTTGAATGCAAGTGCTCGCTTAATAACTTGAGTATCTTCCAACCTAAACAATGTTGTAGATCTTCTTAAAGACAGTTCACTTCGCTGAAGGAAATTATCCAGCCAGAGTTGTGATGCTTTAAAGTCTTCGGGGGCTATGTCAAACTGTGGTGCCATTGCAAGGGCAAATTCTTGAATCTGAGCCCTATTCACAACCAAAGCCTTTGCTCTCCTGTCAACAACCCATTCACAGATCAGGTCTTCCAGCTCGAAAAATAATGGTTGCCGACCTGATCCACACTTGCGCTTTTTAGCATTTCCCTTGTCCACTTGTTCAATGAGGTTACCATACTCTGCTTGCCATTTTCAGACCAATCAGATACTCAACATCTTCTCTTTGCAGAAAGCAGTAAGATTTTGGCCCCAAGAGTCTTCCACAATTCCTTTCTTGTACTCCACGGAGTAGCTTTTTCTTTTTGCTCTCATTTCTACCGTAGGGGTTAAAAAAAAAGGAATTGGGGTATCAAGGTGGGGGGTGGGGGATCACTCAAAATGACACAGGGGGGATCAGAGGGGGGAATCAAAATGGCACAGGAGAATCAGAGGGGGGATTACGATTTTAGTAACCCCTTTTGATCCTCCTGTGTCATTTTGATTGTCCCCTCTGATCCTCCTGTGTCATTTTGATTGTCCCCTCTGATCCTCCTGTGTCATTTTGATTGCCCCCTCTGATCCTCCTGTGTCATTTTAAGTGATCCCCCTCCGCCCCCCCGTGCCACTGAACACCTTCACCAGACATCCCCCCTACCCCTTTATCAGACATTTACTCCCTGGGGCCTGCCTGGGGACTGTCACTGGGCTTGCTGGGGCCTGGATCTGGGCTGGAGCAGGGTCTGCCACTGACTGAGAACCTTCAGTCATCATGAAGGCGGCCGCGAGCATCAGGTAATGTCACCAGAGACAGACCAGCACTCACCACCTTCGCCGCGTCCCGTCCGCTCTAATCCTCCTGTTCTTCTACACGCATCTGCAAAAGTCTCCTCCTCTCTCCCGCCCCGCGCTCACTGCTCACTCCGACCTCCGCTCCGCCTCCACACAGCAGTGACGTCAGGACTCCGCGTAACGTCACTGATTGCTAGACACCAGTCGGGGCGGCCCTAGCGACCAGTTTTACGGTAAATTAATTTTCATTCTGAGACAGAGCCTGGGGGCCTTATTTTCGGGGGGTGCCTTATATTTCACCCAGAAGGAAACATGTAAGTAGGTCTTATTTTCGGAGGATGTCTTATTTTTGGGGAAACACGGTACTATGAGGCGCACTGACCACCTCTTGGTCCTTTTCCCCAGCCGGCAGTCTCCGATTGCCTGATGGCCACCCACGGCAGGGGCGGGGCCAGCGAGTGGGCAGGAACAGCTGACCTCTCAGTCCCTTCCCCTGGCTGTCAGGCACCAATCACCTGATTGTGAACGGGGAACTGGGGGTGGGTGGTGGCGGGGGGGCAGGGGCAGGGCTGGATGTGGGCAGCTGGGGAAGATGGCCTTGATCACAGGCCTAGCCTAGGGACCATACACGTGCACGAATTTCATGTACTGGACCTCTAGTATTCTCATAAAATCCTGTCCCACCGAGATAAGCTATCCTGAGGTCCTGTACTGCAGTAATAAGCATTGGAATGACAGTGGTGACAGCATCTTCTGGTTGGCCTGAAACAAAGTGAAGACCAGAGAGCACAATTTTTGAAAAGTTGCCTGTGTTTTGTCTTGCAAAGGTAACTATTGTTTCCCTCTAAAACTTGCTTATTTTACTCAGAGGCTTGCAGGCTTAAAGACTTGAAACCTGAAATTTAAAAACTCTCTGAATGTTTACTATTCACTCAGTGACAAGGTCAATGAAAGATGACTTTGACATAGATTGTACTATCCTAGAAAACATCAATAGTCTGGCAAAAATTATTTCTTCTCTTGTATCTATTCAGTCTTCATCACAGGAGAGGCTAAAAGAAGAAAGGAACTTTATACACATGACTTAGAATTTTAGAAATTTGAGAGCTGAAGAGGACCACCCTGAAAGATCATCTAACACAACTCTGTGTGAATGAAGAAACTAAAGCCCCAGGGATGAAGTGGGTAGTGCATGTCCACATGTATGTGTACACACACACATATACATACATACACACACACCTGACTGATGATAAAGAAAACATTGCATGTTCTTTGCAAGATAAAATCCTTTCCAAATGATGTAAGGATTTTTCACATCTATATACATGTAATTTCTTTCAAACAAAAGTAGCATAGATCCATATATTTTAGTTTATGATTCATCTGCATCTTCTGAACTAAACTATATCTCTAAAAAATACACTTTTCCTGAGAACTTCTTAGTGAGAGCAGCAGGAAAAATACTGACTCTTGACAACAGGTGTTGGGGATCCTGAGACCCTCAGCTCAATGCAATGGCCCTCACTTGGGCACCTTTGAGGTCAGTTGTTTGGGGCTCTATTATAGCTAAGAAATAACTTTCCCTCCCTGCAGGGGCTCTCCTTGCCAGTTCCCATGCAGTAGAATTAATTTTATTTCTTAAAAACACTGTAGACTCACAGAATTCTTTTTATGATCATCATAATAGTAATTCCTGGTTATTACAGAAAATCTGATAACCTGGAAAAGAACAGGAAAGATAATAAAAATCAATCACAATCCCACTGTGATGGGAAATTATTGATTTCATTCTCAGAATTCATTCCTAATTCCTAAAATCCTCTGGCTTTATTTTTGAATCCATGTGTTTTGGGGGACAGCAAATAGCACTTCAAGCTCCAAAGAGGTGTGCCCATCAGCAGACATCCCCATCCATGACTACAGTGATAGTTTCAGGAGTAAAATGGTGTCTCCCAAGTCACCTGTGTAAATGCTTTTTATTCTAAACAGTAGAGGCCTGGTGCATGAATTCGTGCATGGTTGGGGTCGCTCTGGGTGGCCTGCAGGGATTGGGCCGAAACCCGCAGTCCAACACTTCCTGCAGCTCCTACCTGCTGCTCCTGCTCATCCCTGCCCCACTGTGCCTGCCACAGGCTCGAGCCCAATCAGTCCCAATCAGGAGAGGTTTGCACTGCTGCAGCAGCGCTTGCCAGCCATTAGCTGCGTCTGGCGCCCTCCCAAGGGGAGTGGCCTGTGGATTGGGCCGAAACGAATCTCTGACATCCCTTGAGGGGTCCTAGATTGCATGAAGATGCAGGCCAGGCTGAGGGACCCCACCGTTGCACAATCAGGCCGGGGAGGGAATGCGGGAGGGCTCCAGGGCATGTCCGGCCCATCTCGCAAGCTAACATACTGGTTGGAGAATCTGGCCTCTGGTGGTCAGTGCACAT
The DNA here is from genome assembly GCF_963455305.1 of Plecotus auritus. Lineage (NCBI taxonomy): Eukaryota > Metazoa > Chordata > Mammalia > Chiroptera > Vespertilionidae > Plecotus > Plecotus auritus. Next base: position 139,778,253 of record NC_137775.1, on the reverse strand, counting down.
CATAGCGAGTGGTTGAGCAGCCTTAGCATATCATTGGCATATTACCCTTTGATTGGTTGTTCAGCTGTTCTGCCGTTCGGGCTATTTGCATATTACCCTTTTATTATATAGGATATTATCTCAGTATAATATTTAGTGCTAATTTTAGTAGTCTCTGCTTTCTTTAAGATCTTTTCACATAAATCATTTTTGAAATTTTTCATACATGTAAGTATACTTTTTTCTTTAGAACTTAATCATTGCTTTAATAGTTAAAAGTTCATTCCTGCTATAATCTGAAAGTGCCCCCCCCCCAAATTTATATGTTGAAATCCTAACCCTCAAAGATGGTTATTAGGAGGTGGGGCCTTTGAGAAGTGATTAGCTTATGAGGGTGGAGCCCTAATGAATGGTTTCAGTGCATTAAACAAGAGCCCTCACAAAGCTCCCTAGCTCTTTCCACCACATGAGGATACAAGAAGACAAGCTATGAACCAGCAAGAAGACCCTCATCAGAATTCAATCATGCTGGCACCATAATCTCAGACTTTCAAGCTCTAAAACCATGAAAAATAAATATACGTTGTTTATAAGTTACCCAGTCTGTGGTATTTTGCTATAACAGTCTGAACAGCCTAAGAAAATTACCTTTCATAATGAGCCGCAGCCACTAGGTGTTATGGCATCATGGTTTGCATTGAGGAAAATTTTTAGTACTAGTTTGAAAAGCAACTGAGAAACAAACTGTAAGAACTTTCTGCCCAGGCTGTCATAAGGTTACTTTTTTTCTTTGTGTTATTTTAATTACCCATTTATTTAGCATTCATTTAATAGATTCACTGAGTTCATATTATGTGTTACACACTGTGGTAGATAGAAAAACAGTTTCTGTTAGAACAAAATCAGGATTATAATGGCACAAAAATGTGCCCAAAGAATTATGGAAGATATTATCCCCTTTTGCCTCATGCTTGAAGGTATTAGAATGAAGTCTGTGAAGGAGTTTGAGCAGAAGAAGAGAGAGGAGTTTTAAAAAAAGAATGGCTTAGGCAGAGGCATAAAGAGGGAGCAGTACAGGACAATGATTCACCTTTGCTGGAACTTAGGATACAGAGCAGAAAGTAGTTAAAAATAAGACTGTAGAGATGGACATGACAGAGCACAGAGGCCTAGAAAGTCAGTGCAAATGCACATTATTTGTGGCAGAACAAGTCCCTTCAAAGGGTTTTTGCAGAAATTTTAAAAGAGATATGTTTTAGGACATATATCCTCAAATTATATTTAGTTTAAAGAAAAGACTGAATGACTGAATATTTCTGAACCTTAGAATAAAATAAAAAGGAAAACATTATAAAGCTCTTGATAGTATCAAAGGAACTTCTAGGATAGCAGAGAGATTGACCCATACCTGCAGTTTCTTACCTCAACAATCACAAATCCTGACCATCATGTAGAGGAAAATTACCTCATTGTTCATCTTTATTATTTATTAGACTATACAAGGGCCAGAAATGCTATCCTGTAAGTCCCTCATTCAGGTTCCATAAGCAGAAAAAAAAAAATCCAATAAGGAATTAGTGAAATACAAGCAAGAAGATTGGATGTGAGAAGTTTTATTCCTCCATCTTAGTAAAGATTTCCAAATATTATATTCAAATTTGGATGTAAATACTACTCTTCTTTTACATTTTTAATTTCTTCTTAGGCTGATAGTTATCTTTGGAGAGGCTATATTCAGTCATTATGAATATCCAATTTCTATTCGTGCATTGTACTCTTTGCTACTGTGAAGGTAAATTTGAGCTAAAAGTGAAAATTGTTTCTTGCTGCATTAATTTTCTCTACCACACACAGTGTAAGTTAGAATCATGTTGCTCTTCAAGGTTTCTTCTGGAGGTAGAGTGAACTTCATAGAGCCAAGTTATGGCCCCCCTCTAGCAATTTTATGAGCCTGAAAGTATAGACATCCATATGTGATTTTCATGTACCTAGGAAAATCAGATTCAGATGTAGTAGAATTATCTTTGCATAATATTCCATGAAATGTTGATATTTCTGCTGCCACACTAGCTCAGAATGCCCTACAAGTAATCTAACTTAAAATATTAAATATTAAAAATAAAGTAGGGTTATATTAATTATGGTGAGTTTGAGAAAGAAGCCCAGATAGAGCTAGGATCTTTAAATTGAACTAAATCCTGATCTAAAGTCCTACTGTAAATGTGACCCCTAGATTTTTATGGCCTGGCTATAGTTTGAAAAATTACCTCATTTAAACAGTTTCAGGTAATGTTTTTCTTGACTTTTATGCAATGAAATGTTTTACTGCAGCTGCTGGTGGATAAGGCACAAATTTTCAAATCAATGTGCTCAGCGCTTTTGAAAAAACTAATTCACTTTTTTCATAGAGCTAAAATCATATAAATTTATACTCAAGCATTAAATTCCTAAAAATATCTATTCCATGGTACTTACCTAATAGCAGCACATTGGTATTTTAGTTCTCAATCAATCACTTGAACATTCTGGTTATGCTCTTATAATAACAAAGACAAAACTGTTCAAAATGGTAACTGTTAAAATATTTCAACAACTTAATAGCAATAGGTCAAACTGGGTGTAATGATACATTTGAAAAAAAATGTGCAAACAGTATTTGTTTAGCCCATACTTTAAAATTAAATTTATGAAAAACATTATAAAATTAACCATTTTATAATGAAAAATAACCATTTTAACCATGTAAAGTTAACCATAACTAAGAAAACATTTATAAAATGTTATATCAAAAAGAGCAATTCTAGAGTAACCATCAAAGAAGCAAAGTGCATAACTGAAACAAATACCTATGTAGATAATATTCAACTGAATTATTTGATTATCTAAGTAATGTCTTAACACCAAAAACTAAATTGGAGAAAATGTGCTTGTCTAGATTGTTTATGATTATCCTATCTAATAAAAGAGTAATATGCAAATTAACCATCACTCCTCTACACCCACAAGCCACGCCCATCAGCCAATCAGGAGCGAGTATGCAATTTAACCCAACCAAGATGGCTGCCGCCACAGAGAGCAGGAGGCTTGGGTTTCACTGGCAATGGAGGAAGCCAAGCTTTCCGAACACCCTGGCCGGCCCAGGCCTCCACTCAAGGCTACAAAGTTTCAATTGTAGAAGATAAATAAATCCCAACAAAAATGGCAGCAGCCACAGAGCTGGAAAGAGCGGGAGGCTTGAGTTGCCCCCGGCAATGGAGGAAGCCAAGCTTCCCGCACACCCTGGCCTGCCTTGGCCTCCGCTCAAGGCTACAAAGTTTCAATTATAGAATGTAAATAAATCCCAACAAAAATGTCTTTGGCCATGGAGCAAGCAGGAGGCTTGGCTCCGCTCAAGGCTATAAAGTTTCAATTTTAGAAGATAAATAAATCCCAGATACCAGGGCCTCCACTTGGGTTGCCGGGGGGCATGGCTGGCCTGCAAACCACCACAGGACCCTCACCCAGGCCACCCCACACCCCAAGGGAACCCCACCCTGATCCAGGGCACCCTTAAGGGCAAACCAGCTGGCCCCCACCCGGGAACCAGGCCTCTATCCTATCTAATAAAAGAGTAATATGCAGATTGACCATCACTCCAACACACAAGATGGCTGCCCCCATGTGGTCAAAGATGGCTGCCCCCATGTGGACACAAGATGGCCGCCACAAGATGGCCAGCAGAGGAGGGCAGTTGGCAGGGACCAGGCCTGCAAGGGAGGTCAGTTGGGGGCAATCAAGCCTGCAGGGGAGGGCAGTTAGGGGTGACCAGGCCGGCAGAGGAGGGAAGTTGGGGGTGACCAGGCCTGCAGGGAAGGGCAGTTTTGGGGGACCCAGGCCTGCAGGGGAGAGCAGTTGTGGGGGACAGGCCTGCAGGGGAGGGCAGTTAGGGGTGACCAGGCCTGCAGGGGAGGACAGTTAGGGGCAAACAGGTTGGCAGGGGAGCAGTTAGGCATCAATCATGCTGGCAGGGGAGTGGTTAGGGGGTGATCAGGCTGGCAGGCAGAAGCAGTTAGGGGTTCTCAACCTGTGGGTCACGACCCACATGTTGAGAACTGCTAGCAGGGTCGCCTAAGTCCATCGGAAAACACAGATATTTACATTACGATTCATTAACAGTAGCAAAATTACAGTTATGAAGTAGCAACGAAAGTAATTTTATGGTTGGGGGTCACCACAACATGAAGAACTGTATTAAAGGGTCACGGCATTAGAAAGGTTGAGAACCACTGCCCTAGAGCTTTTGTTTTCCTTCATTTGTTTTGTTTTACACATAGTACTGTTAAATCAAGCTTTCTGGTCAAAACACAAGAAAGGCACTGCAATTGAAACATACCAATGATGGCTGAACACAGTACTAATCAACTAATCAATGAACTATCTACTAGTCTAACTACTAATCAACCAGTCGATCAACTAACAACCTGTAGTGAAGTTTCTTAAGAATTTCTGGAGTCCCTATAATTAACCCTCTTAGTTTGTCAAACTGTATGTTCATTTGATAAATAAAGACTAAACCTACTGTGGTAATCATTTCACAATATATGTAAATCAAACCATCATTCTGTACACCTTAAACATATACAGTGATGTATGTCAATTATTTCTCAATAAAACTGGCAAAATAATAAAAATACACTTAAAATAAATTCACAAAGAGACCTATTAATCTTAAAGCACTCTTGAAAAAAAAAGATCTGCTCTAATCTGGCAGATAAATTGACTCTGGTGGATTGACTGAAGTTTTTACTGAAGTGCATGTTAAGTGCTTTTCTAAAAATAGACTTCTCCTGCTTCGCTGGCCTGGCTCAGTGGTTGAGCTTCAACCTATGAATCAGGAGGTCAAGGTTCTATGCCCAGTCTGGGCATATGCCCGGTGTTGTAGGCTTGATCCTCAGAGGGAGCGTGCAGGCGGCAGCCTATCAATGATTCTCTCTCATCACTGATGTTTCTATCTCTCTCTCCCTCTCGCTTTCTCTCTGAAATCAAAATAATAAAACAAAACAAAATAAAATAAAAATAGACTTCTATACGTAAAATCAGAGAACAAAATTCTATACAACAGCTACATATGTCATAAAGCTACTCATATCAATGAGCTGTAATCTTGAATTTTCCATTTTATTAATTTTTCACTTCCTGAGTAAGTCCGGCCATGCTCTTCAGAAAGGGACTGTGGCTGTATGTGCCATCTTGATGATGCACTCAGAGGTAACGCTGAGAAATTTCAACTTTGAAAATAACCCAATACAACATATGTAAGGGAAAGGTGAGACTGAATTTGTTATACATTTTTCCCAATACACATTTTTAACATATGCACATTTATATAGATAGCATAAACATAATATTTTGTTGAATATTTCTCATTTTACCAATTAGAAATATGTAATCCAAGTCTATATTTCTAAAATCCTAGTTACTAAAAGTATCTATTCTTATGTGATGACCTTGTCCTTGACTGAAAATCTCACTCTCACCATTTCTAAAATTATAAATAGGAAGTATATTTCTATCTTCATTATTCCCTTGCTTTGCTAGTAGCATATATACAAAGTGATGAATGCATGGACTGTAATCAAAACTTAAATGAATATTCCAAGGTTCCTTATATAAGAATTGCTGAAATCAGTACTGGTATGCCTTAATCTATAGGCAGCATTAATTTTTGCTCTTCAGAGACAATAGTTTGGTAACTGCTGAAACTAGATGTAAGCATGTTTGGACATCTTGATGCTCTTTTAAAGGTAAGATGATTTCTGCTCACTTTATCATTCTTAATAAAAGAAAGGAACCATTAAATTTTAGAAATAAAAAATGTGAATTTGTGCAGACACATGATTTGGGAATTGAGAAGGAAAAACTTGTGGGAAAGGCGGAGAAGACCAGAATGGCTCCTTTCATTCGGGAACCTAGATAAGGTCCCTGCACATTTAGAGCTTCAGACTCTGAGACTTTGGGGTGGAAGAGAAGAGCCTAGGCAGAGGGGCTTTGGGAGCAGTGGGATGCTGCTGAGAGAAGGGAGCCTGGGAGTAAATCACACAAAGGCCCTGGGGCGTCTCCCTTACCCCTACTCCCTGCGCTCCCCAGCACTGATCTGATCTGTGTTAAATAGCCTTGTTTCTGAAGATCACTCTTTGCAGTGGTCGGCAAACTCATTAGTCAACAGAGCCAAATATCAAGAGTACAACGATTGAAATTTCTTTTGAGAGCCAAATTTTTTAAACTGAAACTTCTTCTAACGCCACTTCTTCAAAATAGATTCGCCCAGGGCGTGGTATTTTGTGGAAGAGCCACACTCAAGGGGCCAAAGAGCCACATGTGGCTCGCGAGCCACAGTTTGCCAACCACGGTCCTAGTGGATGTTCATGACAGGGAAGAATAAAGCAAAAAATGAGGAGTGACTGTGCAGGAAGCTGTCATGGGCAGAACTTTAAAGGGAAAAAGGAAGAGAATTGGCTTAGCTAATAGATAGGGAAGTGTGTTTTCTGCTGAGCGAGGAGTGAAATTAACCAATAATGGAAAGAAGAAAACCAAAAGAATGAGAGAACAAAGGGAAAGCCAGGGAGGAGATAGATGCTTGTTTATACCTCTCCCAGGTCTTCCTTCATGAATAAACACAACAGTTTTGTTCTTTGAAATCTTTGTTAGTATAAGAAATGATACTTGTGTAAATATATTTATATATATACAAATATAAATATATACACACTAATATCCATGAGCATTCAAATCTTTCTAATGTACTCACAAATATCAGGCACCATGTAGAGACAGTGAAGTGACATCCAGAAGACATTTCCAATTACATTTCAAAAGTATATATATTATCAGAATGATAAAAATATAAAAAAAGGAAACCATGTTTTTCTGAATATCTCTGTTCTCTGACATTTATCTTGCATACACACCCAGGACTCTCACAGGGCAAGCTCTGGAAATCAATACTGTAAATAAAATAGCATTGGCGTCCTCTTCTCATTTCAGTGGTGGAGTGAATGAGTGATGAGTGGTAATATCTCCATAAATAATGTTTAGCTTCAGTCTCTTTTAGCCTCTTCCAAACAGATGAGCAATTTCTGAACAGCAACTGCAGAAAATGCACTTTTACCTCTTCATCAAAAACATATAAAAATGAAATATATTGTGATACTTAATACCGTGTAGATTACAAACTACCATGTCAATCCAGTATAAATGTGTATGTTTTTTCCCCTCTGTGGTGCCGACCTTCAAAAGAGATGATGTGAGAAGTCCTAGGCTTTATGACAGCTTAACTAGAAACACATTGCAGCTGCTATATTAATACAGAGTTGTGGCTTTGCTATAAAGTTTGAATTTGAAAAGAAACTTTGAACCTGGTGTTCTACTCTAAACATTAAATATGCAGAAAAAAAGGTGTTCATGCAAGCAACAGGAAGAGGTTGAGACAAGGTTTCTATGAAATGATGCTGCCTCTTCTTCTCACTCTCAAAACTCCATGGAAGTTTTTGCATTATCTGAATTCGAAAGTAGCAATTGGATGACTGGCATCATCTCTAGCACAGCTACTCAGAAAAACTTTCCAGAAGTGTATGCGTGTACATATGCACACCCTTAGGTTTCTACGTACAGTGACATGTGAATCTCCAGGTATAGACAGATGTAAGCTTCATAGTAAATGAGCAAGTATATTTCAGCTGAGTAATGAAAAATTGATGGGCATTGAAAATTTTCTTTGAAAGTATCAAATACATTTCCCCTCTGTATGTTCAAATATTTTATATGCATAAATATAATGATGCTACTACATTTTTTGTAGCTTACTTAATTCCTATAATCAGTTGGGTCAATATTTTGGTTTTAAGAGGACAGAATTTTCCATAAAATATTAATGAAGCCATGGTGTATATGTCAAGATATTTTTGAGTTTTATATTAATTTGCATATGTCCTCAAGCAGCAACACAATTTTTTTTTTCTGATGATGGTACAGCTGGGCATGTGATATGGTAGAAACATGCACTCCCTATCAGAGCCTGTCAGATGAGGTCTTGGCTATTGTAAATAACACTGAAATGAACATAAGGGTACATGTATTTTTTTGAGTTAGTGTTTCGAGTGATATATTGGATCTGCTCCCAGAAGTGGGACTGCTGGGTCAAGTCAGTTCCATTTTTTATTTTTTGAGGAAACTCTATACCGTTTCCCACAGTAGCCACACTAGTCTGCATTCCCATCAACAGTGCATTAGGGCTCCCTATACTGAGAAAGAGGTATGAGATGATATCTCATTGTGGGTTTAATTAGCATCTCTCTGATGATTAGTGACACTGAGCATTTTTCATATGTCTATTGGCCATCTGTATGATCTCTTTTAGAGAAGTATCTAGTCAAATCCTTTGCCCATTTTTTAATTATATTATTTGTTTTCTTGGTGCTGAGTTATGTAAAGAACTTATATAACTTTGGGTTAATTTTGGAAATTAACCCCTTATTGGATGCTTCATTGGCAAATATGTTCTCCTATTTAGTGGGTTCCCTTTTTATTTTGTTGATGGTTTCTTTTGCTGTGCAAAAGCTTTTTAGTTTGATGTAGTCCCATTTGTTTATTTTACCTTTGTTCCCCTTGTACAAAGAGATATGTCAGCAAAAATATTGCTATGAGAAATGTCTGAAATTTTACTGTTTTCTTCTAGGATTTTTATGGTTTTGAGTCTAATATTTAAGTCTTTAGTCCATTTTGAATTTATTCTTGTGTATGGTGTAAGAAGATGGTCTAGTTTCATTTTTTGCATGCATCTGTCCAATTTTGACAAAGCCATTTAATAAATAGACTATCTTTAACCCATTGTATGTTTTTGCCTCTTTTGTCAAATATTAATTGACCATAAAGGTATAGGTTTATTTATTGGCTCTCTAGTTCTGTTTCATTTATCCATATGTTTGTTTTTATGCCAGTACCATGCTGTTTTGAATACTATGGCCTTGTAGTATAGTTTGATATCAGATAGTGTGATTCTTCCTCAAATTGCTGAGGCTATTTGAAGTCTTTAGTAACTGTACATAAATTTTTGGAATATTAGTTCGAAATCTGCAAGATATGCCATTGGCATTTTTTTGTTTTTCAACATTATTTTCTCTTTTTATTGTTTAAAGTATTATGAATAGTAGTACATATGGCTCCTTTTTCCCCCATTGACCCACACCCTGTCTTCCCAACCCCCTGGCACATACCATTCTGACAGGTGTGAGATGGTACCTCATTGTTGTTTTGATTTGCATCTCTCGGATGATTAGTGACTTTGAGCATGCTTACATGTCTCTTGGCGTTCTATATGTCCTGTTTCAAAAAGTGTCTATTTAGGTCCATTGCCCATTTTCTGATTGGATAGTTTATCTTCCTTTTGTTAAGTTGTATGAGTTCCCTGTAAATTTTGGAGATTAAACCCTTATAGGAGATAACATTGACAAATATGTTCTCCCATGCAGTGGGCTTTCTTGTTTTGTTGATGGTTTCCTTTGCTGTGCAGAAGCTTTTTATTTTGATGTAGTCCCATTTATTTTCTCCTTAGTTTCCATTGCCCTAGGAGCTGTATCGGTAAAGATATTGCTATGACAAATGTCTGCTATTTTTGCTTACGGCTTCTTCTAAGATTTTTATGGTTTCCCATCTTATGTTAAATCCTTTATCCATTTTGAGTTTTATTTTTGCGTATGGTGTAATTTGGTGGTCCAGTTTCATTTTTTTGCATGTATCTGTCCAATTTTTCCAACACCATTTATTGAAGAGACTGTCTTGACTCCATTGTATGCTCTTGCCTCCTTTGTCAAATATTAATTGAACATAATGGCTTGTATCAATTTCTAGGTGCTCTGTTCTGTTCCACCTGTCTATATGTCTGTTCTTGTGCCAGTACCAGGCAGTTTTCAGAACAGTGGCTTTGTAGTATAGCTTGATATCGTATTGTGAGCCCTTCAACTTTGTTCTTCTTTCTCAAGATTGCTGCAGCTATTAAAAAAGGGGCATCTTTTTTTATTCCAGATGAATTTTTGGAGAGTTTGTTCTAGGTCTTTGAAGTAAGCCATTGGTATTTTAATGGGGATTGCATTGCATTTATAGATTGCTTTGGGTAGTATGGACATTTTAATGATGTTGATTCTACCAATCCAAGAACATGGTATATTCTTCCATTTGTTTATATCTTCCTCTATCTCTTTTTTCAGCATCATGTAATTTTCTGAGTACAGGTCCTTTACCTCCTTAGTTAAGTTTATTCCAAGGTATCTTAATTTCTTTGTTGCAATGGTAAATTGTTTTGTTTATTTATTTATTTTTTTTTAGTTTCTCTTTCTGTGAGTTCATTATCCTATATAATGAAAGCCTAATATGCTAAGTGTCTGGTCGTCCAGTCATTCATTCAACCAATCAAAGGGTAATGTGCTAATGATATGCTAAGGCCGCTCAACCGCTCACTATGATGTGCACTGATTACCAGGGGCCAGATAGTCGACCGGTTGACCAGTTGCTATGATGTGTACTGACCACTAGGGGGCAGATGCTCCGAACAGTAGGTTATCTTGCTGCTGGGGTCCAGCCAATTGGGACTGAGCAAGATGAGCTGTACATGCCTTGGAGCTCTCCCGCAGTCCCTCCCCAGCTGGCCAACCTCCTGTTTCCCTCCCCAGCCCTGATCATGCACCATTGGAGTCCCTCAGCCTAGCCTGTGCCCTCTTGCAATCCAGGACCCCTCAGGGGATGTCAGAGAGCCAGTTTCAGCCCGATCCTGCAGGCCAGGCCAAGGGACCCCACTGGTGCAAGAATTCATGCACTGGGCCTCTAGTTGGTGTATAAAAAAGCCATAGACTTCTGGGTGTTAATTTTGTATCCTACTACATTGCCGAATTCATTTATTAAGTCTAGTAGATTTTGATGGAGTCTTTAAGGTTTTCTATGTATAATATCATGTCGTTTGCAAATGCCATTGGCATTTTAATAGGAATTGCATTGAATTTGTAAATTGTGTTGGGTAGTATTTTAAAGATGTTAATTTTGTCTACCCAGGAACATGTTATATTCTTCCACTTATTTGCATCTTCCTCATTTTCTTTCTTCAGTATGTATAATTTTCCAAGCACAGGTCTTTTACATCCTTGGTTAAATTTATTCTTAGGTGACTTATTTTTATTGTTGTTGCAATAGTATTTTTTTCTTAATTTCTCTCTCTGATAAATCATTACTGGTGTATAAAAATGCCTTGATTTCTGAATATTAATTTTATATCCTACTAGTCTGTCAAATTTATTTATTAGGCCTAGTAAATTTTTGGTAGTTTTCAGGGTTTTTATATACAATATCATGTTAGTCCTGGACCAGATGGCTTCATGGGCAAATTTTACCAAACACTCAAAGAAGAACTAACAGTTATCCTTCCCAAACTATGCCAAATATTCAAAAAGAAGGAAACTTCCAAGCTCTTTTTATGAGGCCTGCATCATCCGAATTCCAAAACCAGATAAAGACACTACAAAGAAATAAAATTATAAGACAATATCCTTGATGAATATAGATGCTAAAATCCTCAACAAAATATTAGCAAAATGGGTCCAGCAATAGATTAAAAAGACCATACACCATTTTTGCTTATGGCTTATCAAGTAGGATTTATTCTGGAGATGCAAGGTTGGTACAATATTTGCAAATCAATGAATATTATACATCACTAAAAAATGAAAGATAAAACATCACATGGTCATATCAATAGATGCAGAAAAAATTTTTGATAAAATCCAGCACCCATTTATGATTCAAAAAAAATCTCAGCAAAGTGTGAATATAGAGAGCGCACCTGACCATAAGAAAGGCCATCCTATATAATAAAAGCCTAGGTGCATCATGCCCTTGTGCAACACCATCACATGACGACCACCACAAGATGGCCCCTCACATCATCACAAGATGGCTGCCGCAGATGGTTGCCACAAGATGGCCAGCATGGGAGGGCAGTTGGGGGTGATTGGGCCAGCAGGGCAGTTGGGGGTGATCAGGCCAGTAGGGGAGCAGTTAGGTGTCAATCAGGCCAGCAGGGGAGGGGTTAGGGGGCAATCAGGCTGGCAGGCAGGTGAGTGGTTAGGAGCCAGCAGTCCTGGATTTTGAGAGGGATGTCCCACTGCCAGTTTAGGTCCAATCCTAAACCGGCAGTCAGATAAGGGAATATACCGCCCCCCCCCCCCCATGAATTTCATGCACCGGGCCTCTAGTATATGATAAACCCACAACCAATCTCTCTCATTATTTAAATTAATCTAGTGCAAGTTATTTTACATGGTAGAACTATATTATAAAGTGAAAAATCGTCTATAATTCACCTCTCTCATAAATCTGGATTATAGCATACATTTGATAAACATGTAAATAGTCATAAATTCTAGCAATAGATTTGAATTTCAGGAGACAGATACAAATCTATAAACTAAATAACTGTTTTTCACTTAAATTTGTGGTGAAGGCCCTGTTTGCACAGCAGCTGGTATAGCTTCTGGAGCTTACCTGCTTAGGTTCACTGCCTGGCACTGCACCTGTGCAATACTTCTTGCTCTGTCTTTCTAGAATACATGCTTCCAAGGACTCCAGACCATTTATCTAAATCTTGAGCACTTGAAAGTACATGGGACCCAGCACTATTCCAATAAAACTTGGCCTTGTTGATTACTTCTGATGACTTCAGAGATCAGAACTTCCCCATTAATCATCTTGGCAGATGATTTCAGATTTCTGCATTTGTACGCTAGTAAAAGCATTGAAGTGTTTTGTTTTGTGTGTGTGTGTGAAGAATCTCAACTTTAAATTTCTGCTTTTTGGGGACTTAATGATGTTCAAAAGTAGTGACCTGTAGTACATTTTACTTTCTAACCCCTTTTCTGTGTAATACTTGAACATCTTGTCTAACGTGAAAAGACTAATTCTTTGCCCCAAATTTTTTCTTGGAGGAATCCAAAGTCATATTTGGTCCATCAATATTGCTGCTGCTTCTACATAATATCAGAGACTATCATTAATTGAGGAGTGTATTTTTTTCTGCCATGGATGCTGCTAAGGATTTCAAATACTGATATTATTTATTTATTTAAACAGCACAGAAACTCTTGAGATACATGCCTCATTGTTCCCACTTTCCTAATCAGTAAATGAAAATAAAGGAATTGCAGCATTTTATCCAGAGACCCTTAAAAACAAATGGCATATACAGAATTTGAACTAAGGCAGTTTGAGGTTAAAGATAAGGTACTGAATTATGGGTGGCAAAAAGCAAAGATGTAAAGATAAGAACTCAGGTCTGAGCTCAGGATGTTATGCAAACCACAGGGCAACAAGTGTGCAATGGAAAGATATGTTTCCCTGGAAACTTTTTCAGTTCTGCTGCAGCATGTCAATCAATCTTTGGGACCAGCCTAATGGCTTTCAACCCTAGCCTTACTTTACAATTTCCTGGAGAGATTTAAAAGAACACTTAATATATGATCCCCACCAATTAAATACAAATATTTTGGGGTGGGGTCCACATATTGGAGAGGGGTCCTATAATGACCATTTCAATAAACATGTCAGTTAGAACCAGGAAGATAGGGTGTTTGGGTTTGCTGTAGAGGTGATGGTTGTTTTAGTGGTGGTTAGGGGAGGAACATGTGTAAATGGGTAGAGGAAATCCCGAACAAAGTATCCCAGCATCATCAGCGTTAAAAATTATTAGAAGCTACATCAATGTTTGCTGATCCACGGATAGACCTGTCCTATCCCCACTAAAGTCCCTGTGAAGTTTTGTGTCCAAAGGAGCCAGGCAGTTTGGTAAGTGTATTAAAGTTAAAAAACACTTGATGAGTGGATAAATACATGAAGTCATTTTAGTGTATACTGGCCTGACATGAATGCAATGGGCTTTTTAAAAAACTGCTGTGTTTCATAAATTTTAATGCCAAAAACTATTCTTCCAAAATATCATGATTGTTCTCCATGGGGGATAATTCAGTAAATAAAAAATACAATAAATGGAACAAATCTGAAGACCTACCTCATTAGGTCAAGGCAACATCAATACCACTGTTAGAAAGACCTGCTGTTTTACAAAGCAAATCACATCTAGGTAAAGTGAAATAAGAACAGAAAAGAAAATTAAGAGTGTGATAGAGCTAACTTGGGAAACTGGAAGCCATTTTAAAGCAGATGCTCAGTATGGCTGAATAGCATTCCATTGTATATACGTACCACATTGTCTTACCCGATCATTTATCAAAGGACACTGGTTTTTTTCATGTCTTGGCCAATGCTATAATGAACTACATAGGAGCTTATAGATTTGCAAATAAATGTTTTCAAAATTTTGGGGTAGATACCCACAAGAGGAGTTTGCTGGATCTTGGGGTAACTCTATTCTTAGTTTTGTGAGGAGCCTCCATACTGTTTTCCATAGGGGCTGTACCAGTTTACATTCCCACCAGCCATTGAATGAGGGTTTCATTTTCTTCACAACCTCTCTAACACCTTTTATTAGTTGTCTTATTGATAATAGTCATTCTAACAGGTCTGAGGTGGTGTCTCATTGTAGTTTTGATTTGCACTTTCCTTATAGCTAGAGAAGTTGAGCATCTTTTCTCATATCTGTTTGCCATTTGCATCACCGAAGAAGACTTTACTTTGGGTGATGGGCACACCATGCAATATATAGATGATGTATCAAAGAATTATACACTTGAAACCTATATAATCTTACTAACCAATGTCAACCCAATAAATTTAATAAAAAATAAAACAAGATATATGCTCAGTAAATAGTAAAATATTTGCCACTAAGATTACAAAACCATAGTAAATACAAGAAAATGATTTACCCTTTATAGGCTACTATATGTCTTCTGGAAGATGCAGTTATTTTGTAAATATAAATCAACAATTGATTTTAATGCTTATGCAGGGGATACAAGAGGCCCAGAATAGGTGACACAATATTTAAGAACAGAACCAGTGAACTATCAGTATCCAAATTCAAAACTACAGAAATCAAAACAGTGTAATATTGGTTAAATAATAGAAAAATAGGTCAATGAGACAGAATAAAGAGCCCCAAAATAGGCCCACACTAATAAAGATAACTGATCATTGGCAAAGTTGCAAAGGCCATTCAATCTATCTATATAATAGAGGAATATGCAAATTAGCCAAGATGACGTAATGTCACAACTGAACAGCAGGGACCTGAGGCTGCATGGTGCCTGGACGGAGCGAGGGACCTCAGGCTGCGCCCCCCACCCTGCGGGGCTCGACAGGGGACCTCAGGCCACACCCCCCACCCCGGTGCCAGGCCAGGAGACCTCAGGGCATACCCCCTGCCCCAGTGCCAGGCCAGGGAACCTCAGGCTGTGCCCCCCACCCAGCGGAGCTTGATGGGGGTGGGGCTGGCCGGGTCTGGGTCTCACCCAATGGTGATGGGGCCGGCCGATCTAGGTCTCCTGCATTTTCGAAGCACATGCAGGTGGTGGGCAGGGACTTGACTGTAGGTTCCACGGTGCACCCCAGACTCTGACAGGAGGGAGATTTTCATATACATTTTACTAATTTTCTTTCATCTCTGACACTTCTATTATAAAGAAAGGGCAAATAGCAATATTGAAATATTTCCTCTAATTAATTCCCTTTTAATGTGCACGAATTTCATGCACTGGGCCACTAGTTAAGAAATAATAGTCTTTTCAACAAATGGTACTGAAACACCTGGACATCCACATGCCAAAACACACACACACACACACACACACACACACACACACACACACATTTGAACACAGACCTTACACCTTTTGGAAAAATTAACTCAAAATGGATTATATATCTAAATGTAATGTGCATGTAAACATTCTGAATTCCTAAAAGAAAACATAGGAGAAAATCTATGTGACCTTGGGTTTGGCAATGACATTTTAGATACAACACCAAAAGCATGATCCATGCAAAAATAAAAAACTGGCAAATAGTACTTTGTTAAAAATTGTAAACTTCTATTTGGTGAAAGAGAATGGAAATATAAGCCATAGGCTGGGGGAAGATATTGGGAAAAAAGTAGATCTAAAAATATACGCAGAAGTCTTAAAACTCAATAATAAGACATCAAAAAAAAACAATTTAAAAATGGGCATAAGATCTGAACAGACACTTCACTAAAGGAAATGCACAGATGGCAAATAAGCATGTGAAAGATGTTCATCATCATATATTAGGGAACTGCAAGTTAAAATTATAAATGATACCACTGTACCCATATTAGAATGGCTTAATTTCTAAAATATTGACAACTCCAAATGTGAATGAGGATATGGAGCAACAGAAAATCTCATTTATTTCTGGTGTAATTGCAAAATGGTACAATCATTTTGGAATATAAGGTTACATAGTATCTTACAAAATTAGACATAATATTACCATAGGATCTATCAACTGCATTCCTTAGTATTTATTCAAATGAGTTGAAAACATATGTTCACACAAAAGCCTACACTCAGATGTTTATAGCAGCTTTATTCATGATGGCCAACCTTGGAATCAACCAAGATGTCCTTTAATAGATGAATGGATCAACAAACTGTGGTACAATTGCGCAATATGATTCATCATTAATAAGAAATGAGCTATCAAGCCGCGTAAAGACATGGAGGCACTATAAAGCATATTATTAAGTGAAATAAGCCAATATTAAAAGGATATATACTATAATTCCAACAATATGACATTGTGGAAAAGGCAAAACTAAGGGTGACAGTAAAAAGATTAGTGTTAGCAGAGGTTGGAGAGCGGGAGGGAGAGATGCATAGACAAAGCACAAGGGATTGTTAAGGCAATGAAACTATTCTGCATGATAAAGTAATGGTGGATATATGACATTATGCATTTTTGAAAACCCATAGAACTGTAGAACACAAGAGTGACCCTGATATAAACCAGAGACTTTAGTTAAAAATGATCTATCAATATTGGTTCATCAATTATAACAAATTTACCATTATACTGAAATATAATAATAACAATAGTAACAATAAAAGGGCACCTGCCAGTGTGGCTCAGTTGGTTGAGTGTCATCCCAGGAAGTCAACAGTTCCATTAGATTAGGGCAGTGTTGGCAAACTCATTAGTCAACAGAGCCAAATATCAAGAGTACAACGATTGAAATTTCTTTTGAGAGACAAATTTTTTAAATTTAAACTTCTTCTAGACTCGCCCAGGCCGTGGCATTTTGTGGAAGAGCCACACTCAAGGGGCCAACGAGCTGCATATGGCTCGCAAGCCACAGTTTTCCGACCACCTGATTAGGGCATATGCCCGGGGTTGCTGGCTCCATCCCCAGTAGGGGTCATGCAGGCAGCAGCCAACAGATGTTTCTCATCTCACTCACTGATATTTCTATCTCTCTCTCCCTCTCCTTTCCTGTCTTTGAAATCAATAAAAACATAACTTTTAAAAATTTTGAATAATAATAATGGAAACTATGTGGAGGGGATGGTGGTGAAAATTGGTATATGGAACTTCCTGTATTTTCTGCTCAATTTTTCTTTAAACTTAAAATGGCTCTTTAAAAAGTCTATTAATTAAGAAAAAAAGAAAAAGGAAGACATTGTTGCTTCAACTTCAGTTCAAAATAGAATAATAGGAACCAGATTTATATTCCTATCTGAAAGAACTAACAAACTCAAAAAGCATATAAAATAGCAGTTCAAGACATTGGACATCAGGCAATGAAGGAGAGTGATTTATGAGAGATGAAAAAAAGAATGAGATGGACTCTAGGAAAGCAATAACTGATTGCCCAGAGAGAGTTCCTGGGCCAT
This sequence comes from Plecotus auritus, assembly GCF_963455305.1. Taxonomy (NCBI): domain Eukaryota; kingdom Metazoa; phylum Chordata; class Mammalia; order Chiroptera; family Vespertilionidae; genus Plecotus; species Plecotus auritus. The sequence continues at coordinate 139,760,389 of NC_137775.1, read as the reverse complement.
GGTGCCTGGAGGAAATTCAGATGAAGCCTGGTAATATTCCTGATGTGAGGAGAAACCAGTTTCTAGGGAGGACAAGTCAACTAGAGATCCCCAAAGAGAAGAAGACAGCACACAGAGGAGCACCAGGGAAATGCAGAGTCCACATTAAGACTTTAGCTAAAAATTCATCAGTTAATGAGTGTTAAGAAACTACACAAAGTCTGGAAAGTACTAACCAGCAAGTTGAAAGGGAACAATTCCTAGAGTTTGCACAAACCAAAAATAGTTTCTATTTGCAACACCCTAGTCAGGGGTCCTCAAACTTTTTAAACAGGGGGCCAGTTCACTGTCCCTCAGACCGTTGGAGGGCCGGACTATAGTTTAAAAAAAAAAAACAACTATGAACAAATTCCTATGTGTACTGCGGGCCCGGGACGAGTCGGCTGCTAAGCAGGACAGGCAGTGGCACCGGGCGGGCCGGATAAATGTCCTCGGTGGGCCGCTTGTGGCCCGAGGGCTATAGTTTGAGGACGCCTGCAAAAATCTCATCATTGACAGGGCATCACAGGGAGTACTCAGAAGGGTTCTACCTCAATAGAGTAGAAATTTAGTCCCAGACAAAATTTAGAACAACTCTGAAACTGTCTATCAATGTTTAAAAAGTAAGCCAGAAAGGAACACCCTGTTTTTAAGTAACTTAACTACATCCCAGACCAGAGTGGACAAATATTTAAAGGAATGAAAAAAATCCAGAACTGAACTAAAAGCCAAAGCATCTCGAATTTTATAAAAAATTTACCCAAAATGCAAAAAAGTAGAAATATACAAATGAAAATGAGGAGAAAACCAGTCAATCAAAAAATAGCCTTGGAAGAGATGATGGAATTAGTAGATAAACTAATAAGAGTTATAATTATAATCCATACAGTCAAGAAACTAAGGGAAACATTATAAGTAGAAACACAGAAGATATAAAAAAGACCAAAATGAAGCATTTAGAGATTAAAAATACCAGACCAAAAAAAATATAGTGAATGAGATAAATAACAGATGAGTCATTGCAGAACAGTGAATGTGAACACATAGCAATAGAACTAAAAATGAAACAGACAGGGGAAAAACACATTAGCAGTCATCACAGGTGAAAAATCAAGGAGCTGAATATGCATATAATTAGAATCCCCAAAACAGAGGAGAGAACAGAAAAAATATTTGAGAGAATAATGTCCCAATTTTTTTGAAATGTAATCAACACTTTGTTGGGGAGCACACAAGACTTGGTTGGAAAGTTTATAAGGAGGACATTCTGAGAAAAGGGAAGTGTGTGGAAGGTTGCCTGCCCTGTTTATTGAAATTCCAACTTAGGGGAGTGATGTAGGTGGTACCCCTAATTATTCCTTGACCTTTCCAAACAAGTCTGTGCACATGCAGACCCCTGAGTGTTTACTGTAATCCTTATGCTTAATCATTAGGTGTCCTTGCTTAAAGGACATTACAGACACGTGTCCTCCCAATATTACTTACCCTACTGATTGTATCTAAAAGATAAACTTAATCTCAAACTGCTGTTATGATAAAAGCCTAATGAGGCAGGCAATTGAGACTGGTTCTTTTAGCTAGGGAGGCGGTCCCTTAGCCCTCTCTTTCACAGCAAACATTTATCCCACGCTCAGGGTCTGCTGGTCAGCCCCCGCAACATTTCAAACCTACAGGCTTAAAGTATAATGAATCTCCAAAAAAAAAAAAAAAAAAAAAAAAAGGGAGGAGGAAAAAAATACACGACAAAATCAAATCAATTGCTCAAAATTAGTGATCAAGAGAAAGCCCTACATACATGCAAATGAAAAAGATACTTGGTACAGAGAGGAACAAACAGAAGAATGAAAAAAAAAAAAACTTACTATAAACCATGGTAGTCCAGAAGGCAGTGAATACCAAAAGGAAAAAGATCTTTCAACCTATAATTTCATAGCCAGGAAAGATAGCTTTCAAAGTCAAAATAAAAATTTATACAGTCATAAAAATTCCAAAAGGATTAATCAGCCATAGACTTGCACTATAAGAAATAGTAAAGGAATTCCTTTAGACAACAGAAAAATAATATTAGTTGTAAATATGGATCTACACAAAGGAATGTAGGGCACTGCGAATTGTAATATATGTAATTTTTAACATTATTTTTATTATTAAAGATCTTTAAAAGATATATTATTATTATTTTAACTTAAAGTATAGTAATATATCTTTTAAAGATCTTTATAACATAGAATTACAGTGTATGACAATCATAGGCAGTAGACAACAGGAGACAATTGAATTATGTTAATTAATATAAAGTTCATAAACTAACTGTGAAGTGGAATAATTATCACTTGGAAGTAGACTGTAACAATTCAAAATGTGTACTATAAATTTTAAAGCAGCCACTTAGATAACACAATAAATGGTTATAACTAATGACTTCAAAGAAAATTAAATGGAATCATAAAAAATTAATGCCAAAGGAAGCAGAAAAAGAAAGCAAAAGGAATTAATATCAGATGGGACAAATGGAAAACAAGCAGCAAGATGTCAAATATGAAACCAACTGCATAGATATTCACATTAAATGTAAATAATCTAAATACATTTTTTAAAATAGATACTGTCAGATTGGATACAAAGCAAGAATAAATTATATGCTGCCTAAAAGAACTACATATTAAATATGAAAACATAAATAAGGTCAAAGAAATAAGATGAAAAAAATATATCATGCCAACAATAAAAGAAAGCTTGAGTTGTAATATTAATATCAGATGAGTATATTTAAGAAAAAGAACATTAACAGGGATAGAGAACATCATTTTATAATTATAAATTAATGAATACATCAAGGAAACATAATAACTGCAAATATTTATGTATCTAATAACAGAGCTTCAAAATACATTAAGCAAAACCAAATAAAACTGCAAGGAGAAATAGAAAATCTACAATTATTGTTGGAGATGTCAAAACTCTTATCTCAAAAACTGACCAAAATAAGTGGGCAGAAAATCAATAAGGATATAGAAGACATAAACGCTACTACTGAGTAACTTTATTTAATTGATGTTTACAGAACACTCAACAGCAGCAGAATATTCAATCTTTTCACTTAACAAGATAGACTGTTTTCTGGGCCACAAACAAGATTCATTGATTTAAAATTTTTAATTGTACCAAGTATGCCCTCTGACCCCAGGGAAATTTAATTAGAAATTAATATTAGTGCCAAAACCGGTTTGGCTCAGTAGATAGAGCGTCGGCCTGCGGACTGAGGGGTCCCGGGTTCAATTCCGGTCAAGGGCATGTACCTTGGTTGCGGGCACATCCCCAGTTGGGGGTGTGCAGGAGGCAGCTGATCAATGTTTCTCTCTCATCGATGTTTCTAGCTCTCTATCCCTCTCCCTTCCTCTCTGTAAAATATCAATAAAATATATTTTTTTAAAAAAGAAATTAATATTAGAAAGAATTTGAATAATCACAATTATTTGGAAAATATTCCTCTAATCCTAAAGATTTAAGAATCAGTCCAAAACAATTAGAAAATACTTTGAATATTAGAAGACAACATATCCAAATCTGTGGGATACATCTAAAGCAGTATTTTTAAAAAATAATTTTAAAGCATCAAATGCCTATATGAGTTAAAAAGAAAAAAAAGGTTTTGCTATGCTGGTTTGGCTCAGTGGATAGAGCGTCAGCCCCAAAAGTCCCAGTTTGATTCCAGTCAAGGGCATATATCTCAGTTGCAGGGTCAATCCCCAGCCCTGGTCAGGCACATGCAGGAGGCAACCAATCAATGTGTCCCTCTCACATCAATGTTTCTCTCTCTGTCTCTCCTCCTCCCTTCCACTCTCTCTATGAAAAATCAATGGAAAAATATCATTGGGTGGGAATTAACAAAAAATAAGAAAAAAAGTCTCAAATCAATGATCTCAACTTCCACCAGAAGAAACTAGTTGAGCAATGTATCCCAAAGAAAATATAAGAAATAAAATAGATCAGAGAATAAAACAATAAAAAATAAATTATAAGGAAAATCAATGAAACTAAAAGCTGTTATTTTGAGAAAATCAACAGAGTAGATACATTTATAGCCACCATGGTCTGGGGGAAAAAGGGGAGAAGATACAAATTACTGATATCAAAAATGAAAAAGGTTATGTTGCTCCAAATTCTATATATAGAAGAGGAATTAAATGTTAATTTTGAACAATGTTATGCCAATAATTGTAAACTTGGATGAAATGAAAAGTTCCTTAAAAGATATATATGATCAAAAGCTCATTCAAGAAGAAACGTGTAACTTGGGGGTGAGGGTGGGCTGGAAAGGGCCAATGGGGGAAAAAGAGAGACATATGTAATACTTTCAACATTAAAGATTGAAAGAAAAGAAACATGTAACCTGAACAATGCCATGACTATTTTAAAAATTATTTTACAGAAAAACAATACATGTAACTAAACAGGTAGTCTATAAATAAGCTTTCACATATATGGTACATTTATTGTGACAAAAGTGCACTTGGTACATGTAGGGTAGGCTGAGGTGGCAGCAGTGTTAGCTGTTAACAATTCACACTTGGGTGCCTCTCTGGTATTGCTCTCTGTCAAAGAAAGCTGACCACCCAAGGCTCTGCCTCCTTTCTCAAAGGTTACTTGATCCAATGATTGGTCCAGGTAGTAGTAGTACAAAGACCTGCTCCCTGGCTTTCATCTGCAGACATCCCAGCTCTAGAGCTCCCCAAGGAATCATTTGACTGGTCTGTTGCAACTAAAGAGCAATTCACTTCTTTCTCTGTCCAATTTTCTCATCTCCAATAGGGGTTATTCCCAGGAGTTTTTCCAAACATCCTTCTCTATGCAATTACCAGAGCCTCAGAATCTATTTCCCAAGGAAACAGATCTGGGATGGTTGATTATCTTATTTAACCGACCAAACAATTCTCTAACATATGTTCTATTAGTACCTGGGTTTTACAAGTGAGAGAAAAGCTAAAGTTAGAAATTTTAAGTAACTTGTCTGAGATCACTAGGATAATGGAGGAACTGATAAAACAAAGGCCTGCATAATACTAAACCATACAGCCTTCTGAGGGTGTTTTTATCAAGAGTGAAGCACTGAAATCAAACCTAATTCTAAGCAATTGTATAAATGCTGAAGGCATAGTTTATCTTGATTTATCAAAGTATTCCAAATAATAGTTTTATACAGTGAAATGAAATGTAAATGATGGAATAGAGAGATGAATTAACATCTAACTAACCCAATGAGTGTTGATTAGTAGGGCTATTTCCAATACCCTGTGTATTTTTTTAGGGTAACATATTGTTAATGCCTACACAGGCCTGTCAGATATTTAGCATGGGTAAGTGATTATAGAATTTAATTGAAGCCCTTTGGAGCCCCTGATGGATTGTCATCCGGACCTATCCTTGATATTGTCTTTTATGATATTTTTATCAGTACATTGAAGAGAGCCTGTAATTACACTTACAAAATCTGCTATAAATATTCCATTAAAATAGTGCTAAGAAATTATGCATTAAAACTCGAAGATACCTTATTTAGAAATATTTATTCAGAAAACATTGGTTGAGCAGTCACTATGTACTAAATTCTCTACCATACACCTAAGCCATAAAGATTATTCAAATATTTTTTATTTTCCGCTACAATATAACATTTAATACGATAAATGCTATATTTACTTTCAAAAAAAGGAATTGCATGATGATAACTGCTCAAGCTAGTGGGCTGATTATAGATTATGAGAAATCTAAGGGCATAATGCTGTTATCAAGATTATCTCAGTCAAATTTATGCTGGGTTAGTAGACACACAATGATGAGGTATATAAAAGGAATACCCAGCTACATTCTGACCTGGTCAGGCCACATCCACAGTATACTACATTCAACCTAAGCACCACATTAAAAACACCACAGCCAACAAACATTTAATAAAATGACACATACACTTGCAATTATCCAGATTAAAGCAAATAGAATACACTGGTAATTGTACACTATGAAAACTAAATGAAAGCACTAGGTTAACATAGGCTAACATAAGGCATAAGACATTCTACTAAGGTCTATGATGTCAAACAGATAGTAGGTTTGCTCTCTGATACCTAGGAAAGGAAGGTGGAAGAAAATTAGAAGGAAGCACCTTCTGAATTTACTTATAGAAGAACTTTGTAACAACTACACCAATTTCAAAAGAGGAGTGTTCTCTCTCAGAGTATGGTGAGTTTTCTCTTCCATAAGGCAATTTTTCAAAGCAGTGCATAAAATTTGTTGATCCAAATAATTTCTAAAATTTCTTCCACTTCTTTCTTGTGAAACAGAGAGACCATTTTGCTTTAAGATAAACAATGGGATGGGATAGAATGTTATTGTGGGTTTTCACAAGGTTCATATATCCTGAAAAATAATGCATGTATTGTATTTCCTACAATGGTATATTTCCTTCATGGAATATGTCCAGAAAAACTTACTGTGGAAAACCAAATTCAAAATTTAACAATCTTGTGCAGTAAATTCCAACAAATGGATTTATACCTGATTCTATTTATTTGAAAAATTCTGATTAGTAACAATGCCATAAAAACCATTTTCTACAATACATGTTAGCCACTTGCCTCTTGACCTCACTATGTCATATAACTTACAATACCATTTCAAATTTTAGGGTAACATCTATATACCATACATTAAGGGAATATGGATATACTATAGCTACCACTGTTGGTGTCAACTTAATAAAAGGAATCAGGACAGTAAATTTTATATGTATAACATAAATATAGGGGTAGGAAAAAGTAGGTTTATAGTTGCAATACAGATAAATAATACAATAATTAATAAACAATATTGAAAGAATAAACTTTTGAATACTCACAACTGTACACCTACTTTTGACCATGCCTGTATGATTTGTACTTTTTTTTCTCTTTTGTGGTTAAAAGATAAATAATTAAGATTAAAAAAATAGGAAAAATAAGTAAATGTTTTTTCCAGCCAGATAATTAACAACTGTTATAAATATTGGGTGTGTTACTGAAACTAGGTAAATATTTTTGGGTTACGTGTTTCCTAAAGAGGCTTAAATAGTCTTTCTTTTGGCTAAGATACAAGAAGAAGCTCTATTTCTCTCTCTCTCTCTCTCAAAATAAAATAAAATAAAATAAAGAACTAGTGAAAACCACTCATGTACCATTCAGAGGAAGAAACAGAACACTAACCAGTGTAAAAAAAAATGAACCTTGTCCTAACATCATTTTATAAAAAGAATTAAATGACCTGGGATTTTTCTAAAGTTAACCTCTTTAAACAAACTCTCACATGATAACTAATGAGGTCAAACAACACACATTTTTCTAACAACAGATATTAGCTGTAAAATACATCTCTTCTCAATTTAAGAAATTAATGATTAATTATATGAAAATATCAACTCAGAAAACATTAGTCTTTTATGGGAATCAAACAATGTGTTATGATTTTAGGACAAGGACCTAAGTAAAGAAAAGAAAATTGTTGTTTCCACTATGGAATATTGTGTTAGAAAGGGCAGATATGAAGAAGTAAAGCCGTTAGTATATAACGCATTTCTGTGGAATTTAAATCAAGAGCTAAAACTTATTCAAAATATTATTTGGATGATAATTTGTAGGAAGAACTTTGATGGAACTGTACAATAACATTTAGCTTTGAGCAAATTTAAATAATTATCAACATTCTGATAACAAATATAAATGAGGCAACTATCATGTGCAAGCATTATACTAAGCACAAGGATAAAATGAGTTTTAAGAAATGCACCTTGTCCTTATTGAGCTTAGTTTAGCAATCAGATTATGAGAAAATTAATTCATAATGGCTTCCTAATGTGCTATATAATAAATAAAAGAATCTGATATAATGCCAATGCTTCACAAGAAAATAAACCATTTTATTTTTCGAAGGTTGCCATTGGCACAGCAGAGAATCTAGACATCACATGAATAAGTAGTGTGCATAATTATTTAAAGCATAGGCTATAGAACTTGGGTTAAGAAAAAAGTAAGTATACTAGAATATTCTAATTTGACACATATTCATGTTTATATAGAAATCTATCTATCTATCTAGAGAAGAGGAGTTAAAGAGAAACATATTGTATTATCTGTGAATGTATAAATGGGTGATAGAAGAACAACGCTCCCCAATTGGCGCAAACACGCGGGTTCAGAGGAGCTCTACACTCCACCACAGAAAGGTCAGATTTCGCCTGGGATAAGGAGAGAGAGAAATACATAACCAGACACCCAGAGAAGAGAGACCATGGGGACACAAAGACACAGCCCGCATATGAAAGAAAAGCAGGCATCACCAGAAAAGGAAGTAAACAAAATGGAGGCAAGCAACCTGCCAGAGAAAGAATTCAGAGAAATGGTCATAAGGTGGCTGAAAAGAATGGAAGACAAATTCGACAATATGAGCAAAAACCAAAAGGAAATGAAGAAGAACCAAGAAGAAATGAAAAATGACATCGCTGCTGTAAAGAACTCAATAGAAAGCATCAAGAGTAGACTAGAAGAAGCAGAGGACCGCATCAGTGAGCTAGAAGACAAGATGGGAAAAAATACCCAAGTAAAGCAACTTCTAGAAAAAAAAATTAAAAGGCAGGAGGAGAGCCTAAGGGAACTTTGGGACAACACGAAACAAAACAACATCCACATAATAGGGGTTCCAGAAGGAAAGGAAGCTGAGCAAGGAATAGAAAACCTCTTTGAAGAAATAATGACAGAAAACTTCACTGATATAGGGAAGAAAAAACCCACACAAATCCAAGAAGCTCACAGAGTCCCAAGCAAAATGAACCCCAAAAGACCGACGCCAAGGCACATCATAATTAAATTGGCAAACACCAACGACAAAGTAAGAATCTTAAAAGCAGCAAGAGAGAGACAGAAAGGTACATACAAAGGAACCCCCATCAGACTAGCAACTGATTTCTCAACAGAAACTCATCAGGCCAGAAGGGAATGGAATGCAATATACAAAGTCATGCAAAGGAAGGGTCTGAATCCAAGAATACTGTACCCAGGAAGGCTATCAATAAAAATTGAAGGTGAAATCAGGAGGTTCACAGACAAAAAAGGACTAAGGGAATTTATTACCACCAAACCAGCAATGCAAGAAATGCTAAAGGGTCTGCTGTAAAAAAAAAAAAAAAAAAATAGAAAGTGAAGAAGGAACACAAGGGTAAAGAATAAAAATGGCAACAAATAACTACCTATCAACAATAACTTTAAATGTAAATGGATTAAATGCCCCAATCAAAAGACATAGGGTAACGGATTGGATAAAAAAACACGACCCATATATCTGCTGTCTACAAGAAACCCACCTCAGAAAAAAAGACGCACAAAGACTGAGAGTGAAGGGATGGAAAAAGGTTTTCCAGGCAAATGGAACTGAAAAAAAAGCTGGGGTAGCAATACTTATATCTGACAAATTAGATCTCAAAGTGAAGGACATAACAAGAGATAAGGAAGGCCACTTCATAATACTAAAGGGAGCAATCCAACAAGAAGAAATAACTCTGGTAAACATATACGCACCAAATACAGGAGCACCCAAATACATAAAAAAACTCCTGGAGGATATCAAGGGAAAGATTGACAGCAATACAATCATAGTAGGAGACTTTAATACCCCACTATCACCATTGGACAAATCCTCTAAACAAAAAATCAGCAATGAAACATCAATCCTAAATGACTCACTAGACCAGATGGAATTGACATCTTCAGAAGATTTCACCCCGAAGCCACAGAATATACATTCTTCTCAAGTGCTCATGGGTCATTTTCAAAGATAGACCATATGTTGGGACATAGGCAAAGTCTCTTCAAATTCAAGAAGATAAAAATCATATCAAGCATCTTCTCAGACCACAGTGGCATAAAACTGGAAATCAACTACAATAAAAACAACCCAAAGAAATCAAACACATGGAGACTAAACAGCATGCTATTAAACCATGACTGGGTTACCAGAAAGATCAAAGAAGAAATAAAAAACATCATGGCAACAAATAACAATGAAAACACTACAATCCAAAATCTATGGGACACAGCAAAAGCAATCTTGAAAGGGAAGTTCATAGCTCTACAAGCCTACTGCAAAAAACAAGAAACAATGGTAATAAATTACCTAACCCTACAACTCAAAGAGTTAGAAAAAGAGCAACAAGAAAAGCCCAGTGTAAGCAGAAGGAAGGAAATAATAAAGATCAGAGCGGAGATAAATGACATTGAGACCAAAAACAACAACAACAACAACAACAAAAAAAACAATACAAAAGATCAACAAAACCAAGAGCTGATTCTTTGAAAGGATAAACAAGATTGATGAACCTCTAGCCAGGCTCACCAAGAAGCAAAGAGAGAGGACCCAAATAAACAAAATCAGAAATGAAAGAGGTGAAATAACAACAGATCCTGCCGAAATAAAAAGGATTGTTAAAAAATACTACGAACAACTCTATTCCAACAAACTGGACAACCTGGAGGAAATAGACATATTCCTAGAAAAATATAACCTTCAAAACTCAATCAAGAAGAATCTAAACAGCTCAATATGCCAGTAACTATGAAAGAAATTGAAGCAGTCATCAAAGAGCTTCTGGCAGCCGAAACCGGTGTGGCTCAGTGGATAGAGCGTCGGCCTGCGGACTGGAGGGTCCCGGGTTTGATTCCGGTCAAGGGCATGTACGTTGGTTGTGGGCACATCCCCAGTGGGAGGTGTACAGGAGGCAGCTGATCGATGTTTCTCTCTCATCGATGTTTCTAGCTCTCTATCCCTCTCCCCTCTTCTCTGTAAAATATCAATAAAATATGTTTTAAAAAAAAAGAGCTTCCAGCAAACAAAAGCCCAGGGCCAGATGGCTTTACAGGAGAGTTTTACTAAACATTCAAGGAAGAACTAAAACCTATCCTCCTCAGACTATTCCAAAAAATTCAAGAGGAAGGAACACTTCCAAGCTCCTTCTATGAAGCCAGCATCACCCTAATACCAAAACCAGATAAAGACAACCCAATGAAGGAGAATTACAGGCCAATATCCCTCATGAACGTAGATGCCAAAATCCTCAACAAAATTCTAGCAAGTCGGATCCAGCACTACATCAGAAAGATCATACACCATGACCAAGTAGGGTTTATCCCAGGAATGCAAGGATGGTACAATAACCGCAAATCAATAAATGTGATACATCACATAAACAAATTGAGAGATAAAAATCACATAGTCATATCAATTGATGCAGAAAAAGCATTTGACAAAATCCAACACCCTTTCTTGATAAAAACTCTCAACAAGGTGGGAATAGAAGGATCATACCTCAACATAATAAAAGCTATATATGATAAACCCACAGCTAACATCATACTCAATGGGGAAAAACTAAAACCATTTCCCCTAAGAACAGGAACAAGACAAGGATGCCCACTCTCACCACTCCTGTTTGACATAGTACTGGAAGTATTAGCCATTGCAATTAGACAAGAAGAAGAAATAAAAGGCATCCAAATTGGAAAAGAAGAAGTAAAGCTGTCCTTATTTGCAGATGACATGATATTATACATAAAAAACCCAAAAGACTCCATCAAAAAACTAACAGACTTAATAAATGAATTCGGCAATGTAGCAGGATAAAAAATTAACGCCAAGAAATCTATCGCATTTCTATACACCAACAGTGAACTTACAGAAAGAGAGACTAAAAAAGCAATCCCATTTTCCATCGCACCAAAAAAATTAAGATACTTAGGAATAAACCTAACCAAGGAGGTAAAAGACCTATACGCGGAAAACTACAGGACACTGAAAAAAGAGATAGAGGAAGATGTAAACAGATGGAAGAACATACCATGTTCATGGATTGGTAGAATCAACATCATTAAAATGTCCATACTACCCAAAGCAATCTATAGATTCAATGCACTCCCCATTAAAATACCAATGGCATATTTCACAGACCTAGAAAGAACTCTCCAAAAATTCATCTGGAATAAAAAAAGACCCCGAATAGCCACAGCAATCCTGAGAAAGAAGAGTAAAGTAGGAGGATCTCAATACCAGATTTCAAGCTGTATTACAAAGCCACTGTCCTCAAAACAGCCTGGTACTGGCACAAGAACAGACATATAGATCAATGGAATAGAATAGAGAATCCAGATATCGACCCAAACCAATATGCACAATTAATATTTGACAAAGGAGGCATGAGCATACAATGGAGTCAAGACAGTCTCTTCAATAAATGGTGTTGGGAAAATTGGACAGATACATGCAAAAAAAAAAATGAAACTAGATCACCAACTTACACCATACACAAAAATAAACTCAAAATGGATAAAGGACTTAAATATAAGACGGGAAACCATAAAAATACTAGAGGAATCCACAGGCAGCAAAATCTCAGACATATGCCAAAAGAACTTCTTCACTGATACTGCCCCTAGGGCAACGGAAGCCAAAGAGAAAATAAACAAATGGGACTACATCAAAATAAAAAGATTTTTCACAGCAAAAGAAACCATCAACAAAACAAGAAACCCCACTGTATGGGAAAACGTATTTGCAAATGTTATCACTGATAAAGGTTTAATCTCCAACATCTACAGGCAGCTTATACAACTTAATAAAAGGAAGATAAATGACCCAATAAAAAAATGGGCAACGGACCTAAATAGAATCTTTTCGAAAGAAGACGGAAGGCTAAGAGACACATGAAAACATGCTCAAAGTCACTAATTATCTGAGAGATGCAAATCAAAACGACAATGCGATACCATCTCACACCTGTCAGAATGGCTATTATCAACAAATCAACAAACGACAAGTGTTGGCGAGGATGTGGAGAAAAAGGAACCCTCATGCACTGCTGGTGGGAATGCAGACTGGGGCAGCCACTGTGGAGAACAGTATGGAGTTTCCTCAAAAAACTGAAAATGGAACTCCCATTTGACCCAGTAATCCCACTCCTAGAAATATATCCTAAGAAACTAGAAACACCAATCAGAAAGGATATATGCACCCCTATATTCATAGCAGCACAATTTACAATAGCTAAGATTTGGAAACAGCCTAGGTGCCCGTCAGCAGATGACTGGATCAGAAAACCATGGTACATCTACACAATGGAATACTATGCTGCCATAAAAAAGAAGGAATTACTACCATTTGTAGGCACCTGGATGGAATTAGAGAACATTATGCTAAGTGAAATAAGGCAGTCAATGAAAGAAAAATACCACATGATCTCACTCATTTGGGGATAATGAAAAACAGTATAAACTGATGAACAAAAAGATAGATACAGAGGCAGTAAAGCATCAAACAGACTGTCAAATTGCAGCGGGAAGGTTAGGGAGAGGTGGGGGAAATAAGAGATCAACTGAAGGACTTATATGCATGCATATAAGAGTAACCAACGGATGCAAAACATTGGGGGGTGAGCGCATGTATGGGAGTGGGGGGGGGCAATGGTAAGATATGTACACATATAATACCTTAATAAAAAAAATATTTACACCAAAAAAAATAATAAAAAAAATAAATGGGTGATAGATCACACACAAATTAACCTAGACTATTCTCTGTCCAGATACTAAAAGAAAAATGTATAGAAAAAGTGGAAACTAAACTGGTCTGTAAGGAAAGACTAGGAACTAAATATGTAAAATGGATGTTCACCACAAGTTGGGCTATACTAAGCATTGGCAACAGCTAGGTTATTCCAAAACAAAGGTAAAATAACCATGCTGCTGCTTTGTTTTCTGGCAAGACTCTTTGGATGAAGTGGAAGTTTCTTTTAAAAGCCATGGACAACAAAGAATGCCAGGATGAGGACTATAGACATTATGGGCATTATTTTATGCTTTAAGGAATAACTGGTATTTTTTTAAATAAGGAAATAATGTATTTTAAAAGTAGTGACCCTTAAAAGTCTGCCTGAGAAAATATAGCAACTCAAGGAAAATTTCAGCCACACAAATCACAGTTCTGTACAGATCCTCCAAAAATCTATGTAAATTAACAAACAGTATATTTTGACGAAGTAGAAAGACCATGAGTTTAAAAATGGGAGGAGGAAAAAGAGGATCAGCCTGGCCCTGGTGCCCCAGAGCTTTTTATTTCTCCAGACCTCATTCAAAAACTGGAGACAGCATCAGTTAATACTGGTAAATGGGTAACTACAGGACACCCCAATGTCCTGCATGTCACCTCCATGAGGAGTCATTCACTGTTGGCTCTGAGTTGACACTAATCTCCAGGGACTCAAAATGGCTACATTGGACCATCTGTCAGCATGGCAAATTGTGGAAACCAGAGATATTGGGAGTCTTGCCAGTAGTCCATCTTACAATGAGCCAAGTGCTCCTGAAAGACCATTATGAGTTTCTTTTACATTGCAAAAAGCATATTTCATAATTTCCAAAATTTCCATAGTTGTGTGAGAGAGAAAGAGAGCTATTGTAGCAGAAAAAAAAAACAAGGGCAACTGCTTTTTTCAGAACAAATAAATGAAAGTAATATGCATTTCTGGAGGAATTCCAAAGACTCATGCCCTGAGTAAAAAGGACCTAAAAAACGCAAAGGTGTGAATTCCTGTTGTGTCCCTGAATAATTCAATTCTAATATAGTGGTCTAATGGATCTTGGATGATACAATAGAATTATCATCAACTTAATCAGAGAGTGATGTCAATCACAGCTCTCATTTGCAAATGTGGTATTTTTACTCGTGCAAATCATCAGAGCCCCTTGTACCTGCTAAGCATTTATGCACCTATCGAGTGAGTGAAATTTTTCTCAATCCTAATCAATTAAGACTATCAGGATGAGATTGCATATATATGATAGGTGCAGCAGAACATGCTTTTTATATTAACTCAGGATTGTTTAGATTCTCTTCATCTGTGTTATAATATAGTCTGCAGAGACCTTGTTGTATCCCAGAAAACATCATGCTAGTATTTAACATGCTTGCATTATACTAATTAGACCTGGTAAAATAGTATTCTATTAGTAAAACTTAGGAAGATACATGTATGTTGCCAGGTGATAGACAAACCCTATGAAAAATCAGGGACCTGTCATATCAACTTGCTAGGGTGCAGGGTTCTTGACCAGGTCAAAAAATCCCCTGTAGAGTGAGAGAAAAGTAGAGACAGCTTTTTTAGTGTGGCTAAGCAAGTTGCACATAAAATATTCACTTCAAATTTCCTATCCCACAAAACTTTTGAATATCTTCCTTTATGGCAGAGGTCAGAAACTTTTTCTTTAAAAGATTAGATAGTAAATATTTTATATTTGTGCACCATATTCTCTCTTTTGCAACTATGGTACTCAACTCTGCCATTATTATAACATGAAGCCACCATAGAAAAGTAGTGAATGAGCATAGCTGTGTCCCAATAAAATTTTATTGGTAGGTAACATGCTTTATTGGGCCTGGGGGTGGGGCATAGTTTGGTGATCTCTGTCTTATGATATACCAGGAAGTTTAATCCCAAAGTTACGATTATAGAATTATAGTTTAAATTAGCCAGCTCCTTCCATTGGAAGAAATCAAAGCCAAATGAACAGCAGGCTAGGTAATGTAGTGTTGAGATCTGCCTCCCTGGTCTCACCTAAATGTTTTACTAATGGAGTACACTATCAAAACATTTAGAGACCACATTTTAGTAGTTAATATTATATGAATATAGAGTATTATGTCTTAAGATTTTTAATGTACTAGTATAATGTTTACATAGAATGGGGGCCTGTGTATGTGCACACACTATTGAATAATGCCCTTTCAAGACACCTCAAAATTTCAATGCATCCGGCTTTATGCCTAGGTAGAAATTTCTTAATGAAGTTTGTTTTGGATGACACTGAAATTTGATGGAAAAGAAGTAATGATTCTTCTTCATTTTCTCATATCTCAGCAAGCAATTTCTATCAACCTTCTTGCCCTGTCCTCCAAGTGAAAGATTTCTTCACATATAATGTTAATGATTAAATAATCACAGTTTGATATGTATTTAGTTGATTGTATTGCACATCTTGAATTAAGGGTGTAGATCATACCTGAAGCTCACACCTGGTTTTCTTGCACTGAATACAATTGATACTTAGAACAATGCTCAGGAAGATTAGCAGCACAGGTCTAGATGATTGTGATTTTCTGTGACAGGGACCTCTCAACATGACGAAAGGTGAGCACAAGGTCATCATTCTACTTCTAGACAGACCTTACAACACTTCAATCATTCCCAGACAGGTAACAGATTCCTTTCCCCATTTATGCTAGGATGTTGTGAGTCTTATTACTTCTCTTTTATAGGCCATTGATTTTTCTTATGCATTCCATGTCATCATTACTGTTTGAGTAATGTTAATGCACCCTCGTTACTATAAACTATTTTATTTTTACTTTAATCATTTTCCCCAACAAACATTGAGAATCAGGAATCCTTAACTCTTGTCCTGCTCTTCCACTTATTTTTTTACTTTTTAACATATATATTTTTTTATTGTTGATAGTATTACAGATGTCTAATGTCTGCTCTTCCATTTAATGTTCATGTGACTTTAGGCAAATTACTTCCCCTTCCTGGACTTAGCTTTCCATAAAAAAAAGGAATAAATTGTTATAAATACTCAACTACAACATTCTAAATTTATGAAATCCCTTCAGTGGTATTAAACCACTTGCTCTTTCCTTCAAAGTTTAACTTGTCTGTCTAAAAAATGAAAAGTGTATAAATTGTGATTAATCGCTATCATATTTTTTCTTACTTGAAGGTATTTCATTTAGACTTTGCATTGTATTCTATTTTTTAAATGATATAGTGATTTAAAAAATAATTTTATTGATTTCAGACAGAGGACGGGAAAGGGGCCGAGAGAAAGAAATACTGATGAGAGAGAAACATCAGCTGTCCCCTGCACTGGTGATCAAACCCACAACACAAGCATGTGCCCTGACCAGGAATGGAACCAGTGACTTCTTGGTGCATGGGATGAAGCCAGCCAACTGAGGCACACCAGCCAGGTAATATAAAAATGTTTTTGACAATGGTGGCCATTTCATTATTTAGCAATCCTTGGATTTCCACATTTATGCTACATATCTAACCACTCCTTTTTAGCTCTCTTCTAGCTCCTCGTCTAGCTTCTCTTAAATACTACAGGGCTCTGCCCTAAATTTTATTACCCTATACAATCCACCTGAACAGTTTTGTCCAAACATATTGTTTCAAAGCCATCTATATGTTGACAACTTCTAGTCAACACATCCAGCTCAGATTTGTACCTTACGATTCAGCTCTATGCAATATCTCAAATCAAATATAGTACAAGCACCTCAAAGGCTGTGTATCTCATTCTAAACACATTACATTTTCCAATATTCTGCTTCTTCTTTCTGCTTCCTGTTCTTATTAAATGTTTCCATCATTAACACAATAACTCAAGCTTCAAACCTGAAAATCATCTGTAAATCTTTTCATTATCATTTCTTAAATTCAATTAGCGTCTGAAGAATGTAACTGGGAGAAGTTAAAATAGCCTTGATTTTTGTACTGTAGACCAACTCCCTGTGGACAAAAAATCACCGCCCCCCAATAAAATATGAAGTTTGGTTCATGGGAGAACAAGTTTGTGAATTCATTTTGTAAAGAAAGAGTTCTGTTCATTGCAGCTACAATTTGTATGTTTAAAAGGCCCTGGCTGAGGAACTTGTCCCCAACAAACATACTTAAAAGTTCTTTTAAACATACAAATTGTAGCTGCAATGAACAGAATTTTATAGTTTTCTTCAAATTTTTACAAAGTGTTTACTACATCTAGGCACTCTGCTAAGTATTTTATAAATATTAATTTATTTCATCCTCAAAATGAGCCTATAAAGTAGATGTCTATAAAACCTATAAAATGGAATAGGGCTCATTTTAAGATATTAAAAAACTGATGCTCCAAGAGGTACATTACCTAAGATCATATAGCCAAAGTAGTCCAGCTGGGATCCAAACCCAGGCTGTCTGGCTGGAGAGTGCACATGCTTAATCATAATGCCAATCACATTTGTTAACCTGATTTCAATCAAACTAAAATGGCACATGCTGTATTTCTTGGGATATTTCAAGATAGTTTATATGAATTTTCAGATATACGGAAAATTACTATAAAAATCTTCAAAACCTATATGCAAATTATACCTGCATAGTCTCCTTCCTTCTTTTAGGCAAAGGAGAAATGGTTTCCCTGCTTTCCAAGTATCTGTCAGAAGTTAGTTCCTGCAAGATATACTTCTGTATTAAATTTACCTTCAACAAGATCAAGGTAATATTCAAAGGTGAGAAGATTATTTAGAAGTGGCTCAGGACATAGCACTAGAATTGAAATGTAGTGAAGGGTTCTAAAAAGACTCAAATAGAAATTTTGTCCTAAAAAGAAAATGAAATGCAGAAAACATGCATTAACAATTCAAAAAGAAGCCTGTATCACTTTGTAAAATGTTCCTAGCCAGAACATGTGACTTTAAATGCATTGGGGGTATATTTTTGTTAACATCAGGTGTGTTTGGTCTGTGAAAGATGTCCACACAAGGGCATTCACATGAAGGCAATTATTCTAACACTAGAGGCCTGATGCATAAAATTTGTGCAAGGGGCTCGGCCCTCGCAGCCCCGGCTTTGTCTGGAAGGTCATCTGGTCAGTCGTTCGGCTATTTGGTCTAATTAGCATATTAGCTCTTTATTATATAGTACTAGTGGCCCAGTGCACGAAATTCATGCATGGGGAGGGGGGCTCTCTCAGCCAAGCCTGCACCCTCCCCAATCGGGGACCCCACAGGGGATGTCTGACTGCTGGTTTAGGCCCAATGCCACATCCTTCTCGCAATTTGGGACTGCTGGTTCCTAACCGCACACCTGCCTGCCTGATTGCCCCTAATTCCTCTGCCTGCCTGATTGCCCCTAACTCCTCTGCCTTCCTGATCACTCCCAACTGTCCTCCCCTGCTGGCCTGATATCGCTCCCAATGGCCCTCCCCTGCCAGACTGATCTCGCCCCCAACTGCCCTCCCCTGCTGGCCTGGTTGTCCCCAACTGCCCTCTAATGTCCCCTAACTGCTTCTTCCTCAGCCCCCACCACCATGGCTTTTTCCAGAAGGAAGTCGGACGTCCAGAAGATGGCCTGTCGACCCGGTCTAATTAGCATATTACCCTTTTAATAGTATAGATAGATTATATAGGATAGGATTGCTTAAATGGGCAGGGGGAGCCTTTTTCAGCAGGAGGAAATGCTCTTGGCAGACAAAAATACATAATCCCTATATCTGGACTGATAGCCAGCCATATGCACTATACTGCCAACTGGTCATTAAAAAATTTAACTGCTTTCTTACACCTTACACCAAACAGCTGTTGCCCTTAAAACCCCTCCTCAGCCCCCATCTTAGGTTCTGCCTTCGCAGTTCACCCAGATTAGGTTCTGATTGGTCAGTTTCTATGCCAGTCAGAGTCAATAGCTCTGCCTCCTAGGCAGCCATTGGCTCCTCGCAGTTCACCCAGATTTGGTTCCAACTGGTCAGTTTCTATGCCAGTCAGCTCAAAAGCTCCACCTCCTAGGCAGCCATTGGCTCCTCGCAGTTCACTCCGATTTGGTCCAGATTGGTCGGTTTCTATGCCAGTCAGCGTTTCCAGGCCTATCTCCGGGCCTGATCAGAGAGGCAGAGCTGACCAGCAGCCCTCACGGCTGTTTGTGAGTCCCAGAGAGAAAGAGAGGCAAGGGCTGATCAACAGCTGCCATGGAGGCTGCAGATCAGACCCTGCTTCTCTCTCCGGGCCTCTCAACGGGCCTCTATCCCAGACTGATCCGCAGCCCCCTTGGTAGTCAGTGCTGGGTCACTGCACCTGCAGCAGCAGCAGTCAGTGCTGAGTCACCACGGCAACCCAGCACTGACTGCAGGACTGACTTCCAGTGTTCAGTCATCCATTCGGTCATTTTGGATGTTACGGACCCTGGCTCTTTATATATATATAGATGTTCTTAATGGTGACATACACTGAGTGGCCAGATTATTATGACCTCTGAACGCATAATAATCTGGCCACTCAGTGTATATCCTATATAACAAAAGGCTAATATACAAATTGTCCCCTCGACCAGGCATTCGACCAGCAGGCAGGCCGGCCAACCGCCCATGTCTCCTCCCCCTGGCCAGGCTGGCTGGACCCCATGCATGCACGAATTCATGCACATGCACACACACACACACACACACACACACACACACACACACATACTGAGTGGCCAGATTATTATGCATTCAGAGATCATAATAATCTGGCCACTCAGTGTATATACAAACTCAAATCAATCTTTGGGACAATGTTTCAATTTTGGACATTTTTTCTGATTCTTAAACCGTTATTTTTTCCCCTACACCAATGTGCAGGAGCTCAGGTCATTCTGTAAAATATAAGCAAGGCCACCACTTACATAATTTGATTCATAATAAGTAGAGGGAAACAAGTCAGTAGAATATAATTCAACATGTATATTTAAAATAGACAAACCAAATCCTAATATATTCACTTAAAACACTGTGATATAGCTTATCATGTTTATATAAATTGAAAAGAGAGAACAATGTGGCTTTTATTTATAGTACATTTCTTGTAGCCAGCTTTTTGGCTAAATAAACAAAGGTATGTAAACAAGGCACATATGTATCTCTATCAAATAAATTTCAAAGAGTCAAATTAACTCCTTCAGTTCTTTATGGAATATGCCTTGCAAAGTGGCCTTGTGACTGACGTGGAAGGCTGAACCCCCCTGCCATTCCTGCTGCCTGTATAGAGGCCCATTGGCACCTCTTAAATGCCTCTCCTGTAATTCCTATAATTGCCACCACATGGTTGGTGGCTTCTTGGGTTACACAGAAAAGACCAGACAATTTGTTTTCCTATGAATAAGGGCTTCAAAATAGTGGAACAAACTCACAATTGAGTCAGCATTGTAAGCTTTCCAAATATTACAATACAAAGTTAGTAAATTCCATAAAATCTGACAAAACTCAGATGTGAATTTAACTCAAATAAATTGTATATTTAATTTTAATGAAATATTCGTGACCATCAAGAATTATTTAGATCATCATTAAACAGGCCTGCCCTCAGGAACCTTGCAGGTTATTTATCCATACTACTTCCTTTGAGCACTGATCGTGGAGCAGGTGATCTCTCTGAAAGCAAGTTTTTCCGTGTCTCATACATTCCCTTACAGTCCCTGCCAGAATGCTCGGCGTACAGTAGTCTCCTAATACAGATGTGCTTGTTCAACCCAGCATTTATTAATTGTGTGCTCTACACCTGACCTACTTTATAAAAATAAGACGACAAAAAAAAAATGGCCCTGTCTCCCAAAAGCTTACCAGCAAACAGAGGATATTAGCATAATGTACGGTAGTCCCCCCAGTGTATGCCTGAAACCACAGATGATGATAGATAGATAGATAGATAGATAGATAGATAGAAAGATAGATGATAGATAGATAGATAGATAGATAGATAGATAGATATGTTTTTCCCCCGGTATATACATACCTATGATAAAGTTTAATTTATAAATTAGACACAGTAAAAGATTAATAGCAATAACTAATAAGAAAACAGGACCATTATAACAATACGTGGTAATAAGGGGTGAATGTGATTCTCTCTCTCAAAACATCTTATTGTCTGTACTCACCTTTTCCCTTAAAGGAAGCACTTTAGGGCTTTTCTTCTGCATATCCGAATTGCCAGCATCCCTACCTTTGTACTTTGGGGCCATTATGAAGGAAAGTAAAGGTGACTTGAGCACAAGCGCTGCCCTGATAACCGCAGGCTCCGTGACTGACGTGAGGAGCGTCCGTCAACAACGTGCAGACGCAGGGCTGAGGGCGTCCTGATTCACATACAGGACGGCGTGACTCGCGAGATTTCACCACGAGTCAGAAGGCCTGCACTGTAAAGCCGGTGAGTTGTTTGTGTCTGGAATTTCCCATTTGGTATTTTGGGACCACAGCTGACCGAGGGTAACCGAATCTGTGGTAAGTGAAATGGAGGGAAAAGGGGGAACTGCTGTCATAGATTTTATGCCCTGGTCT
The DNA here is from genome assembly GCF_963455305.1 of Plecotus auritus. Taxonomy (NCBI): domain Eukaryota; kingdom Metazoa; phylum Chordata; class Mammalia; order Chiroptera; family Vespertilionidae; genus Plecotus; species Plecotus auritus. The sequence continues at coordinate 139,738,175 of NC_137775.1, read as the reverse complement.
GCGTGAGGTCCTGCGAGAGCACAGAGAAGGCACATCTACCCCCCGTGAAAGAGAAGGCCGTCAGTACCTTAAGTATTTGCATTAGACGGGCAATAGCACGAGGAAGAGAGTAGCATAGGCAAGGTCACTGAATGAAGCATGGCAGCATGACGGGCAGGGTTTCCAGTAATTTAACAAGCAAGGATAGAGTGGATGGGAGTGGCAGGAGTGGAAATGGGCTTATAGGAGGAATGGTGACCGGAGGCGCAGACCCAGGAACATTTTGAACACAGTTGAAGAATTTGAATTTTAGCAGGAAGACTCTGAGAAATAGCTCAAAGTTATTAAGTAGTGAAGGATTAATGGGGTTTTACAAAGAACTACAATGTATAGAATGAAGGCAGTTGAAAAAATGTTGCAGTGACTCAGGAAAAAAAAAAAAAAGCAACACTGGCCTAAATTAAAGCAGTGGCAGCAAAAAAGGGGAAAAATCATTCCTAGGGGGATTATGTAGATGGAATAAATATCAAACGAGGAATCACTAGAGAATGGAAGAGCTAGTTACATCTCCTAGGGTTCTGATCTTGCAACTGTGTGGATCCTGGTGCCATTCACCAGGATAAAGGGTATGAGAGACGAGTACATTTAGTGGGTTATGAAAGAGAAAAAAATTGATGAGATATGAATGTGCTGCATTTGGTTACATTTTTGGATTATTTGGAAAGAAGGGGCAGCACAGAACAGTAACAAGTGGAGACTTTCTTTCAAAGGGGGTGATTATAATAGTGCCTTTCCTATTGTGTTATTGTGAGTAGTAAATGAGTTAACACATAAAAGTTCATAAGATAAGGCCTGATAATGTAAATTTCATTTAGTAATATTTTTCAGTTATAATTTATATCCAACTGGAGTCACCCAAGCAGTTTGAAATGGTTATCAAATAACTTTGAACAAGCCCTAGCGAGTTTGACTCAGTGGATGAGCGTCGGCCTGCGGACCAAAGGGTCCCAGGTTTGATTCCCGTCAAGGGCACGTACCTTGGTTGCAAGCCTCTCGGGCCCTGGCCCTGGTCAGGGCTTCTGCAGGAGACAACCAATCAATGCGTTTCTCTCACATCGATGTTTCTCTCTGCCTTTTCCTCTCTCTTCTACTCACCCTCAAAATCAATGGAAAAATATCCTCAGGTGAGGATTTTTAAAAAAATTACATTAAACAATGTTTCTCAACCTTGATTGCGATCCAGAATCAGCCAAGAGCCTGAATGCCTCGCCAAGCCCTACCCCTGGTGGTTCCCGTAAACAGACAGCAGTGAGAGCACAGGCAGATAGAGGTAGGAGATGGAATCACATGTTGGATGAGGTCCCCCTAAATGACTAGAAAGAATGGGAAGAGGTCTTAACATTCAAGTTTCCCAGACCAAATTCATCATTGCTCTAACATGACCAACTCCAGATTTTGTAATTTTACTTCTTAAAATGGGACTGTGGATCAATGTGAACCACAGTATCATAGAAAATTGTAAAGATACTTGGAGCTATTGTTTTGTCTTACCTGTTATGCACATGGGGTGCAGGGAAATGTTGTAGGGAAACAGTGACTATCAGTCATGCTGTCAATCATGCCAAGGCAGAATTCAAGCAGGCTTTGAGAACCCTGAGAAACTGGGTAAGATTCAAGGTATGACTATTTTGTTGAGGGTGAAGCACTCCAGGACATGTGGTAGAAAATTGAAAATTTTTTTTTAAATTTTCTTTATTGATTAAGGTATTACATGTGTGTCCTTATCCCCCCATGGTACCCCCCCACACCCCACCTCCCCGCTCCGCTCTGAAAACTGAAAATTCTAAAAGCGCCACCAAGTTGGTAACTGCAGTGGGGATGGGGCTTCCAGCTTCAAAATAGTGCATTTAATCCCTGGGCTCATGGGCAAAAGGTAGAAGAATGATGACTAGCTCTTTGGATATGAGAATAACAAATCACATGCCTCACATTTGAAGTGACTTGTTCACTTCAAGTGAATAAGATAGCTATTCTTACAGCCTTTTTTGAGCTGGACCATTAGATGGCCCACAGGAAATGACAGAACTGTTTTTTTAAAGCACGATGCCAAGAAGACCCAATATGACATGAACCCATCTGAGCTGAGCATAATAGCAGAAAGAGGACTTCCTCTTTACTTCCTACCATCTTATACACATACATGAGATTACAGGCTCTCTGTGGCAGGACCTGCTTCGGAGGTCAGAGACTTCCCTGTTATGTCACAAGGAGTGCTCCATACCTCTGGCTCACATATTGTCAACTTAATGGAAAATCATTAATTTACAAAGACCACTGTTCTCTAGTCAGCTTTATGTGCTAGTAACTATGCCTTGATCTATCATTAGTAGGAAAAAAAAAAAACAAGGTTCAACTAGGAAGAACTAGGTTAGAAATTTATCTAAATCTAAAACCAGTATTTTCCCACTCTATGACAGTACATATTTGGAAACAATAAATATCGTAGTCCAGTTTGTCTAATTATTTGGAAATAAATGAGAAAGAATGCTGGGAAAATGGTTTGGAGTCTCCAGTAAAAGAGTTAAAACTACATTTGGTAAGCAATGGGGAGGTTGCTAGTGCCCAGCATCAATGATTTTTTAACAACTCATCCACTCCCTTCCACAAATATTTCATAAGCCCCTTAACAAGCTGGCCATGAGTTTGACATGCTTGCAATGTGCCAGACCCTGTTGTGGGCTCTAGGTCAAGAGAAGTGGCAAAGTACTTGCCATCATGGAGCTTAAATTCTAATAGAGGGGGATTAAAAGTAAATCGCATTGAATTCATACATCTAGTGGTGATAAATGCTATAAAGAAATATGAAGTAAGATAAGGAGGAGAGAAGATGAGGTCCGGAGGAGGTGTCCTGTTGTATATGGTACTATTTTATACAGATGGCTTCTCTAGAAATGCAGTTTCCTAGAACAGAAAGAACAGAACCAAACCCTTATTTCCCTCATTTTGTGATTCTGCTGCCTACCCATTTTCTTTACATAAATGTCTACGTTATTAATACAGGATTTTTTTGTGTGTGTATTTTGTTTTGGATAGATGCAATTTTTCACAACATAGGGTCTTGGAAGAAGAAAGAAAAAAGACACAAAAATGTTCTCTAGCCTCTTTTTCCTCTGAAAAGATTAGAGCCAAATAACTGTTTAGCAAATCTACCACACTGTCCCTGTCTCCTAAGCCCTACTATCATTTTTTAGTAGACCAATTTTCTCTTTTATTGTCTGTTGACTGAGGATATATGGGAGCAGCCCTTTATTGTTTTAAGAAACCAGTCACTGCAATTCGGGAAGGCTGAGCTTTCTTTTTTGCTCTTCTAATTATGAAAGGGAACCTGGACACAGCCCGATCAAAGATGCAAACAGCTATGATGAACACTTCTCTGATACGTTTAATTCATTAAAAAGCATAATTTGCTTCTTTCTGCGTCATAGTTCCTTAGAAATTCTGTAACATAATTACATTCGGACAAATTTGTCATTTGTGCACACCTTTATTTTCTCAGCATTTTTGTTAACAATAGAAGCACTTTCTAGACATTTTAAAGGGCACAAAACACCTCAGGAAATTGTATCTTGGTTATAGCTTCTGTGAAGCTAACAAGAGTTTCAGGTTTATTTGTATCTTTTCAAATCAGGGATATTATAAATTTGATTTTTTTTTATTATCATGTCATTGTAGGTCTTACTGTCTTTACTCTCTTGCTACTCTATTCAATTTAACTTCCATCCAACAGTCACACTTCACAATTTATAACTCTCCTAAAAACAAAGGGCAAGGGAAATCTAGCAGCAAGTACTGTAAGGCACAGCATTCTTTCTTGCCTCTGATAAAGTAACATTCTGGAAGATATAAAAATGGTGCTATCAAAGAGGAGAAATATGGTCTTGAATTCAACTTTGACCCACTTATTGAACTTGAAATGGAGCCAGCTTTAAACCATGACAGTGTTGGTAGGATAAGGTATCATATATGACATCATCCACAAAACCGAGAAACCTCCCTCCTTAAAATACTAACCTTTTCACAGATGCTCCATTAGTAATCCATGGCTTTGGTGTTAAATGTTTCTTTATCCTTATTCTTAAAGCAGCATCATGGACGGGTACACATGTAAAACATGAATTCTTTTGACTTGAGTTTATGTGGCACTTCTCTCTTGGGTACTAGAGTAATAAGTATGTGGGAATAGAAAGGAAATAGTAGGAAAAGATAGTTAAAAGGCAGGAAAAGGATGGCTAAACCACACTAAATCCATTTCTTTAATATTTTCCTAGAGGCAGCCCTACATTTGACAGCAAATGGTTAAAATTGTTGCCATTCCACAATATTAGTGCAACCACAGAGGATGGGAGAAGGCATTCAGGCATCAAGGAATGGGCTCCTCTCCTTTAGAAATAGAATGCCAACATTCTAGCAATTTTCATCAAATTAAATCTGAATGGAACACCCACCTGGCTGGTTTCAGTCTATAGTAATTTTAAGTGCACTTGTCACCTGAACACAAGGGAAAGGTAGAAAATTATTCCAACCTGGATGAATAGTTTTGTTGAAAATAATATTAGGATAGCCTCCTTAAAGGAAACAATGTCCCAAAGAACAAAATATAGGCTATATAATGTAAAGGTTGTAAAATAATCGCACATAACCATAAAAATATCCATAGCATAAATAAATGTTTTCACTTTTTTCTTGCTCACACAATGTATCAGAGAAAGAAAGATTATTACTGTCATTATTTCTGTGGCCTTGTTCATTATCCAAATGCTTTATAGACATTGATTAGTTAATTGTATGATCCCTGACAGAAAGGTTAGACTGATTAACCTTAGAGCCAGAGCCAGAGCCAGAGCACCCAAGGTTAAGTGATTCATCCTTTCCTCCAAGGAGATCAGTGAAGGACAAGATCTCATTGCTAGAGTTCTTCTCTCTAAAGCGGTTCCTATCCTGACTGACATATGTAACACTGAAAAGGCTTTTTCTTCCCTAATGTAAGTAATGTGAGAAAAAAAACTGGAAATCATACATACGTATTGGTAAAAAATGAAATATTATCCTGGTGAGATTCTCTGTTCAATTAGAATGAATACACTTGGATAAATTTTCTAATCTGTGGCCAGTGGTGCATTATCAGAGTTACTACATCTTCATGCAACAATTTGCTCCTTCTCTCAGTATTTATTGAGATCCCATTATGCCGCCAGAGGAATATAGTAGGCCTCAGGGATACTGAAGTGAATTTGAGAGCCTAGGTCCTATTCTCATGAAACTTACTTTCTAGTCTGGTGAGACTGGCAATAAAAGCATTAAAGAACCAAGAATAATGGCAAATAGAGATAAAGAATGAGGGAGAATTAGCACAGTTGGAACTGTGCCTCGGTGGTTTCCAGATGGGGTCATCAGAAAAGGCGTCTCTGAGAAGGTGGCATTGAGAGTGAATGGCAAGAAGGAGATAGCCATGGGAAGAGAAAACCACAGAACATTCTAGAAGGAAATACAAGCTAAAGGAAAAGCCTGAAAGTAGAAATGAACTAGGCATGACCAGAGACCTGAGAGAAATTCAGTGTGTCTGGAGTTTATTCTAGGTGTCTTGGGAAACCACTGGAAAGCTTGAAGTGGTGATGTGACAAAACCTTATTCATGTTTGCAAAACATTACTTTGGCTGTTATTTTGGGGGAAAGAGCAAAAGAAGGGAAGCCAGGTAGCAGGCTATTACAGTGGTTCCCATGACAGATGAAGGTGATCTGAACTAGGATGGTAACAGTGGAGATGAAGATTTAATTGGATGGATTTATATAGGTTTTTATGGTAATATTGATAGGATTTGCTCATAGATATGGGAAATATGGGCATTGTAGAATTAAAGACAACTGCTATATCTTCAGGTTGTAAAATGAAAGAGAATTATTAGTAAATGTTTGAAATCTAAGGCTTGTCACAATGCATTTTAACTTGGGAAATGCATAGTACCAGGAAAATAAAATATCAGGCAGATCTGACATTGTCTAAGATGTCAGCAAAGCCTTCTTTCGAAAGTGTTATGTAAACTAAGATCTGAAGGAATTAGCTGGAAAGATGCCATGACCACCACCGGGATATAGTCATAATTCATACACTCATTACCACAAGTTACTGACTAGAGCCATTATGTGTCCTTCAAATTCTGGAGAGGGAGTCTCTGATCACTTGATTGTCCTTAGGGCAGGTGTCCAGCTCTCATCCAGTCTGCTGTGGCACAGGGAACGCTAGTGTCACAGAGCCTGGAGTTTTCCTGGACTAAGAGAGAGCCTGTTATGTAGAAGAAAAGTTGAGTAAGACAGCAAATCAACTTATGTGTCTAATATAATCCTCCATTCACCTTTACATTCCCAGAGCTTAATAGAGTCAGACATATAGGAAACTTTCAATGTCAAGTGATTAAGTATATAGAGGCAAATTAAAGAGACAGGAAGCAATTTGGGGCTTCTGTTAAGTAAAAAAGACATCTGTTTCCTAAATCAACCACAACCATCTTCCAAATATGCTACTCCTCCCTCCCACTCCACAATCTTTTGGCACTGTGTCTCACTAACAGACATATTAACAGTATCAGCTTAGAAATATTTTGGTTATTATTGACACCTGAAATTGTTCACATATAAATCCAGTGCTTCTCACACTTTACAGAATCTAAGAATCACCTGGAACACATATGTTAAAATGCAGATTCCTAGATCTTGTCCATTTTAGGACAGCCAAAGTGGAACCCAACAATATAAAATTTAATATAATGCAGCAGCCCCACTTTAGGAGGAATATCCAAAAGAACTGAAGGCAGAATCTTGAAAACTTATGTGTACCCCTATGTAAATAGCAGCATTATTCAAAAAAGCCAAAAGGTGGAAGAAACTCAAATGTCCATTAACAGATGAATAGATAAACAAAATGTGGTATATACATACAATAGGATATTATTTAGCCTTAAAAAGGAAGGAAATTCTGACATAAACTACAACATGGTGAAAGACCTTGAGAACATTATGCTAATAAGCCAGTCGTAAAATGGCAAACACTATAAGATTCAATTAACATTTATTTGAAGTCTCCAGAGTAGGCAAATTCAGACACAGAAAGTAGAATGGTCTTGCCAAGGCCAGGGGTTAGGAAGAAATTGAAAGTTGTTGTTTAATGGGTTTAGAGTTTCAGTTTCAAAAATTGAAAAAGTTCTATAGATTGGTTACACAACACTAAGTATATTTATCACTACTGAACTATACATTTAAAATGGTTAAGATGTTTTATGTTATGCATATTTTACCACATATCTAAAAGGCTAATATGCAAAGTGTCCCCTCAGGAGTTTGACCGTGAAAACGGGAGTTCAATTGCTTGCTATGACGTGCACTGACCACCAGGGGGCGGCGTGGAATATGGTGGACAAGCAGAGGTGCCTGTGGGGCGCTGAGGGAGCAAGGGAAGGAGGAGGTGGGAAGGTGGTAAGGCAGGGGAACTGCGCAGTGGCGGAACACGGTCAGCGAGGGAAGGAGGAAGTGGGGAGACAGGGAACCTGATTGGCCGTGATTGCAGGCCAGGCCTAGGGACCCTACCTGTGCATGAATTTCATGCACCGGGCCTCTAGATGAAAATAAAATATGAATTTTATCAAAGATCTCAAGTGATTAAGATTTACTTTGAGAAACACCATGCTGTAGTCAGCCTTTTCCCCAGTCCAGTCCATTGTATATCTAGAGTCTCATGGATCATTTTCACTGACTGAATTGAACTTCATTACCTGTCTATTGGATTCCAACAGCCACATATCTGTGGGTTTTTTGGTCCCAATCCCATTTCTATCCTAATCTATCACTTTAATATCATATTCCCAAAACAATGATTTCTGTTTTATATATATGGATTCTGATTCTGATAGAAGATTCGAAGAGAATGAGAAAAAAAAAACACAGTGCGAAAAATGATCAAATGACTACAAAAAATAACAGAATGTAGTATACTTACCTTAGAATTATAGATTTTAATTTTATCTTTTCTATATTTTAACCTTCTGAAACTTGAAGTCTTTTACTTAATATGACCTACAAATAATTTATACATTAAAAGTTTAATGATAATACAAGCCAATAGAAATGAATTTGTAATCCTTTTCTCATTTTTCCCACTGAGCCAATAACAAATTACATCTCAAATATTCTTACCATGTTTGAGGAAGAAATGCCATAATGGAAATGATGTCCCTTCATATCATCGTAAAATCGCTGGTTCTCAACCCTGACTTGACTTTAGCATCACCTAAAGAAGTAAAACAAACAAACAATATTCTGCCCCCATTCTAGACATATTAGTTATCTGTAATACTTCCAACAATATACTTTTAAATAAAATAAATAAAAATGAAATACACACACACACACACACACACACACACACTCTGAGTGGCCAGATTATTATGATCTCTGAACGCATGATAATCTAGCCACCCAGAGTGAGTGTGTGTGTGTGTGTGTGTGTGTGTGTGTATATATATATATATGTATATATGTATATATATATATATACACACACATACATACTAGTGGCCCGGTGCACGAAATCGTGCATGGGGGTGGGGGCAGGAAGGGTGTCCCTCAGCCCGGCCTGCACCCTCTCCAATCTGGGACCCCTCAGTGGATAACTGGCAGTTGGACATCCTTCTCACAATCCAGAACTGCTGGCTCCCAACCACTCGCCTTCCTGCCTGCCTGATTGCCTCTAACTGCTTCTGCCTGCCAGCCTGATTGTCCCTAACTGCTCCCCTGCTGGCTTGATTGCCCCTAAACGCCTCTGCCTCAGCCCACATCCGGGACCCAGGATTCCCTCCTCCAGCTGACCACAGGCACCTGGAATCCGGGCTTCCCTCCCTCTGGTCAGCCATAGGCGCCCAGGCCGGCTGCAGCCACAGGGAATGGTGGGCAGGTAGCTTCGCCTGGGCTGCAGCCGCAAGTGCTGGCGCCCAGGACCACAGGGTGGGTGGCTTCTCCATCTCCCGGGCCACAGCCAGCCTCAGATACTGGTGCCCAGGACTGCGGGGTGGGCAGCTTCTCTGTCTACCAGGCTGTAGCCAGCCGCAGGTGCTGGCACCTGGACCGCAGGTGGGCGGCTTCTCTGTCTTCCCTGGGATGCAGCATAGGCAACTTCTCTGGCTGGCTGCGGCCTGGGATCATGGGGTAGGTGGCTTCTTCATCTCCCAGGCCACAGCCAGCCTCAGGTGCTGGGGCCCAGTTTCTCTGTCTCCCCCAGGACGTGGGGCAGGCAGACGTGATGCTTCTGCTGCTGGCTGCTGCCTGGGATCACGGGGAAGGCGGCTTCTTCGTCTCCTGGGCTGCAGCCAGCCTCAGGTGCTGGGGCCCCGTTTCTCTGTCTCCCCCAGGATTTTGGGTGGGCGGACATGGGGCGGGCGGCTTCTCCAGCTGGCTGTAGCCTGGGATCACAGGGCAGGCGGCTTCTTTGTCTCCCAGCTGCAGCCAGCCTCAGGCGCTGGGGCCCAGTTTTTCCGTCTCCCCCAGTCTCCCCCAGGATGTGGGGCAGGTGGATGTGAGGTGGGTGGCTTCTGCTGCTGGCTGCGGGGCAGGCAGCTTCTTGGTCTCCCTGGCTGCAGCCAGCCTCAAGCGCTGGCGCTGGACTTCTCCAACTTCCACAGGCCCGGAGTGGCTGGGGGTGGGGCTGCCGCCATCTTTATAGGTTAATTTGCATACTCACTCTGATTGGCTGTTGGACGTAGCAGAGTAACAGTAATTTGCATGTTTCTCTTTTATTAGTGCAGATATATATATTAGAGGCCCAGTGCATGAATTCGTACATGGGTATGGTACAGCCAGCCTGGCCAGGGGAGGGGACATGGGCGGTTGGCCGGCCTGCCTGCTGGTCGAACTCCTGGTCAAGGGGACAATTTGCATATTAGCCTTTTATTATATAGGATATACACTGAGTGGCCAGATTATTATTATTTGGAGGTGGGGCTTTTGAGAGATAATTAGGTTTAAATAATATCCTGAGGGTGGAGGCCCCATGATAAGGTTAGTGCCCTTAGAAGAAGAGGATGAGACTGGAGCTTGAGTAGGTGGCTACCTGCAAGCCAGGACAAGAGCTCTCACCAGACCCCAACCTGATATCAGACTTCCAGCCCCCAGAACTATGAGGATTAAATTTCTGTGGTTCAAGCCACTGGTCTACGGTATTTTAATATGGCAGACCAAGCTCATTAAAACACTCCCCTAAGCCTCATGGTACTTAATCTTATTCCTTATCATCTTCATAACCCATAGTTGAGACCTGTGATCTGATATAGTTTCTGAGTACAAATGGTATATGAGAAGGATAACGCTCTAAACAGTTTATCCAGTTCTGTCAATTGGTGGGGTATAGTTGTAAACATCTTGTAGGTGTGTCATTTTGAAGACTTGATAGCTGAAAGTGGGGAAGGAGTAGGAGTAACAACCATGTCTCACCACACAGGTAAGCCTGTGAAAGGTGTACTAAAAACATAGGGACTTTGGAATACAAACAATCAAACAAAAATAGTGACAGACTTAAGAGACTAAAGAGAGTTAGAAGTTTCATTTTAACTTTAACATAACAAAGAGTAACTTTTGGGTAAGTCAGACATAAAAAAAAATCAAAGAGATAATTTGATGAGCAGAAATATACAAAAAAATTTAAATGAAAATGTTTAACAAATGTTTTGAAGGGTTATGATGCTTTTGCTTCTTGCTCTGTAGACTTGATTTTATTATAGTGATTAATTTTTCCTAATAATCAAACTAATTGAATTTTGAGACACAAGAGGGTCTGTTGTTTTTGTTTTTTGTTTTTTTAATTCATGAATTACCAGCTTTTATATGCTTTCTGACTGCCACCTGGTGCATGTTAATATATTGCATGAGAAAGGCAACAGGGTACAATGAACTTCCTAATGTTAAGATCAAATTGGCAGCTAATCAGTTTATTAACAAATAGCTTTGATGTAGCTTAGTGATTTGAAAATAAAATGTGAGAGCATCTACATTCATAAGTATGGCTTTCTCTAGTTTTCAAAAACTGGGTAAAAGGGTTTCATTTTGTTTTGAGATGATTTTTATATAATGTTAAAATATACTTTAATAAAAGATTGCCACTAAGAAGTGCCAGTGTTTTGTTTTATTACTAGGGGCCCAGTGCACGAATTCATGCACCTTGAAAGGAACTGTGGTCCACTGAGGATGCAGTAGGGACAGGGGCGGGTCTTGGCCCATCATTCGTGCTCCCACTTGGCCCCTCCTGCTGCAGCCCCAGATCCCCTGTCTGCCGGCAGCCCCGCTCCCGCTGTCACCACTGCTGCCCCACATGCTGAAGGCGTCAGCCCCACTTACACCTGCTATGGCATGGAGTGATTGGGGCCAGCACCAGCAGTGGGTCCAAGTGGTGGCTGCTGCTCCAATTGCCCCTCAGGAGCAGGGGGAGGTGGAGAAGCCCTCAGGGGTGATCAGGGCTGGCAGCTGCTGCTCGCACCTGCTGATGGCTCCAAGTGATTGGGACCGGTGCCGGACACCAGCAGTGGGTGAAAGCGGCGGCTCCACCGCCAGCTGTGGGTGCAAGCAGGGCTGGTGCCAGCAGCAGGTGCAAGTGCCAGGTGGGACCGCGGTGTGCAGGAGCAAAGAATTTTCAGTAACCACCAGAGGCTCACCCTGATGACAGTGACCGGCACCCCGTCTTGGTCTGGCACCCACACTCACCTGTTCTACCATCCCGCCACAGCCAATGCTCACCATGTTCAGCACACACATTCTGGTGGTCAGCGCACATCATAGCGACCAGTTGTTCAGTTCCGGTTGTTCTGCCGTTCAGTCTATTTGCATATTAGCCTTTTGTTATATAGGATTATTAATGATTACCTTGCATGGCAAAAAGGAAAAAAAAAAGGACAGGTGATCAGCTTTTCTGGAGAGGTTAAGAGAGATGTTCAGAAACACTTGGATACTGACTCTTACTTTCTTCTCTCCCCATCAAGAGGAGAGGACTTGGACTCATGCTGAATTGGTTCAAAATGTGGACATCAATACATCAGTAGTCATGCCTTTAATGGAAATCATAGAAAATTAATGTAGCTGCTTCTTGAATGGTGGTAAAAATGCCACAAAAGACTTATAGTAAAGCCAGAATTGGGCCTCTTTCTCAGTTCTGGTAGGTTTCTACCAGCCAAAAAGTCTCATGAGATACTCTCTGTTTACAGAGATAGACATAGATGCTTCATAGAAAAACAAGGGGCCAGAAAAAAGCTACCCTGAAACATGATGCATCTGCTCCTGCTCTCTGTAGCTGCCTTATATCCATTAATTTCTGTACCATTGGACAAATATATGCATGTGTGTGTGTGTCCTCATATTCTCTTCCTATTAATTCCTATTAAACACCAAACTAAAAGCTCCATTTTATTTCCCCAACACACATTCCCATTTTTGTTGTTGAAATTTTACTGAACTATAAAATCCACAAGTCTAGGAACCATGGATATATAGTGATGAAAATAGCAGGATGTAAAAGGATTGAGCCATTTTACAGCCTTACTCCCTTTGGTCTCTTACTAAAACAAGTGTAATATGTCAATTATGAAACATAGATGAGAGGCCAGTAGATCATGGTGAAAAGCCAGTTTGGGGAACAGGGTGGTAAGGGAAGTAGGTTCATATTAAGACTGGGGAGGTAACATTACTTGAACTTGTAAAGAGAAGCTGAAATGGAAGATCAAGGCTGAGCCTGGTTCACGATTTTATTTTGAAACAGGGCTGTAACTGGCTTTTCATTACAAAATTAGTGGCCCAGTGCACGAAATTTGTGCACAGGGTGGGTCCCTCAGCCCATCCTGCAACCTCTCCAATCAGGGACCCCTTAGGAGATGTCTGACTGCCGGTTTAGGCCCAATCCACAGGGATCAGGCCTAAACCGGCAGTCAGACATCCCTCTCGCAATCTGGCTCCTAACCGCTCACCTGCCTGCCTGCCTGATTGCTCCTAACTGCCTCTGCCTGCCTGCCTGATAGCCCCTAACTTCCCTCCCCTGCCGGCCAGATCTTGCCCCCAACTGCCTCTGCCTGCCTGATCACCCCTAACTGCCCTCCCCAGCCTGCCTGGTTGCCCCTAACTGCCCTCCTGTGCTGGCCCGGTCACCCCTAACTGCTCTCCCCTACAGGCCTGGTCACCCTCAACTGCCCTCCTTTGCAGGCCTGGTTGTCCCCAACTGTCCTCCCCTGCAGGCCTGGTCACCCCCAACTGCCCTTCTCTGCTGGCCTGGTCACCCCTAACTGCCCTCCCCTGCAGGCCTGATCACCCCCAACCGCCCTCCCTTGCAGGCCTGGTCCCGCCCAACTGCCCTCCCCTGCTGGCCATCTTGTGGCGGCCATCTTGTGTCCACATGGGGGCAGCCATCTTTGACCACATGGGTGCAGCCTTCTTGTGCATTGGAGTGATGGTCAATTTGCATATTACTCTTTTATTAGATAGGATTACAATTGACATTAGTTTGAAATATATAACATAGTGATTAGACATTTATATAATTTAAGAAGTGGTCATCTGTATGTCTAATACCCATCTGACACTATGCACAGTTATTAAAATATTATTGACTATATGCCTGTGCTGTACTTTATATCCCCATGGCTTTTTATTTTTGTTACAGTTTACATGCAATATAATTTTGTATTAGTTTCAGGTGTACAGCATAGTGGTTAGACAATCTTATACTTTACAAAGTTTATACTTTTCTTTAATCAATATGATAATAAAGTTTTTAGGGGGAAAAATAAGAAAAACATTTTCTCAAACTCTAAAAACTTGCCTAGCCATTAAAATATACTATATTCAGCCCTGACTGGTTTGGCTCAGTGGATAGAGCATCAGCCTGCGGACTCAAGGGTCCCAGGTTCGATTCCGGTCAAGGGCATGTACCTTGGTTGCAGGCACATCCCCAGTAGGGGGTGTGCAGGAGGCAGCTGATCGATGTTTCTCTCTCATCGATGTTTCTAACTCTCTATCCCTCTCCCTTCCTCTCCGTGAAAAACCAATAAACTATATTAAAAAATAAAATAAAATATACTATATTCAAGTTCTTAATTCTGTTCATTTAGGTATTGAGAATTTCTTAAAGCAGAGCTTGATTATTCAAGAGATGCTTACTCTTTCCTCTTCAAATACTTCAAGTATGCATTGTTGTCAGAATTTTGACAGTCTCCAAAGCCTTAGCGGAGCTCATCAACTTGTTTTAATTCAGGAGAAGCCTCTTTAACTTAACTACTTCAGAGAGAATCTCTCTGCCAAAAAATTAACCTATATAGCATGGAAATAGTCCTTCTTTACCTATACTGTAATTGTCATTTCTCCCAGATCACTACAGTCAGAATGTCACTTTCCTTTTTCTCCACCCACAAAGAATTAGACTCCTGCAGCTTATAGTGATATTGCATTTATAATATTTGGATCAGTTTAATGGCCATGTACATATTTTCTCAATTATAATCTATGCTGTCCCAAATATAGTTTTGACTGATGGATTTTATAGAAATTATCTGTCTTTAAAATTTTGACTTTTAGCACTAATGCTGAAGTGCCATCAGTAATATTTATCTTAGGTCTTTCCTTCAAAATAAGTCATTAAAGCTATTTGAATAAAACAGAGAGGGAAGTTGCTAAGTTGCTCTTTCAAAGGGGACTTCTTTTTTTGTGCTAATGATTCATACAGTAATTGGAAAGACAAAAGTAGCATGCATGAAAAACAGTAATTGTACTTTCCTATTTGAGAATCTTTGCAGAGTGGGGAATTGTGCAATATTTGATTCTTTATTAATACTTATAAAGGCAATATGTCAAATTTGAATACTTTTGTTCACTTTCACCAAATTGGGTTCTCATTGCCTTTTTAGCAGCACTAGCTTAAAAAGCCTAAGTCATATTTATAAAATAGCAGTAAGTGTTTTACTGCTGAGAAAATTTTAAGTTGAAATGAAGCTGTATTACTAATAATTATAGAATGATTGCACTAAAAGGCAATTTAGGAAAATATAATCAAATGCTCATTCTGATGCCTCATTTTATTGATCATAGATGAGGAAACTTAAGTCCCAGTGAATTGTTTAATTCCACAGAGCTGATCAGCAGGGGTAAGAATTTACTTTTTTTTTTTTTTTTTTAAACGAGCCCGTAATGTATATTGCCTTAGATTGTTTGTATATGCTTAGGGGCTACAAAAGCATAGTTTTATTTTCAAACTCTATCAAAAATGTGAATACTCAGCATATATCTAGTGTTTAAGAAATACTATTTGCTAAGGTTTTATGATTATAGCATTCTTTGTAGATAAAATAGATAATAAGTGAAGTAATTTACATTATTGAGTTCCTCAAAGATATTTATAATAGAAATGAGACCAATGTTTTTAAATTACTATTAATTGATTTGATATTGCTGAGTAGCTTTTTCATAAATAATTGACACTTGAGATGGAATCATGGCTTTATATAAACTTACATTATGCCAAAAATACAAAGGAGCCTTCACAACCAAAGAGAAGACCCATCAACCTTGAACCCCAGAGGCAAATCAAAGGCAGGGCAAAGTGCTTATGGTAACTTACCTCTTTTTTTGAGAAGAGAAATAACCCTAACTCCTAGCTCACTCCTTGCAAAAGAAATGTTATTTATGTCATTCTTGAACAAACTGATTCTTTCTGTAGCTTCAGGATTTATTATCCCTGAAAATGGCCCTTGAGAACTATCACAGCATTTATAACTTGGCCTAATTCCTAAAAGTTTCAGATCCACCCCCCCCCCTCACCCCCCGTGGTCAGCAAACTGCAGCTCTCGAGCCACATGCAGCTCTTTGGCCCCTTGAGTGTGGCTCTTCCACAAAATACCACGGCCTGGGCAAGTCTATTTTGAAGAAGTGGCATTAGAAGAAGTTTAAGTTTAAAAAATTTGGCTCTCAAATTTCAATCGTTGTACTGTTGATATTTGGCTCTGTTGACTAATGAGTTTGCCAACCACTGCCCACACTGAACTTCATCACATAGCATGATTTGCTGTGTGTTTTCCTATAGATAAAACAGACTTTACTAGCTTGTATTAACATAACAGAGATGAGTTCTGGTCTTTTGTTTTAGAAATAAAATTTTATTTTAGAGGACAGAGAAATAAATTCAAAGAAAAATCATAGTAATGTTCAAAAGCACAATATATAAACTGGAAATCCACTGTACAACATAGTGTCTATAGTCAACAATAATGTACTGTACAATTAAATATTTGTTAAGAGAGTAGATCTCATGTTATGTGTTCCACAATAAAATAAAATTTAAATGAAGGAAAATAGAAACATTCTTTAAAATCACTCCAATAAGTTAACAGCATATACCAAATGTAAACGCTTTAGCATTTCCCCTTCCTCTCTTACTGGAGCTGTTTCTAATGTATTGCAAATTGCGTTGCTTCCTAACATTTCCTCTAGCTTCTATGCTTAGAAAATCTTTGTCTCAAGAGCAGGAAGAAAGTTTGAGATGCCTGCCCATAAGCAGCTAAGACTTCTTTTCATGAAATACTCATTAACATATTCCTTAAAATCGAGGTTCTACAGCCTTGGGCAAACTACAGCCCTCGGACCGGATCCGGCTGTTCTATCCGGTTCTCTTGCTCTCCCCTCCGCTCCTTTACTTTGAATTTATATTAGTTCACACAAACACTCCATCCATGCTTTTGTTCCGGCCCTCCGGTCCAGTTTAAGAACCCATTGTGGCCCTCGAGTCAAAAAGTTTGCCCACCCCTGTTAGCAGTTGCACTTTATTTAGATCTGCCAAGTTCAATCCACCTTTCTCAACTAAGGACACAGACTCACCCACAGTAATCCAGAAGAAAAAGTAGATTATATCCTTTTTTTTTTTTTTTTAAAGAGAGACATGTGCTTTAGTAATTAAACCAAAGCCAAATAAGATATATTTGGTTTACCTGGAATGACCTGAGTTTGCTTACCTGACATGGAACAACCAGGAGACTGAGTCACAATCATTTGGTTGGTCAAGTCAGCCTCTATTTGGAGTTGTGGTCACTTTCAGTGAAAGATAAATTTCAAAGAAAACTTATACATAAGAGGTTTTATTTGGAAAATGTTTATTAGTATTGAGGATGCCTTTAGAGAATATGTTTCAGAGGGGTGACCTGAATGACTTCTTTTTTTTTTCTAAAAAGTAAAAAGAAAAATTCTAATTCAATTATACTAAAAAATTCAATTAAAATTAATAAGATTTTTAAGTATATTTTCATGGATTTTGAGTTCTCATATCTGCCATTAAATGTTTATCTCACAGTTGTATAGCATTTAATACCATTTCTATCTATAGAATGAGTGGGGAAAAAGTGGGGGGATTAGAGGTCATTGTTCAAAAATTTACATATGATTAAACATTTTAATTTAATTTTTCTTAAAAATTCTCGAAAGTGTTCATATAGTTAATCAACTCAGGGTTATTCATTTGTTCTACAAATATTGTCTGAATGTTTATACCTAACAGTGTCCTAGGCCTGAGATTGCAGTGGGGGGTCAAAATGGAAAATAGCCTTTCCTTCATGAACCATACAGTGCAATGAGAGAGTATTAAATTAATAATAATCAAATGAGCAGGTGATCAATACTACACAATTCAAAATACAGTTCTGAGAAAATGGAAAAAGGCTCCAATCTAGATGAAGTGCTATGAAAGTATCCCCTAAGCCAGTAACATTTATACTGAAGTCAAAAGGATGGACAGAAGACCAAGAGACTAGCAGGGGGAGAATGTTCCACGCAGAGGGGCCCTGAGGTGGAAACGATTAGGTGTGTCCCAAAACTGAAAGCACAGATTTAACCAAATAGTGAATTTAAGGGAGAAAGATATGAAATGAACTTAAGTATAAAAGGCTTCCATGGATGGATTTTGGTCTTTATCCTGAATGTAAGAAGTCATAGAAGAGCCCAGCCGGCACGGCTCAGGGTTGAGCAACGAACTATGAACCAGGAGGTTATGGAAGGTAGTATTCAGTTCTCATTCAGGCTCATGCCCCATGTTTTGTGGGTTTGACCCCAGCAGGATGCGGTGGAGAGGTAGCATGCAGGAGGCAGCCAATCAATGATTCTCTCTCATCACCTCTCCCTTCCTTTCTAAAATCAATACACATATATTAAAAAAAAAAAAATCGAAGATTTTACAGACCACATTAACTTGTGTGTTTTAAAACTTAATGTTGCTTTATTTGGTCTGTATTGTCTTCCATAGGCTGCAGTCATCTTTGCCTTTTGCTTTTGTGGGTCCCTTTCTCCATATATATATATATATACTTTATTTTATTTATATAAGTAATATATATATATATATATATATATATATATATATATATATGATTTATAGTATCATGGTTGGCATACATATGAATATAATTTAGGCTGGACTATATATTTTTTTTTATATTTTGTGAAGTCCAGTCTGGATTATATTTGTGTGTGTATATATCTATCCTAGCCAATAAAGAGGGAATATGCTAATTAACCATCACTCCATCACAAAGATGGCTGCACCCACAGCTGAGGCCAACTTCCCATAAGGAGCCTTAACAAGCAATTAGCAGGGACCTGAGGCTATGCCCTTCCCCGCCCCCGTCGGGCTTGACAGGGGACCTCAGGCCATGCCCCCCACCAGCAGGGCTTGACAGGGAACCTCAAGGTACTTCCCGTCCTGGTGTTGGGCTAGGGGACCTCAGGCTGCTCCCCCACCGCAGTGCCAGGCCAGGGGACCTCAGGCTGTGCCCCCCACCAGGTGGGGCTTGACAGGGGACTTCAGGCCACACCCCCACCAGCAGGGCTTGACAGGGGACCTCAAGGTGCACTTCCTATCCTGGTGCTGGGCTAGGGGACCTCAGGCTGCTCCTCCCACCCCAGTGCCTGGCCGGGGGACCTCAGGCCGCGCCCCCCACCAGGTGGGGCTTGACAGGGAACTTCAGACCATGCTCCCCACCCTGGCACCAGGCCAGGGGACCTCAGGCCACACCCCCACCCCAGCACCAAGCCAGGGGACCTGAGGCTGTGCCCCCCTGCCTGGCGGGGCTTGACAGGGGACCTCAAGGTGCACCCCCAGTGCTGGGTCAGGGGAACTCAGGCCACGCCCCCCACCCAGGAGGAACCTGAGGCTGCACTCCCCTGCCAATGGGGCTTGACAGGGGACCTGAAACTGTTCCCCCCTCCCGGTGCCGGGCCGGGGGACCTGAGTCTGCACCCCCCCCTGCCTGGAGGGGCTTGATGGGGGACCTCAGGCCATGCCTCCCACCCAGCGGGGCTTGACAGGGGATCTCAGGCCATGTTCCACACCTGGCGGGGCTTGACGGGGGGACCTCAAGGCACACCCCCGACCCTGGTCTGGGCTGGGGGACCTCAGGCCACGCCCCCCATCCTGGCGCTGGGCCAGGGGACCTGAGGCTATGTTCCCTGCCCTGCGGGGCTTGACAAGGGTGGGACTACCCAGGTCTGGATCTATCCCAATGAGCAGGGGGGCCGGCCGGGTCTGGGTTTCATGCGATTTTGAGGCGCATGTGGGTGGACGGGGACTTGACTCTGGGTCCTGTGGTGTGCCCCAGACTCTGACAGGAGGAAGGTTTTTATATACATTTTACTAATTTTCTTTCATCTCTGACACTTCTACCATGTTTCCCCGAAAATAAGACATTATCCGAAAATAAGACCTACTTACAGGTTTCCTTCTGAGTGAAATATAAGGCATCCCTGAAAATAAGGCCCCCAGGCTCTGTCTCAGAATGAAAATTAATTTACCGTAAACTGGTCGCTAGGGCCGCCCCGACTGGCGTCTAGCAACCAGTGACGTTACGCGGAGTCCTAATGTCACTGCTGTGTGGAGGCGGAGCGGAGGTCGGAGTGAGCGGTGAGCGCGGGGCGGGAGAGAGGAGGAGACTTTCGCAGATGTGTGTAGAAGAGCAGGAGGATTAGAGCGGACGGGACGCGGCGAAGGTGGTGAGTGCTGGTCTGTCTCTGGTGACACTACCTGAGGCTCGCGGCCGCCTTCATGATGACTGAAGGTTCTCAGTCAGTGGCAGACCCTGCTCCAGCCCAGATCCAGGCCCCAGCAAGCCCAGTGACAGTCCCCAGGCAGGCCCCAGGGGGTAAATGTCTGATAAAGGGGTAGGGGGGATGTCTGGTGAAGGTGTTCAGTGGCACAGGGGTGGGGGGAGGGGGATCACTTAAAATGACACAGGAGGATCAGAGGGGACAATCAAAATGACACAGGAGGATCAGAGGGGATAATCAAAATGACACAGGAGGATCAAAAGGGGTTACTAAAATCGTAATCCTCCCTCTGATTCTCCTGTGCTATTTTGATTCCCCCCTCTGATCCCCCCTGTGTCATTTTGAGTGATCCCCCTCCCCCCACCTTGATACCCCAATTCTTTTTTTTTTTACCCCTAGAAATGAGTGCAAAAAGAAAAAGCTACTCCGTGGAGTACAAGAAAGGAATCGTGGAAGACTCTTGGGGCCAAAATCTTACTGCTTTCTGCAAAGAGAAGATGTTGAGTATCCGATTGGTCCGAAAATGGCGAGCAGAGTATGGTAACCTCATTGAACAAGTGGACAAGGGAAATGCTAAAAAGCACAAGTGTGGATCAGGTCGGCAACCATTATTTTCCGAGCTGGAAGACCTGATCTGTGAATGGGTTGTTGACAGGAGAGCAAAGGCTTTGGTTGTGAATAGGGCTCAGATTCAAGAATTTGCCCTTGCAATGGCACCACAGTTTGACATAGCCCCCGAAGACTTCAAAGCATCACAACACTGGCTGGATAATTTCCTTCAGCGAAGTGAACTGTCTTTAAGAAGATCTACAACATTGTTTAGGTTGGAAGATACTCAAGTTATTAAGCGAGCACTTGCATTCAAGTCCTTTATTGATGATGCTGACTTCTCTAAATACAATCTTTCCAACATGATTGCTATGGATGAAACTGCAGTGGTTATGGGCCAATCATCTCAAACAACAATTGAACAGCGGGGTGCCTCCTTGGCGTACATTCCCTCCACTGCTTACGAAAGTGCACGTGTTTCCTGTATTTTGGCAATTCGTCTGCATGGCACTAAAATCCCACCTTTAATCATTTCTAAGGGCAAGAAGGAAAAGATTGAACATGTTTTGGGCCACGTGTTTTTATTCTTGAAACTGAAAAAGCCTGGGCCACACAAGCAGTTATAAGGAAGTGGGTCGATTTAATGCTGCCGCTTGTTATGCGAGGGAGCCAAAGAGGTCTGCTAGTCTGGGATGCAGCCAGCACTCACCCCGCTAAAGACATGAAGACATTTCTTCACGAAAGAAAAATAGATCAGATAATGATTCCCGCAGGAATGACGGCCTATCTCCAGACTCTTCATATTGCAATAAACAAGCCATTCAAAGACAATTTGCGCATGGAAATTAATGACTACATTGAAAATAGAATGGAGAGAAATCAGCGTGGAAACTTTGTGAAACCTAAACTGCAAGAAGTTGTGACTTGGGTGAAGAATTCATGGGAGAAAATCACTGACAGTTGCATTGCAAATGCACTGCGAGCAGGCTACCTTGACAAGAAGTACTCATTTAAAGACAGTGGTATTGCTAAACATGAGAGATTTGGTCCACTGATTCTGAAAGAAATGGAGTCACAAGAAATTCACCAGGAAATTCAGGAATTGGATTGTTATGATGATGTTCCAGAAGATGATGACATGATTGTCATTGAATAAATGAGTAAATTCTTGATACTGTAGGATTCACAGTTTGTCTGGTTTGTGTTGACAACTACTGTACTTCCCTACCGTATACAGGTAATGAATTTCCTTTATTTTCATTTAACAATAAATGTCTACTGTATTCTTCTTCATGGAAAAATAAGACATCCCCTGAAAATAAGACCTAGCATGTCTTTGGGGGCAAAAATTAATATAAGACACTGTCTTATTTTCGGGGAAACATGGTATTATAGAGAAAGGGCAAGTAGCAATATTAAATTATTTCCTCTAATTAATCCCCTTTTAATGTGCACGAATTTCGTGCACCGGGCCACTAGTATATATAAAGAGGTAATATGTACATTAGTCGTGTGTCACAACCGGCTCAGGAGGAGGCTGCATCACGACTGCTCAGGAGGAGCTGCGCACGCTGATGGGTGGGAGGGGACTGCATGCCACCCCCCACTTCAGCGGACACACACCAGGGGCCGGGGCATGCCCCAAGCAGCCACAGCACGGCTTGGAGCACGCCCCTGGTAGGTGGCAGCAGCGGCCAGAGTGAAGCAGCCTCAGTCCCAGATGCCTGGCAGCAGCTGGAACAAACCAGCCCGGGTCCCAGGTGCCTGGCAGCCTGGGTCCTGGGTGCCAGAGGGAAGCCAGTGCCAGCAGCCAGGGGAAGGAAGACCTATTTTTGCATGAATCTTCGTGCATTGGGCCTCTAGTAATATATATATATGTTTTTATTTTTATTTTATTTTATTATATATACTAGAGGCCCAGTGCACAAAATTCGTGGCCCTTGCAGCCCCGGCTTCATCCGGAAGGTCGTCCGGACAGTTGTTCTGCTGTTTGGTCTAATTAGCATGTTAGCTCTTTAATATATAGGAATATATATATATATATATATATATATATATATATATATATATATCTCACTGTGTTGGCACAAAGATGAATACAATCTAAACTGAACTATATTTGTTTTTTCCCCCTCTGATATCAAAGCATTTTCATGGGCCCCTAAAATTCTCATGTCCTATGGGCCCTGTGCCTGCTGTGCCCAATCCACAAGGCATCCCTGGTCTTACCAAAAGAGAACAAAGGTTAGTCAGATAAAGTAGGATGCTATTACATGACAACTGACAAAAGAAGGTGGCAGACAGAGGCAAAAAAAAAAAAATCAATAATGTAATCATTAGTTTAGTGTTTAAATAAAACTAAAACATAACACCCACTCAGACACTTTAAAAAGATATATATCAAGAAACCAAACCAGCCCCAGCCGGTTTGGCTCAGTGGATAGAGCATCAGCCTGCAGACTGAAGGTTCCCAGGTTCGATTCTAGTCAAGGGCACATGCCCAGGTTGTGGGATTAATCCCCAGTAGGGGGCATGCAGGATGCAGCCGATCAATGATTCTCTCTCATTGATGTTTCTCTCCCTCTCCCTTCCTCTCTGAAATCAATAAAAATATATTTTTTTTAAAAAAGAAACCTAAACCAATATTTGCTAAAAAGTGACAGAAGGGAAAAGAAATAAAGAGGCTGAGAAAGATGCCAAGGGGTGAAAAAGAAGAACTGAAGGAGAACCGGAGGCAGGACAGTGGAACGAGAGGAGGACAGACACACATGGAAGCAAAGGGATAATGGAGCAGAAAATAGATGTGCAAACTCTTTGAAAGGTAAATGTGCTGGATAAACATAGGAAGCGTAATAGGAACCCAGGAGAAAATTTTCTTGGGAGCCTGGAGTCAATGCATTAAAAAATCTAATGATCACCCATAATCTTTAAGAAGAAATTAATAGGACCATCGTTTCGATAGTTGTGTTAGAATGGAGCTTTAAAAAGGAGCCTATGTGGGGCTTATTAGATCCAAATTTTCTGCAGAGGGATGGGTCAGTGGAAAGCTGGTAGGCATTTTTAACTGGCATCACATGTCTGTTTGCTGAAGAAGCTACATACTAGTATGGTGTGAGGAGGGGAGGCAGGTGTTGTTTTCCTAGTCCTTTCTGAAAGTTCTCTGCAATGTCATGTGAAAACATTCCAAAATGGCTTATAAGAAAAAACTCAAGGTATGCTCACAGCCACTCCCTCCTCTCCCAAGAGAGTTTAATAACCTCTGCGCTCTGTTGAGAGAGTACCTTTTTATGCTCTGTCCTACCTGGAACAGGAGTGACACTCTGTGAGCACAGCAGGAGGCATGGCTGGCTGTAGTGGGGGCCCTTTCTTCTCTTGACACCTCTACTCTGCGACCGTGGTTAGTCTTATATGTCCACTGCGCCAGGCCATAATACCCAATATAACACTTCAATCTTAACACTTTCCAGATGTGGTTAACACCCACAACCAGTTGACTATAAATGAAGAATAGTGGGCTCCCACCAATCAGCTCGAGGTTCATAAAAGCAAAAAAAATGAACTTTCCCTGAGAAAGAAGAAATTCTGCCTCAAAACTAAAACACCAAATCCTCCCTAAAACTTTCCAACCTGTTGGCCTGCCCTGCAGTGTTCAAACTTGCCATCCCTACAATTGTGTGAGCCAATTCCTTGAAATAAATTTCTTAATATCCATATCCTACTGATTTTGTTTCTCTGGAGAACGCTGACTAATACAGGTCTTGGTTTTGGGGAATGGTTTTAGAGGAACAGAATCTTTTCTTTTTAATTTAAATATTTATATATATTATTTTTTATTGATTTCATAGAGGAAGAGAAAGAGAGAGAGAGATAGAAACATCAGTGATGAGAAAGAATCATTGATGGGCTACCTCCTGCACAATCCCCACTGGGGATTGAGCCTGCAACCTGGGCATGTGCCCTGACCGGGAATTGAACTCCAACCTCCTGCTGCATGAGGTCAATGTTCAACCACTGACCCATACTGGCTGGGCTACAGTAACAGAATCTTAAGGATGAGTTTTCTGAGTTGGGTCTGGGGATTCTGGAATGGGTCCTC
Source organism: Plecotus auritus (assembly GCF_963455305.1). Lineage (NCBI taxonomy): Eukaryota > Metazoa > Chordata > Mammalia > Chiroptera > Vespertilionidae > Plecotus > Plecotus auritus. The sequence goes on along the minus strand of NC_137775.1, from coordinate 139,713,400 downwards.
TAAGCTAATTAGATTTAAAGGCACTAGTGTTAAAGAGGGTGCTGATAGTCCATGGCATGATGTGGACATAAAGGTAACACAAAATGTCACTATTGTATACCACTCATCAAATATCTATAAAAGATGAGGTTCTGGGTGACCATGCATTTGATACCTTAGAATATTGTTGTCTAATGAGTATAATAATGAAAGTGACTCATTGCTCCAAACTGCACTGGAGGAAATGGGGAAAGAAAAGGGTGCTTTCAGAGCTTCAAATTCCTAGCTCATCTGTAGCACAAATGACCTAAAAAGTTCAATGTCTGTCCTGAAAGAAATTCTTACCTCCTATAGCTGAAGAGGTGAGGTTTCTGAAAACCAAACTCAGAAACTCATCCTACAATTGGCTAAAACAATACAAATTGAACTCCCAATCTCGCAGGGCATAGCTGAACCACCTTTTTTTTTTTTTTTAAATAAGCTTGTATTCAGTGGATTCAATGAACCATCTTAACAGAAGCCAGGAATAAATGCAGTCTTATCCAGGAAAGATTTGTGGAAGGCTCTCATCTGGATGGCTTACACCCCTGTTAATTGCATGAAAAACTGACAAGGTTTTTGAGAATTTCATATCATCAGAAACACTGCCAGCCTGGATTAAAAGTTACCCACACAGAGAAGACACATAGGAAAGAGAACATGACAGCAGAGCAGGAGATTGGAGTGATACAGCTACAAGTCAGGGAACACCAAGGAATGCTGACAGCAAGGATTCTTCCATAGAGCCTTCAGAGGGAGCACGACACTGCTGACTCCTTGATTTCAGACTTTGAGCCTCCATAACTATGAGAAAATATATTTCTATTATTTTAATTCAGTTTATGATATTTTATTTAGAACCGCCCAAGGAAATCAAAATAGTAACCATAGCCATCCAGTAAATTATTTGTACAGTCCTCCCCATTGTGGGGTGGGGAGGGGAAATATTGAGACTCACAGAAATTGTGTATCTTCTTTTCCTTTTGGAATGTTCAGGAATTCAAAGGGTATGTGTTACATTTTACTCACATTTTCTCAAAGTTTCTAAGACTCAGTGAAGCCTGGTGTGTCAAAAGATTGATCTATATAAATATGGTTTGAAAAGAAAGCTTTTCTTTCTCTTGACCCAGATAGTATTCTTATTTTAATTATCACTAAGGAAATAGAACACAGATAAAAGTTTGAGGAGAAGTTAGAAAGAAGGTGTGGAAGGAAATTTATTATAGAGGCCCAGTGCACAAAATTCATGCATTGGGGGGGGGGTGTCCCTCAGCCCAGCCTGCACCCTCTCACAGTCTGGGAGCCCTCAGGGGATGTCCTAAACTGCAGTCTGGCCTTCCTCTGCAGGCTGATCAGGGGAAGGCGCCACCCCCATCACCCTGCTGCTGCTGCCACTGCCAGCCACCAAGGTGTTTTCATCAACACGGAGTCCAGTCCCTTCACCACAAAAAAAAAATGACAACTTTCTTTAGGCATTTTCAAGATGTCTCTTTCATAGGATATGAAATTTCTTTTTTTTTTTTATCCTCACCTGAGGATATTTTTCCATTGATTTTTAGAGTGTGGAAGAGAGAGGGAAAGACAGAGAGAAACATCAATGTGAGAGGGGCACTTCGATTGGTTGCCTCCTGCATGAGCCCTGACCTGGGCCCCGGCCAGGGAGGAGCCTGCAACCTAGGAACATGCCCTCGATCAGCATTGAACCCAGTCCCTGTGGTCGGCAGGCTGAGGCTCTATCCACTGAGCCAAACTGGCTAGGGCAGGATATGACATTTTTTAGCCCCTCCAGCAGCGGACCTTCGTTTTTTCCTCCAGGAGTGAGGTGGAAAAACCTAGATCACCTTCTTGGATTCTTGTTACCCAAGTTATCAAGAATGCTGCAAGTGGCATACCTGGAGCTTAGCCAATGAGCAGTCAGAAAAGGTGTTTCCTCTGCAGCTCATGCGCAGAGGCCGGCCTGCTGGGGTTGGGCGCTGGTGGCAGCCTGGGCATGCGCCCCTGCCTCTCCGCTCCCACTCCTGGGCCTACTGGGGCCAGGTGGCAGTGGAGGCTTGGGCATGCCCCTTTGCCTCTCCACTCCCGGGGCTGTTGGGGCCAGGCAGCTGTGGCGGCTTGGGCACACCCCCTGCCTCTGTACTCCAGGGGTTGTGTCATCCATGGCTTGCCTCACTACACAAGCAGTCCCCTCCCACCCATCTGCATGCACAACCTCCTCCTGAGCTGGTTGTGACTGTTATGGTGTCCTGGCTAATTTGCATATTACCATATATATATATATGGTATATATATATATATATATATATATATATATATATATATACACACACACACACACACACACACACACATACATACATACATACATACATACACTAGGGGCCCGGTGCACGAAATTCGTGCACTGGGGGGAGGAGGTCCCTCAGCCCAGCCTGCTCCCTCTCACATACTGGGAACCCTCGGGATGTCCTACTGAGGCGACCGGGCTGATCAGGGGAAAGCACCAGCCCCATCACCCCGCTGCTGCAGCCACTGGAGGACAGCTCAGTAGAAGCAGCAGGTTCTCAGTCAGTGCTACAGCACAATGGTGTGACTTTTTTCAATATAGGCAACCACATTTTGGTCTTACTGGATCATAATCATGCTGCTTCAGAGACATCTTTCATATGAAAAACTGACCTGAGTAGGTCTTGTGCCATGAATTAGAGTTATCTAAAACTATATGTTCAAAGAAAAGTTTTATGTTTACCAGAATATAAAAAAAGTATAGGACAGCTTGCTAGGGGAAATGAACACTTCTAAAGAAAACAATACAGTGACAATGTGTTTCAATGGGTCCGAATAACAGAGAAGATAATTGGTGTTATGTAAGATGGTCTATTAAATGACAACTGACAAAAGAAGATGGCAGACAGAGGCAAAAGTACTATTGAGCCCTGGCTGGTTTGGCTCAGTGGATAGAGCGTCGGCCTGCGAACTGAAGGGTCCCAGGTTTGATTCCAGTCAAGGGCATGTACCTTGGTTGCGGGCACATCCCCAGTGGGGGGTGTGCAGGAGGCAGCTGATCGATGTTTCTCTCTCATCGATGTTTCTAGCTCTCTATCCCTCTCCCTTCCTCTCTGTAAAAAATCAATAAAATATATTTTTTTTTAAAAAAAAAGTACTATTGAAGTACTATTTGTGTTGTAATTAAATCTAATCTTTAAAACTGTTTTGGGAGACTGCCCATCACTTAGCATATGCTGCTAAAAATTGTATGATTTCAAAAATGTTGAGAACTAGTACAATAAGATCTTTGAACATATTTTATAGACTCATGTTTCACGTAAAGTACCACCAACCTTGGTTAGCTGTGCTGTCAAATCATAACTGATTGAAAATATGCAATTAGAGGTGGGAGGACTAAAAGGGGCAGCCACACTTACAGTTGACAGCCTGGCAGTAGGGAAGTAGGCATCTAACCACTCTAACTACCCAGTAAAAAAAGCTAATTTGTCATAATAATAGCAACTCTCAGGTGTGTCTGTAGCACCTTGAGCCTAAATTGTGTTCCCACTGAGATTTAGCCATGTGTGGGCATATCAGGAGTGCTGGGGAGGCACACCTATATGATCTATTTTAAATAACAATCTTAGAACACCCTAGAGGAAAGATTATCTGGGGCACTTCATAGTGTCTATTACTCATATTATCCTTTAGTCAAGTCACCACTAGTCTATTCCCTAAGGACTAAAAAGCTGGTATATAAGAAGTGAATGACTGTTTACCCATAAAATCTCCAAGTTCTTAGGAGTAAAAAATATGCAAAAGTGTGGATAAACATCCTCATGTCTAAAGAGCAGCCTCAGAGATGTGACCTTGCCATATAAGGAGCTTGCAGACATCACAGGAAGGTGTACCAGATTCAGCATGTCATCCCAGGGAACAGGTATGATGGCCTTCCCTTCTTCATAGGTGGCAGAAGTAGTGGTTGGTCATGAAGCATGAATGAGCAATAGTCACTCGAGTGATGCCTTAACTATTGCTATAATAAAAGGACCAGCAGCAGTGTCTGAGTTGAGGAACCTTCATGTGTCCACGTCACCTAAGAGATCAGGAGCAGAAAAAGACACCATGGAGTATTTGAAAAGAATCGTCCCTTTACTCTTATAGTATATACTCTTTGGGTACTTTTAGAAATCATTAAAGAAGAAAAATCCTTCAATAACAAATGGGAGTTAAAGTAAAAAAAGAGTTTTTATTGCTGTTACTATAACTATTTTTATTCGCTGTCCTACTCTTAGTCCCATATGGTAGTTCTGTGGAAATATTGACTACATTAAGAAAAAGTGTTAATCATTTGGCATACACTATTTAAGATAGCAGGTGTTACAAAATACATTTTAGCAGTGTTTTTATCACAATGGTTCATTTTCTTTTTTTTAACGTTTCTGCACTTGACGTTGTATGCTTGTTGTCTATGAAATTCATTTATGTGAAATAGTCCATTCCCTGACAGTCAAGTAAATAAGGCATTGCTATAATAACAGGGAAAATTCAATTCAAGATGGATTTAAAACACCTGTATTAAGAACAACTCTTGGTTTAATTGGGAGCTAAAGGACCTCTATTTTCAATAATTATTTGTTAAGGATGGGCTAGAATTTTTAAAGGATTGATTGTATTGTCCAATGCTTTTTCAACATTATTACTCTTCCTTTTCATTCCTCCTATAGACTAGATGTTTAAAATGTAAATGTATGTACCTTCATGTAATAAAGGCTATGTATGGCAAACCCACACCAACATCATACTCAGTGGGCAAAAACTAAAATAGTTTCCCTTAAAATCAGAACAAGATAAGGATGTCCATTTTCACCATTCCTATTTATCACTAGAGGCCTGATGCACGAAATTCATGCAAGAGTAGGCCTTCCTTCCCCTGGCTGCCAGCACCGGCTTCCCTCTGGCACCTGGGACCCGGGCTTCCCTCGCAGCCCCAGCTTTGTCCAGAAGGTCGTCTGGTCTAATTATCATATTATGGTTTTATTATTATAGATAGTACTGGAAATCCTAGCTATAGCAATTAGATAAGAAGAAGAGATAAAACATATCCAAATTGGAAAGGAGGAAGTAAAACTGTCATTATTCCCAGATGGCATAATACTGTATATAAAGAACCCTAAAGATTCCACCGAAAAGAACTACTAGAACTGATAAATGCATTCAGTAAAGTAGCAGGATACAAAATAAATATCCAGAAATCAGTTGCATTTTTAAACACTAATAATGAATTATCAGAAAGGGAAACTGAGAAAACACCACCACTTACTATTGCATAAAACAAACAAACATAAGAATAAATTTAACCAAAGATGTAAAAGACCTGTTCTTGGAAAATTATAAGACACTGAAGAAAAACCTGAAAAAGATTCAAATAAGTGGAAGCATATACTATGTTCATGGAAAGGAAGAATTAACATCACTAAGATGTCCATACTACCCAAAGCAATCTATAGACTTAGTGCAATTCCTATCAGAATACCAGTGGAGTAGTTCAGGAACTAAAACAAATATTCCAAAAATGTATATGGAACCATGAAAGACCATGAATAGCCTCAGCAATCTTGAAAAAGAAAAACAAAGTTGGGAGAATCATTCCACCCGATATCAAACTACACTACAAGTCCAATGTCATCAAAACAGCATGGTACTAGCATAAAAACAGACATATAGATCAATGGAACAGAATAGTGAGCCCAGAAATAATCCCAAGACTTTATGGTCAGTTAATATTTGACAAAGGAGGCAAGAACATTCAAAGGGGTAAAGATAATATATTCAATAAATAGTGTTGGTAAAAGTGAACAGTTACGTGCAAAAAAAATGAAACTACCATACACAAAATAAATTCAAAATTAATTAAAGACTTGAAACAATAAAATCCTAGAAGAAATCATAGGTAGTAAAATCTTGGACATTTTTTATTGCAATATTTTTTTCTGATATATCTCCTCAGGCAAGGGAAACAAGAAAAAATAAACAAATGGTACTACATCAAACTAAAAAATATTTGCACAGCAAAGGAAATCATCAATAAAATAAAAAGACAACCCACTTAATGGAAGAACATATTTTCCAATGATACATCTGATAATGGGGTTAATATCCAAAATTTATAAAGAACTTATAAAACACAACACCAAAAACAAACAGTCCAATTAAAAAATGGGCAAAAGACCTGAATAGACACTTCTCCAAAGAGGACATACAGATGGCCAATAGACATATGAAAAGAAGCTCAATGTCACTAATCATCAGAGAAATTAAAATTAATATCATAATGAGATATCACCTCACACCTGTCAGAATATCTATCCTCAATAAATCAACAAAAAAGTGTTGGCAAGGATGTATCTTGCCTTGTGCACTGTTGGTGGGAGTGCAGATTGTTGCAGAGACTGTGGAAAGCAGAACGGAGTTACCTCAAAAAATTAAAAATAGAACTGCCTTTTGACCCAGGGATTCCACTTCAGGGAATATATCAAAGAAACTTGAAACACTAATTCAAAAGAATATATGCACCCCTGTGTTCAGTGCAGCGTTATTTACAATAGCCAAGATTTGGAAGCAGCTCAGTGCCCATCAGTAGATGAAAGGATAAAAAAATCAGTGGTACATTTACACAATGAAATACTACTTGGCTGAAAAAAAGGAAGAAAATCTACCTTTTGTGACAGCATAGATGGACCTGGGGAATATTATTCTAAGTGAAATAAGTCAGAGAAAGACAAATACCATATGATTTCATTTACATGTGCAATTTAATAAACAAGATAAATAAAATAGAAAAAGACTCATAGATACATAAAACAGACTGACAGTTGTCAGAGGCATGGGAGGTTAGAGGGCTGGGTGAAAAAGGTGAAGGGATTAAGAAAAAACCTCATAGACACAGACAATGGTATGGTGATTTCCAGAGGGAAAGGGAGGTGGGGGCAGGTAGAATAAGGTGAAAGGGGGAAAAATGGTAATGAAAAGATACTTGAATTGGGGTGGTGAACACAATATAATATACAGTTACATATTATAGAATTGTATACCTGAAAGCTATGTAATTTTATTAACCAATGTAACCCAAATAAATTCAATAAAAATTTAAAAAAGAAGAAAAATGTAAATTTATGACTGATTTTCTCCATAACATAAAATTTCAAGTTCTGAAGTCAGTGTAGTTACCTCAGAAAGTCTTCTGTTTCCACTCACAGGGGAAGACAAACATTTACCAGCTTCACAGCTGGCTGTCTTCTGCTGTGGGCTGCCTCTACCAGACATTGGTGCTACAGCAAACTATAAAATTAACAACTGAGTGTTACGATACTCTGCAGAGCACCATGCATCTGGCCCGAGGAAGCGTGTTGGAGAGTAGTGACATGGGTAAGTAACTACAAAGCGAGATCAGATTCCCAAATTAGATTGACTTTTTTTTGCAACTGCAGCTCTCCTAACCAATTTGCATACTGTACATTATCAACCCAAATGCTAATAAAATGTGCCCTTAGCAAATGATAGCTTTGAATAGCCAAATAAAGTCTGTGGGGAAACACACACACACACACACACACACACACACACACACACACACACACACACAGAGAGAGAGAGAGAGAGAGAAAGTGGTAGGGGGCGGGGGGAGAATTTAAATGCATGCTTAGCATGGAATAAAAATTTTGCATGTTTTCCCATTAAAATAATAAGTTTACCTTGCTCAGGATTTTTTTTAATGAGAACTAGATGTATATATCTAGACTTCAGACTGGCTATCTTACATCTGATGCCACAGCAGAAGGTAGAAAATGTGCTGTGAACCACCCCACAGGGCTCTTTCCTGAAAAACTATTTAATAAAGAAATGCATCATCCTAAATTTAGACAGGTAATATATCATTTCCCAAAAATGATATGGACATCTCAAGCCATGTTTGAGGATAAAATTGTGTGTGTACACGCACACACATATACACACACATACTGCAAACACATTCTATACTACAAATGTTCAATATGGTGCAGGCTCAGAGTAAGCATTCGATCAATGCATGTTTTGTTTTCTTTACAAGGAACAAAAGCAGCAGTAAACAGAAGTCATAGTAAGTTTCCAGGTCTCAGACAAGAGGGAAGAAGACTTGAACACCATTTTTGTTCTTTGTTGGTCCATAAGAGGTTTTCTGGCTTCCTGTTTTCCCCTAAGAAATGGATTATAATCTTAATCCAAAAGGCATCTTAAAGTGAGTTAAAAAGTGTATATGTTTGCCTCACGTTCAAATATTTTATGGAAAAATAGAGCTTAAGCAACAGACTGTGTCTTTTAAATATTTCTCCATTCTGATACTTAGAATTCACAAATGGGCCATACTTTGCAAAGAAAAATTAAAAGTTCCACTTCCTTCTCTCACCTTCATCAATGACTAATACAGTGCCGAGATTTACATTGCCTATATTTCTGGGGTCCTTTTATAAATTGAAGGTTCCTATAAGTCTAGGGATCATTTCTCTGAGGTTTTTCCAGATATCTAAAGAGTAAAGAGAATGAAGAGAAGAAATAAAGAAGAGAAATAAGCAATCTCTTTTTGCTCTATTGGGATGAGTCATGATTTCAGAGTTATGAATTCCACTATAAGTTTTAGCAAACTATAATTTTAATAAGGTAAAATATAACTATCCTTCAAATATAGAATAAAGACATATCAAGGATAATAGATCCTTGAACTCATTGAAGAGGAAAACAAGCAAGATGGTAAAGGTGGTTCCAAGCACAATAAGAAAGTTTAAGTGTATACAGGCCAAAACAAAAAAGCAAATAAATTTTCTAGGTTAAATGGAACACTGTTTAATGTTCTTCCCAGTAAAAATGCCATGAGTTTTAGAGTCATCTTTCTACAGAACAGAAATTCTGTGCATCTCTTCAGGATAATATCTGAATGTTGGCATCATGTGATTTCACACTCATTTGACCCTAATAAAGAGTGAATAGTAAATCAAAACAAAAGTACATCCCCAAAAGAATTAAATAAGAATTAAGATAATGTCCTCTTACAACATTGATAAAATTATTCTTTTGCCTTATTTTCAAGATAAATTTTAATAGCATCTAAGTTCTCTAGGTAACTTGGATTTCCTCTCAAGAGATGTTCTTTTGCTCTTCTCTACTGGTGATTTAAGAAAGAAGTAATTATTTAAATGCCTCTGATATATGCCTTCCATCTTTGAAAACCCAGTTCAAGAATCCCAAGAAGCCCTCATATTAGAATGAATTGCTACCCACTTTGTGCTCTCCACACTTTTTGATTATAACACTTGTGATCATAACTCATTTTCTTGTCTGCCTCCCCACAAGATTGTGAGTTTTCTGATGCAAATATTACATCTTGAAAATTTTAGCATCCCAAAAGCTCCTCTTATACCAGGTGTTCAGGTTAATAATGCAGATTTTGTAATCAAAGAAAACATGATAATTTCAAGAAAAACATCTAAAATGCTTTATTCAAAGTAATGTTCATGGCTAGCTACACATTTCCCCATCTTTCAGGTAATTTGTGGATACCATCCCAATAGAACTTTTCTTGTTTTGAGGCAAACCATTCAGAGATCCAATTTTCCACTTCGTACATTTTGAAGTGCTGCTCAGAAAGTACATGTGCCATCGATCGGAACAAGTGGTAATCTAAAGGAGCAAGTTCTGGTGAATAAGGCGGGTGGGTTGATACTTCCCAGGCAAGATCTTGTAACATGTCTTTAACTGGTTTTGAAGTGTGTGATGGTGCATTATCATGAAGCAAAATTACTTTGCCTTGTCTTCTGGCACATTCTGGTCATTTCACGATCAAAGCGTGGTTCAAATTGATTATTTGTTGTCAGTAGCGATCAGTAATAATGGTTTCATCTGGTTTCAGAAGTTCATAATACACCACACCTTCCTGATCCCACCAAACGCAGAGCATTGTATTCTTTCCAAAGTGATTTGGCCTTGCAGTCGATGTTGATGGTTGACTTGGATCAACCCATGATTTTGTGCGTTTGGGATTCTCAAAATAAATCCACTTTTCATCGCCAGTCACAATTCGATGCAATAAAAGACTTTCTTTCATGCTGTTGAAGCAACATTTTACTGATGACTTTTCGGTTTTCCATTTGTCTTTTTCATTCAGTTGATGTGGCACCCATTTTCCTTCCTTTAAAATCTTTCCCATTGCTTGTAAAGGATTGGAAATTGTTTGCTGAGCAACGTTTAATCTTTCTGCAAGTTGTTTTTGAGTTTGACATGCATCTTCATCCAATAATGCTTGTAATTGTTGGTCTTCAAACTTTTTTGATTGACCTGGACATTCTTTGTCTTTCACATTGAAATCATCACTTTTAAAGCATTTAAACCAGTGTTCACAAGTATCTTGAGATGGAGCATGTTCACCATAAGCTTCCCAAATTATACAATTACTTTCAGTTGCACTTTTCTTCAAAATAAAGTAATGAATTAAAACTTCCCGCAAATGCTCTTTTTGGGCATGAAATTTGACATTTTTAAGTGTAAAAATTTCTATGATAACACCTTCAGAAAAATTTGACATACGAAGTTTTGAAGCTTGCTGTCAATATAACAAAATAGCATACATATCAAATTGCATAGATACCAACATATTTTTAACTTCATCTATTGAAAAAAATCTGCATTATTAACTGGTACACTGTATCAAAGAATACACTTCCTAAAATCATTAATATTGGTTGTAAACACAGACCAGATGAAAATAATTTTACATAATACCTCTTTATTGTAAGCTATCCTAAGATGCCCAAAAGATGATTAGTTAGTAGCAGATTACCCAGTGGACTGAAATAATCAGCAATGAATTACCAAGAATTAATGTGATATAGTTCCTTATAAGATATATTAAAATCTACAATCCATGGTCAACTCATTTCATTGACAACATTCATAATTACACATACAGTATCTTAATTGGTTTAAATTTATTATTCATTTTGCACAAAGAACTGTTGTCAGGCACAAGTGGATGTGGCAAATAGGCACTCATTCAGGATTTATAAGGCACTTGTGCCTTAATAAACAGGCCTTATATCCAATGAGTAATAAACTCATTTAAATTTCAATAAAATTAAATGTCCATGTTTATGTAGTCCTTTATCTGAATGTTGCCATTTGAATAGCAACATCTATTTCATTTTTCTCTTGGTTTTTCTTTATTAATTTTGTAGTAGATTGTGTTGAGGCTGAATTACCCAAAAAAGAGTTATAATGTCAAGTTCTTGGCATTTACTCAGTGTAGCAGGATGGAAATACTGAAGTTTTAGTGGTAATGACATCTGAGCTTCTGCAATGCTGCTTATCTTCCCAAAGATGGAAAATAGGATCAATTAGATTAAGCTCTGTTAACAAGCTCACATCAAACCAAACATTTAAATGATATCTTTATCAAATTGCATGAAATTTTTAGATTATAGATACTTGATTTAAGCTATGCCCAGTAAGTGGAAGACTGGCTTTTAAGTGGAGCATTTAATTCATGTATCTCATTAGTATGGATCATTATAAACTAATGGTTTAGTGGTCAGCTGGATTATCATTTTGGTAAACACCCAACATTTTTAGAAGAAACAAAGAAGAAAATGTTAGGACTTTATTTGTGAAAAGTATTGCAGTGTGTTTTTGCATATGCATGGTTAGAAAATGATTTAGCATTCATAACTGAATATTAGCATATAAGAAAGTGAAGGCACTATTCTATTGAGTAAAGGAAATGTAATGATAAAAGCAGATGATGTTGGTTTGAGTCTAAGTTCTGTCCTTAACTAACCATGTGCATGGGGAGGAACAACACCCTTTACTACTCTAAGAGATACCAACTCCTCTATAATTAAAAAGAAATTTACAGCAGATATTTCTTTATATCTTTTCATAATCTCCATTTAGGTAGAACCAAGGAAAAATACTTAGGGGGCATTCTTTTAAAAAATCCCCCCCCCCTACAACCTCCATCAAGTCAGTAATCTCTGAGAATGTTCCTATCTAGATCTTTTTTAAATTTATTTATTTATTTATTTATTTATTTTTATTGCCTAAGTTTTACATATGTCTCCTTTTCCCCCACTTGACCCCAACCCCCAGCCAATCCCACCCCCGGGAAAGCCCCCACTGCCCCAGTGTCTGTATTTATTGATTATGCTGATATGCATGCATACAAGTCCTTTGGTTGCTCTCTAACCCCTCCCTCCCCCCCCCCCCCCCGCCATTTGTCTCTGGATCTATTCTTGTTCATCAAATTATGTTGATCATTATATCCCACATATAAGTGAGATCATGTGATACTTATCTTTCTCTGACTGGCTTATTTTGCTTAGCATAATGCTCTCCAGTTCCATCCATGCTGTTGCAAATGGTAAAAGTTCCTTCTTTTTTATAGTGGCATAGTATTCCATTGTGTAGATGTACCGCAGTCTTCTAATCCTCTCATCTGCTGATGGGCACTCCGGCTGTTTCCAAATCTTAGCTATTGTAAATTGTGCTGCTATGAACATAGGGGTGCATATATCCTTTCTGATTGATGTTTCTGGTTTCTTGGGATATAGTCCTAGAAGTGGGATTACTGAGTCAAATGGGAGTTCCATTTTTAATTTTTGAGGAAACTCCATACTGTCTTCCACAGTGGCTGCACCAGTCTGCATTCCCACCAGCAGTGTACCAGGGTTCCTTTTTCTCCACATCCTCGCCAGCACTTGTGGTTTGTTGATTTGTGGATGATAGCCATTCAACAGGTGTGAGATTCTATTTCATTGTTTTTTTGATTTGCATCTCTCAAATAATTAGTGACTTTGAGTATGTTTTCATATGTCTCTCAGCCTTCTGTATGTCTTCTTTCAAAAAGTATCTATTTAGGTCCTTTGTCCATTTTTTTATTGGATTGTTCATGTTCCTTTTGTTAAGTTGTATGAGTTATCTGTAAATTTTGGAGATTAAACCCTTATCTGAAATAGCATTCACAAATATGTTCTCCCATGCAGTGGGCTTTCTTGTTGTTTTGTTGATGGTTTCTTTTGCTGTGCAGAAGCTTTTTATTTTGATGTAGTCCCATTTGTTTATTTTCTCCTTCGTCTCTATTGCCCTAGGAGCTGTGTCTGTAAAGATATTGCTATGACATATGTCTGCTATTTTGCTGCCTATGGAGCCTTGTAAGATTTTTATGGTTTCCTGTCTTACATTTAAGTCCTTTAGCCATTTTGAGTTTGTTTTTGTGTATGGTGTAAGTTGGTGATCTAGTTTCATTTTTTTGCATGTATCTTACCAGATTTCCCAGCACCATTTGTTAAATAGGCTGTTTTGACTCCATTGTATGCTCTTGCCTCCTTTGTCAAATATTAATTGAGTATAAAGGTTTGGGTCCATTTCTGGGTCCTCTATTCTGTTCCATTGATCTATATGTCTGTTCTTGTGCCAGTACCAGGCAGTTTTGAGAACCGTGGCTTGGTAATATAGCTTGATATCTGGTATTGTGATCCCTCCAACTTTATTCTTCTTTCTCAGGATTGCAGTGGCTATTCGGGGTCTTTTTTTATTAACGATGAATTTTTGGAGAGTTTGTTCTAGATCTTTGAAGTAAGTCATTGGTATTTTAATGGGGATTGCATTGAATCTGTAGATTGTTTTGGGTAGTATGGACATTTTAATGATGTTTATTCTACTAATCCATGAACATGGTATGTTCTTCCATTTGTTTATGTCTTCCTCTATCTCTTTTTTTTCAATGTCCTGTATTTTTCTAAGTACAAGTCTTTTACCTCCTTAGTTAAGTTTATTCCTAGGTATCTTAAATTTTTTGGTGCAATGGTAAATGGGATTTTTTTGTTTGTTTGTTTCTCTTTCTGTGAGTTCATTATTCGTGTATAAAAAGGCCATAGATTTCTGGGTGTTAATTTTGTATCCTGCTACATTGCCAAATTCATTTATTAGGTCTAGTAGTTTTTTGATGGAGTCTTTGGGGTTTTCTATGTATAGTATCATGCCATCTGTGAATAAGGACAGTTTTACTTCTTCTTTTCCAATTTGGATGCCTTTTATTTCTTCTTGTTGTCTGATCGCTATGGCTAGCACTTCCAGTACTATATCGAATAGGAATGGTGAAAGTGGGCATCCCTGTCTTGTTCCTATTCTCAGGGGAAATGAATTTAGTTTTTGCCCATTGAGTATGATGTTGGCTATAGATTTGTCATATAGGCCTTTTATTATGTTGAGGTATAATTCCTCTATTCCCACTTTGCTGAGAGTTTTCATCAAGAAAGGATGTTGGATTTTGTCAAATGCTTTATCTGCTTCGATTGATATGATTATGTGATTTTTGTCTCTCAATTTGTTTATGTGATGTATCACTGTGGATATTGCACCATCCTTGCATCCCTGGAATAAATCCCACTTAGTCATGGTATATGATCTTTCTGATGTAATGCTAGAATCTAATTTGCTAGAATTTTGTTGAGGATTTTAGCATCTATGTTCATCAAGGACATTGGCCTGTAGTTCTCTCCTTTTTTTGTATGTGTGGTTTCTTTATCTGGTTTTGGAATTAGGGTGATGCTGGCTTCATAGAATGAGCTTAAAAGTGTTGCTTCCTCTTGAATTTTTTGTAATAGTCTGAGGAGGATAGGTTTTAATTTTTCTTTGAGTCCTTGGTAGAATTCCCTTGTAAAGCCGCCATCCGGACCAGGGCTTTTGTTTGCCAGAAGCTTTTTGATGACTGCTTCAATTTCTTCCATAGTTATTGGCCTATTGAGATGTTTAGATTCTTCCTGATTGAGTTTTGGAAGGTTTTATTTTTCTAGGAATATGTCCATTTCCTCCAGGTTTTCCAGTTTGTTGGAATAGAGTTGTTCATAATATTTTTTAACAATCCTTTGTATTTTGGTGGGGTCTGTTGTTATGTCACCTCTTTCATTTCTGATTTTGTTTATTTGGGTCCTCTCTCTTTGCTTCTTGGTGAGCCTGACTAGAGGTTCATCAATCTTGTTTATCCTTTCAAAGAACCAGCTCTTGGTTTTGTTGATCTTTTGTATTGTTTTTGTTGTTGTTGTTGTTGTTGTTTGTCTCTATGTCGTTTATTTCAGCTCTGACCTTTATTTCCTTCCTTCTTCTTACACTGGGCTTTTCTTGTTGCTCTCTTTCTAACTCTTTGAGTTGTAGGGTTAGATAATTAATTACCATTTTTTTCTTGTTTTTGAGGTTGGCCTGGAGAGCCATGAACTTCCCTCTCAAGACTGTTTTTACTGTGTCCCATAGATTTTGGATTGTTGTGTTTTCATTGTCGTTTGTTGCCATGATGCTTTTTATTTCTTCTTTGGTCTCTTTGGAAACCCAATAATTGTTTAATACCATGCTATTTAGCCTCCAGGTGTTTTTTTTTTTTATTGTTTTTATTGTAGTTGATTTCTAATTTTATTTCATTGTGATCTGAGAAGATGCTTGATATGATTTCTATCTTCTTGAATTTGAATAGACTTTGCCTGTGTCCCAATATGTGGTCTATCTTTGAAAATGACCCATCCGCACTTAGGAAGAATGTATATTCTGTGGCGTTGGGGTGAAATGTTCTGAAGATGTCAATTCCATCTGATCTAGTGAGTCATTTAGGATTGATGTTTCTTTGCTGATTTTTTGTTTAGAGCATTTATCCAGTGGTATTAGTGGTATTAGTGGGGTATTAAAGTCCTCTACTATGACTGTATTGCTATCAATCTCTCCCTTGATATCTCCCAAAAGTTTTTTTTTGTTTGTTTGTTTGTTTCTTTGTTTTTGTTTTTTAATGTATTTGGATGCTCCTGTATTGTGTGCATGTGTGTTTACCTTCTTGTTGAATTGCTCCCTTTAGTATTATGAAGTGGCCTTCCTTATCGCTTGTTATGTCCTTCACTTTGAGGTCTAATTTGTCAGATATAAGTATTGCTACCCGAGCTTTTTTTTTCATTTCCGTTCGCCTGAAAAAACCTTTTTCCATCCCTTCACCATCAGTCTGTGTGAGTCCTTTGTTCTGAGGTGGGTCTCCTGTAGACAGCAGATATATGGGTCATGTTTTCTTATCCACTCAGCTACCCTATGTCTTTTGATTGGGGCATTTAATCCATTTACATTTAAAGTTATTATTGATAGGTATTTGTCACCATTTTTATTCTTTATGCCTGTGTTCCTTCCTATTTTTTTCTTTTTACAGCAGTTCCTTTAGCATTTCTTGCATTGCTGGTTTGGTGATAATAAACTCCGTTAGTCCTTTTTTGTCTGTGAAGCTCCTGATTTCACCCTCAACTTTGATTGATAGCCTTGCTGGGTACAGTATTCTTGGATTCAGACCCTTGCTGTGCATGACTTTGTATATTTCATTCCATTCCCTTTGGGCCTGATGTGTTTCTGTTGAGAAATCAGTCAATAGTCTCATGGGAGATCCCTTGTAGGTAACTTTCTGTCTGTCTCTATGGTAGCCTTTAAGATTCTTTCTTTGTCATTGGTGTTTGCTAATTTAATTATAATGTGTCTTACTGTCAGTCTTTTGGGGTTCATTTTGTTTGGGACTCTGTGAGCTTCTTTGGACTTGTGTGAGTTTTTCTTCTTCCCAATATCAGGGAAGTTTTCTGTCATTATTTCTTCAACCAGATTTTCTATTCCTTTCTCAGTTTTCTCTCCTTCTGGCACCCCTACTATGTGATGTTGTTTAGTTTCGTAGTGTCCCAAAGTTCCCTTAGGCTCTCCTCATGTTTTTTAAGTTGTTTTTTCTAGTTGCCACTCTGCTTGGGTATTTTTTCTTACCTTGTCTTCTAGCTCACTGATGCGGTCCTCCACTTCTTCTAATCCACTGTTGTGTTCTTTATTGCAGCAATGTCATTTTTAATTTCTTCTTGGTTCTTCTTCATTTCATCTTGGTTCTTACACATATTGTTGAATTTGTTTTCCATCCTTGTCAACGACCTTATGACCATTGCTCTGAATTCTTTCTATCACATATTGCTTGCCTCCATTTTATTTACTTCCTTTTCTGGTGATTCCTCTCTCTTTCAAATGGAGACTTTTTTTGTCTTCCCATGTTCACTCCTCTCAGGGTGCCTGGTTATTAGCTCTCTCTCTCTCTTGCGATGACCCACTCTAGGTGATCTCTGACCTTTCCGTCTATGGATTGCCTCACCAGCTGTGTTTAATTCACCAATTCTGAGTGGATGTTGTTCAATTCAGCTGCTCCTTCTGTCTGCTCTGTGAGAAGGTGCAGGGCCTGTCCATATTTTTGGTGCTGCTTTGTCTCCCCCTGGACAAACATTTTAGGTGCCCGCAGCTGGGGAGGCTGGATTCTCGGTGTTCATGGGTTCGCAGATGAGGCAGCTGGTCCCTGGGCGATGTGGTTGTAGTATCCCAGGGGGTATCTGAGGTCTTCCCAGTTGAAGGTAAGGATGGGCTTCTAATCACAGCACTCTCCCCTTCAAGATGGTGTGATCTCTGTGGCAGAGCCGCCTCTCCAGGTGAGATTACAGCAGTAGTAGAAGCTGCCCGGCCAGGGGAGTCTGGTCTGTAGTCCCCAACAGTCCTGTAGAATATAACTGTCCCTCACTCACAAATACAGACACGCCCACACATCCACACATTCTCCTTTCGCTCTTTCACTCACACACTATCTTGTAGCCTGCAGTCCCATCAGCCACCATCTTGGATCCCTCTGTCTGGATCTTTACTTCAAATCCATTCACTCTTCTCCAGTCTATACCCTCCTTATTGGTTCAAGCTACAATGGATTTCTGTGTTGATTTTAGTAACAACCCCTACTTAGACTCATTCATTCACCCTTTGCCTAGCTCTCTCTCTCTCTCTCTCTCTCTCTCTCTCTCTCTCTCTCTCTCTCTCCCACCCACACACACACACTTTTGTGCCTCACTATAGCACATTACTAGGTGACCCAGTTAATAATGTGGATTTTTTTCAATAAATGGAGTTACACATATGTTGATATATATGCAATTTGATATGTATGCTATTTTGTTATATTGACAGCAAGCTTCAAAACTTCATATGTCAAATTTTTCTGAAGGTGTTAACATCATAGATATTTTTACACTTAAAAATGTCAAATTTCATGCCCCAAAAGAGCATTTGCAGGAAGTTTTAATTACTTTATTTTGAAGAAAAGTACAACTGAAAGTAATTGTATAATTTGGGAATCTTATGGTGAACATGCTCCATCTCAAGATACTTGTGAACACTGGTTTAAACGCTTTAAAAGTGATGATTTCAATGTGAAAGACAAAGAATGTCCAGGTCAATCAAAAAAGTTTGAAGACCAACAATTACAAGCATTATTGGATGAAGATGCGTGTCAAACTCAAAAACAACTTGCAGAAAGATTAAACGTTGCTCAGCAAACAATTTCCAATCCTTTACAAGCAATGGGAAAGATTTTAAAGGAAGGAAAATGGGTGCCACATCAACTGAATGAAAAAGACAAATGGAAAACCGAAAAGTCATCAGTAAAATGTTGCTTCAACAGCATGAAAGAAAGTCTTTTTTTGCATCGAATTGTGACTGGCGATGAAAAGTGGATTTATTTTGAGAATCCCAAACGCACAAAATCATGGGTTGATCCAAGTCAACCATCAACATCGACTGCAAGGCCAAATCACTTAGGAAAAAATACAATGCTCTGCGTTTGGTGGGATCAGGAAGGTGTGGTGTATTATGAACTTCTGAAACCAGATGAAACCATTATTACTGATCGCTACTGACAACAAATAATCAATTTGAACCACGCTTTGATCGTGAAATGACCAGAATGTGCCAGAAGACAAGGCAAAGTAATTTTGCTTCATGATAATGCACCATCACACACTTCAAAACCAGTTAAAGACATGTTGTTGTAGTGTAACCCCCATCTTACAAACGACGCCTCAAAAAGTTGAATTATGGAGTCATTTATTAAAAGCCGGCGGCATACGAGGGAGCAAAAGGGCTCCAGACCTCGCAGCCCCGAACAGTTTGCAACATCTGGCTTATATTGACAGAATATCACAAAGGTATTGATTACATCGTTGGGTCTAGAATGAGGAACCTGTTTTGCGAAAAAGCATTTTTACAGAAGCAGAATTTGAGCAACTTAGTTATCTAAAGTATCTATGAATCACTGAATCAACAGAAACACATTATCTGGGACCACCTGGACGATTTAGAATAATTGTGCTGTCCAGATTCCGGGACCACTGATTCAACCGAAATTCAGTTATCTGTAGCTACTGAGACAATTTAGGATCACTATCTGTCCTGGGTCCCAGAAGAATGTGCTTCGATGACCAGTGAGATCACAATCAATGGGATATTCAAACCGCCATCAAGGGGGTATTCAATCATACAGAGTTCAGAAAATCAAAATAACTTTTAAATGAGTACAGAACCCAAAACTGCAAGGTTAAAATATTAAACAGCAATTTTTACCCAAGTATGGTTGCTACCATACTTCATTGTTACAAGATCTTGCCTGGGAAGTATCAACCCACCCGCCTTATTCACCAGAACTTGCTCCTTTAGATTACCACTTGTTCCGATCGATGGCACATGTACTTTCTGAGCAGCACTTCAAACCGTACGAAGTGGAAAATTGGGTCTCTGAATGGTTTGCCTCAAAACAAGAAAAGTTCTATTGGGATGGTATCCACAAATTACCTGAAAGATGGGGAAATGTGTAGCTAGCGATGGACATTACTTTGAATAAAGCATTTTAGATGTTTTTCTTGAAATTATCGTGTTTTCTTTGATTACAAAATCCACATTATTAACTGGTACACCTAGTATATTTTTAGTAAATAATAATTCCTTAAAATGTAAATTAATGAGCTTCATTCCTCTGGCTTTCCATTTCTCTTTGGTTACAGCCAAAAATCTTTAATGTGGCTCTCTAGCCATAGCTCACTGTCTTGCTCTTCTTACTCCAGAAATCTGTTAACTTTCCTTAAACCTTCAGGATCTTCAGCATGGAGTGGTGTTTTCATATCTTTACCAAACTAATTCCATAACCTCACTTCCTCAGAAAAATGTTCCCTGATTTACACAAAAGGCTAGATTCCGCAGCAACCCATATTTTTCTCATTATTTATACAATTATTACTGTTAAATTTTTTAATATAATATCTCCTCTTATATATGCTCACTAGTGGATGGTATGAGAGTGTTGCAGAAGACCAAAGAAAACCAAGGACGCTTCTGAGAAAAAAAAGGAGGGACACTGTTTAATACGCCAGCGGACTCAGGGAACAGCCTTCCAAATCTGAGTGAAGGAACACGCATGGGGCTTTCCTTTATATCTCCCTCCCTGTGATCTTTGTCCCACAAACATGGATTATGTTTCCGGTCCTTTTCGCGGGCCTTGCAAGAAGGCCCCCAGGTGTTGGGGGTCTCCAGGCCATATCTGATGGTCTGGCCTAGGGTCAGCGTTAATAACCCTCCCTCTGGGCAGTGCACTGTCCACAGCCCAATGGCCTCTGTAACCAGTTCTGCAAGACCAGTATCTGGGAAAGAGGTAGTGACTTAATTATAGGTTATCAGGAATGTACACTGAGCTTGCTGGCTTGGATTCAGTTCACTAGCATCCAAATATCAGTGTTACATTGGAATTAGTCCTTTTAGCCTTCTCAGTGTGAACATAACAATATGCACTTGCACAAACCTAGATGGTATACTGGCCTACTACACATCTAGGCTATATGGTGTAGCTTGTTGTTCCTAGGCTACAGACCTACACAGCATGATACTGTACTGAATACTGCAGACAAATGAAACACATTGATAAATATTTGTGTATCTAAACACATCACAGTTACAATAAATATGCGGTATAAAGATAAAGTGTGTGTGTGTGTGTGTGTGTGTGTGTGTGTGTGTGTATGTGCATGTACATGCACATATCAGAGGTCCAGGGAGAAGGCAGTGCAGGGGGGATGAGTTGGAGGGAGAGTTGTGGTCAGAAGCAGGGAGGGAGGAAGGGAGAGAGGGAAGGAAGGGAACAGGAAAGCAAGGAAAATCAGAGATCAAAAGAGACCTGGAAAGATAGAGAGAGGGAGAAGACAGAGGGAAAGAAAGAATTCTAGAGGAATGGACTAGGAAGAAAGGGAGATAAAGAGAAATAAAGGAATGAGAAGTGTTTGTGCTCATGTGTGTGTGTGTGTGTGTGTGTTTAGGCCATGTGGTGGAAGCCTCCAAGGCTCCCCCATCCCCAGCCCCCTGCCAACTCCAGGCCCAACTGATACCGAATTTTTGGACTGGAACCCGGATTCTTTGTCTGCCGGAATCAAAGAATGAATCCAGGGACAGAAAGTGGTATAGCAAAGGTGGAGATTTATTGAAGAACAAGTACAGACTCCCACATGGGGAGAGGGAAGAGTCCCACAGAATGGACTCCCAAGTAGGTAGGGGGAAAAGGGTCTCACTGGGTTCCCTTTCCCTATGGCTTATAAAGGCTGCAGATCCTGGTGCCTTGATATCCCCTCTGATTGTTCACTATTCCCTTAGTCTGGTTACCATAGTAACTCCTGTGCTCAAAGGTTGAACCTCACATGGGACATGTGAGGTTCTCCCCTCCTCCTTCCTTATTGTTTACCTATTCTCTTTGGGCTTTCTTCTTCTCCTTCTGAATGAAGGGCTTCCTTCTCTTTATTTTGTAAATATAGACCTTCCTTGGCTACTTCCAGTTCCCTTGTCTTATGTAAATGCAACTGTTGCTGCCTCCTTGTCTTATGGAAATATGACTGCACCTGGCTTCTTTGTGTTAGGGAAATGTACCTTCTCCCAGTCTGCAGCCCCGTGGTTTTTCCATGGACCCCAATTCTAAAAACTCCCTAAGGCTGCCTATGTTACCCCAAAATTCCTGCTTCTGTAAGACCCCCAGAGGGAGACCCTTACTCTGTCCCACGGATCGACGGCAACCCCAATCGTCCGCAGGAGGTGTCACTTGATGCAAACAGCAAGAGGCTTTATTCCAGCGCGCTGGGGCTCAACTCGTAACTCACACGGGAGCAGAGGAGTCAAACCCCGAGCAGAAAGTCTTACAAGTATATATAGGCAAAAACCATACATCGGGGGGTTACACATGTGAGGGGGGAAGAGAGGACAAAGTCGCCAGGAAATTCCAACAGGGCTCGTTAATAACATGTTTAATGACAGGGCCTAAGTTTTCAGTCAACAGTCTCATCCGGTAATCTCATGTCCTGCTTTTCTTATCTGTCAGAGCACTATTTGCTCTGTCTGCTCTTAGCTCGGGGCTGTTTCCTGGGACAGATTTAAGGGTCTTGTTCCCATCACTGGCGAAGGGGGAAGACCTTGGAGATTTAAGATAAAATGGACAGCTGTAAAAAAAAAACTTTACTCTTTCAGTTAGGGTTTGCTTTTTTTCCTGAAGCCCCATTTTCTATTGTTGCTTTTTAATCTCTGGAGTTAAGAAGTTCAGGATTTGCCCAGATAAGATAAAGTAAACAAAATTCTTTACCTTTCATTCCCCCATTTGCTTTTTGGTAAGTTCTAATCATGGAACTTCTGTCTTTACATACTCTTCCCCGAGGCTGTCTCCCTGTCGGAGTGACTGGTAGTGCTGCCTGAGCATTAGTACCTATACAGCACTTATTCTCTCCCTGATGAAGGTGACTAGGCGATTTAAGATGCAGGGTCCAAAAGTGAGAATTAAAAGTAGTATAATAAGGGGACCCATCAGGGAGGATATGAGGGTGGTGAACCAAGGGGACCGGCTGTACCAACTTTCAAACCACCCTTGATGTGCCTCCCGATCTCGTTGTCTTGTTTCTAATCTTTCTCTAAGTTTGGACATGGAATCCTTTATTACACCGGAGTGATCTATGTAAAAACAACATTCTTCTTTTAGCACATAATCCTTTATTACACCGGAGTGATCTATGTAAAAACAACATTCTTCTTTTAGCACATAATCCACCATCCTTGAGGAATAGGAGATCTAAGCCCCGCCTATTTTGTAGTACCACCTCGGATAAAGAGGTCAGCGACTCTTCCAATTTTGTGATTGATTGCTCTACTGCTCTTAGATCTTCATTTACAGCTGCCCGTAACCCCTCGATATACTGAGGAGTCTGAACGAGCGCGGCCGTCCCTGTTCCTACTCCGGCCGCTACCCCCAGACCTAGCAGGACGGCTAAAGTGAGCGAGACCGGTTCCCTCTTCTGTCTATGGGGTCGTAGGTCGAACTCAGCCTCGAAAGAGCCTGCCTCATGGTAGATAACTCTGGGCACCAGCTGTACGAGGACACAGTAGTCTTTGGCAGTGTTGAACACCAATGAGGAAAGACATGGGGTCAGCCCTGTACTGCAGGCCCACCAACCGCCTACGGGGGGGACCAGATAGTAGTTGGTAGTTGTTTGGGGGCTTCCTATGGTCTGATTGCACAGATGCTTACGGTTTGTAGGAACTGTACCTAAGCAAGTGCCATGCCCAGAGACTTCTGTAAGGGTAAGTTTACTGTTCAACCCCCAGCTACAGGAGTTATGGGAGGTGGTATTGTTAAAGGTCCCTGAGAAAGCAATCCTCTCGTAATAGGGAGGGCTTGACACTAGACATAACCAGCAAGACTCAGTCAGGTTAGGGTTGGAAGCATTGAGAGCGCTGAAAGCTCCCTGTATCAGATTAAGGAGTCTCTGCCCAGTGCTCGGTATCTCGGGTGTATTTACTAGGCCGCGGACCGAGGCAGCAGGAGGCCCCGGTGGGCGGCGGCTGCAGCCCGCAGTCCGGGAACTGGGGAGGCCAGTAAGTGGGTTGAGCCGAGCTGTATTATCGGGCCTATTTGTTGTGACTCGGGGAACGGGCGGTCTGATATGGGCGGTTGGTGATCGTCGTTCAAATAGTACTAGGTTAGGCCCTACCTGGACGGCAGACGGGGTTTCAACCTTAAGCTTGATAGAGAAGGTAAATCCATTGTCATAACCTGACATATAGAAACGTACTCCCCAAGTTCTCCCTCTAATCCATTCCTGCGATTTCCTTCCTTTCTCCGTGAAGGAGATGTTTAGAGGATTGCACCACCCTTGATTGTTACAGTTGGTGGCCGTAAGATTTTTCTGTACCTTTATCAGATCCCACGAGGAGGTGGGATGCCAATAAGTATTTCCAGTAGTTTCACAGCCCCATTCTGCACAATAATAATGGTCTATTTCTCCACACCTCCTTGCCTCGTTCCTTGACCTCCCATCCTGGGGGCAGACATAGAAAGGAGTCTGGCTTAAAGTGTCACGGGAGCGTGGGTAGCTACAGCCTGGGTCATACCCCTTGACAAGGCGGTATTCTGCTCCCCCAAAAGGCCTGTCTGAGGGTACCCAAGGGTTGCGGGCCTCCTCGGAGGTCACGGTGGGGATATCCCAATTGTCTAATCCAGCTACTAAGGCGCAAATGTCTGGGGTTAAGGACGGCCACCAGGCCCAAAGGGGGTTCTCCTTGGTGGTTCTCCATATTATATCTCCAGTCTGGGAGAGAACCTGCCATGTTAGTCGTTGGGGGGCATGAGGGTTAGGACTACTTATCGGCAGGAGGTGCGTCAACAGGAGCAGGAACACGGTGAATGCGGAGCTTGAGGGGGTTGTCCATTTTCTCCACTTTCCACGCTGGGTCTGGTGGTGGCGCGGGCTTGACATGTGAAGCATGGATCCAGGCGGCAATGCCATCGACCTTCACTGCAGTCGGTGTTGTGAGCAGCACTATGTATGGTCCTTTCCACCTCGGTTCCAAGTTGGCCGCACGGTGGCGCCGAATGTACACCGAGTCTCCGACCTGGAACTGATGAGGTACTTGCAGGTCTCCAGGCTTGTATGCCTCAGCCAACCGGTTCCACACTTCCCTTTGCACAGTCTCAAGGGCTTTTAATCTGGTGTACAGAGATTGAGAGGAGTAAGATTCTGGGGAAGGGAGGTGCTGGATGGTAATGAGTGGGGGGTGAGTCCCATAAAGAATTTCAAAAGGAGTTAGCTTGAGGGAGCCAGGGGTATTGTGTACCCGAAACAAAGCAAAGGGAAGGAGGACTGTCCAGTCTGTTATGCCAGTCTCTAAGGATAATTTAGTCATGACCTCTTTTAAAGTTCTATTCATTCTCTCTACCTGTCCTGAGCTTTGGGGCCTATAAGCACAATGTAATTTCCAATCAAGCCCCAGGATTTTGGCCAGTCCCTGACTTACCTGGGCAACAAACGCAGGGCCGTTGTCTGACCCGATTACCTTGGGCACCCCGAATCTCGGGAAGATGTCTTCTAGTATTTTCTTGGCCACCACCTGAGCAGTCTCCCTCTTGGTAGGGAAGGCTTCAACCCATCCTGAAAATGTATCTATGAATACCAATAAGTATCTGTATCCATACCTGGCTGGCTTTACCTCAGTGAAGTCTACCTCCCAGTAACTCCCAGGGCGGTCTCCTCAGAGCCGCTTGCCCTGAGATAGCTTGCTGGGCTGGGCGTTCACCATCTGGCAAGGCTTGCATTCCTTTACAGTTGTATCTGCGAGCTCCCCTAGTTTCATGATATAATACGGTGAAGACTGGACTATAGTTTTTAAATGTTTTGGGCCCAGATGAATTAGCTTATGAAGGTGTCTAAGAAAAATGATAGCCTGCTTTTCAGGGAGGATTCTTTTTCCTTCTATAGTTTCCCGGATCCCCTCTGGAGTCTCCAGGCGAAATCCTAATCTGTCCATTCTCTCAAGGTCTGAGTCTGAATATTCAAAGTTCCTGACAGAGGGATATACCGCATCCTCAGGGTGAGACCCCAGTTTTTCTCCAGACAAAGATAGGATGTTGAGTCCCTGAGCTGCCCGCTTGGCTTCTCTGTCAGCCCTTTGGTTCCCTTCTGCAACCCTGGACCCTCCTTTCTGATGTCCGGGGCAGTGAATAATGGCCACTCTCTTAGTAAGGTGAACGGCCTCTAACAGGCTTAGAATTTCTTCTTTATTTTTGATTTCCTTCCCTGCCGAGGTTAGCCCCCGCCTCCGGTAGATGGCCCCGTGGACATGGGCAGTAGCAAAGGCATACCTGCTATCAGTGTAGATGTTAATCTTCTTCCCTTCTGCCAATCGCAGAGCCTGAGTCAGAGCTAGTAACTCGGCCTTCTGAGCCGACGTCCCTTCGGGTAGGCTGCTTGCCCAGATAATTTGCTCATCATCCACTACCGCCGCCCCGGCCACCCTTTTACCTTCTATTATGTAGCTGCTTCCATCAGTGAACCAGGTCAGCTGAGCGTCTGGCAAGGGCTGGTCTCGGAGGTCCCTTCGGGTCCCCGTTTCTTCTGCCAGTATCTCTTGACAGGTATGCAGCACACTCTCCTGGGTGGACGTGTCAGGTAGTAGGGTAGCTGGGTTGAGGATGGCAGGCGGTCCGAACTGGATCCTGTCTTCATTCAGTAGGAGACTCTGATAGTGTGTCATGTGGGCGTTGGACAGCCACCGATCAGGGGGCTGTCTGATGATGCTCTCCAAGGAGTGGGGGGCAATGACCGTTAGCTTCTGTCCCATAGTTAATTTGTCAGCATCTTTCACTAATACTGCCACTGCCACCACGGACCTCAGACAGGCAGGCCAACCACTAGCAACGGGATCTAGCTTCTTGGAGAGGTAGGCTACCGGCCTCTTCCATGGCCCTAGAGGCTGGGTCAGCACCCCTCGGGCTACTCCCCTTCTCTCGTCCACAAATAGGACGAAGGGCTTTGCTACGTCCGGCAATGCCAGGGCTGGGGCTGACAGTAATGCCTTCTTGATGTCATCAAGGGCTTGCTGTTGGCCGTTACCCCACTCAAACGGGGCAGCCTCTCTAGTCAGAGGATAGAGGGGAGCTGCCAGGGTAGCGAACCCGGGGATCCACAAGCGGCAAAACCCCACAGTCCCTAAAAATTCTCGCACCTGGCGGGGTGAGCGAGGAACGGGTATCTGAGTCACAGTTTGTTTTCTGGCCTCCGTTAGCCATCTCTGCCCCCCTTTGAGGGCGTACCCCAGGTACGTTACCTCCTTTTGGCAGATCTGGGCCTTCTTGGCGGAGGCCCGATATCCTAAGCGGGCGAGTTCTTCTAGCAGTAGTCCCGTGCCTCATTGGCACTCTTCCTCTGTGGCCCCGGCCAGTAGTAAGTCATCTACATACTGCAGAAGTGTTACCTGGGGATGGCTGGCACGGAAGTGGGCTAAATCTTGGTGAAGAGCTTCATCGAAGAGGGTCAGAGAATTCTTGAACCCCTGGGGTAACCGGGTCCAAGTCAGTTGTCCTGTAGTCCCAGAGTCAGGGTCCCTCCACTCGAATGCAAAGATGTTCTGGCTGGAAGGTTGTAGTCGTAGGCAGAAGAAAGCGTCCTTTAAATCCAAGACAGTATACCAAATATGATCCGGGGGGAGAGAGCTCAACAAGCTGTAAGGGTTAGGTACAGTGGGGTGGATGTCCTGTACCCACTTGTTCACTTCCCTTAAGTCCTGTACTGGGCGATAGTCTCCTGTGCCAGGCTTCTTAACAGGTAACAGAGGAGTGTTCCATGGCGACTGACGCTTCACTAGGATGCCCTGCTGAAGGAGGCGCTGGATATGGGGCCTAATTCCTCCCCGGGCCTCCTTAGTCATGGGGTATTGGCGTACAGCCACAGGAGTAGAAGTGGCCTTCAGCTCTATGACTACGGGCGGCCTTTCTGCAGCTAGTCCTGTTCCAGCTGTCTCGGCCCATGCTCCCGGATACCTGTTCAACCAGTCATTTATGTGACTTTTCTCTGCTCCCTGTTCCTCAAAAAGTCTGTGTTCATCATCTAGGCGTATGGTCAGGGTGGTAGTCATTCTCTTGCTTTGGGTCACCTCCGGGCCATCAGGGGTGAAGGTAATCTGGGCTCCCATTTTGGTTAGGAGATCTCTCCCAAGTAGGGGCGCAGGACACTCGGGGATGACTAGAAACGAGTGGGTTACCCGTCCCGTTCCTAAGTCTACCGTTCTTCGGGTAGTCCATGAGTACTGTTGGTGCCCTGTGGCTCCTATGACCCACGATTTCTTGTGGGAGACGGGTCCAGACGGTTCGAGTAGGACTGAGTGTTGAGCCCCAGTGTCTACTAGGAACTCAACTGGCTTCCCCTCCACCTTTAGTTTTACCCTAGGCTCGGGGAGGGGTTCCGAGCCCCGTCCCCGCTAGTCTTCTTCTTCCTCCAGAGCTAACACTTTCTTGGAGGACCCGTTCTTCTTCTTCTTAGGGCACTCTCTAGCCCAGTGACCTTTTTCTTTGCAGTAGGCACACTGGTCTTTGTCTAATGGGGTGCGGTTGCCCAGGTTACCTGACTTTTTAGCCCTGCCCTGGGTTTGTTCCTGGCCTCTCTCACCTACTACTGCAGCCAAAATCCGTGTCAGGTTCTTCTCCTGCCTGCGATCCCTTTTGCTTTCTCTTTCCTCTCTTTCCTTTTCTTTTCTTTGTTCTTTTTCCTCCTCAGTTTCCCTCTTATGATATACTTTCTCTGCCTCCTTAACTAAATCCTGCAGGGTATAGTCTTGTAACCCTTCTATTCTCTGCAACTTTCTTTTAATATCTATTGCTGACTGCCCTATGAAAGCCATGGCCATGGAAGCCCTCTGCCCCTCAGAGGTAGGGTCAAACGGGGTGTAGCGCCTGAAAGCTTCCATTAAGCGTTCAAGAAATACTGACGGGGGTTCCATGGCCCCCTGGATAACCTCTCTTACCTTAGCCAAATTAGTGGGGTGTCTCGCTGCCCCACAGAGGCCGGCCACTACAGTCTGGCGATAGACTGTCAGTCGCTCCCTACCTTCTGCCATGTTGAAATCCCAGTCAGGTCTGGAGAGGGGGAAGGCAATCTCGATGATGTTGGGGAGCTGGGTGGGTCGTCCATCTGCTCCTGGTACATTCTTCCTTGCCTCCAATAAAATCCTCTCCCTCTCCTCAGTAGTGAAAAGGGTCTGTAGTAGCTGCTGGCAATAATCCCAGGTGGGCTGATGAGAGAACATCAAAGACTCCACCAGCCCGGTTAAGCACTGGGGATCCTCTGAAAAGGGAGGATGATTAGTCTTCCAATTATACAGATCTGCGGAGGAAAAAGGCCAGTACTGGAGGGGCTGAAGAGGAGCCGGTCCACCATCCGTCGCCGCCGCCGGCGGGGGCCCGTAAGCCCTTAGGGGGAGGGCGACGGTGGTGTCGGGAGTCATTCCGCGGCGGCTCCTGGTGCCCTGCGCAGGCCCCGGCAGAGACCCGTTAGGGGGAGCAGAGGGGGCAGCTGCAGGAGCCGGCGGTGCTTCTGGCTCTTCCCGACCCCCTACGGGAACCAGGGCAGGAGGATACGGGGGAGGTGAGTCAAGGAGAAGGAGGTCAGACTGGATTTCTGGATAAATCTTCTTGGGGGGGTCCGAGTTACTGGATTTCTCCCCAGAACTGGGAGATTGGACGGCTAGAACTTGAGTGGCCGGCCGGGGCTTGGGTTTTACAACCCAAGGTCGAACCCAGGGGGGTGGATTTTGCACCAGGTCCTGCCAGACCACGATGTAGGGCTGCTGATCTGGATGGGCTCCAGGTTCTTTCTGAAAAACAATCTCCTTAACAGCAAAAATAACAGATAGGTCAAAGGTTCCTTCTGTTGGCCATCCTATATTAAAAGCAGGCCATTCTGAGGAGCAGAAGGTCCGCCATGGACCTTTCTTGATCTCAACTGATAGGTCGCGACCTCTTCCCTTAACTTCAGTTCAATGGTCTAAGGTCAGACTAAGAGGGGTTGTCACAGTCTGTCCCATCGTCAGTTTGTACGTCGTCAGAAACACAAATAACAAAAATATTACAGACATGAGGACCCACTTACTCCACCTTGTCCGCCACAAACACGCAACAGAATCAGATGGGCGCGATTTTGACAATCTCTGATCCAACAGTAGAACCCGATCAGCGACCAGCGCCCTTACAGTAGGAGACTACCAGGAGTCCCTGGCTCTCCTCCACCCTTGGGGCGTCCCCCAGGGCTGCAACCTGTGGCCCTCCAGGCATGTCTACCAACCACTGTTCGGCCACTCTCACGAGTCGCCGAACAGTTGCAAAACCGAAAGCGCGCTCACAGGACCAGACTCACTAGCAAAACACAAGACAAAGACAGACAACCTCAGGGTACCCCTTCTTACCTCCAAGGTCGACTCCGCGGATGAGGGGGGTCATCAGATCCCGGACGAGCCCCAAAAAATGTAAGACCCCCAGAGGGAGACCCTTACTCTGTCCCACGGATCGACGGCAACCCCAATCGTCCGCAGGAGGTGTCACTTGATGCAAACAGCAAGAGGCTTTATTCCAGCGCGCTGGGGCTCAACTCGTAACTCACACGGGAGCAGAGGAGTCAAACCCCGAGCAGAAAGTCTTACAAGTATATATAGGCAAAAACCATACATCGGGGGGTTACACATGTGAGGGGGGAAGAGAGGACAAAGTCGCCAGGAAATTCCAACAGGGCTCGTTAATAACATGTTTAATGACAGGGCCTAAGTTTTCAGTCAACAGTCTTATCCGGTAATCTCATGTCCTGCTTTTCTTATCTGTCAGAGCACTATTTGCTCTGTCTGCTCTTAGCTCGGGGCTGTTTCCTGGGACAGGTTTAAGGGTCTTGTTCCCATCACTGGCGAAGGGGGAAGACCTTGGAGATTTAAGATAAAACGGACAGCTGTAAAAAAAAACTTTACTCTTTCAGTTAGGGTTTGCTTTTTTTCCTGAAGCTCCATTTTCTATTGTTGCTTTTTAATCTCTGGAGTTAAGAAGTTCAGGATTTGCCCAGATAAGATAAAGTAAACAAAATTCTTTACCTTTCACTTCATAACCTCCAGTTGGAGCCCTTGGTGCACAGCATGCTGAGCCTCACCATCTATTTAAACCACCCTGTGCTGGCAGTAAATTCAACATCATCTTAGTCAGGTGCAACCCTTTCTTTCAATATCACAAACAAACTTGTTGCTTATAATCCGTTGTAGTCTTTTGGGACCACCCTCATATGTGTGCTTTGTCCAGGACTAAAAAATCTTTAATTTACTGTACATAAGGCTACTGGGAAGGGCAGTAAGTGTTCAAGTCAAAACAAAGAGGTAATCACATCACTGTGTTAGAGTGATTAGTTGTTCTCTCCTGACATCTACATAACTAAAGGGGCCATTCAAGGGATTCTTCTCAGAACAGAGAAATTCTACTCCAAAATGACTCCTGCCTCCTAACAGGAGAAATAATAGTGTCAATAAAGTAAAAATGAATTTAAGTTCTGTCTAACCCACTATGTAAACCCGTAATCTTTCCTAATCGTTTATCTAGGGGTCATTGGATTAAAGATATTAAAGATGACCTATTTATAAATAAGTAGATAGATAAATAATTTGGGGGGGGCAAGATGGGCATATATTGTGTTAAGAATGAAAATGCCAACATGATAAGGTAGAAGATCCAAGGGAAAAGTTGCCCCTTTCCCCTTTGCAGTTTATGTTTAAAGTTTGTTTTTAAAAGCCTCTTATTTATTTACTAGAGGCCCAGTGCATGAATTTCTTGCATGGGGTGGGGGGTTGTCCCTCAGCCCAGCCTGCACCCTCTCCAATCTGGGACCCCTCGAGGATCAGGCCTAAATGGGCAGCCAGACATCCCTCTCAAAATCCAGGACTGCTGGCTCCCAACTGCTCACCTGCCTGCCTGCCTGATTGCCCCTAACTGCTTCTTCCTGCCAGCCTGCTCACCCACTAACTACTCCCCTGCCAGCCTGATCGATGCCTGACTATTCCCCTGCCGACCCATTGCCCCAATCTGCCCTACCCTGCAGGCCTGGTCCTTTCAACTGCACTCCTCTACAGAGTCATCTTGTGGCAGCCATCTTGTGTCCACATGGGGGCAGCCATCTTGACTACATGGGGGTGGCTATCTTGTGTATTGGAGTGATGGTCAATTTGCACATTATCTCTTTATTAGATAGGATAGAAAGAGTCATTGTTACTATGGTTAAAGAACAAAATTCAATGGAGTAAACTGTAAAGATCTTAATGGTTTATTCAGCAGCTCATAAATCAGGCAGCAGCCAATGTAGCAGATAGAAATGAGCTCCAAAGAGCTACAGAAGCTGAGAGATTTTTATAGCCCAATGTGTATAGGAACAAGGAAGTCATACTGGGCATGTGCTGATTGATTAGAGCAGGATTACTTACATTATATGCACCAAAGGGAAGACTTTTGGAGCAGGGCAGGTAACTTGTGCTGAGCAGGCAAGCTCTGATTTGTTGATACAGGTCTTCTTTTTCTGAGAGAACTCAGCCTAGAAACTTAGTGAAGTTTTGATTTGCTGCTGTGGGGCTTAGTGTGACTAACTCCATCTTGGGCCAAATCTTGTGTTGTTAACATTACAGTAATAACCATGAGAGTATATGTTCTTTTGTTGTAGAGGCTTATTATTAAGGAGACAGAAGAATAGGGGCATTTTGTTCTATAATGGCACCACAAAGACCTTAATTTTTAGAGTTGAAAAGTTCACTAGAGCCTAACAGTCTCAGACTCAAGTCAACTTCCCACCACTGAAGGCTGACAGATGCCAAAGTGTGGAAAGTGCAGCTGTGTCTCAGCTGGAAGGATAGCTGATGCAGAAGGTAGTGCCCCTCATGGGGGTCAACCTATTTACAGTGACTTCAGGGTAACCCTTCCAATAAAACCTTGTGCTGCTGTTTGATAGAATTTCATAGGCATTATTTGGATGTTACCTATGTTATAAATACTACAAGTGGAGAATTGGGGGTTGCTGCAAGAGATCATCTAATTTGAAGTATGAAATTTCCTTTGATGTTTACCTGTGGTTGGTGCACAAAAGTAAGGTCTGTGGCCAACTCTACACCATTCTACCTATAATGTGATGATAGTTTTTTAAAACTTTATGAAAGGAAAAGAAAGCCAAAATTACCTGTGAATCCCCTTATGCCCTATGTTCCATTGCAAATATCCTAATCACCTCCAAAAGACTCTACTTAATCAAATGACTACATGAAATGAAACTACATGAGCTAGGAGGGGAAAAAGATACTTAGAGCTTGTTCAGAGCATGGACAAAATATGCCAAAAAAAATCACATTTTTCTAGCTCATCCATTCATTCTACAAATACATATTGAGTATCTGCTAAATGCCAGGAACTGATCTAAGCATTCGGGATAAATCAGTAAACAAAAGAGATATACATGCTCATCCAAATGGTATTTACATACTACCTGTGAAGAAAAGATAACAAAAAATAAACAGGAAGTATGTTATAGAATTGTATTACTATAGTATATAATTAATATTAGTGGTTGCAAAATAAATACCTCAATATCTCAATGGCTTAACCAGAAAAAAAGTTTACTTTCCCTCTTATCACATTCTGTTATGTGATGATGGATGGCCATTCCAAATGGAAAAGTGACATCTAAAGTCACTGCACCAAGAGACAAATAAGAAATAGAGGGGAGGCAAAGACTACATTGACTAAGAAATGGCAAATATTACTCTACTTATGTTTGATTGGCCAAATTTGTCGTGTCCTTACACTAATTGCTTTCGAAGCTGGGGAATATAGAGTATCACAGATCTATTTGATGAAAACTACAGGTGGTTTTCTGCCAGAATATATTAGAAGGTAAAAAATGTAATGAAAAAAAAAATAAGGAATACTGAAAGAGGGCATTAAGAGTGTGGGAGTACTGAATATTGAATACGTTGAAATTTTAATTAGAATGGTTAGGAAAGACTTCAATCAGCAGGTGACTTAGGGGGAAAATTTTTGAAAGTGAGGGAATTATCCTTTTAGCTTTTTGAGAGAAGATATTCTTAGGAAGCGGGAATGGTCAAAGCAACTGTTGAAATGCAAGAGTGTATTTGGCTTGTTGAAGGATCATCCAAGAGGTCATTGTGGTCAGAACAATGAGTGAGGGGAGGGGAGAAGGAGACCAGGTTATGGAGGAGCTTGTAGTCCACTCTAAGAATTTTAGATTTTCCTCTGAAATGGGAAACTTTTGCAAGACACTAAACAATGAGTAACATGATTTACATCTATATATATAAAAGACTAATATGCTAAGTCCTACCATCCGACTGGTTGCTATGATGCACACTGACCACCAAGGGGCAGACGCTCAACGCAGGAGCTGCTGTGGCACACACTGGCCATTTTTAGAGAAATGGCACTGCAGACCTGGCACCTACAAAGCAACACTTGGCTTACCCCAAGTGGGACACAGGCCCCGCCACCACGCCAGAGCAACACCCCACCAAATCGTAGCTGACACTGCTGAGACCCATGGCACAAAATGTGGCCCAAAGTCCAGCCCAACCCGGAAACAGTGGCTGTGGGCGCTAGGTAATGATGTCACGTAGCATTGCCTGGCTTCTTCTCCCTAGTGACTAGCCTCCTTGGAGTTTCTTTAGCCCAGGAACACGACTTGCTTTATAGCCAGGTGCAAACATTTTACAGTTCAACCAAATGTTTGTGAAGCATTTTCCCATGTCTCATCTCATTTGATCCTCATAGAAGTCCTGGAGTAGGTAGATAGGAGACTCAGAATCCTATTTTCTTTTCACTAGCTAGAAAACAGAGATTTAGAAAGCTTAGAAACTTGACCCGACTGAAAAGAAGTAAGAAATGGTGGACCTTGAAAATTACTTCAGGTTTTCTCACTGTGCAGAATATAGTCAAACACTGAACACTGCTGCAGTTAAATATTTTACCCTTTGTTCTCCTTGCATGATCTACAATAATAATCTGCTTTGTGTTGATATTTACTGCTGTGTTGCTGACAATTACCTGAAAGAGAAGTTAGGGTGCTTCACTGGGCTGGAAAAAGTTTAGCAAAATCAGAAAGAAGGTCTAATTAAGCAAGTTTATTATATATATATATATATATATATATATATATATATATGGCAAAGTTGACTTGCGCAAGCACAATGCATATACCGTAAAGCTGGTGCCAATTGCATGCATGTGTTTTGATCTGTCATTGTCAATCATGAATGTGGTTGACACTTCTATTATAGAGAAAGGGAGAATAGCGATATTAAAATATTTCTTCTAATTAATTTCCTTTCAATGTGCATGAATTCCTGCACCAGGCCACTACTTTTAAATAATCAATCTGTCTGGTGTATTGAGAATAGGCTGTATTGTTTAAGAAGGGCTGGGCGTGGGAGACCATTGCAAAAAAATAAAATATAAGATAATGATGTCTCCAACTAGGGTGGCAGCAGTGGAGATTCTGCATATATGTTGGAGATAAAACAATAGAATTTCCTACAAGATAGCATGTTGTGTGTAAGAGACAGAGAAGAGTCATGGGCTAATGCCAGGATTTTGACTTGAGCAACTGGCAGGATAGAGTTGCTATAAGACAAGATGGTGAATGGCAGGTGTGGATTTCACCTAATTGAAACATTAAGCTCCTATGTTCAAGTTTGGATATATAAGAACTGAGTTAATTACAGAGATCTGGGTTTAAAATGTAACTTGGAGAATTAATGTCATATACATGGCATTTAAGTAATGAGACTGGATGAAATTACCAGAGAGGTGATCATAGAGAAAATTAGAGATTGAGCCCTAAGGCATTTCACTATTGAGAGGTCAGGTAGAAATGGAAGATACAACAAAAATAACCTGAGAAGGATCCACCAGTGAGGTAGAAAGAAAACAAAGAGATTGTCGAATCCTGGAAACCAAATGAACAAAAAAAATCATGAAAGAGGAGTAATTAACGGTGTCAAATGCTGTTGATATGTCAAGTAAGGAAGGAACTGATCATTGGCAATTGAATTTAGCAATAAGAGAGAAATTAGAAACATTGCAAAGAGATTTTTCAGTGAAAAGAAAGAGCAATTTTAGTGAAGAAGTGGAGCCAAAAGCTAATTTGAACACAGGAGAGAGGAGAAAATGGAGAGAGAATAAGAACTCTTCAGAGAATTTTTGTTAAAAATTGTCACAAATAATGGAATAAGGTATTTGCAGGGGTAATCTGGGGTAAAGGGAAGGAGATTTAAGATAGAAAATTAACCTCATCTTTATATGTTGATTTGAATGTTCCAGTAAACAGAAAAATGAATAATGTGAGAAAGAGAGGTGAAAATAGAAAGTGTCCATGAGCAAGAAGAGTGGGGCATAGGGTAGAAGTGGAGAGATTGGCCTTAGAAAGGAACCCAGATTTGTTGGGGGGGATGTCTGAAATGACTTTTTAGGAAAGAATAATGATAGAAGTCAAGTTGTCTAAAGATGAACAAAATATTTAAGAAAAGTCTACTCAAATTGAGGGTAATGTTTTTTTCCATGATAACACATAGATTCTCATTGAGAAATAGAAGTGATTTAATTTCACCCAGGCTTTGATACAGTTCTCCCTGACATTGCATTCTTTAGTTCCCTAAATCTGTATAAAAACTGCCAATCAGCCTCATCTATTGAAATACAGACTGAATTTTTCCCCTAAAATTATTCCTCAGAAGAAGAGTCCCCTTATACTTGAGTTTTAACAAAATCTACTACATTACAGAGTGTACTGCCCATTATTTTGAATAGTAGAAGCACTGTTTGGAGAAAGCATATTAGACTGAAATAAGCTTCTAGTTCTGAATGTTTATGACCATCTGGTAGAATCTGTGATTTAAAGTGGGGGGTGGTTTAGCAAAGAAATACAATGCTCATTTAGTAATCATTTCTGTGGGGATGTCTCCATATTTTATTTTGGATTTTGTATTGGGGCAATGCTAGATTCTGTGACAAATAACTTCCCAAATCCTCAAATTCTCATTGTTTAACACAATGAAAATTTAGTGTTAGATTAATAACAAACTGGCATCATTCCCAAAAATGCATAGTCTTCCCTTGGCTGTGGTTCAGGTACCCACATTCCTTCTGTTTGATGCCTCCAGGAACCTCTGGAGCAGGGGCCAGCCTTTGGAACATACCTTGTTGATGTGTTATCTGTCTGCTTGCTAACCCAGCAGCAAGACTGAGAACATGCAACAGAAATCCCCATCGTCAAAATGCCCAAAATATTACTATATCGCCCTTTACATAGACGTTTACCTACTAGTTCACATCCTGGGAAAGAGAATATGGTCAAGGCACTTCCCATCATGACTGCCATCACTGATGCAGGCGGCCCCTGTTGGCCTGTGGCTGGCAAGACCTGGAAGGGGCTTGGAAAACTTGATTTTGGCTAGGAAGCTACTTTCTAGTGATAGTTCTAAACAGTGCAAGGTAAAGCACAGATCGTGGGTGGGTACCTAGCAGTTTTTGCTGCAGTTGTCGCTTTAAACAAGCCTTTTAAAACTCTATTGAAAAAGCAATAGAAATCACACATATGCAACCTCAGGATGAATAAAAAACTAAATATCCTAAAGCTGGGACTTGAGATAAAATTCCAGGTGACAGCACCACACCCAGATATAAAAATTGCAATATCTCACACTGGACAGTAAGATGAAATGAAAAATAAAAAAAGACTGGATTAGATTGCTCAAAATGTTTTAGTTCCAGCAAAGGTACTGATATAAAAGTACATGTGCAGAGTTTGATTAAAAATATTTTACAGCCCTAACTGGTTTGGCTCAGTGGATAGAGTGTCAGCTTGCAGACTGAAGGGTCCCAGCTTCGATTCCAGTCAAGGGCATGTACCTTGGTTGTGGGCACATCCCCAGTAGGGGGTGTACAGGAGGCAGCTGATCAGTTGTTGTAGTGTAACCCCCATCTTACAAAGGATGCCTCAAAAAGTCCAATTATGGAGTCATTTATTAAAAGCCAGTGGCATACGAGGGAGCAAAAGCTCTCCAGACCTCGCAGCCCCAAACAGCTTGCCACTTCTGGCTTATATGCAGAATATCACAAAAGTATCGATTACATCTTTGGGTCTGGAATGAGGAACCTGTTTCGCAAAAAGCATTCTTTACAGGAGCAAAAATTGAGCAAGTTAGTAATCTAAAGTATTTACGAATCACTGAATCAACAGAAACACATTATCTGGGACCACCGGGGCAATTTAGAATAATTGTGCTGTCCAGATTCCGGGACCACTGAGTCAACCGAAACTCAGTTATCTGTAGCTACTGAGACAATTTAGGATAATTGTGCTGTTCTGATTCCCAGAAGAATGTGCTTCAGTAACCAGTGAGATCACAATCAATGGGATATTCAAACCATCATCAATGGAGTATTGGGATAGCATACATAAGTTCAGAAAATCAAAATAACTTTCTATTGTTTTAGCAAACAAATAAGTACAGAACCCAAACAGCAATTTCTACCTGAGATGGTTGCTGCCATGCTTCAAATGTTTCTCTCTCATTGATGTTTCTAACTCTATCCCTCTCCCTTCCTCTCTGTAAAAAATCAATAAAGTATATTAAAAATATATTTTTCAGCCCTAGCCAGTTGCTCAGTGATTAGAGATTCAGCCCGTGCTGAGAAGGGTTGCTGGTTCTATGCCCAGTCAAGGGCCAAGGCCATGTACCTGGGTTGCAGGTTCTATCCCCAGTCCCAACTGGGACATATGCAGGAGACAACCAGTCCATGTCTCTCTCTCTCTCTCTATCTCTCTCTCTTCCCCCCCCACCCCCCCCCCCTAAAAAAATCTATGGAAAAATATCCTCAGGTGAGGATTAACAAAAAAAAATGTTTTAATATATTTTATTGATTTTTTACAGAGAGGAAGGAAGAGGGATAGAGAGTTAGAAACATCAATGAGAGAGAAACATCGATCAGCTGCCCCCCGCACACCCCCCACTGGGGATGTGCCCGCAGCCAAGTTACGTGCCCTTGACCGGAATCGAACCTGGGACCCCCCAGTCCACAGGCTGACGCTCTATCCACTGAGCCAAACCGGTTTTGGCAACAAAAAATATTTTATAAACATAAGTGTAAAAGCACAACACTTCCATATGAACATATCTCATGTACCTTAAAAGTTCAATTAAATTTAAAAATTAAATATAAGTAGACATTTGACTATGCCATCTACATGCCCAAAACTTTACCTATTTGTCATGCAAGGTACATAATTGTTCTCACAGAAAATGTCACATGGTTCAGCAATGAGACCTATTTGATGGGAACAGGTGCAAGTGAAGGAATAGGAAGGAGGACAGGATCCCCAAACTCCTAATGTGCCTCCATGCACAGAGCTGGATGTCTATGCAAAGCCCTTCAAATACTCACTCCACAGAGCTTCATGTATTTATAGGCTAGCCAGAGAAGGGGAGTATGTAGACTTCTTTGAAACAATATAATAAGGGAGGGATCTCCAGACAAGGAGATTATCTTGGGTTACCTCCTGAGACCACCTGAAGAACGAGCATATTTTTGTTGAAATATCGACCCATGGTTTTGAGTCATATCACGAAAAGGAGACTGGGGAGACTTTACAGGCCCTATCTCAGAAACCAAAGTTTTGCCTCTCCTCGGTGCTCATGTTAACTAGAAAACTTTGGCTGGATAATAACGTCATTGGGAAGATAGGAGGATTACCATATATTTGTGTTTGTATGGTCTGTATGCAATGGGGGTTTTCTTACTGATGAAAGAATTTGACAATTAAAATATTGTATGTAAATTGAGGTCAGAATTTTGATGAAAAGGATTACAGTGCCTATTACCCTAAAAGTTCTGAGCTCTGTTTTCAATTTACATTAACTTGTTTTTCCTTTATTTCAATACAACTTGGAGTTGTGGCTAGTTTTTATTTCCTTCCCTTTTAATACTTTTGCTGTAATTCGGTGCCACATAGCTTTTTTATCTTAAGTAAGGCTGGCTCTGCTTTCAGGAATTACTAGAAGACATCAGAGC
Source organism: Plecotus auritus (assembly GCF_963455305.1). Classification (NCBI taxonomy): domain Eukaryota; kingdom Metazoa; phylum Chordata; class Mammalia; order Chiroptera; family Vespertilionidae; genus Plecotus; species Plecotus auritus. The sequence continues at coordinate 139,673,523 of NC_137775.1, read as the reverse complement.
AACAGTTTATTAATCCAGGTATAGGTTCTCAAGGTCCTAAAATCTAGGGCATGATGCTCTGATTTTTATGTTTAAGTAAAATAAATTAAAGAAATGGTTATTTCCCACTGGATTCTAAGGCCAATACAAAGGACTCTCTGACCTTACTGACTGCTTTAATCATTGTGCTGTTATAAAGCACCCAACAGACAGAGGCCACCACATCTTTTATCTTCCAGAATAGTTCTTTCTTCTTTCCAAGACCTATCTTGAATTGCAAAACCAAGTTGATGCAGCTGCTAAAACTCTTTGCAGTATCTTACATTTGTTTTATCATAGAAAAAGCTTCTTGTTGGCTTTGGCTCTAATCAAGATCCCAAATTCCTGAGTTTCTTTTTTAATTTAAATTCTTTATTGTTTAAAGTATTACATGAGTCTCCTTTTTACCCCATTCACCTCTCCATGGCTGCTCCCATCCCCAGCACATGCCCTCACCCACCTATTGTCTGTGTCCATTGGTTATGCTCATATGCATGCATACAAGTACTTTGGTTGATCTCTTACCCTCTTGCCCCCTGCCTTCCCTTGTAGGTTGGGCAGTCTGTTTGATGCTTCTATGACTCTGGTTCTACTTTTGTTCATCAGTTTATGTTGTTCATTATATTCCACAAATGAGTGAGATCATATGATGTTTATCTTTCTCTGATTGGCTTATTTCGCTTAGCATAATGCTGTCCAGTTCCATCCATGCTGTTGCAAATGGTAAGAATTCCTTCTTTTTTTGCAGCAGCATAGTATCCCATTGTGTAGATGTACCAGTCTTCTAATCCACTCATCTGCTGATGGGCACTCCAGCTGTTTCCAAATCTTAGCTATTGTAAATTGTGCTGCTATGAACATAGGGGTGCATATATCCTTTCTGATTGATGTTTCTGGTTTCTTGGGATATATTCCTAGAAGTGGGATTACTGGGTCAAATGTGAGTTCCATTTTTAATTTTTGAGGAAACTCCATACTGTTTTCCACAATGGTTGCACCAGTCTACATTCCTACCAGCAGTGAATGAGGGTTCCTTTTTCTCCACATCCTCACCAGCACTTGTCATTTGTTGATTTGTTGATGATAGCCATTCTGATAGGTGTGAGATAGTACCTCATTGTTGTTTTGATTTGCATCTCTCAGATGATTAGTGACTTAGAGCATGTTTTCATATGTCTCTTGGCCTTCTGTATGTCCTCTTTGGAAAAGTGTCTATTTAGGTCCTTTGCCCATTTTTTGATTGAATTGTTTATTTTCCTTTAGTTAAGTTGTATGAGTTCCCTATAAATTTTGGAGGTTAAATCCTTATCAGAGATAACATTGGCAAATATGTTCCTCCCATGCAGTGGGCTTTCTTGTTTTGTTGATGGTTTCTTTTGCTGTGCAGAAGATTTTTATTTTGATGTAGTCCCATTTGTTTATTTTCTCCTTAGTTTCCATTGTCCAAGAGCTGTATCAGTAAAGATATTGCTGTTACATATGTCTGCTATTTTGCTGCCTATGGATTCTTCTAAGGTTTTTATGAGTGATTTCAGAAACATCTTCATCCACTGCTCTTATAATAAAAGAATAGATTGAGCACCTACCACTGTCATTTATTCAGCCAAGAATTTACATGCATCTGTGTTCATTTCTTATGACAAGAGTATAAGGGATATTGTTATACCATTTATAAATAGGAAAAGTAAGACTCATATTGGTAGAGTATCTTTCCCAGTATATGCCAGAGTTAGCATTTGAACTCAAGACAAGAGTACTTTTCAAGTCACAGCCACAAAGTGGTTGATTTCTGTCCTCATGTCACTCAGGTCTTACTTCAGATTCTTAGGGATAAAAATCTGGTTGACCTTCACACCTGGATCAGTGAGCTATAGTCAAGAGGACAAATCTCAGAGGACAACCACAGTTATTGGGGCTGCCTCCTACATATCCAGTGTAGTCCAAATGGGTTGAGGAGGTGGGTTACTTATGATCCAGGAAGTCACCAAGAGAGGATCCTGCTACACAGGCTTTGATATAATCCCTCAGACCTGATAGGAATACTCTGTAATACTAATCAGCCTATTCTAGATCTTCTGTAAATCCTCAGTAAATCATCGTTCACTTTCCAATTCCAACTGCTTCCCAATACAGGATGAGTTCTCTCTTAGCTCCTGTCATTCCTGGGTCCCACTGTTAGGATCACACTGTTAAACTCACTCTCCTGGGACTAGCCAAGGACATCTCTTCTAGTCTTGGTTTTTCATGAATCTCAAAAAGGGCTCTACTCTTTCTTAACCTGTGGGCAGCCTTTTCATCTAAGAGAAGACACTAAGTTATACTTAGTTCACCCATTAAAAATTGCCTCCTCAAAAATGATCTATTTAACAACCATGAACAAGTGTCAGCAGGAGTTCACAACACTAACTTGCAACACAAGAGTCACCATACATTCTGCAAATATGAAGAGCTCTCACATAATGTAGGTGTCTCTAGTTATTTCCATGTTGTATAAGGTTGTATATGGTGATCTAATGCCTAGCACATAAAACTGAAGCAATATTTGTAGGTTTGATTTGAGCTCCTCTGGAGGAGATAATATATTATTGAAATAATAGCATAAGAATAATGTTTCTTAAGAATCATATAACTTATTTACAAAGTTTCGTATTTATGTTGTGTATATACATATGTATATATACATATATAAAACATACACAAATATATATGATGTTCCTTTACATGTTTACATATTTAATTTACATATATACACACACAAATATATATAACATTTCTTTTCTACCCTTATATAACACTCACCTCCCTAATTTACCTTTAACAAATTTATTTTGTATTCAGTATCCATGTTATTCATTTTAATGCCCTAGAAGTCTTCTGAGATTTCAAGTAGTAATTCTGAAACATCCTTTACTCCAAAATAAGAAAGTATATCTTTTGGAGCTCAAATATCAAGAATACATACATATGCAAATTTCAAGTTAGAGACAAATTTAAGTAAATCTTCCACCACATTTAGTGAGTTTGTGGAATGATAAAAGCACTCTAAGAGTGGGGAAGGGGGAGCATACAGGTAGAAGTTGCTCACAAACTGAAATACTACAGCTGCCTAAACAGATATTCATTGACAGCCCAGGATAGACAGAACACTTGGACCTCCGAAAAGGAAACCCCTTTGGATGTCATGAGAGAGACTAAGCCCATGCCACTGACAGCATATTCTACTATTCCTAAAACAGTAGCAAGGCTCCCTACCCCATCAAAGGGCTAAAATGTCGTACAGCCTGAGTTAGGCCTCTGGGGAGAACTTGACATGCTTGTTAACAAATTAAAAACATAGCCAGCTAAATTGAGCTACATCTAATTATTTTGCTTTAATAGTGAAGCATTTTCTTCTTCTATACTCATGGCCCAAATAAATGGTTTACAATAGCATTTATTCTCAACCCTGTTAAACAATCCTCTTCACATTTGCTTTCTGTAACTTTTAGCTTTGTATCGAAGACCAAATAACATGAAGGACATAACAACATACACAAAGGATTTAGGGAAGGTGGCAAAAAAGTGAGGCATTAGAATTATTTAGATATAGTATTAATACCATTAATAACCTGGTTATTATTAACAGGAAAGGAGTAAAGGGAAGACAAAATGATATAAGTATGCTATTTATACAGCTTTGCCAGGAAGCTGTAATTAACATTCCCCAAGTCTGTTCCCACAGATATGGGGGAAGGGACTGGACAATAGAACCATGCCCAGTAAGATCCGGGTGATGTAAAAAGATGCTTACTTGTCATTCACACCTGGGAACAAGTCAGTGGCCAGAATAGGCGTGGCCACTGCAAGTGCAGGAAGATTTGATATTTGAGCGCCTGAACAAAGGAGCCTCCCTATAACTCTTGCCTCTTTCTGCTTGCCTGCACTCCTGGCTCTCATTGCAGGGGGCATGCTCCCCTGCATTTTCCCACATGGCTAGAGCCATGTGGGACCCACACAATGAACTAATGGACTGAATCTAGCCTGATGCTAAATGCTTGCTAGCCCACTTCACTATGGAATGGAAACTCTGGACACTGGCCCTACTTTTGGATCTGCTGGAGCTCCAGTTGCACATTTTCCAGGACTGGTTTAAGGTTATTTGCAACCTGGTAAATATAATTCTATGCCAATAAAAACCATTCACTCTCCCATGCAAGTCTTAGAAAATTCATTTCTGAAGATATGGCAAGAGCCACCCCACTTCCTCTAGTGTTAGGGAAATTGGACCCACTGATTTTTCAGCAACAGTATGATATAAAATAGAAGTTTTGTCCATCATCTCTGGCTTTAGTCAACCCTTATACCCTCTCCTCTGCACCCACGCACACATCTCCTGTGTACTCAGTTTAAACATGGAAATTAGTAGGTCTTCAATTAAAGGAACTTTACTAATTTAAGAAATTTAATATTAGAATTTGGAAGAAAATAAAAATGGACTTAATCCTGATTATTCCTGTTTTAAAATGTATCCTGTGTTCTCCAGCCCCATTGCTAGCCAGCATCCTATCTTCACCTTTAATCAATCCTACTTAGATTTATTGTAGTAGGTTGTTAACTCCTCTCTTTTTTAAGATTCTGTTGTCAATATCTGTTGCACTTGCAGCTCTGGTCTTCCCCAAAACATCACAATTAGCCCATTACTGCCAGGACATGAACCAATTACTTAATACATAAAATCAGCCCAGCTGATGTGGCTCAGTGCTTGAGTATCAACCTATGAGCCAGAAAAGTCATGGTTCGATTTCCAGTCAGGGCACATGCCTAGGTTGCAGGCTCAATCCCCAGTGTGGGGTATGCAGAAGGCAGCCAACAATGGTCTCTCTTATCATTGATGTTTCTCTTTCTTCCTCTCCCTTCATTTCGAATCAATAAAAATATATATTTTAAAAATACATAAAGTCACATCCCTATTTTTTTCCCATGTAGACTCTATTTCCATGAGCTTATGATATTTTTTTCCTATAGCAGAAAATCTCTTATCTAGTCCTGGAGGTCCTATTGTTTGTCACAATAAATTTGCTCAGGTATTTATGTTGAAACCTCTGCCCACAATGCTATTTTTCTCTTTACTTTTCCTATGTAAATCCTACATATTCTCCAAGGCTAGGTTCACTTCTCATGCTCTCTATATAATGGTCTATCCTTATTTTTATTGATGATTCAAGTTCCTAAATGGCTAGATTACTAAGACTCAGGCAAGAAGGATCCTTGCCTGGGACCTTAAGCTTTAGATGCTCTATGCGCGCGCTCTCTCGCTCTCTCTCTCTCTTTCTCTCTCTCTCTCGCTCTCTCGCTCTCTCGCTCTCTCGCTCTCCCTCTCTTCTTCTCTCCCTCTCTCCCTCTCTCCCTCTCTCTCAAACACACGCACACGCACATGCACACACAATCCTCTTCACATTTTCTTTCTGTAACCTTTGCCTTTGTCTTGAAGACCAAATAACAACAAAAAGGATTTAGGAAAGTTGGTAAAAAGTGAAGCAGGTCAACCGATAACCTAAGCATCTACTTTTATGACTAATACTATTCAGGCCCTAGAGATACCTTCTCCACCATTCTTTCTTTATAATGCATTTGACTACTGATGAATATTTTAAAGGATTTGAGTTTTGTTGCAGCCAGTTTCTGTTATGAACACTGCTTTAGAGCACAGGGGCAAGATGTGCTTTGATAAAAGACAGCACAAATGAACATGTCAAAGTCTTACTCTCAATTTGCATGCTTGCAGTGGAGTCTTGCATAGCAAAGATCATTTCCCAGAACTACCACGTGTCCATTTTCTTGCTTCAGTTACTAATCTGACATGTAGTTGTGGAAGTAATCATAATTTAGCATAGCATTTGTAACAGTTACCAAAAGTGACTAGAAACTTTTTTGCAATGTTAGAAAGTTTGCTTTTTATTCTTAAATATATTTATTTATAAAAAATTATATCTTTATAGGTATAGAATATATAAAGTATGAGACAAATTCTTTACATGGGCAGCTAGATGGATACTGTAGTTTATACTATAATTAAAAGTATTTAATAATATATAATTAAGTTTCTAAAATATATATTAAAATTTTAGCTTTATTTAAATACTGATTTTTATATTAATTGTAATTTATAAAATTTGTACTATTAGAATAGATAATTTTGAATATATTAAGATAAAATATATTTATTAAAAATTGATTTATACTTTAATAAAAAATTTTCAAATTCATTACAGTGATACAATTATATTTATGTGTTTTAAGCCATTATTTTAAACAAGAAAGATTATGTGAAAATATTGATTATGAATTTTAGTAGTTTCTTACTTATTTTGCTGAAATGAAAGAAATAAAGATAAATCTTATAAAATATGTACATAAAGGATTATGAATTATAGGTATATTTATTTTATTATCATGTAAACATTAACCAGACTAACAAAAGAACACTTAGGCACACTCAATAATAGCTTAAAACAGTCATAGTTGGTATTTTGTCAACTTTCAGTATTTGGAAAGCAAAAGCTTTACACAAATGTTTTTATTCTATCAATATAAAAAAAATTTTGCCAGTGAAGGAGGAAAAATATTTCTTATTTAATTGTTTGTTTGCTTTTTTTTCTGTATATTTAAAAAATATTAACCTATGATAAGTAGAACTTCATTTGTAATTCCTGCCTCAGAGTTTACAATTATTATACCTGGCCATAAAACCATGAACTCAAACTGAAATCTAATACTATTTCCTTTCCTATTATTGTTTCCCCTTGAGGTGTGTGCGCTGCTCTCTTTCTCCAGTAAAAAGTGAATTACAGGGCAGGGACCATGCCTTTCATTCCTTATCTATTTCTCCTGGTCCCCATCACTATTGTGAACAACATGCTGGTCCTTAAGTAGCTGCCAATTGATTAGAAAAAAGATGAGAAAAAATAATTATGAAATTACAAATAACCAGTGTTTCCAAGTTGAGTGTTGGGTGCAGGTTGGTGGGTGGTAGGGAGGTTGTATCTAGTCCTGAAGATGACAGCTTCCCTTAGGGGCATAAAAACAGCCTGAGGAGCAACAGGAGGCTACTTTAGTGCAGCTTTATGTGGTTTCTGCCTGACAGAAAACTGGTGAGCAAGGCCTTCCTTGTGGAAAAGCAGAGTGTTACAGCTGCACAACAATGCTCAATGCTGTTTAATTTTAAAACGATGGGAATAAGAAGTTTGTTCTAAGAAAACAATTCTGCAGTCAGTCTTCTTTGTTGCTCTATTTTGCAGCCATGTCAAACCCATTCATTTCCAGACCTTCAGTGAGTTTGCTCAGGATCAATTTTTGTGTGAGCAGAAATAAAAAGCTGTCTCCCAAGTACTCTCACTGAAGAGAAAGGACATGATATGTAACGTTAAACTGACATTTAATTATTGCCAGTTTACTATTGAGTGATAGCTTTTCTTTTTTAAAAATATGTTTTTATTGATTTTGAGATAGGAAGGGAGAGGGAGAGAAAGAGAAACATCAGTCGGCTGCCTCCTACACGCCCCTTACCTGGGATCCTCACAATCCAAGCATGTGCCCTGGAATGAAACTGGCAACCTCTCAGTGCACAGGACGAGGCTCAACCCAAGCCACATTGGCCAGGGCAGTAATAGCTTTCTTTATAAAAAATAAGCAAATACTGAAATCATTTCTTTACAAAGACATTTTGATTTAGCTGGTTTGAAAGCTATTGTTAGCTGCAAAATAGTTCAGTTAACAAGATATCATGTGTGTGGAAAGCCAACCATTGCAAAATATGTATTGCAAAATTCCTAAAGGAAAACTGCCTATTGCTCTAGTTTTAGGCATTTTAGTAAATACTTGTAAGTAAGATCATTCTCAAAGTAGTTTTACTTGGGAAATAAAATTTATAATATTCCTCAGTGGTCAATGTGATTTTCTGGAGTTTATGTATTCTCATTACTCATTACCCATTCCAAAATACTTTTATGTTTATATATACACAAACAGTGAATTCAAAAAGGAGTTATGTGAAAATCAAGATCTTTGCAGAAAACATATTCTTATACTTTATGAATAAGCTCTATTTCACATCATTTTTCTTATTTTCTTGTAATTCAAGTCAATGAATTTAAATAAAGCTTACTTGTTTTTATTAATTTCATAGAGGAAGGGAGGAGAGAGAGATGAAAACATCAATGATGAGAGAGAATCACTGATTGGCTGCCTCCTGCATGCCACTGGGGATCAAGCCTGCAACCTGGACATGTGCCCTGACTGGGAATCAAACTGTGACCTCCTGGTAGACATTCAACCGCTGAGCCACACCCAGCTGGGCTTAATTTTTTATTGAATAAATTTGATGTGCAACATTGTGTAAGGTGTACAATGTATTGATTTTATACATTTATACTAAAGGCCTAGTATATGAAATTTGTGCACGGTAGAGTCCCTAGCGGCTGCCGGCTGCTGGCCGGGGTCTCCCTTTGCACTTGCCTTGGCCTGGTGCTGCCTGCTCACCTGCTCCACCATCCCACCATGGTCCCACTCTTTTTGGGGCCCATTGGGGCCGGCAGCACCTTCACTGCCGCCTGCTGCCAGCGCCAGTGCCTTGTCTCTGAAGCCCGCCATGTTCCGCGCCACCTCCTGGTGGTCAGCACACGTCTAACTTCCAGTCGGTCGAACTCCTGCCTGTAGGGACAATTTGCATATTAGCCTTTTATTACATAGGATATTGTAATATGATTGCTAAAACAGTGACAGCTATAATATTACATAATTATAGTACATTATTATTATTGTATAGTGCATTAGATCTCTATGGCTTATTTAACTACTAATCACTAATTGGTACCTTTAACACCATCACTTTTATCCTCTCTTCCCCCATATTCTGTAACCAACATATTCTGTTTTATATAAGTTTAACTTTTTTAGATTCCACACATAAGTGATATTATACAGTGCTTTTCTTTCTCTGACTTAACTCACTTAGCATCATGTGCTCAAGGTCCATCCATGTTGTCCCAAATGGGAGAATATCTTCGTATTTCATGGCTGAATGATGTTTCATAGTGTATATGTACTACATCTTTTTTATCCAGTCATTTGTTGATGTCCATTTGGGTGGTTTCATATCTTGACTATCATGAATAATGCTGTGATAAACATGGGAGTGCTTATATATCATTGAAATCCTGTTTTCAAATTCCTTTTGATATATACCCAGAAGTGGAATTGCTGGGTTATATGATAGATCTATTTTTAATAATTTGAGGAACCTCCATATTGTTTTCCATAGTGGTTGAACAAATTTACATTCCCACCAACAATGTATAAGAGTTCCCTTTTCATCAAGTTCTCATCAGCAGCTGTTGTCTCTTATCTTCTTGATGATAACAATTCTAATATGATAACTCATTATAAGGCAGTGTCTCCTTGTGGTTCTGATTTGTACTTCCCTGATTATCAATGATGTATCTTTTCATTTGACTTTTGGCCATTTTTATGTCCTCTTTGGAGAAATGCCTGTTTAGTTCCCTTCCCTAGTTTTAATCAATTTTTTTTTGCTTTTTTATTATTGCGTTATTGAGCTTTTTATATATTTTTCATATTAACCCTTATCCCATACATGGTTTGCAAACATTTTATCCCATTCTGTAGGTTATCTCTTAATGTTGTTATTTGTTTCTTTTGCTGTGCAGAAGCTTTTGAGTTTGATGTAGTCCAATTTGTTGATTTTTTTCTTTTGTTATTTGTGCTTTTAGCATCATGCCCCCAAAAATTATTTCTAAAACCACTTTCAATGAGCTTCTTCTCTATGTTTTTTTCTAAGAAGTTTTTTGTATCAGATCTTATGTTTAAAGGCTTTGATCCATTCTGAGTTAATTTTTGTAAATTGTATGAGGTTTTATTGTTCTGAAGGTGTTTCTCCAGTTTTCTTAGCACCATTTGTTGAAGACACTGTCCTTTTCTTATTGGGTATTCTTGGTTCCATTGTCAAATATCAGTTGACCATAAATGCTAAGGTTTAATTCTGGGCTTTCTATTCTACTCCATTGGTTGGCGTCTATTTTTGTGCCAGAACCGTACTGTTTTTATTACTATGGCTTTGTAGTATAGTTTGAATCTGAAAGTGTGATATCTCTGGCTTTGTTCTTGCTCAAGATTGCTTTGGCTATTCAGGTTTTTTGTGCTTCCACACAAATTTTAGGATTATTTCTTTTATTTCTGTGAGGAATGCCTTTGGTATTTTGATAAGATTGTGTTAAACCTGTAGATGGCTTTGGATAATATGGCCATTGTAACAACATTATTTCTTATAATCCATTAACATGCAAAGTTTTTCCATTTCTTTGTCTCTTCTTTGATTTCTTTCAGCAAAGTTTTGCATTTCTATTGTACAGATCTTTCCCTTCCTTGGTTAAATTTATTCCTAAGTGGTGTTTTTTATGCTATTATAAATAGAATGGTTTTGTTTATTTTTTTTCAGATGCTTTATTATTAAGTGTAAAGAAATGCAATTGATTTCTGTATGTTGATTTTGCACCCTGCCACTTTATTGAAATCATTGATTAATTCCAACAGAAATGTTTTGGGATTTTTCTATAGGATCAAATAATCAGCAAATAATGGCAATTTTACTTCTTCCTTTTTAATTTAGGTGCCTTTTATTTCTTTGTCATGCATAATTGCTCTAGTTAGGACTTTCAGTACTACATTAAATAGGAGTGGTAAGTGGCTTGTTCCTAATCTTAAGGAAACGCTTCCAATTTTTTTCCATAAAATAGAATGTTAGGAGTTTGTCTTATATGCCCTTTATTATGTTGTAGTATGTTCCTTCTATACTCTATTTGTTCAGTGTTTTAATCATGAAAATATGTATTTTTTCATATGATTTTTTTCTGTATCAACTGAGATAATATTATTTGTATATTTCATTTTATTGGTGAGATGTATTACATGTATTGATATGTATATATTGAACCATCTCTGTATCCCAAGGATAAATCCCACTTGGTCATGTTAATGGGTTTTTTAATTCACCTTGATAATAATTTGTTGGAATTTTTGCATCCATATTTATTAGGAATCTTGGTCTATAATTTTTTTTATACTTTTCTTGTGGCATCCTTATCTGGTTTTGGAATCAAAATAATGCTGATCTTATAGAATAAGTTTTAACGTGTTCCCTCATCCTCATTATTTTGGAAGAGTTTGAGGAGAATTGGAACTAACTCTTCTCTTTCCTCATTATTGATCTATTCACATTTTCTACTTTTTTCCTGGATCAGCCTTTGTAGATTGTATGTTTCTAGAAATGCATGCATTTCTTCTGGGTTATGTAATTTGTTGGCATGTAATTGTTCATAGTAGTCTTTTATAATTCTTTGTATTTTTATAATATCAATTGTAATGTCTCCTCTTTCATTTCTAATTTTGTCTTCTCCTTTTTTCTTTCTTAATCTAGCTTAGTTTTTGTCGATTTTATTTATATTTTCAAAGAAGCAGCTCTAAATTTTGTTGATCCTATTGTTTTCCTGGTCTCTATTACTCTTATTTCTGAGCTAGTCCTTGTTATTTTCTTCTTCCTATTAACTTTGGTCATTACTTTTTTCTAGTTCTTTGAGGTGTAAAGTTAGGTGTTCACTTGCGATTTCTAGAATTTCTTTTTTTAAATATATTTTTAAGGGAGAGGGAGAGAGATAGAAACATCAATGAGAGAGAATCATTGATTAGCTATCTCCTGCACACCCCTTATTAGGGATCGAGCCTGCAATCAGGGCATGTACCCTTGACTGGAATCACACCCGGGACCTTTCAGTACGTATGCTGACTCTATCCACTGAGCCAAACAACCCAGGCATCTGTAATTTCTTAATACATGTGTTTGTTTATTGTTATAATCTTTCCTTTCAAAATGGCTTTTGCTGGTTTCCACAATATTTGATATGGTGTGTTTCCATTTTCATTTGTTTTGAGATAATTTCTTGATTTTTGTTGTTGTTGTTGTTTGACCTAATGCTTGCTTAGAAGTATGTCGTTTAGTCTTCACATATTTGAAGATCTTCTCACTTTCCTCTTGTTGATTTCTCATTTCGAACCTGCCCCCTTCTGGTATATGGACATCTTACCCTCCAACCAACTAAGCCACATTGGCCAGGGTTGATCTCAGTCTTCTTGAATTTGAGAAGATTTGTTTTGTAGCCTAACATAGGACCTATCCTAAAAAAAAGTTCTTTATGCCTTTGAGAATGAAGTATTCTGATGCTGTTGCATAGGATGTTTTGTCTGGTAAAAGCTTATTTAGATTTTAACATATGTATGATATGTTCAAGTTAAATTATAGTGAGATAAAATTTATAAATTATTAGGGTTAAATTCAAAGAAGAACTAAAACCTATCCTCCTCAGACTATTTCAAAAAATTCAAGAAGGAACACTTCCAAGCTCATTGAAGCCAGGATTACCCTAATATCAAAACCAGATAAAGACAACACAATGAAAGAGAACTATAGGCCAATATCCCTCATGAAAATAGATGCCAAAATCCTCAACAAAATTCTAGCAAATCAGATCCAGCAGTACATCAGAAAGATCATACACCATGACCAAGTAGGATTTATCCCGGGATGCAAGGATGGTACAATATCTGCAAATCAATAAGCGTGATATATCACATAAATAAATTGAGAGATAAAAATCACATAGTTATATCAATTGATTCAGAAAAAGCATTTGATAAAATCTAACACTCTTTCTTGATTAAAAACCCTCAGCAAAATGGGAATAGAGGGATCATATCTCTACATAATAAAAGTCTTATATGACAAACCTACAGCCAACATCATACTCAATGGGGGAAAACTAAAACCATTTCACCTAAGAACAGGAACAAAACAGGGATGCCAACTTTCACCACTCCTGTTAGACATAGTACTGGAAGTGCTAGCCATAGCAGTTAGAAAAGAAGAAGAAATAAAAGGTATCCAAATTGGAAAAGAAGATAAAAAACTGTCATTATTCGCAGATGACATGATACTGTACATAGAAAAACCTAAAGACTCCATCAAAAAATTATTAGACTTAATAAATGAATTTGGCAATGTAACAAGATACAATATTAACACCAAGAAATCTATGGCATTTTTATACACCAATAGTGAACTTACAGAAAGACAGATAAAAAAACACACAATCCCATTTACCATTGCTCCAAAAAAATTAAGATACCTAGGAATAAACTTAACTAAGGAGGTAAAAGACCTGTACTTGGAAAACTATAGGGCACTGAAAAAAGAGATAGAGGAAGATGTAAACAGATGGAAGAACATACCATTTTCATCGATTGAGAGAATCAACATCATTAAAATGTCCATACTACCCAAAGGAATCTATAGATTCAATGCACTTCCCATTTAAATACCAATGGCATATTTCACAGACGTAGAACAAACTCTCCAAAATTTCATCTGGAATTAAAAACGACCCTGAATAGCTGTAGCAATCCTGAGAAAGAAGAACAATGTAGGAGGGATCTCAATATCAGATATCAAGCTGTATTACAAAGCCACTGTTCTCAAAACTGCCTGGTACTGGCACAAGAACAGACATATGGATAAATGGAATAGAATAGAGAACCCAGAAATCGACCCAAATCACTATGCTCAATTAATATTTGACAAAGGAGGCAAGAACATACAATGGAGTTAAGACAGTCTCTTCAGTAAATGGTGTTGGGAAAATTGGACAGATACATGCAAAAAAATGAAACTAGATCACCCACTTACACCATACACAAAAATAAACTCAAAATGGATAAAGACTTAAACATAAGACTGGAAACCATAAAAATATTAGAGGAATCCATAGGCAGCAAAATCTCAGACATATGCCGAAGCAATATCTTCACTGATACAGATCCTAGGGCAATGGAAACTAAAGGGAAAACAAACAAATGGGATTATCTATACTAATAAAAGGGTAATATACTAATTAGACCAGGAGACCTTCTGGACAAAGCCATGGTGGCGGGGCCAAGGCAGAGGTGCTTAGGGGCAATCAGGCCAGGAGGAGAGGGCAGTTGGGGGTGATCAGGCCGGCGGGGTGGGGGTAGTTGGGGGTGAGCAGGCTGGCAGGGGGGCCAGTTGGGGGTGAGCAGGCCGGCGGGGGCGGGGGGCAATTGGGGGGCAAGCAGGCCAGCGGGGGGGCAGTTGGGGGTGAGTAGGCTGGCGGGGGGAAGTTGGGGGCGAGCAGGCCAGTGGGGGGGCAGTTGCGGGCAATCAGGCCAGCAGGCAGAGTGGTTAGAGGCAATCAGGCAGGCAGGCAGGTGAGCTGTTAGGAGCCAGCAGTCCCGGATTGAGACAGGGATGTCCAACTGCCGGTTTGGGACCGATCCCACAGACATCCCCTGAGGGGTCCCAGATTGGAGAGGGTGCAGGCCCGGCTGAGGGACACCCCCCCCTCCATGCACGAATTTCATGCACCAGACCACTAGTATCAAAATAAAAAGCTTCTGTACAGCAAAAGAAATCATCAACACAACAACAAGAAAGCACACTGCATGGGAGAACATATTTGCCAATGTTATCACCAAAAGGGTTTAATCTCCAACATTTACAGGGAACTCATACAACTTAACAAAAGGAAGATAAACAACCCAGTCAAAAAATGGGCAACAGACCTAAATAGATACTTTTTGAAGGAGGACATAAGGAAGTTCAAGAGACATGAAAACATGCTCAAAGTCACTAATCATCTGAGAGATGCAAATCAAAACAACAATGTGGTACCATCTCACACCTGTCAGAGTGGCTATCATCAACAAATCAACAAATGACAAGTGCTGACGAGGATGTGGACAAAAAGAAACCCTCGTGCACTGCTGGTGGGAATGCAGACTGGTGCAGCCACTGTGGAGAACAGTATGGAATTTCCTCAAAAAACTAAAAATGGAACTCCCATTTGACCCAGTGATCCCACTTCTAGGACTATATCCCAAGATACTAGAAACACCGATCAGAAAGGATATATGCACTTCTATGTTCATAGCAGCACAATTTACCATAGCTAAGATTTGGAAACAGCCTAAGTGCCCATCAGCAGATGAGTGGATTAAAAACCAGTGGTACATCTACACAATGGAATACTACGCTGTGGTAAAAAAAGGAGTTCTTACCATTTGCAACAGCATGGATGAAACTGGAGAGCATTATGCTAAGTGAAATATGCCAGTCAGGGAAAGATAAATATCACATGATCTCACTCATTTGTGGAATATAATGAACAACATAAACTGATAAACAAAATCAGATCCAGAGACAGAGAAGCGTTGATCAGACTGTCAAACCTCAGAGGGACAGTAGGGGAGGGCTGGGGTAAGATGATCAACCAAAGGACTTTGTATGCATGCATATAAGCCTAACCAATGGACACAGACACCAAGGGGGTGAGGGCATGACTGGAGCGGTGGAAGGCAATGGGAGGATAAGGACACATATTTAATACCTTAATCAATAAAGAGAGAAAAAAAAGATTAAGGTTAAGGATTCAGGTTAGATACCAATTACCAGAAATTGTGAATTACAGTAATACAAGATTAAACACTGAGCTCCTCTTCTTCCACTTTCTCTTTCCTTTACTTCCCTTCTTTTTAATGCAAAGGTCATTAGATAAGGCCAAATAAGACAGGCATTTGTGCAGGAGTGAGAGAGGGGATGAATAGGGAGTTACACTGATGAAAGGGAATGTCAGAGGCCAACATGAATGAGGAGGGGCATTCTAGAGAGGTGCATTCAAGCCCAATTAGGCTAAAGGAGTGTTTACACACAAGGGGCAGGCCAGTGTAGACTGTCATAGCCCAAGGCATAGTTGTGGTGTGACCTGAGTAGGGTGGCAAGGGCATGTATATAGGGTAAGTTCTGGTGTACCTCTGGGTGTCTGAGCACAGGTGGCATAGGGAGTGTGCCCATAGGAGGGGACAGCAGAGAGATCCTTGCACAGGGTGTCAGAGCCCAAGTAGGGTGGTAAGGGCAGTCATAAGGGGAAAGAGGCAGCATCACAGCAGAAGATTGGTTATGGGATAAAGGGGAGAAGAGAACATATCTTCTATACATATAAAAGGCTAATATGCTAAGTGTCCCTCCAACTGTCCAACCAGTTGCTATGATGTGCACTGACTGCCAGGGGGCAGATACTCAATGCAGGAGCTTCCGTGATGCTCACTGGCCATTTACAAAGAAACGGCACCGTGGACCTGACGCCGACAAACCAACACTGGGCTTCCCCCAAATGGGACACAGGCCCTGCCACCACCCAGGAGCAACAGCCCACCAAATCGCAGCCAATGCTGCCAAGACTCCATGGCACAAAATGCAGCCCACAGCCCAGCCCAGCCTGAAACAGTTGCTATGACTGTGAGGTAATGATGTCACATAGCAACACCGGCTTCCTCTCCCTAGCGACTAGCCTCCTTGGAGTTTCTTCAGCCCAGGAATATAACTTGCTTTATAGCCAGGTGCAAACATTTTACAGTTCAACCAAATGTCTGTGAAGCATTTTCCCATGCCTCATCTCATTTGATTCTCACAGAAGTCCTGGAGTGGGTAGATAGGAGACTCTGTGGAATCTTACTTTCTTCTCATTGCCAGGAAACAGAGATTTAGAAAGTTTAGAAACTTGATGTGACTGAAAAGAAGTAAGAAATTGTGGGCCTTGAAAATGACTTCAGGTTTTCTCACTGTGCAGAATATAGTCAAACACTGCTGCAGTTAAATATTTTACCTTGTTGTCCCTGTGTGATCTACAATAATAATCTGCTTTGTGTTGATATTTACTGCTATGTTGCTGACAATTACCTGAAAGAGAAGTTGGGATGCTTCACTGGGCTGGAAAAAGTTTAACTACATCAGAAATCAGGTCTAATTAAGCAAATTTATTCTATATATATGAAAGGCTTGCACATGGGCAATACATATAAAACGCTCGCTGGCGCCAATCGCACGCGTGTGTTTCCGTCATTGTCAATCATGAATGTGGTTGACACTTCTATTATAGAGAAAGGGCGAATAGTGATATTAAAATATTTCTTCTAATTCATTTCCTTTCAACGTGCACGAATCCGTGCACGGGGCCTCTAGTTAAGTATAATGGGACGTAATTTTATTGCTATCAGAGTGGAATACAGATATAGAAAGAGAAAGAAACTCAAATAAACCCTGTGGTATTGGGTTAAAATTGAAGGTATTTCTGTGAGTATATACTTTTCAATATATAGAGTGAAACATATAGAAATGCATATAGGTATAAATGTATCTGTACATGCATATATACATATTCGTACACATATTCCTTAGATCTACCCAGCAGCACCCCAATAGCAATGAACATACCTAGTGTCCAGATTTCAGTCTCTGAATACCATTTTCCCACTTTCTACTTACAGTAACCAGACCTGGAGAAATGACTGATGCCAGAGCTTGTGTAGGGGGAATGTAAGAGGAGTCTTGCAATTCTTGCTGTGCTGGAAAGTAAGGAACTGCTCAAAGAAAGATGGATACAGAAGCCTGCTGAAGAGGCTATTTATAGACAACCCTGGGGACTTGGACATCAAAATATATGATAATATTGAATTATAACCCATTCCCCAAATTGGAAACTATGAATTTATACTGATAGAAATAAATAAATTAAAAGTTTAATGGAGAACATGATATCTTCATAGTCTCAAAGTAACTTCCCAGAAAATATAAATGGAGAGTATTTTTTCCAGAGAAGCTTGGCAGACACCACCTTGATCAAGTGATCAAATTTACCACTGGTAATGGGACAAATCAAAATTGTATGCTCCTTAATACAATTGATGCAGTGATGCAGAAAAAAATTTTTGCTTCATAGGAAAAATACTCTAAAATTTTTAGGAGTAATGGGTCATCAATCCAGCAACTTACTCTCAAGTGATTTCAGAAATAAAGTAAGTATTCTTTGTAATGCTCTTGTTTCTTTTTTCTTAGCCTGAGATTGTAAAAAAAAAAAAAAAAAAAAAAAAAAAAAAAGTAAAACTGAACATATACAATTCTTGAGATAATACAAAATAATCCAAGAGAGGCCCTAAACTAATTTATCAGAATTATATTCCCTCCCCTGATTTTATTCCCATTTCTCATTTAGATAATGTGATCAGAGCCTACCTTATAAATCTATATATTAAGTTTATTACTAATGCAATATGAAAAAGTCAGGGAGACTCACTGTCAGCAACCATATATAGTGCCTAAATGTCTTTCCCAAGGCTAAGAATACGCTTTTAACAGGGCTGTTAGAGAACATAATTTCCTGGATGCCAATGAAGAATTACTGAGGAGAAAGGATACATTAAAAAAAACATATGGACAAGATGGACTCATCTAATCCTTTTCTTTTCCAACTTATTTTCAGAATATGAGGGGATTAAAAGGAAATGGCACATCCCAGAAGAGAAACTGAGCCACAGTGTAGCTAAGCCAGAGTCTGTGGACCAGAATAGAGCCAGCAACACAGCCAGAGACCCATTCAGTTAGTTTGGCCAGGGAGATAGTCGGTCCAGGTGAATAACTGGTCTGGAACCAGGTGGGTCAAAATCGCCAGTGGCCATAAATTGATTTTAACTAAGAAATAAAATAAACCAGAAAGTGGGTTATAAGCATGAAGATCAATTAGCCAAATGTGACTCACAAGCCAGAGAACCAGAAGTAGAAAAATGGATTTCAAAGGCAGGTACATTAGATGAAAGGGGAGAAAGGAAAAGACTAACTTTCTACAAGTAACAGTGTACCTGCTTAGAGAATCTACCTGGATGTTGCTATCTGTTCTTTATTCTAATTCATTCCTACTTTAAGTTTTAATATGACCATTCTTATATTCTGAAACACAGAGTAGAATCGGAGAGAACAGACCTCTTGTCTCTGCCCTCCTGGTCTCAGATTTTACAAGCGTAAAAAAGAAACATATTGTAATGTAGTAAATAGGAGATGCCTATAAGGAATTTCTGCCTACATGTGGACAATAATGTCAGTAGTCCATCATCAAAAAGACAAAAGATAACAATCATTGGCAAGGATATGGAGAAAAGGGATTCTTTTTTCACTGTTGGAGGGCATGTCAGTTGATGAGGCCACTATGGAAAACAGTATGGAAGTTCTTCAAAAAATTAAAAATAGAACTACCATATGATCTAGCAATTCCACTTCTGGGTAAAGGAAATTAAGTAGGCATAAAGAAGAGATATCTACATTACCATGTTCCTAGCAACATCGTTCAAAATAGCCAAGGTAAGGTAACAACTTAAATGTCTGTGGATGAATGACTGGGTAAAGAGAATGTGTACACACACACACACACACACACACACACACACACACACAAAATGGAATATTATTCATCCTTTAAAAAAGAAGTAAAGTCTGCCATTGGTAATACCATGGATAAACCTAGATGACATCATGCTAAGTGAAATAAACCAAACATAGAAAGACAAGTACTGCATGATCTCACTTATATATTGAGTGAAAAATCATCACACTCATAGAAGAAGAGAGTAGAATGCTGCTTATCAGGAACTGGGGAAAGGAGGAAATGAGGAGATGTAGGTCAAAGTGTACAGCAGGGGTCCTCAAACTTTTTAAACAGGGGGCCAGTTCACTGTCCCTCAGATGGTTGGAGGGCCGGACTATAGTTTAACAAAAAAAAAAAAAAAAAAAAAAAAAAAAACTATGAACAAATTCCTATGCTCACTGCGGGCCCAGGACGAGTCGGCTGCTAAGCAGGACAGGCAGCGGCACCTGGCAGGCCGGATAAATGTCCTCAGCGGGCCACAGTTTGAGGACGCCTGGTACAGTTTCGGTTATTAGATGAATAAGTTCTGGAGATCTCATGTGCAGCAATGTAATTATAGTTAACAATATATCATACTTGAAATTTGTTAAGAAGGCAGAGCTGAGTTGTCACCAAGAAGAAGGGGGGAGAGAGAGAGAGAATCAGACACTAAGACTAGAATCCCCAATGGGCTCGAGGCTTTGCCATGCATCATCACAGCTCAGTTTCCATGCTGCTCAACTCTGCTACTTCCCCTTCCTTTCATCACTGCTACTCCCCAATAAACATCTTCTTCTATCACAAATTATCTGTCAAAATCTGCTTCCAGAAAACCCAACCTGTGAACTTTGTTATTGGAGATAACCTGAGAAAGTTCCATGGAATCTGGGAGAGGACATCTCACTACCAAGACAGCAATGAGGTAAGTGGAGCCAGACAGACCCCAGGACTGGGTAGTGATTTAGCTGTTAACACTCTCTGGTGCTGATTCAGAACAGTGTAGGAATGGGAGATAATCCATGTAGCAGGTGTGATGTGGCAAGCATTTGAAACATAAGAAGGAAGCAATATTGCATGGCTATTGTTAGGAGCCACTGATGTGCTGACAGGCTTCAGAAAGATAATGGCAAGCTGAGAGGAGTAAAAACCAATTGAAACTCAGGTGTGAAAGCCAGAGGGTCATTTTGGTTGTAGTATATGCAGAGCCTGGGTCTAGGGTAGAAGACTAGTGAGATACTCACTTCAGCGGAAAATCAAAGGGAGTGCCAAATACCAAAACCCTCTGCAATCAAGAGTGACTTTCTCCATTGGTTGTGCCAATGAACACAAGACACTGGGTGGTGGGGGGTGAAGGGGTGATGAGGGCATGTGACAGGGGGTAGGGGAGGCTGGGGGAAGGTCAATGGGGGAAAAAGGGGAGATATATGTACTATTATATGTAATACTTTAAACAATAAAATTAAATTTTTAAAATAAATGAAGAAAAAGAGTGACTTTCTCTCAGGACTGCTACACCTTCTTTAAGCTGAACCTTCTAGAGTTGAGGTTTGGATGAGAAAGAAAAAAGGAGAAACCATCTTACATAACTGCTTGTAGATATTTTGTTGTTTTGTGTTAGTATCTGTAAAAGTTTTTAAAATATTTGAACAATGTGCTGTATGTGTGCAGGTGCCTACACCAATGGTTCTCAACAGGGACATTTTGCTCCCATGGGACATTCCATGATGTCTGGACACATTGTTAGTTGTCAGTGTTAGGTATGGTGCTCCTGGCATCTAGTGAATAATGGCTGGAGATGCTTCCAAACACCCTCCAGTACACAGGACAGTGCCCCTGACACAACAAAGAAGTATTCAGTCCAAAATGCTCACAGGTTGAGAAATTATGTTCTACCTGGAGCAGTTACCATTTGAAGTACCCTCAAAAGAAGTAGGTCCTGCAGTTATTAATTATGTAAAGGACCCTAAACAGAAGTCCAGGTGCCAGAGGTGGCCTCTACAGACATCAACCATCGCTATCTGAGGAGCACCAGAGGATTCCATCAGTAGCCTTTGAAATTAGTGTTGGAGGAACGTGGATTGGTTACAGTGAGCTGGCCCTTCTGTCCTGCCATGTAAAGGAGTATAAAATCTGATCCTACATCCAGGCAGCCTGTTCACATCAGGGATTGCCCTTGGGTCAGAGCTCCAGTTCAGCACTTGTCTGTGGGGACTCTACCACAAGATCCATCTATAAGATCAGCTGACTCTTGTGATTTCTGCCCACTGTTAACTAACCTCTTCTGGTAGTGCCAAGTCCTTGAGTCCAATGGCCCATAAACCATCCCACTGCAAACAGGAGTCAGTCTCCCCTTCTTCCAAATTACCCCAGTCTATGTTCATTTTTAGGTCCTGATTCCCAGCAAGGGCTGTGCATGGAGTAGATGGAGATGAAGGCTATAGGCCTCCTTTGCCACAATATCACTATCAGGTGAATCTTAGAATGAAGCCTAGTCTAATGATGGTAACTGCAAAATGCTGCTACAACTAACCTAAGCATATCTGGGCTTTCATACCTGTCAGGTTATTTGTAGTAGATATCAGTGTCAATCTTGGGATAGTCTCTCTGTAAGAACACAGAAATCTCTAAAAAGCTGATTCCTGCAGGGTGTTTCCTACCCTCATCCCTTATTTATCTCATGGAAAAGGCTACATTCTCCCATTCTTAGGAGATTTCAGAGAGTTGCACTCCTATAACAAGGCCTTCTTACAAGTCTGCCACAATGAACTTAATACCTTTATTCTCAATAGCATGCTATTTCAGCTCTGGCTCCTGCCCAGTTCAGGAGCAGAAAAAAAGATTTTAATGACCATGTTTCAGCATTCAATGATGCTACTATTTGAGACTGCCAAAATATCTAAACTAAGTTGCTTAAGTATAAAGTTGGAGTCTCTCTTAATATAATTATTTTCTTGATTTTACCATACCAACACATAAATAAACATGAATTCTTTACTGGAAATATGTACATTTTGTGTGAGCAAAGCTCTGTGGTAGTTTAGGTTTAGTCATATACAATCAACACCTCTGAAGCAAACTTAACTTTTGTCAGCTACATCACAATATTTTCCACTTGATTTTTTATAAATTTCTGTTTCAGTATAAAATGCCAGAGTACATCCCCTGGCCTGTGGTGATCAGGCCGAAACCAGCTATCTGACATCCCCTGAGGGTTCCCAGATTGCAAGAGGGTGAAGGCCAGGCCAAGGGACCCCACCAGTGCACGATCGGGGCTGGGGAGGGACCTTGGGTAAGCTTCAGGGCGTGTCCGGCCTGTCTCACCCAGTCCCAGCAGCAAGCTAACTTACCGGTTGGAGCATCTGCCCATGGTGGTCAGTGCACATCATAGCGACTGGTCAAACCGTCGGACACTTAGCATATTAAGCTTTTATTATATAGGATTTGGTTATAAAAGACAAGAACAATTGAATTTGTTAATTTCCTCTGTTATACTGTCTCTGAAATTAGATGTTATTGTCCCCAAGTATAAGGTAAGTCTTCCATGGCAAGGTCAGAGCCCTGGTTCGGAAAGAATGACCTCCCACCCATGAGGTGGACTCATCAAGGTTGATGGCCTCAAAGTCTTGAATCTTAAGATGAACTTGAGATTCCAGCTCTCATCTCAGCTCTGCCAGTGCCCCTCTGGTGTGACCATGGATATGGGACCTCACTGTGCCTCCATCTTTTCATGTATAAAATAATGGTTTCAAAATCAGGTAAAATACCTGAGCTTGGGTTCCAGATGCATCATCTAGGGCACACCTCCTCCAGGGTAGTCTTGAAACACATTGGTGAGAGAAATACTCCATATAAACTGTCATAAAAAAATAAGTTTTTTTAATTTAAATAAGATTGACTAAATGACTCAGCCAGTGCCATCTGTCAGCCCTGTCATCAGATAATCAAGTCCTGACACTTATAAGGGACATGTAACGAGAGTAGCCCTAGGAGCAGAGATGGAGATTACACATGTTCCAATAGCATGGGTTGACACATGTTAAAGATACTAAGAACTAGCTACTCCCACCATCCAACATCTAAATTGTCAGCAATAGAGACCATACTGAATACTGAACTGAGTCCCTGATAGGATATCGTCCCTCAGGAATGAACACATATTTGAAGATATGAGTTTATTTTCTTTTTCTGCCCACAGAACCTCAGCAGCATCACTAAGATTCCTTCCAGACATGTCCAAAGACCCACTAATTATAACCTATATTATATAAAGGGGGTGCCAAATGGACATAAAACCATGGGATTCTTCTTATATTACATTCTATACCATCCAGAAGCTTCCAGCATGAAAGAGCAATGGACCTGCCTGTTAAAAGTATGGCTGAAGTGTCCATTTGGATGCCCTATTTTGCTATAATAAGGACTATTCTGCAGGATGCAGTGTAAATCAACTACTTTTATGTGGTGCTGTATCTTTGATGGGGAGAATATATGGGCTCAGGAACCGAAGGGTGTCTGGGAGGCAGAATTCTAAGTTGGCCACCCCACTATACACGCTACCTGTATAGGACTGTGTGTATGAAGGGTTCACACCTGTGCTTTTTTTACATTATATGGCCTGGTTAACCATAAGATGCCAAGATTATTCCAGGTGGCCTGCTTAATCACATGACTTAAATCTGATAATTTTCTCAAAGGAGAGGTCAGAGATTTAAAACAGAAAGAATTTGATGACTTGAAGATGAAGAGGGCCATAGACAAGTAATTCAGGTAGCCTATAGGAGTTGGGACATATCCATGGTTGACAGCCAGCAAGGTAACTGGAAGCTTTGTTACAACAGCAAGGACTGAATCTTGCTAATAGTAAGAATGAGCCTGGAAGCAGCTTTCCCTCCAGAGCCTCCTGATAAGAATTTAGCCTCACTGACCCTGATTTCAGCCTTGTGATACCATGAGCCAGGCCAGACTTCTGATCTACAGAACTGCAAGCCATGGGTTGTTTGTTGTTGTTGCTTTAAAGATATTTTATTGATTTTTTTAGCGAGTAAGGGAGAGGAAGAAAGAAACATCAATTGGCTGCCTCTTGCATGCCTCCTACTGGGCTTCAAACCTGCAACCCTGGGCATATGCCTTCAACAGGAATCAAACTGGCAACCTTTGGTACAAGGGATTATGCCCAATAAACTGAGCCACACTGACCAGGGCACCATTTTAAACCTCTCTGTTGTTGACAATTTGTTATGCATCAATAGGAAACTCACCTTGGGTGTTTTCTTTTACAAGGATCCACAGTCCTGGGATGCCTAAGGGTCAATGAGTGAAAACAGTTTGCTCATACATTTTGTTCATTTTTATAGTTGTTGGAAGCAGGAGGATAAGTTTGGTGTTGGCTCTACTATCATAGCTGAAGCAAACATGCAAAGTCATTTGGCTATTTTAAACAAGCTTAAAATGGTAGGTTCAAGTCAGGCATAAACTTGGTCACTAACATCTCCTGGGTCTAGTATTTCTGATGGAATAATAGATCAAGTGCTTAAGTATGACTTTGGAGAAAATGAAATAACTGAGGAAGGCAAATATCATTCTGGGCAAACTATACACAGTTTTCTTTGTGTGGATAACTGAGTGATGGGTATACACAGAGGTGTTTAAATTCATGAAAAGATCTCTGTAGATCACATGTTGTAATTAGAGTTAGATTTTTAGGCTGTTCTGAAGCAACCTCTTCTCTTCCAAGTTATGTTTTTCTT
The DNA here is from genome assembly GCF_963455305.1 of Plecotus auritus. Lineage (NCBI taxonomy): Eukaryota > Metazoa > Chordata > Mammalia > Chiroptera > Vespertilionidae > Plecotus > Plecotus auritus. The sequence goes on along the minus strand of NC_137775.1, from coordinate 139,648,412 downwards.
TTATTGAGTTCCACACTGGCTTTGCTTCATCTGTCAGATCACTGCTTCCATTATATAAGCTATCCAAACTGTCAGATTCCCTACAGACATATTATGAGTCCTATCATAGACATCCACATTTTATCTACTCTCACCCCCAAAAGACCAGTACTCACATTTCTCTTAATTATTTTCTCCTTTGACTTGTGTTTCTTTTTTCTTTGTATCAGTGTCAAAATTCTTTTATATATCACAGAGCAGAAGACTATTTCTTCTTTCTGGAAGCGGGAGATATTATGTATCTTCCCCATCGTGAAAGGTGAAATACCTAAAATTACCTTCCAGAAAACTCATACAGATTTACCGTGTACCTGAATAAAAGAACAAGGAAAATAACATTTAGTAAATGTGTTTTGTATTATGAAAAAGTCTATTCGTTGAATTATCTTTTTTAAAAATTTCTTTATTGATTAAGGTATTACATGTGTCCTTATTCCCCCATTACCCCCTACCTCCTATTCATGCTCCCACCCCCCTGTTGTCTGTGGCCATTGATTAGGCTTCCATGCTTGCATATAAGTCCTTTGGTTGATCTCTCCCCCTGACCCCCACCCTCCCCTACCTTCCCTGAGGTTTGATGTTCTGATTGATGTTTCTCTGTCTCTGGATCTATTTTTGTTCAACAGTTTATGTTGTTCATTATATTCCACAAATGAGTGAGATCATGTGATATTTATCTTTCTCTGCCAGGTTTATTTCACTTAGCATAATGCTTTCCATCTTCATCCATGTTGTTGCAAATGGTAAGAACTCCTTTTTTACTGCAGCATAGTATTCCATTGTGTAGATGTACCACTGGTTTTTAATCCACTCATCTGCTGATGGGCATTTAGGCTGTTTCCAAATCTTAGCTATGGTGAATTGTGCTGCTATGAACATAGGGGTGCATATATCCTTTCTGATTCGTGTTTCTAGTTTCTTGGGATATAGTCCTAGAAGTGGGATCACTGTGTCAAATGGGAGTTCCATTTTTAGTTTTTTGAGGAAACTCCATACTGTTCTCCACAGTGGCTGAACCAGTCTGCATTCCCACCAGCAGTGCACGAGGGTTTCTTTTTGTCCGCATCCTCGCCAGCACATGTCATTTGTTGATTTGTTGATAATAACCATTCTGACAGGTGTGAGATGGTACCACATTGTTGTTTTGATTTGCATCTCTCTAATGATTAGTGACTTTGAGCTGGTTTTCATATGCCTCTTGGCCTGCCTTCTGTCTTCTTTCGAAAAATGTCTATTTAGATCAGTGGCCCATTTTTTGATTGGGTTGTTTATCTTCTTTTTGTTAAGCTGCATGAGTTCCCTGTAAATGTTGGAGATTAAACCCTTATCGTTGATATCATTGGCAAATATGTTCTCCCATGCAGTGAGCTTTCTTGTTGTTTTATTGATGGTCTCCTTTGCTGTGCAAAAGCTTTTTATTTTGATGTAGTCCCATTTGTTTATTTTCTCTTTAGTTTCCATTGCCCTAGGAGCAGTATCAGTGAAGAAATTGCTTCGGCTTATGTCGTAGATTTTTCTGCCTGTGGATTCCTCTAGTATTTTTATGGTTTCTCGTCATATGTTTAAGTCCTTGATCCATTTTGAGTTTATTTTTGTGTATGGTGTAAGTTGGTGGTCTAGTTTCATTTTTTTGCATGTATCTGTCCAATTTTCCCAACACCATTTATTGAAGAGACTGTCTTGGTTCCATTGTATGTTCATGCCTCCTTTGTCAAATATTAATTGAGCGTAGTGATTTGGGTCAATTTCTGGGTTCTCTATTCTATTCCATTGATCTATATGTCTGTTCTTGTGCCAGTACCAGGCAGTTTTGAGAACAGTGGCTTTGTAATACAGCTTGAAATCTGGTATTGAGATCCCACCTACTTTGTTCTTCTTTCACAGGATTGCTGTGGCTATTTGGGGTCTTTTTTTTATTCCAGATGAATTTTTGGAGAATTCTTTCTAGGTCTGTGAAATATGCCATTAGTATTTTAATGTGGAGTGAATTGAATCTATAGATTGCTTTGGGTAGTATGGACATTTTAATGATGTTGATTCTACCAATCCACGAACATGGTATGTTCTTCCATCTGTTTACATCTTCCTCTATCTCTTTTTTCAGTGTCCTATAGTTTTCCACGTATAGGTCTTTTACCTCCTTAGTTAAGTTTATTCCTATGTATCTTTTTTTTTTTTGGTGCGATGGTGAATGAGATTGCTTTTTTAGTCTCTCTTTCTGTAAGTTCACTATTGGGGTATAGAAATGCCACATATTTCTTGGCATTAATTTTGTATCCTGCTACATTGCCGAATTCATTTATTAAGTCTATTAGTTTTTTTATGGAGTCTTTCGGGTTTTTTATGTACAATATCATGTCATCTGCAAACAAGGACAGCTTTACTGCTTCTTTTCCAATTTGGATGCCTTTTATTTCTTCTTCTTGTCTAATTGCAATGGCTAATACTTCCAGTACTCTGTCAAACAGGAGGGTGAGAGTGGGCATCCCTGTCTTGTTCCTGTTCTTAGGGGAAGTGGTTTTAGTTTTTGCCCATTGAGTATGAGGTTAGCTGTGGGTTTATCATATATAGCTTTTATTATGTAGAGGTATGATCCTTCTATTCCCACCTTGTTGAGAGTTTTTATTAAGAAAGGGTGTTGGATTTTGTCAAATGCTTTTTCTGCATCAATTGATATGACTGTGTGATTTTTATCTCTCAATTTGTTTATGTGATGTATCACGTTTATTGACTTGCAGATATTGTACCATCCTTGCATTCCTGGGATAAATCCTACTTGGTCATGGTGTATGATCTTTCTGATGAAGTGCTGGATCCGATTTGCTAGAATTTTGTTGAGGATTTTGGCATCTATGTTCATGAGGGATATTGGCCTGTAATTCTCTTTCATTGTGTTATCTTTATCTGGTTTTGGTATTAGGGTGATGCTGGCTTTATAGAAGGAGTTTGGAAGTGTTCCTTCCTCTTGAATTTTTTGGAATAATCTGAGGAGGATAGGTTTTATGTCTTCATTGAATGTTTGGTAAAACTACCCTGTGAAGCCATCTGGCTCCGGGCTTTTGTTTGCTGGAAGCTTTTTGATGACTGCCTCAATTTCTTCCATAGTTATTGGCCTATTGAGATGTTTAGATTCTTCCTGATTGAGTTTTGGAAGGTTATATTTTTCTAGGAATATGTGCATTTCCTCCAGGTTGTCCAGTTTGTTGGAATAGAGTTGTTCATAGTATTTTTTAACAATCCTTTGTATTTCGGTGGGGTCTGTTGTTATTTCACCTCTTTCATTTCTGATTTTGTTTATTTGGGTCCTCTCTCTTTGCTTCTTGGTGAGCCTGACTAGAGGTTCATCAATCTTGTTTATCCTTTCAAAGAACCAGCTCTTGGTTTTGCTGATCTTTTGTATTGTTTTTTTGTTTTGTTTTGTTTTGTTTTGTTTTGTTTTGGTCTCAATGTCATTTATCTCCGCTCTGATCTTTATTATTTCCTTCCTTCTGCATACACTGGGCTTTTCTTGTTTCTCTCTAACTCTTTGAGTTGTAGGGTTAGGTAATTTATTACCATTGTTTCTTGTTTTTTGCAGTAGGCTTGTAGAGCTATGAACTTCCCTCTCAAGACTGCTTTCACTGTGTCCCATAGATTTTGGATTGTTGTGTTTTCATTGTCATTTGTTGCCATGATGTTTTTTATTTCTTCTTTGATCTCTCTGCTAACCCAATCATTTTTTAATAGCATGCTGTTTAGTCTTCATGTGTTTGATTTTTTTGATTGTTTTTATTGTAGTTGATTTCTAGTTTTATGCCGTTGTAATCTGAAAAGATGCTTGATATGATTTCTGTGTTCTGGAATTTGAAGAGACTTTGCCAGTGACCCAACATATGGTTTATCATTGAAAATGACCCATGTGCACTTGAGAAGAATGTATATTCTGTGGCTTCGGGGTGAAATGTTCTGAAGATGTCAATTATTTCCATCTGGTCTAGTGAGTCATTTAGGATTGATGTTTTTTTGCTGATTTTTTGTTTAGAGGATTTGTCCAATGGTGATAGTGGGGTATTAAAGTCTCCTACTATGATTGTATTGCTGTCAATCTCTCCCTTGATATCCTCCAGGAGTTTTTTTATGTATTTGGGTGCTCCTGTATTGGGTGTGTATATGTTTACCAGAGTTATTTCTTCTTGTTGGATTGTTCCCTTTAGTATTATTAAGTGGCCTTCCTTATCTCTTGTTATGTCCTTCACTTTGAGATCAAATTTGTCAGATATAAATATTGCTACCTCAGCTTTGTTTTCATTTTCATTCACCTGAAAAATCTTTTTCCATCACTTCACCCTCGGTTTGTGTGCGTCTTTTTTTCTGGGGTGGGTTTCTTGTAGACAGCAGATATATGGGTCGTGTTTTCTTATCCAATCCATTACCCTATGTCTTTTGATTGGGGCATTTAATCCATTTATATCTAAAATTATTATTGATAGGTACTTACTTGTCGCCATTTTTATTCTTTACCCCTGTGTTCCTTCTTCGCTTCCTATTTCTTTTTTTTACAGCAGACCCTTTAGCATTTCTTTCATTGCTGGTTTGGTGGTAATAAATTCCCTTAGTCCTTTTTTGTCTGTGAAGCTCCTGATTTCACCTTCAATTTTGACTGATAGCCTTGCTCGGTACAGTATTCTTGGATTCAGACCCTTCCTTTGCATGACTTTGTATATTTCATTCCATTCCCTTCTGGCCTGATGAGTTTCTATTGAGAAATCAGTAGCTAGTCTGATGGGGGTTCCTTTGTAGGTAACTTTCTGTCTCTCTCTTGCCACTTTTAATGTTCTTACTTTGTCGTTGGTGTTTGCCAATTTAATTATAATGTGCCTTGGCGCCGGTCTTTTGGGTTTCATTTTGCTTGGGACTCTGTGAGCTTCTTGGATTTGTGTGGGTTTTTTCTTCCCTGTATCAGGGAAGTTTTCTGTCATTATTTCTTCAAACAGGTTTTCTATTCCTTTCTCAGTTTCCTCTCCTTCTGGAACCTCTATTATGCGGATGTTGTTTGGTTTTGTGTTGTCCCAAAGTTCCTTTAGGCTCTCCTCCAGCTTTTTAATTTTTTTTTGTAGAAGCTCCTCTACTTGGGTATTTTTTCCTACCTTGTCTCCGAGCTCCTCTGCTTCTTCCAGTCTACTCTTGATGCTTTCTATAGAGTTCTTTACAGCAGCGATGTCATTTTTCATTTCCTCTTGGTTCTTACTCATATTGTTGAATTTGTCTTCCATTCTTTTCAGCCACCTTATGACCATTTCTCTGGCAGATTGCTTACCTCCATTTCGTTTACTTCCTTTTCTGGTGATACCTGCTTTTCTTTCATATGTGGGCTGTTTCTTTGTCTCCCCATGGGTCTCTCATCTCTGAGTGTCCGGTTATGTAGTTCTCTCTCTCCTGAGTTGATTTAAAGGCACAAAATACAGCACAACCAGGTACAACACACAAGGCACTAAACAGAAATGTATTCACAATATTAATAACCCTAAATAAAGGTGACCACCAGAGAAGGCAAATTAGGCGATAGGAGAGAAAGAAGAAGAGAAAAAAAATAGAAAGGAGTGCCAAAATGAAATTGGGAAAAGGAAGGAAAAAAGTGAGAGAGAAAAGAAAGAGAATAAGAAAATAAAGGGGAACAACTATATATATGGGGAGAAAACTCCAAGAGAGCAGCCACTAATCCCAGCAAATGCCAGCAACAAATACCTGGAGATGAATACAAACTACAAACAACAATTAATATCAAGTGAGGCAAAGAAAAACAGATGCAAAAAACAAACAAAAACAAAGCAAACAAAAACAAAAAACAAAGAATAAGCAAAACAATCTCACAAACAAGCATAAAAAATTGATATAATCAACATTCAAGCAAACAACAACAAAATGACAGAGAGAAAAACAATTTTTTGGATAGTGAAGACAGAGAAGAGAGAGATGTGTATGAACTCGGAGCAGGGGATTGGAAATTAGATATATAAGTAGGGTGAAATTTTAATGGGGTAAAAAGAAAGAATAGGGAAAATCTAAGGCAGGAAAAGGGTAAGAGAAACAGGACAACAAAAGGGCAAAATTAGGAAGAGAGTGATGGCATAAAGGTAGAGTTGAGATAGAGTAGAATGATGATAAAGGAAAGATGAAAATAGAATGTAGGACCCTAATCTCAAAGTCAAAGAGAAAATAAAATGACACTTTAAAAAAAAAAAGTAAAATAGTAGTAATAATAATACTGATTGAAAATAAAAATGTAATAGTTAAAAAGATAAAAATCAAGTGAGGAAAAAAGAAAAAAAATTAGTTTCTTAAGTAAAAGATGAAAAAGAAAAAAAACATAATAAATAAAAAATAAATAAATAAATAAATAAATAAATAAATAATAAAAATAAAATGTGCAATAGTGAAGGTCATTCACTTCCTCTGTTGTTCTGTTTGGCACGCCTGTTTCCCAGTCAGGACAGTAATGCAGTTCCCTACGTTCCACTGCTCCTCAGTGTTGTAAGCCAGTCCTGATTTTTAAGCAGGCAGTATGTCTTACTTTCTTGTATTTCTTTATTTTTGATTACACAAGAGTCAATTTGTGATTCAGTTCCTGGGTGGCAGTGTTTCTGGGTTGACCCCCATGTCTGTAGGTCCTCTCTAGCCTGTGCTTAGATCCTGCTTTCCCTGTGGCACTCAATACCGTTTTGTGGGAGTGGGCTGCCCCAGAGCTGATTCTCTGACGGTCACTCCCCGCTGTTATCCCCAGGTTCCAGAAAAACAACTTTCCCCTGCAGTCTCCTAGGGTGTCCCGAACTGGGTGATCCTATGTATTGGGCTCAGTAATCAGAAGCAAGGATTCAAAGAGGAGAAAGCACAAGTGTGTGAACTCCGGGTCTGCCCGCAAGCCTGTGCAATTCCTTTTTCCCCCTTGTGTCCAAGCAGCCGGTACACTCCCAAAATTTTTAGGCTGTCCTTCTGCGTCAGATCAAAATGGGTTGCTTTTTAGAGATCCCCTCTGTTAGCAGCTCTGAGGACCCCCTTCCACATTCATGGATCACGCCAGCCCCAACAGCCACGGATTTTTCTAGGTGCAGACTTCCCCCGGTCCTCCAGCTCCCACAGTGCGCATGTTTCTTTGTCCTGCCGGGACCAGAGACCTCACCTTATCTCAGGCGAAATCTGACCTTTCCGTGGTGGAGTGTAGAGCTCCTCTGAATCTGTGTGTTTGCGCCAATTGGGGACCGGTGCTCTAGGGTTCGCAGCTGTTCGGTGGGTGCCACAGTTGTAGATTTTCAGGTTTCAGATGACATCCACTTTCCCCTTCAAGATGGTGTGGTCTCCACATCTGAGCCGGTGGCTCCGGGAGGGAACCTGGCAGCAGTGGGGGCTTCCTGGTCAGGGGACCCCCGTCCAGTAGTCCCCCACCTTCTCCTGGAGTATAGCTGTCCCTTAACTCTCCAACAGACATTCCTTGTGCGACCCTCAGCTGTTTTTTCTATCGGCTCCGGGACAAGGCTTGGGACCCATCTGTATATTTCGCTGCCATTTTTCCACTCTCCTGAATTGTCTTTATAATGCATTCCCTTAAGAAGCTTAAATAGATTGTATGAGGACATATTGACTGAATAATTTCATTGTCCTTTTCCAACTTTGCAATTGGATACAGACATATGTAGAAAGATGCAAGAGCTAATATGCACCACTCCGATGTAGTCATTATATTTGCAAAACAATTTTTTTCTGGAAATGCCTGTGTGAGAATGAGTCATGTCATAAGAATGGACTTACTGATTTACTAGAAATGTATCTCTGACAATATTTTTAAGCTCCACAAGCTATCTGAGGAAAATCTTTTGGGTTATTAATAGCTCCTCTTCTGACAGTAAAAAACTTTCACTTGAGACTGATGAAACTCGCTCTGAGCCTGACATCACAGGACTGGCGTTCTCACTTAAGTGACCCTGTCTGTCCTCTGGATGAAATCAGTCCTTAAGATTCAGGAGGGGAGCATGAAGAATTATAATTACATACACCACTTTATTTTCCCTGCAATAAAGATAACTCAGTCTCCTTTTTAAAAAATTCTATTGAATTTATTGGGGAGACATTGGTTAATAAAAACATACAGGCTTCAGGTGTAGAATTCTATAATGTATCATCTGTATGTTGTATTGTGTGTTCACCACCCAAAGTCAAGACTTCTTCTGTCACCATTTATCCCCCTCTCTATCCTCTTCTACCCTTCCCCACTCCCCTGAAAATCAGCATAATATTGCCCTGCTTTTGGCCAAATGGCTGAAGGCAATTCCCTAACCTGATAATTCTTTATTGTTTACCAAACTTTACCTTTGATATTCCTGTTTGTTTTGCTAAAGGGAAAATATGTATTCTAGTAAATAAAAGCTAATGGGTCTGGGGATTCAGAGAGCTTCTCTGATGGGCTCTTAGGTTGTTTCCAAATCTTAGCTATTATAAATTGTGCTGCTATGAACATAGGGGTGCGTATATTCTTTCTGATTGGTGTTTCTAGTATCTTGGGATATATTCCTAGAAGTGGGATCACTGGGTCAAATGGGAGTTCCATTTTTAGTTTTTTGAGGAAACTCCATACTGCTCTCCACAGTGGCTGTACCAGTGTGCATTCCCACCAGCAGTGCATGAGGGTTTCTTTTTCTCCACATCCTCGCCAGCACTTGTCATTTGTTGATTTGTTGATGATAGCCACTCTGACAGGTGTGAGATGGTACCACATTGTTGTTTTGATTTGCATCTCTCAGATGATTAGGGACTTTGAGCATGTTTTCATATGTCTCTGGACTTCCTTATGTCCTCCTTCAAAAAGTATCTATTTAGGTGGGTTGTTTATCTTTCTTTTGTTAAGTTGTATGAGTCCCCTATAACTGTTGGAGATGAGTAAACCCTTATTGGTGATAACATTGGCAAATATGTTCTCCCATGCAGTGGGCTTTCTTGTTGTTTTGTTGATGATTTCTTTTGCTGTACAAAAGCTTTTTATTTTGATATAGTCCCATTTGTTTGTTTTCTCTTTAGTTTCCATTGCCCTAGGAGCTGTATCAGTGAAGATATTGCTTCAGCATATGTCTGAGATTTTGCTGCCTGTGGATTCCTCTAATATTTTTAAGGTTTCCCATCTTATGTTTAAGTCCTTTTTCCATTTTGAGTTTATTTTTGTGTATGGTGTAAGTTGGTGGTCTAGTTTCATTTTTTGCATGTTGTAAACAATATTTGAGAAATATTTTTTTCTGGCAAATGTACAAAAAGTGAACCAGACCCAGCAGAGAGTAAAGAGACTCATTTCAGTTTCCCATAAATGAGCAAGTTATAAGAAAATATTTGAAGGAGGGAAGAACAATTGGTCTATCCTGCATCAAATGGGACCAGCCATGGCTCTAACGCAGAAAAATTAAGTGAGCACCAACAGGGCATTCTTATAACAAAAATCTAATAAACTGTGTTCCAGTAATAGAACAATGTTTTGGTTACCAGAACTTAGTTCACTTAAAACAACTCTCCATATTAGAAGGTTAAATAAGTATGCCAACAAACAAGTAATTAAAAGCAGAATATTGCAGAATACTGGAGATATATATACACTGAGTGGCCACATTATTATGACCTCTGAACGCATAATAATCTGGCCACTCAATGTATATCCTATATAATAAAAGGCTAATATGCAAATTGTCCCCTCGACCAGGAGTTCGATCAGCAGGTAGGCCGGCCAACCGCCTATGTCCCCTCCCCGCTGGCCAGGCTCGCTATACCCCACCCATGCACGAATTCATGCATGAATACACAAACACACACACACACACACACACACACACACTTAGTGGCCAGATTATTATGTGTTCAGAGATCATAATAATCTGACCACTCAGTGTATATTTCTAATATGTAAGGGTAGAAAACTTGTACTGTCTCTGTGATCTGAAAGAAGTATTAATTCCTTCCTAACTGCAAAAACCCCAAACAAGTTTGATTGCTTAATGTGGTAAAACAGTGCCTCAGTAGAGACAGCCTTCTACTGCTAATGATCTCTTTCTACAAAAATTCAAACTGTAAAAATAAAGTGGAAATTTTAGGTCTTGTAAGTAGAGATCTAGCCTCATATAATTCAAAAAATTATAATAAAATTCCAAGACTCAATCTTGGCAACCTACTCTTAGTGTTTTGTACATTGTTCTTTAATTTTATTTTTTTCCCTTATAATTGAGCACACAATTAACTGAGTACTCAGCAGAAGTTAAAAATTCACCCTTTTCTACATGGTCTATTATTTCAAACTTTGTCTCAATTTTATGAAGTTCATGAGACCTTAATCTTATCACTTTTTCTACTTATCACTTCATTGTTTGGTAAATGAGTGATGTCAAATGCAATAAAATATTCAAATAATGAAGAAAAACTGCTGTGCAAATTGCCAGTCTTGACGAAATAGAATTGTTGGCTGTTGAGCAGTGCCAATATAGCTTAGAATACTTGATTTTCAGATAATGCATAAAGTGTAAGTTCAGAGTACTACTGGAAGTAGTTTATATATCAGTCCACAATAACGTAAAACAAGATAACAGTTTCTGAAAGATGGATATAGCAATTTCAATATTTACCCATAGTTTTTAAAAACCACCTTTCCAAGGAAGCATATATAAAAGGTAAAGTCAGTTTACAGAAGAATCTAGACTATAAAGAAACTGGAAATATATTCTTCTAAAGATAGAAACTGGTTATTTTGACTTTCAGATGCTAAAAAAAATCTCAGAGAAGTAACAACAATAATAGGAAAGATGCTCATCTGGAATTAATCTTGATGACAAACAGGTTTGGTTCATGATGTAAAGAGATAGGATTGAAATGACATAATCATATTTACATTTTAAAAATTAATATAGATGGAGTGGACAGAAAGTGAGCACTGCTGGTATTTGGGAGACAAACTAAGTTTAAGTTTGGGCTCACCCACACAGGTTGCCCTTCACCGATAAGTATAGTGATGACAATTTGGTTCTCAAGGATGAGTGGTATAGATGAAAGGTCAGTAGGTCCACCCATCCATTATTCATGCTTCTTAACAATTGAATTCTACAAACTTTGTCTAGAGATTATATTTTATCAGCCATTTTTGTGTGACATAGCTGCATAAATTAATTTTCCTTCCCATTTCTTAAACTATCTTATCTAATCACTGGTAAAACCACATTCCCAGTCTGTTGCAGATAAATCATACAGGTACATGAATGCTGTAGCAAAATGCCTGGCTCTAGTCTCTTAACAGGCCCCTGGTTCCTGTAAATTGTTTAAAACTATTAAGTTGCTTGAAATATTATGAAAACAACTTGCGTAAAATTAGCTTAATTTTCTTACATTGCCACTATAACCCTTTGATATACCTAGTTTCCTTGCCAATCTATCCCAAATTCTAAAGCAGTAATCCAGGAAGCTAGAGGCAAAGTGGGGTAGAGAACTAATAGCACAAGTATTACCTAGAATAGGTAAAACATTTGGGTAATAGATTGGATATTGGGATGAGAGTAAGTAGAGAAAATAGAAAAAATATTCTATTGGAATTGTTTAGGGGCTTAATAAATATTATTTACTTATCCACATTAGGTAATATAGAATTAGATGTTCTTACATTACATCATAGTCATTGCATCTTTGAGTTAGGGATTTCTCCTCTAGTCATTTCACACCTTACCTCTCTTAAATAACCATATTCTATTCATGGTTCTTTTTTTTATTAATTAAATTTATTGGGATGACATTGGTTCACAAAACCATACAGGTATCAAGGGTACAGCTCAATAAAACAGCATGTACACACTGCATTGTGCACCTCTTGCCCCAAGCAAAGTCTCTTTCCATTTCCATTTTCATCCCCTTTGTTCACCTCTACCCATCCCCACCCCCTTTTCTTTCAGGCTATCACCACACTGCTGTCTGTGGCCATGGGTTATTCACATAGGTTATTTGGCTAATCCCTTCACCTTCTTTCATCCAGTCCCCTTCACCGCTCCTCTCTGACAGCTCTCAGTCTGGTCCATGTATCCATGCCTCTGTTACTATTTTGTTTGTCTGTTTATTTTGTTCATTAGATTCCACATATAAGTGAGATGATACAGTATTTGTCCTCCGACTAGCTAATTTCACTTCCTTTTGCAACAGCATGGATGGACCTGGAAATTATTCATGGTACTTAACAATTAAACCATTCAAAAACTAGGCCCTCTCTGGCCCTTATGTCTTTTTTATTTTCTGTATGTTCACATATTTCCCCAACTCATTAACTTTCATTTAGACAAATAGTATAATTTTATATTTGGTCTTCTAGTCCAGCTAAGCTGGAAAAATTACCTGAAAAAATTTATCTAATAAACACACTCCCACCTACTTTCATACAGATATTATAGATGATTCTGTTGAAGCCCAGAAAAGTTAATTGAACTACCTAACATCATGTAGCTAGTAAGTTCTAAAGTAAAAATTATAACCAAGGAAATCTCTGACAATACAATAACTTTCCTATCACACCCAACCTAGATATTATTCTGCTTCCAGTTTTATCTTCTTCAAACACTAATTCCAACTCCTCAAAAGCTGCCTGTGTCTCTCTTTTGTCTGAAAATACAGTCCAAATTTTCTGTTATTTAAGGCTGTCCATTATCGGTCTTTACATTACCTACCATTATTTCCCACCACATCTCAACACAAATCTCCATGCCTCTCACTCTAGTATCATTATCTCCTGTACCAGCTCTTTATGGGCTATAAACATTGGCTTATGATGCTCACTACACTTAAATTGATACTTTTTTAATCCCTAGTCTCAATCCATCCATTTATTTCAAGTCAATTGAAGCTCATTTCATTTTTCCAGAGCAACATTCTGTTGCTTTCCAAGCAGTAATTGATCTCAAAATTAATTCTTGCTTATATTATACATTGGGACAAAATAGTGTTATACCTTGATAAATAATTATTTGGAATAAATAAGTTTTCTCTTCCAAATTATTTTCAAAATGCTTGAGAAGGATAGTAAGCACTCCTGGTGTTTCTTTAGTCTTCCCTTTAGCAAATTAAAAAAACAATACAGTGTTATTCATATATTAATCATTCAATCGATATTTGTTAAGTGAATAAAATCAATTTTCAATGATGTTATTTGAAAGAAACATATTTTCATAGTGAAACTTAATTTATTGACTTTTATTTGGGACATTAGCTCCCCTCTACCTCCCCTTTAGGCAGCAAATTTGTATTACAGGAGAAGGAACTATACATATATCTATTATACAAAATAACTTATTATATGCATAATTAAATATATAATTATGTCATAATATTCAATTTCATAATTTGAGGTTGACTACATAAAGTATCCATGGTTATTTCTATTCAAAAGTTAGTATCAAGGCCTTATTTAACTATTTAACAGTGTACCAAACTGTATTTCAATTTTAAAAATTATTTAAGTTATATAGTTTCATCTTGCTTGTCTTTTCTACAAACATAATCCACCACAATTCTGAGAACAATGTTAGATATTCATAGATCATTAGATTTAGAATGAATTACAAATGATTGTATAACTCCAAGCATGATTTTTTGGGTAAGATAATTCAGTGTGAAGCAGTCTCCCAAAATAAATTCACAGTTAGACATGAATGCATGATACAGGGCAATATAACTCAAATGCATAATCTTTATAATTTTTCTCATTACTTTCTGATTGGCTAAATGAGAATAAAGTTATTAATTTACTTGTGAGATACCTTCTACTTTTTTTACCACCTCAGAACCCTACCCCAAGCTGACAGTGCCTCCAGAAATCTTGCATTATTGTTTGAGAATATAAGATCAAACATAGTCACACAAAATACATAAAAGAACACAGCTCAAAGGCATAGAAAAATCAGTGAGCAGAAATTCTCTAGAAATTTGAATATCCCCACCCATATACCAAAGAAGCTTAAATGAAAACATTCCTTTTTTCATATATTTTTTATTTTTTTTACACATCTAATATCCTTGCCTTATTAGGTAAACTTACTTGCTATCAGCTGTATTTTCACTTACCTCTGTTCTGTTTTAGTATAATTTTCAATGTTTATTTTTCTTATTTATTGAGTAAAAATTCTAATAACTGTCCAACATAGTCCCTGGGTTGTTGTAGAATTTAAATTTGCTAATAACTAATAGGTATAAAACTGTTTCAAAAAGGTAAAAGCTCATTAGAGCTGTAATATATAATGATTACTTCTCTTTTAAACAGTAGTCACTTTATTGTAATCTAGGAAAAAAAATGTTATTGTAGTATACAAGATTATAGGAATACAGGGAATTATGGAAGAAAGGACAGTAAACCTGCTCAACTGAAGCAAAGATAGCAGAGAGATGAATTGAAGGAAATACAGGTGAGAACAATGTTAGTAAGTGGGGGTGGCCCAGCAGGCTATCTGGCTTGGCAGCCACCATGGAAGTGGCCAGCCTGTTCTTGTTTTTTGTTGGTTTGTTTGTTTTCAGTCCTATATGGACTGTCCTACCTCCCCTGGCTATCTCAGAATCTATCTCTTTTGGTCCCAGTTTTTTCAGAACTGAAAGTATCTTCTCTTCTGCAAGTGACCTCCTCCCTCCAACCTACATTTCTGGGTTTCTATTGGATAATTGGATCTCCCCATTCGATTTCCCCTGAGGAAAAAGGGAATTCTTGTTTACCCGCTACAATGAGAAAGAGAGCAAGAGAGAGATGTCAGCTTGGTTATATGAGGGAATTCACTCATTGACATAGGATGATATTTACCATCTAAGGGCAAGTGTATGTTTGTTGGTACATCATAGTATACAAATCACAAGGTATACAGATAATCTGTCCAAAATACTCATCAGATTGAAGTCATGGGTTAATGCTTACAGAAGGAAACAACCTGCTTCATGACCCCAGTGTCTGGGGCCATCTCTGTGGAGGCGTTCTCGCCCTGCAGCAGCATTCTTGACATGAGGTATTTATTCATCCTGCAGAAATCTGTCCTAAAGTTATTGCTCAATGATGGTTTTCATGGCTATTCTAATCCTGTCTAAGGAACAGGATGATGAAATGAGCACTTTGATGTGCAGATGTGAAATGTAAATTTATAGACTTTAAAGATTTCAATTGACAAAATTATAAGAGGTGGCAAATATGAAAAGCTATAAAAATGTTCATTTCTGTTCTTCTGTAGAATTACTAGGCACTGAGCAATGAAGCCAAAATGAATATTAGATTTAGATCTTTTTTTAAAGACAAACATAGCCAGAAATTCCTAAAACCATATAACCTAAGAAATGAGCTTAATTTGGATGCAAAAATAAAAATAAAATATTAGAAGCAAATATTTGTAACATCTTATTTTGTCTGTAGTTTAATAATTGAATGATATAATAATCTTGGGTAATTTCTCCAAATATGAATAATTTCTGTACCAAAGTCTTATTTTTGTAAAAGAAACACACACACTAAAAGTCAACATTTTCTTTGTATTGAACATAAAATACTCTATTCATGAGCATCTTTTTATTGTTTTGTTTTATTCATGGGCATCTTAATTTGGAGCTCTATGCCATTCACTGTGGCTTCATAAATTTGTTTTCTAGGTAAGGCCTAGAAATGCTGACTCCTTCTTTCTAGTCATGGGCATGCAATTTAATCATAGTAGTAAAGTTTACTAATAGGCTAACAGGCAAGTCAGTCAAGAGAAGGTATCTACACACAGAAAACCAAGACCCCAATTATAATATACTCGAGGCCCGATGAACGAAATGCATGCAAGAGTAGGCCTTCCTTCCCCCAGCTGCCATCACTGGCTTCCTCTGGCATCTGGCACCTGGGATCCAGTCTTCCCTCCAGCCACCAGCAGGCACCTGGGAGCTGGGTTTTCCTCGCAGCCCTGGCTTCATCTGGAAGGTCGTCTGGAAGGATGTCTGGTAGGACATCCAGTCTAATTAGCATATTATGCCATTATTATTATAGACTAGAGGCCTGGCACATGAAATTCATGTGCAGGTACAGTCCCTAGCCTGGGCTATGCTCGGGGCCGTCTTCCCCAGCTTCCCGCAGCCGGCCCCACCCCCTACCACCACCCACTCCTGGTTCCCCATTCATCATTGATTGATCAATGCCTGACAACTGGGGGAAAGGACGAGAAGTCAGCTGTTCACTCCTGTTCACCGGCCCCACCCCCGCTGCAGGTGGCCATCAGGCAATCAGAGCCTGCCGGCCGAGGAAAAGAACCAACAGGTGGTCAGTGCGCCTTGTAGTGACTGGTCCAGTGGTCGTTTTGGTCATTAGGGTCAATTTGCATATTACCCTATTATTATATAGGATAGAGGCCTGGTGCATGGGTGGGGGCCAGCTGGCCTGCCCTGAAGGGGGCCCTGGATCAGGGTGGGGGTCCCCGCTGGGGGGTAGTGCTGACCTGGGCGAGGGGCCATGGGTGGTATGCAGGCCGGCCATGTCCCAGGTTTTGTCAGGAAGGATGTCTGGAATGACATCCGGTCTATCTGGTCTAATTAGCATATTACCCTTTTATTAGTATAGGTGATCCAGATATTATAATAGCTGCGTTTAAAATGAAAGACTGTTAAATAATGGCAACAAATTCTCTCATTCACTATATTTGTCCAGTATAAATAGAAATTATATGAAATGAGATAGAAGATAAATGTTATCTATCTTCTTCCTCTAAACTCAATTATTGTCTTTGAACTCTCTACCCTACATCAGGTTTCTCCCTGTTTTTTTGTTTTGTTTTGTTTTGATTTGTTTTTGTCTTAAGAGTAAATACTTTGCTCTGTCCCATTTATGCTTTGAGCATCAAAACTGCTTTTATTCTGCGGCTGAAAAGTGTCATTTTGCAACTCTAATTAAAAGAATCCTCCTCTACTCTGAAACACCAAAATTTGAAGTATGTTTTTGTGGTTTCTTTCTGAATTTCTCCATCCCATTTGTGAAACTGAAATTGTTGCTTCCTTGAACATGTTCAAGAAGTTGTGCAAAACTAAAAAAATATGTTAACATCACAAACATAAAAAATTGTGAACTTTGAAAATGTTATATTCCTAACACATAAGTTGCATTTCCCCCATAACTCTTTCATTCATTCATTCAACACAGACAATATATTTTAGACCACTAATTTAAAAGCAGAGAACTTGAAGATAATCAAAATTCATATGGAAGAACACATGTATATCTAGATCCCATTTAAGAAACACTGTGTTTCAGTTAAAATTATTACTTGAGAGAATTATTTGAGGGCAAAGTAATCACAGACACATATGTAACCAATGATACCAAAGATTTATGCCATTGCCTGATTATAACTTAGTTATTAAGATTATTTAAAGCATGTTATCAACTGTTTTTATTATCATCTACATAAAAATCACAAGTATATAAAAAGATATACATATAAAAAATAAAGTAGGTAACTTGAGGGTCTGAGAATACAAGAACAGTCTACTATGAGTCTTATGAACTCAAGTTGAGAATCTCTGTTCCAGTTTAAGATCTTGATTTACATTCCCTTGAAATTCTGTTTTCTACCTCACACAGTCTGCCTCTGTTACCCCAGATAAATATTCAGCCTGGTTTATTCCTGCTGTCTCTCGCCTTCTGGGCAGGCCAGCAATTAATTTATTCAGCAACTGATTAAATATTGGGTCTTTTTATATCCTTTCTGTCTTATTCAACTTTTTCAACATATGGAGCACATGCATAATAACTGTTTTTATGCCATTCTCTTCTAATGCTAACATCTAGGTCAATTTCGATGGATTCTTCTCCTTACTCATATTTCCGTGCCTGTTTGAATGCCAGACTGAATTTTCCCTTGTTAGTTGCTGAAAATTTTTTTATTCCTATAAATATTTGTGAGCTTTGCTCTGGGACACAGGTACATTGGTTGGAAACAGTTTGATCTTTTGGGCATTGCTTTGCAGATTTGTTAGTGGGGATAAAGCAATGTTTATAGTCATGGCTCAAAATACCCTGCCACTGGCAAGATGATTCTGAACCTCTATTCAGTACCTCGTGAACCATAATGTTTTCTATTTTGGCTAATGGAACCAGGTACTATTCTTGGCTATGAGTGTAGGGCACTACTTGTAATCTTTTTGGGGGTTCTTTCTTTGGCCTTGGTAGTTTCCTCATAAGAATACACTGATAATATTCATCTGGAACACTCAAGGGGGAGCCTCTGCAAATCTGAGGGTCTTTCTCTCTGTTTCCTCATTGGTACTCTGTCCTGCCAACTCTAGCCTCCTTGATCTCTCTGGACTCATAGATAGGTCTCCTCAACATAGGGACCCATCCATCCCTGGGATCCCTTCTACACTCAGACCTGGAATTTGCCTCAAGCAACCATCTGGGACAGTCCTAGAGGTCACCTCATTTATTTCCCATCTCTCAGGGATCACCTGATGTCCACTGTTTACATATTGGGTCTGGTTTTCTTTGTGATTTCTGGAGGGAGGGTAAATCTAGTCTCTAGTACTCCATTTTAGCTATAAGCAGAAGTCTATTATTTTCTTCCTAAAAATTGGATTGAACTGAATTAAAGGCTAAGAATCAAAAATAGATAAAATAATAATTCCCTATATAAATAGTACTCTAATACTTTATAGCCTAAGGTATTATAAAAAAAGAGAATACACATTAGTGCTTTATAAGGTCATTTCCTTGGGGGCCATCCCTAGCCAGTAGGCCATATTTCCAGCTAAAACTTTAGAGTTTGTATTATTAAAAGATGGAAAAAAAAACTGATGTTAGGGATAATAAAGAATTTTGGCCATAAACACTAAGAAAGTTAATTTAAATGTCTCATATTCTCTACAAACTTTATATTTTGCCAGAGATATCTGAAATGGTTTTAGAGCCCAGGAAGAGGAGTAATTAAAAAAACTCTCCGGGTTATAATAAATAATTAGCGTACTCAAAGATTTTCATTTAATCTATATTTATTCCTCACTTCAGTCTAACAGTAAGCTGCTTTTGGAATTTGCCTACCATTTTGTAAAATGCTCACTTATAAAAGAAAGTACCGTGTTTCCCTGAAAATAAGACAGTGTCTTATATTAATTTTTGCCCCCAAAGACACGCTAGGTCTTATTTTCAGGGGATGTCTTATTTTTCTATGAAGAAGAATACAGTACACATTTATTGTTAAATGAAAATAAAGGAAATTTATTACCTATATAAGGTACGGTAGTATGGTAGTTGTCAACACAAACCACACAAACTGTGAATCATACAGTATCAAGAATTTACTCATTTATTCAATGACAATCATGTCATCATCTTCTGGAACATCATCATAACAATCCAATTCCTGAATTTCCTGGTGAATTTCTTGTGACTCCATTTCTTTCAGAATCAGTGGACCAAATCTCTCATGTTTAGCAATACCACTGTCTTTAAATGAGTACTTCTTGTCAAGGTAGCCTGCTCGCAGTGCATTTGCAATGCAACTGTCAGTGATTTTCTCCCATGAATTCTTCACCCAAGTCACAACTTCTTGCAGTTTAGGTTTCACAAAGTTTCCACGCTGATTTCTCTCCATTCTATTTTCAACGTAGTCATTAATTTCCATGCGCAAATTGTCTTTGAATGGCTTGTTTATTGCAATATGAAGAGTCTGGAGATAGGCCGTCATTCCTGCGGGAATCATTATCTGATCTATTTTTCTTTCGTGAAGAAATGTCTTCATGTCTTTAGCGGGGTGAGTGCTGGCTGCATCCCAGACTGGCAGACCTCTTTGGCTCCCTTGCATAACAAGCGGCAGCATTAAATCGACCCACTTCCTTATAACTGCTTGTGTGGCCCAGGCTTTTTCAGTTTCAAGAATAAAAACACGTGGCCCAAAACACGTTCAATCTTTTCCTTCTTGCCCTTAGAAATGATTAAAGGTGGGATTTTAGTGCCATGCAGATGAATTGCCAAAATACAGGAAACACGTGCACTTTCGTAAGCAGTGGAGGGAATGTACGCCAAGGAGGCACCCCGCTGTTCAATTGTTGTTTGAGATGATTGGCCCATAATCACTGCAGTTTCATCCATAGCAATCATGTTGGAAAGATTGTATTTAGAGAAGTCAGCATCATCAATAAAGGACTTGAATGCAAGTGCTCGCTTAATAACTTGAGTATCTTCCAACCTAAACAATGTTGTAGACCTTCTTAAAGACAGTTCACTTCGCTGAAGGAAATTATCCAGCCAGTGTTGTGATGCTTTGAAGTCTTCGGGGGCTATGTCAAACTGTGGTGCCATTGCAAGGGCAAATTCTTGAATCTGAGCCCTATTCACAACCAAAGCCTTTGCTCTCCTGTCAACAACCCATTCACAGATCAGGTCTTCCAGCTCGGAAAATAATGGTTGCCGACCTGATCCACACTTGCGCTTTTTAGCATTTCCCTTGTCCACTTGTTCAATGAGGTTACCATACTCTGCTCGCCATTTTTGGACCAATCGGATACTCAACATCTTCTCTTTGCAGAAAGCAGTAAGATTTTGGCCCCAAGAGTCTTCCACGATTCCTTTCTTGTACTCCACGGAGTAGCTTTTTCTTTTTGCGCTCATTTCTAGGTGTAAAAAAAAAGGAATTGGGGTATCAAGGTGGGGGAGGGGGATCACTCAAAATGACACAGGGGGGATCAGAGGGGGGAATCAAAATGGCACAGAAGAATCAGAGGGGGGACTACCATTTTAGTAACCCTTTTTGATCCTCCTGTGTCATTTTGATTGTCCCCTCTGATCCTCCTGTGTCATTTTGATTGTCACTGGTTGCTAGACGCCAGTCGGGGCGGCCCTAGCGACCAGTTTACGGTAAATTAATTTTCATTCTGAGACAGAGCCTGGGGGCCTTATTTTCGGGGGATGCCTTATATTTCACTCAGAAGGAAACCTGTAAGTAGGTCTTATTTTCAGAGGATGTTTTATTTTCGGGAAAACACGGTAAATGCTTCAGAATGAATGTTCTATATCTTAATCTGTTGTGATAAACACACACACACACACACACACACATACACACACATGTCTAGGAATCCTCAAGTTTCTGTTACGTTTCTATACACCACTGCACCCTATTCATTTGCTAAATTCTATAGGCCTGATACCCTAACAATTAGCTTCTCCTAATTTCACTAGGTCCTGGACAAAATGAATCAAGACAACAAAACTTATACAAGGCTGATTTGAGGTCCACTACCCAGCAATCGATTTGATGAATTAGATGAATATTCCAAATGCTAGGAGAACACACACACACTCACACACACACACACACACACACTCACACACGCGCTGCTTAGCCTACATGAGAAAACAATTTAAAAGCTATCCCATGAGTTCATGGAAATGGCAGTCCTATGGATGGTGAGTATGCCAGAGAGGACCTGTGGTTCTCACATTGCACATTTTCACAGGGTTTTCTGGCAGCATTTCTGGAAACAGAAAACTGGGTGCCTGTATTTCTCTGCCAGTTATGTCTTCTCAGTACCCAAGGATCCTACTCAGTACAGTAGCATCAGAACCTATATTCAAGACACACAATGTCTTTCTCTTTTTATAGAAAGACATTTAATCTCTTTTTTGGTGTCTTAGGAGAGCTAAGTGAATATTTCCACTTTTCAACCTTCTCACAACTTCCATTACAAGTTGGGGGATTTAGTTTTTCTTTAAGAAGAGTGGGATTTAAAACAAAAAGGTATACTTACAATTTTTTATTCTTCCTCAAATTTATGAAGTATATTTTAGTCATAATATAACCATGGCAGAATTCCTAATGCACACTGATAAGAATCTCACACTAATCCTGAATTCTAAATGGAGAAGCAGTTTTAAAAGTTGTTGGGTTCAGAATCAATTTGGATTTCAGTCAAAGGCACATAACTTTTTAAATTAAATGTACTGGGATAACATTGGTTAATAAAATTTATATAGGTGTCAAGTGTACAATTCTACAATACATCACATTGTTTGTTTACCACCCAAAGTCAAATCTTCTCTGTCAGCATATACTAGTATTTGGAACCTTTACTATCACCCTTCCCCCTGGTAACCACTAGCCATACTGTTGTTGTGTCTATGAGTTTATGTTTGTTTGTTTGTTCATTTGTTCTTTCAATTTTATATCCCACATATGAGTGAAATCATATGGGTCTTGACTTTTCTGACTTATTTCCCTTAGCATGGTATTTTCAAGATTCATCCATGTTGTCGCAAATGGCAGTAGTTCACATTTTCTTATGGATGAGTAGAATTTTTAAACAACATTTTTCCCAGGGTGTTTTTGTGTTCATCAGAACAAGAAGGCAGGAGACTTGAGAGTTACTGGCTCTGTGATAGAAGATGGACAGGTGCCAGAGGGATGTCAGAGGGAAACTCTGGGGCTTTTAGGAGTTTGAATTCTCACAAAGAAGAGTGCAGTCTAAGGAAGTGGACAATGAATATAAAACTAACAAATTAAATCACTGAAATAAAATTTTATACTTATGGATACACTTTAGGACTGTGGGCGGGATAGGAGAGGCCATTGTGAAAATTTGTTCTACAAATAGTTTTAAGCTTTCCATGGCAGACATCTTACATGATTAATAATAGCCACCACTTTGATTTAGAGAATTTTGGCAACAGCATAGTCAGATCCCCTTGACATGGGTTGAATCAGTCCATTTCCCAATGAATTCAGGCCATGGTTATTAACTAAATACTGTCACCATCTAGTATTTTATGTCCTGTGAGAATGAGTGTAGACTATCTTGTGTGAAAGAAAACTTTGTGTCAGCTCCATATGTGAGATCAATTTCCTGTCTTTATATTGCAAACACCTAAGGGTCTCCATTCCTCTGATTGTATATGCTGTTAACATAGAACCAGAATTACATTTGCACATTAGTGTCACAAGGCAATCCTATATAATAAAGAGGTAATATGCAAATTGACCATCACTCCAACACACAAGATGGCCGCCCCCATGTGGTCAAAGATGGCCGCCCCCATGTGGACACAAGATGGGTGACAGGGGAGGGCAGTTGTGGGTGATCAGGCCAGCAGGGGAGGGCAGTTGGGAGGGACCAGGCCTGCAAGGGAGGGCAGTTGGGGGTGATCATGCTTGCGGGGGGGGCAGTTAGGGGTGACCGGGCTGGCAGGGGAGAGCAGTTAGAGGCAACCAGGCCTGCAGGGGAGGGCAGTTGGTGGGAACCAGACCAGTAGGGGAGGGAAGTTGGGGGTGACCAGGCCTGCAGGGGAGGGCATTTGGGGGGGACCAGGCATGCAGGGGAGAACAGTTAAGGACAACCAGGCCAGCAGGGGAGGGCAGTTATGGGTGACCAGGTCGGTAGTTAGGGGCAATCGGGCCGGCAGGGGAGCAGTTAGGCATCAATCAGGCTGGCAGGGTAGTGGTTAGGGGTGATGAGGCTGGCAGGCAGAAGCAGTTAGGAGCAATCAGGCAGGCAGGCAAGCGAGCGGTTTGGAGCCAGCAGTCCTGGATTGTGAGAGGGATATCCGACTGCCCGTTTAGGCCCGATCCCAGATTGGAGAGGGTGCAGACTGGGCTGAGAGACCCCCCCCCCCCCCATGAACGAATTTTGTGCACTGGGCCTCTAGTAGAGTATAACGATAGAAGCCTGGGCTTTGAAATCAGATATCCTGGCTCTAGGCTTATGACTCTGGATAAATTAGGTAACCTCTTAGATGCTCTGTCTTCATATCAGTAAAGCATGGGGTGACAGCAGTCATCTAATAATTAAGTAGATGTTAATTGAGCACAGTCTTGTCAGACACTGGAGAAGGGAAACTCAACAACAGCAAAAAAAAAAAAAAAAAAATGCCTCCTACTCTTAGGCCTTATAATTTGGCTAATGATACCATCAGATTACATTTCTTCAATAGGTTTTTGTAACTCCAATGACACAATAGGCAAAAAAAGTCTTAGCAGAGTGCCTGTTACATAATAACTGCTGACAAGCATGCTGGTTTTTTAAATTTTATTTCTTCTTTATTGTTGAAAGTATTATAGATGCCTGTTTGCTTGTTTGTTTGCTTTTCTCACTGAACCACTCCAATCCACACTGGCCCCTCCCAGGCCTTCACCACTGTATTGTTTTAATGTTGTGTTTGGATGTGAGCTTCATCACTATCATAATTTCCTTCACAATACTGTAAGTTAATTACTTGGGTAACATGACTTCAGAAGTATCAAGGAGGTCCATATACAAGTAAAATACTCCCTTTCCCACTCGATGAAGTTAGACTGTAACAAAGTGCTCAAATCCAAGATTACTTGTGGGTGGTGGGCAATAGCTTGTTCTATGGAATAACTGAGCAACGTACATGAGGGAAGAAACACTTAGCTTAGGTTTTGGAGAGGATTGAAATTTATACATTTTTTACAAGTGAAATACTGTGGGAGGTCAGAGGTATGTGTTAAAATATGAATAAAGTTGGTATGTTATGATTTGAATTTGAAACTGTCAGAAGCATTTCAAGCTTATTTTAAAATATCTACAGATAAGAGATAGAAAATTGGGCTGCTACCAAATATTGGAAATTCTAAGCTTTTTGTATGTATTCAAAATAGGGAACTTAGCTTTGAAGTGGGTGATAATGGCAAAAAAAACAATAAGTTTATTTAAGTTGATTCTGTCTTTGTTTTTTAACCATAAAAAATGCAAATTGTGAACTAGCACAACTTCCTCCATTGACATATTCTAAGCCTGTGGTTGGCAAACTGCGGCTCGCGAGCCACATGCGGCTCTTTGGCCCCTTGAGTGTGGCTCTTCCACAAAATACCATGGCCTGGGCAAGTCTATTTTAAAGAAGTGGCGTTAGAAGAAGTTTAAGTTTAAAAAATTTGGCTCTCAAAAGAAATTTCAATCGTTGTACTGTTGATATTTGGCTCTGTTGACTAATGAGTTTGCCAACCACTGTTCTAAGCCTTTCCTCAATTATCTGAAATGTCTTCACAGACTTGCAACACAGATGCCCAGGTTTACATTTAACATGTTGCATTTCCGCTGAGGAAAGTGACAACAGTTGTGCTCTTACCTGACTGGCAGGTAAACACGATCACAGAGCACATCACCATCCCTCAGGCAGAATACAGTCAAGTTTAAGCTTGTGTGAAAAATTCACTTCAAATGTGGTTATCCAACCCATGCTTTTTTTTTTCCAGTTTAGTTAGGTCAAGATTTCAGTTTCTTATACGCAATCAGAAAGGATTATAGTATAGAAACTGAATATACAACATTTCCTCCACCCCTAGGATATTGCCTAGGTTCTTTTTAATTAAAGCTGATTTTTTTTAAAGGAAGAGTCATATTTCTGATTTTCTATTTTCCTGCATCAAACAAAGAGTCCTCTAATGTTTGGCTTCCACAAGGGGAGTGTTAGCAGACAAGTAAACACAGAGAACGTTATACATGCAGCCCCTGGAGGAACTGAGCAATGGCTGTGAATGAGGTCAGTCATTTAAAGGCTGGAGCTGCCTGGGAATTAGTACATGTTAGCAAGCTATCTGGCTACTGTTTGAGAGGTGGGGTATGTCATTACCTGTCAGTTGAGCTTCCTAATGCACCCGAATTAAGAATACTTGCCCAGTGTTCAAATATTTCCGGGTGAGGAAAGTGTTTTTAAGAGTATTCTTTTATTTTATTTGGCATATAATACCCTGAGAGATGCACAGAGCAACAATGACAGACCACATGGAGACCCTCCATGGTGGCTCTCCTCCCTCAGGTGGTGAATTGCATCAGAAGTTTAGAACAGAGGAGATGCAGACAGAGCTTTGAGAAGCACACAAAACCTTAAAAATCGGTGAAGTAGGGGTAATATGTAACCCTCTGCCAATATTCCCATGACATTAGCTCAGAGACCTCCAGAGAGATGATGATGATGATGGCCAAGACTAGAGGGGCAGATTTCCTCTGAGAGAAGTGTGGCATCTCAGTCTTTGACATTGAGATAATTAATCACTATATTATGAAATCCGCTGAAAGCAGATTGTGATAGGGAGAAACAGAAAGCCGTGAGGACATGGATCCCCAGGAATATCAGGATGGAAAGCCTGTGACTGTTTCAAACGGGTTCCTCCAGGCAGGTTGGATCCAGAGAGAAACTGTGGATGCCTCGTGGTTGAAGCCATGGGCTGTGGGTTTAAATCTACCACATTTTGTACTGACTCCTTTAGTGACTTTTGGTAAATTGCCTACTTCCTGTCAACTACATTTTCCTCATCTCTACAATGTGGACATTAAACCTACTTCACATAGGTAATTGAAGTGATGCTTGAAAAGCAGTTGGCACAGAGAGTGGTACATAATGAGCCATTGATTCGTGTTACTTTCTTTTGTTACTGTTACTATTGTTAGGGGGAAAGGGAAGCGCTCCCTGGAGAAGCAGGCCTAGCAAAAGGGAGGCTCCTCCTCTCCAGCCCTGAGATATTCCTAGTCCTCTCTAAGGACATCAAATGACTCAGCTTTAGCAAGGAAATGCCTGTGCACTAGCTCAGAGCAAGAGCTTGGGGAACCACGGACTCTTAAATGCTCTAGTCCTCTTTGTATTCATGTGAAAAACTGGCAGGATTTATCACCAAGAAAGAAAAATCTCTGGATATCATCGAAGCATAGAAAGTTTTGAACTCTCTCTTTTTCAATTCATAAAATATATTTGATGCTTATCTGATGGTATAGCTGAAAAACACTTCAAATTGGCTCAGAAAAATGAGAACGATGAATGCACCCTGTAATTTTCTTACATATTTAAATGTTGCTTTTCTTTTCTCTTGAAAAAAAAGTGAATGTGAAAGGAAATAATGAAATGGGAAAAACTTAAGCATCCAACATTCAAAAATTTACAGTAATGTGGCAGTAATCTTACAATATACAGTCTAGTTATATTAAATGTAATTTCTAAAATAAAGATAATTTTGTACCAGTCTAGAAAGTGGAAATTTTGAATTTTCTAAGTGTCATACACTAAAAATCTTACTTTTTAAGTTACATGTGAAACTACAGATTTACATGCTGTTTGATCTCATGCATCCAAAATGAAAAAGTCAAAAAACAATTAACTAAAAGGAATCCTCTATTCTAACATTTAATTGTTTTTTTAACAATTTCCATATCTATGCATTTAACACTATTTTTATTGTAGCTGATACAATAAACATAAGGAAACTGTATCAAAAAAGGTATCAAATAATTTCTCCAAAATACTATAAGGATCTCAGTCACTTTCAAACGTATGAGTCTACAGAGCAGTTAAGAAATTGTATGTGGAAAGGAAATCCAAAATGACCAGAATAGAACTTAAAATTATGGAAGAACTTCAGCTTATTCATGCATAAAGCAAACCAAGTCTGTGTATTTTAAAATGGCAAAAACAAATAGGCTTTTCTCTCTGCAATTTTAAAGTTGTCAATTGCCATCTGTTCAAATCAAATTTTAATATGGTACAAATAATGGAACTAATATTGAGTGTGCAGTGCTGAGCTATGAATAGCAAAGCATGATCAAGTTTTAAGTAATTGATTTATTCATAAAGTAAACTTAAAGGAAATATTTCTTTAATTAAAACAGATTTGGCAAACATTTCTGAGAATAAAATAATATCAAGCGCCTTGAGTGGTTAGATAATTGATACAATGAAATATTAAATAAAGATGTTAGTTTCCTAATTACCCAATGCAATGAAGATTCCATTCAGTTAGAAAAGTTAACACAGACTTGGTTTGCTTTATGCATGAATAAGACATAAGATTTAGGAGAACTATGCTTATAGAGGAAGAAGGTGAGAGAGTATAATCTGCTCCATGAAAAGGCCCTCACGTTGTTGTCTTTATGTCATTGGCACCAGGCACACTAACCTGCATGGTGGAATTTCAATAAGTATTCCTTGTAATAAACCAAATTTGTGTTGATAAAAACCAACAGTTGAGACATTTGAGAGCTTATTCAGGCACAGTGCTGAGATATGTGGTAAATTAAAGATTGTAAGTGGAGGTCAAGCAATATATCAACCTCCATATTAAGTCCAGAGAAGAGAGGTGATTATAGATAACCATAGGTATTTTACTCATTTATCTATTCAGCCATTTAAAAAGAAATATTTACCAAACTCACCCAGTGTTCTAGAAAATATCCTCAGTTCTGGATATTTAATAGTGTTTCATGGTTTTGTCCTTGACCTCAAGGCTCTTAGGAGCTCAAAGCTTCACCTGTGCTCTGACCTAAACTGAGGGGCTTCCTGAGAGAGCAGGAGAGTTAGCTTTTCTAACCCTAAAGCTAATGTCATTCTTTTACTTAAAAGCCTCAAGGTTTTCCCCTTTTAAAGGATAAAATGCAAACTTCTTGGTGTTGCTGGCAAAGCCCTCCTGACTCACCCTCTGCACACCTGGTCTCTATTATCCCCCAGTCCTTTTGCACTCTTTGAAGGAGCAACACAATTTATTGAGTTCCTCAAAAGCTTCTGCCCGTGCCATTCCCTTTGTCTGGAATGCCTTTCCCTGTATTATCCACCAGATCAAATTGAGTAAGTTCAATCAATATTTCACTTCTTGATTTCAGTGTCTCCTTCCAGTGGAAGTGTGCATGTGTACACACACACACACACACACACACACACATACACGCACAGGCACATGCACACATGCACACACCAGGCTCAAGCCTTACTCAGTGCATCTTCTTAGTGCCTTTTTCTGTATCTTTATAATTCTCTGAGTATTTTCATAGTGCTTATCACTTAGGTTTGTAATCATTGACTCTTTTGCCTCAACCAAATTTCAAGAGGAAATCAATCTTATTGAACACCCTACAGAGCAGTCACTAGTTCATCTGGCCATTAGTAGATTCTCAGTAAAAATCCTTACCTTATAATAGATGCCGAAGTTAAAAGATATTGCTCTGAAAACAAAGATTCAACGCTTCAAATTAAACCTTTATATTCTGAAACCTACATACTCCAATTAGATGTTTCTCTCTCTCTCTTTTTTTTTTACATTTTACACCTTCCTGTTAAATATTTCCATAAACCATAGTTTTTTTTTAAAAGTTGCAACATAATTTCACTCATATCTAGGAAGAGACCAGATATTTGCACAAAAGTCAGAGTAAGAAAATAGAGATTTGCTGCTTGCTAAATGTTAACAGAAATTCTCTTCTTTCCTTGATGCTCCAGTTCTCTAAGTGAGGGTTCTAAGTGACCTGTCCAGTCTGTTATTCACTCTGAAATGAAAGCACAATCAGTCCACTAAGTTGATTAAATTCCCTCTTAGTCCTGGATGAAAAATAATAGCTTCTAATGCCTAGAGACAGTGTATGGTGGGGGAAAGCAAGGGGTCATTAAACCACAGAGATTGATTTACTTTCAATGAACTATTCTTTTTTTATCGATTAAGGTATTACATATGTGTCCTTATCCCCCCATTGCCCCCACCCCACCCCCCACTCATGCCCTCACCCCCCTAGTGTCTGTGTCTATTGGGTTAGGCTTATATGCATGCATACAAGTCCTTTGGTTGATCTCCATCCCTTACCCTCACCTTACCCTACCTTCCCTCTGAGGTTTGATGGTCTGATCCATGCTTCTCTGTCTCTGAATCTGTTTTTGTTCATCAATTTATGTTGTTCATTATATTCCACAAATGAGTGAGATCATGTGATATTTATCTTTCAATTAACTATTCTTAATATTTCCTTGTGTTGCTAAAATTCACAAGAATGTTATTAATTGAAAAGAGTTGATAGTTTCTGTAAATTTTTCGGAGTAATAAATGTGGCCTAGAGCTAAATTAAGATGTCCTTTCACTGCTTTGGGCAGAACATTTTTTCCAAACAGCTGGTTTCTGTTAATAGGCACATCCTTCCTGCCAGAGCAAGCAAATTGGTAATCCCCATCATGCCTTCTGTGTCACTGCCCCGGAGCATAATCGCAGAGCACGTGCCCTTGCTTTTCAAGGATTTATTTTTTCTTTCGAGGTTGAGGTTATACTGTTGGGACAACCCATTTTGTACACCCGTTTCATGGCTTACTTTAATTATTGCACCTGATATTTATGGTGAGGAAAATAAAATAAAGCTAAAGATATACAATTGCCTATTTCAAGTATCTCAGCTCACAAATCTTCAAAATGTAAAAAGTTCTCTGAAATGCTATACAAATATACAAATAGATTTAAAATTCCAGAAGCATCTCCTAGCACACAATTGGAAAATATTTTTTTAAAAAAAAGATGATGGCTATAGCATATTCAAGATTTAATAAATTCAGGATGCCTTGACCCAGGTGAAATGAATGCCATATTGTAATTGCACATTTTATGCTCGTCAGGAGTATTGGAGTTTTTTGAGTTTTATTTTTCATTTTAGATAATGATTCTATTTATAATTTAATTGTATAAAAGCAATAACTGGGCTCCATACTTAATTCACCAAGTACACATGGTTTGTTGCAGTTTCAAATTGTGGGTTGGTCCATAGTTTCAGTTTTAGTTAATTGCTATAGAAAGGCATATGCTTAATATGATAATACTTTCATTCAAAACAGATAGTTATTTGGAAAGAATAGGTAGAAGATTGCCTCTTCCACGTGTAAAAAGAAAAAGTCATTTAAACATAATTTGAAGGAGAATGACCTATTAAGGGGCAACTAAAAGTGTTTTCATTTACAAACAAAATACATAATGTGATTTTTTTATTGTTGACAAAAAATATTACAGATGTCCCCCACTTCTCCCTCCCTTTACCCCACTCCACCCAGCCCCCATCCCACCCCAGACTTGAACGACATTCTTGTCTGTGTCCATGGGCTATTCATATGCATATAAGTTCTGAGATTAATCTCTTCATGATGTGATTTTTGATGCAAGAAAGGTTTCTTTTCAAAACACCTTTAGAAGTCCGAAAGAGAACTGACAAGAGTTTGATCAGCAAATATTGGTAAGATGAGGCAGGAATACATGGGGAAACATGAGCTGGGGTGAGATTGAGTCAGATGGATGGAATATGGATTTCCTCACTGCCCATCCTGGATGAGCCAATCCCACAGTGAGGTCATTCTGAAGGGAATGCAAAAGGCATTACTGAAGATAAAGTGGACACTTCCTAAAGATAAATTTTCATTAACAGGAAAAGGAAATAGTCCAAAATTTGCACTACCTAATAAGATTTGGCACATATGAACAAAAAAAAAGAAAAAATGATTAAACCAACAGACTTTTCAAAGAAACAAAATTTCGGTAAGGATATAAAAGATTTGAATAGCATGATTGACAAAATTCAAATAAATTATATATAGTAATCTATTTAAAGTTTCCAAAAGTAGATTCTTTCTAAATCAGATAGAACATTAATCATAATCAACACATTATGGGATATTAAACAATGAATTTTAATGACAGTGTTCTCTGATTGCAGAGAAATAGGTTAGAAGTCAACAACAAATAACTGCAGAATTCATCTACACTAATAAAAGAGAAACATGCAAATTGACCATCCCTCAACTACACCCATGAGCCAATCAGGAGTGAGTATGCAAATTAACCCAACAAAGCTGGCGGCAGCCATGGAGCTGCAGTGAGCAGGAGGCTTGGGTTGCCCCCAGCAATGGAGGAAGCCAAGCTTCCAGCCCGCCCTGGCCTCCGCTCAAGGACTGGCTGGGGGCCTGGGTCGCCAGGGGGCATGGCCAGCCTGAAAACGGCCCTCAGCCCCTTACCCAGGTTGGCCACACCCCCATGGGGTGAGGGTCCCTGCTGGGGGCTTGGCCAGCCTGCAAACAGCCATCAGCCCCTCACCCAGGCTGGCCAGGCACCCCAGTTGGGACCCCCACCCTAAAGGGGGTGTGGCCAGCCTGAAAACGGCCCTCAGCCCCTCACCCAGGCTGGCCAGGCACCCCAGCGGGACCCCCCACCCTGAAGGGGGTGTGGCCAGTCTGAAAACGGCCCTCAGCCCCTTATCCAGGCTGGCCATACTCCCATGGAGTAAGAGTCCCTATTGGGGGGCATGGCCAGCCTGCAAACAGCCATCAGCCCCTCACCCAGGCTGCCCCACACCCCAAGGGAACCTCCACCCTGATCCAAGACACCCTTCAGGGCAAAGCAGCCATCCCCCTCCCATGCACCAGGCCTCTATCTATACTTATAAAAGGGTAATATGCTAATTAGACTGGGAGACCTTCCAGGAGACCTTCTGGATGTTCTTCTGGACAAAGCCATGGTGGCGGGGCCGAGGTAGAGGTGGTTAGAGGCCAAGAGGGGAGAGCAGCTGTGGGTGATCAGGCCAGGATGGGATGGCAGTTGTGGGTGATCAGGCTGGCGGTGGGGGGGAGGGCAGTTAGGGTGAGCAGACCATCAGGATGGGCAGTTGGGGGCAAGGAAGCCATCAGTGGGGATCAGTTGGGGGTGATCAGGACAGCAGGGGGCAGTTTGGGGTAACCAGGCCAGCAAGGGGGCAGTTGGGGGGTGAGCAGGCTGGCGGGGGGGCAGTTGGGGGTCATCAGGCTGGCGGGGGGGTATTTGGTGGCAAGCAGGCTGGTGGTGGGGGGGAAGTTGGGGGTGAGCAGGCCGGCAGGCAGAGTGGTTAGGGGCAATCAGGCAGGCAGGCAGGTGAGCAGTTAGGAGCCAGCAGTCCTGGATTGCAAGAGGGATGTCCGACTGCCAGTTTAGGCCCGATCCCTGTAAACCGGCAGTAGGACATCCTTCGAGGGGTCCCAGATTGGAGAGGATGCAGGCTGGGCTGAGGGACAGTCCCGCCCCCCAACCCCATGCACAAATTTCATGCACCGGGCCACTAGTATATTTATAAATTAACAAGCACATTTCTAAATAATTAGTTATAGCAAAAACCAGGATGGACATTTGATAGTATTTTTAACTGAATGCTTATACAAATATATCAAACTTGAAGAATACAGGAGAAGCTGTGATTATAAGAGAGCAAGGTGGGAGCTGGGCTCAGAATTATGCAAATTCACTTCATCAGTCCTCTTGTGAAGTGCTTGTGAAAGTGCCAGTCTAAATTTAAGGGACAGTGACACAGTTAATATAATCACACTTTCTTTCTCCACATAAAAATCAAACTTGACCCACCCATCATACAGCCTTCCAATGGGGAGGGGGGACCTTCCTGGGGTGACCTACTAAGGGTTCTATCAGTTTTAAAACTCTTCCTCACTGAGATGTGATGGGGGAGAGTTACATGGGCCATGACCTCTAGCCAGCCCTGTGGCTTCCATTAAACAAACACATGGAACATTCTAGTAGTGGGCTGACTCTTTCAGTCAAATGGGAATTAGCCTGCCTCTTTGGGCCATTTGAATTAAGTTATGTGATAGTCTTTAAATAAGGAACACGTGTTTAGGAATCACCTGCCAGACTTTTCACATTTTAATTTCATCAGGAATTCAGTCTTCTCTGTGGTAGATCCTACCCTTTCCTGAGAGACTGTCTTCGAAACTATTCATAAAAAGCAAGGAATTCTGTTCTGGGCAGGCTTCCTCCCACCCCAAGTCTGCTATTTCTCAGAACATTGGAAGCATCCTAGTCTTTGAAGTTGACTAACACTGCCTCATGTGGGCTTTTCATAGGCTCTTCCAGGAATCCTTAGCAGGTAACAGGACTGACATTCAGCTCACCATGCCATTTAAAGAGCACACATCAAAGGTCTCAGACATGACATTTATGGGTGGGGTACAAGAGGTCAGTGCCTCTGATACCAAGAGCAGCAGTAGATGGTGGCAGCAGTAGCAGTAGTAGATGTGATAGGTCCTTTTCTTCAAAATTCAGTTCTCTGTACTACTGAACACATACAATATAGCCTTCCATAATCTCCCCAGTCAAATTTAACCTGCCCTTCCTTTGAAGTACTGTATTACTTCTTCAGCAACTGCTCTCACAGTATTTGGACCTTTTTCTGCATGTAATTATGATTACAGCATAGTCTAATATTCCAAGCAAAATTGGTGATATTATTTTCCAAAACTAGCATTATGTTATCATACAGTATGACCTCAATAAATCTTAGACAATTTATGAATTAATACTAATTTACCAATCTATTAGAATTTTTATCATTATAAAAATAAGTAGGTGAGTTTGACATTACTTATTCTGAGCAAGCACATGGTGATTCCTAATCTGCACATCTTCATTTCCATCTGCTTTCATAGCATTTACAGCATAACTGATTATGCAATTTTGGTTGTTATTGACCTCAAGCTTTCCTAATTTGAATTTTCCAAATTGAGTTTGATGATTTTGATAGGCTTTCCAATTTGGGTTGTAATTTTAAGTATTTCCAGTATTAAAACAATATTTCCATTTGCCAGCGTTTTTTTAGAATACATGATTAAAATCTTGGATGACTCCTATATATATAAAATCTTGGATGAACTCCTATATAATTAAAATCTTGGATGACTCCTATATAATTAAAATCTTGGAATATATATATATATATATATATATATATATATATTTCATGATATATATATATATGAAATGAACCTATGCTTAGAAAAAGGAATAATTAAAAGTGATTAAATACAATCAGTATATTTTCTGTGGTCTTACTATTTGATTACTTTTTATTGATGTAGAATTTAAGCTTTTTTTGAAAATTACTTTCTTTGGTGGAGGAAAGAGAATTGATTACTTTTCCATTTTTTTTTTTTTTTATCAATAGCTCTGAGCTTTCGTTAAGCTCTATATATACTTGGGTTAAATAAATAAAATATATCCGTAAATACTATGCAACCTGCCCTTTCTTCATTTATCTTAATGCATTAAAAGGCTATAAACTATATCATAATAAACTTTTCTTACTTTTGATACTGTTCACAAGTGTCAAGTAATTTGCTTTTTTAAAACTTTAGACACTATTTGTAGATATTTCTGATGGTTTTTATTCATATTTGTTGTATACATAGCCTTTCATCTGCACTTTGATTTTTCTTTTTTACATCCTAGCTTGTCAAGAAATTATGTGTTTTACCCCTCCACTTTTGGTCTTCCTTAAAGAGCATTTTTGGGGAAGGCCAAAATACTCCAGTCCTAGCCCATGAATAATTCATATTGTACCACTTCAATCTGACCTTCACTGGCTCTCAGTGTTTCCTCTGTTCAACTTTCATTGATTTGATATAGAAAACTAAGGCCATACACACTCTCTTCTTCACATCCAAGAATCAATGTCCCTACATTTATACAACTTCCAGACTAGAGAAAGAAGAGAGATGTTATAGTCATAGACTTATAGACTTAAAGGAAAGTTTGGAGGTCATTTAATAGAAGTATTTTCATTTTGCAGTTGATGTACATAAAGCCAAGAAAGTTAAAGCTGAGAAACCCAAAGAGCCAGGGATGTCAATTTCATTATCCTTTTAATTCCTTTTGTTCTTAAAAAAATGTATTTAGTTATTCTCTTTTTGGTCTTTATAAGATGCTGCTTAGTTTAAAATCTCTTCCCTTATTAATATATTTTCAGTGTATTCCATTGAATTGGCAACTTTTGTCTACTCCATATGTCACTGTAGCAATCAGAAATACATTAAACTATAAGCAAGAAAAAAACCTAATAGTTTAGAACAGTGGTCGGCAAACTGCGGCTCGCGAGCCACATGCAGCTCTTTGGCCCCTTGAGTGTGGCTCTTCCACAAAATACCATGGCCTGGGCGAGTCTATTTTGAAGAAGTGGCGTTAGAAGAAGTTTATGTTTAAAAAATTTGGCTCTCAAAAGAAATTTCAATTGTTGAACTGTTGATATTTGGCTCTGTTGACTAATGAGTTTGCCGACCACTGGTTTAGAATATAAGGTTTATTTTTCTCACATTTCAGACTGTCAGGAGTTAGGGGTCTCTTCCTTTGGTTCAGCAGCTCAAGGAACGGGCCTGGCTACTCCGATTATTCAGCCTTTTTATCACAATCATAGATGATGGCTTAGCTTCTAGTCATATTCACACCTTTAAGCAGAAAGAAAAATTTCCCTGCAAACTTCACTCAGACATCTTCCATTTGTGTGTTCTTGGACAGAACTATACCATATGGTACCTCTGAATATAAGGAAGACTGGGAACTGTAGTGGGTTTTGCTTTTTGGAAGGCAGGGTATGGGCGCTTACACAATTTATGTGGCTGAATTTTATATACTCATCATTAATGAAAACAAATATTTTCTTATAAGAATATTTCTAATTTAACATTATATTGAATATCTATTATGTGCTTAGTTCTGTGTTGAGATGGCAAAAGAAATGAAGTTTCTCATCACTTGGACCATCGCCAAAATTGTCAGTGATAACGTGAACTGTCAATAAATAAATAAATGGTTTTATACAATCAGGACTTTTAAAGATATTCACATTCTTCATCATGAATGTTTATGCTTATGGGAGATTGATCTATGTCGTATAATGTGACTACAAGATATGCTCATAATAGAGAATGTCTGTCCAGTAGACATAGTTTGAGGACAAGTATTTCAGTCAGATATGTCTCCACAAACCTTTTCCCTGTTTAAAAAAAAAAAAAAAAAGTAGGGGAGAAAAGGAGGTGAGTACAATGGCCAGAAATAGCATGCCAACTCCAAGGAAAGATTTACAATTTGCAGAAAACTATGATGATCATCAATTCTAAAATTTCTACCACTTACACTGAATTTTAACTGAAAGTTAGATTCATTTTCTTTAGTATAAATGTATGAATGATAAGGTA
This sequence comes from Plecotus auritus, assembly GCF_963455305.1. Lineage (NCBI taxonomy): Eukaryota > Metazoa > Chordata > Mammalia > Chiroptera > Vespertilionidae > Plecotus > Plecotus auritus. The sequence continues at coordinate 139,611,619 of NC_137775.1, read as the reverse complement.
CTGCTCTTTGAGATAAAATATGCTTTATCCCTGAAAACATATTCACATCTTTCATTCAGATTAGAGGTGAATGCATATATCTGGGCCACTTTCCTTGCCTCCAAGAGGAAAAGAGAAAAACGATTTCTTCTTTTTTACTCCCAAATATATGTAGATACTGCTACAGATATATAGATATACATATAATATGCATTTATATGTTTCAGTGAATCCTGATAGTTTTATTCTCTACTTATTGCTTAATTCTGTGGTTACCATAAACTTTCCATCTCTAGGTATTATTTATTTAGTAAGTAACTTGCCTTGCCAACTATGAGATTCTCAGGTGCCAAGGCTAACCTGTTCATTTAAGTCAAGCTAATGTTGGCAGGGAGCCCAGCTGACTGGGGCCCAGCAGCTACATGAAGCAGAAGAGGCTCTTCCCAGCATATTATTGAGGATAACATTTCAAGCAGCTGCCTCAGAGTTTAGAAAGTCTGTTCTCCCAGACATTTGGTTTCACCCTACTCTTTGAACAAAAGTGGACAGAGAGGTAGTATCAGAAAAATATTTACTCTTTTCTCAATCCTACCCCTGTATGGGGTCAAGGCTTAGTTGTAGTCCATGGTATTAAGAACATCCCTCAATATGAATGCAAGAAGGGGATTTTTTTCTCCATTATTCATTTTTTAAATTAGATGTGTTAAGGTATACAACATGATGTTATGATAGACACATGCACAGTGAAATGATTACTATAGTCAGCCAATTAACATATCCATCTCTCATATGGTTACATACATGTGTGTGGTGAGAGCACCTCAGATCTACTCTCTTAGCTAATTTCCAGTGTACAGTACACTATTATTAACCATAGTCATCATGCTGTACATTAATGCTGTACATTAGATTTCTAGAACTTATTCATTCTACATAAATGCAATTTTGTACCCTTTGACCAACATCTCTCCATTTCTTTCATCTCTCCACCCAGCAACTACCTTCCTACTCTGCTTCTATGAATTTAACTTCTTAGACTCCACATATAAGTAAGCTTGTACAGCGATTTTCTTTCTTTTGTGTCCTTACTAAAAAACAAAGGAGAAGAGGGGAACACAAGGAAACTCTGGGATGTGTTGGATATGACTATAGCTCTAATTGTGGTGATAGTATTATCAGTATTTATATGTCTAAACATTTCAAATTGTACACATTAAATATTTGCCATTATCGTGTGTAAATTATATCTCAATAATTTTTAAATAGAGAAATTTGTACTTTAAGTGCTTATATTTTAACATAAGCCAAGCTTAAAAATCATTAGCTAACTTCTTATTTTAATTTTTTTAATTTAGGGGAAAATGAAAAAGAATAGAGGGGAAATAATAAATATAAGATCAGAAATTAAAGAAATAGAAGATAAAATTTTAATTGAGAAATAAAGTAAGCTTAGCTTTCTTAAACAATTACTAAAGTAGAATATACCTTGCAAGTTTCATTATAGAAAAAAAGCATAAATATATAAAATCTCTAGTTAAAAGGGAGACAAAACTACAACTATGTCAGATATTAAGGAGATAAGACAGGAGTTTTGTTTTTGCTGTAGTGGAATGAGTCCCCTATGGTCCATTCCTCTCCGGATTTCATGTATAAATTATAGATTAAATCCAAAATAAACTAACAAAGGCTCTGAAAAGTAAAGTAATCAGATTTTTCATGGGAGTCAGAAATTGGAGAACCAACGTGCAGTGCATGGGGATGAATTTTGTATGACTTTTCCACAAGGGCAGGTCACAGTTATAGAGAGTTCAGCCCAGTCATATAATACTCCAATAGAAATTCCATCATTCTTGTTAGTGAAATCAGGGAAAACCCCTGAGAGCAGGAAAGAGAGAAGGAGATATCCCCTAATTTTATACACGACTTGCATAAGTATTAGTCTAACTCTTGAACTACACACATATGGGATAGACTCAAATCAGCAAAGTGAAAGCTTAACTGAGGCTTAAACACCACATACAGAATGAGAGAAATAACTCTCAATATAAACTTACATGTGTTTGATTACCTGCTAAAACAAATGTTACTTAGAGGGTTATAACTAAATCCACTTTTTACAACAAAAACATTAAAATCTCCAGTATAAAATAAAAAATTACTCAACATGAAAATATCCAGGAAAATGTAGTCCATTTTTAAGGAAAAAGGAAATTTATACATATCAATCCCAAGATAACTGAAATGTTAGAATATTCAGGCAAAATCTTTACAGCAGCTACTTTAAATATACATCATGAAGTACATAGGTAAAAACTTGAAATGAATAAAAAGACAGGAAATATGAGTCAAAAAATAGAAAATACAAAAAAGAACCAAAGGGAAATTTTAGAACATTAAAATAAAATCTAAAATTAAAAACTTACTCTATGCATTTATTAGCAGGATGAACATATCAGGAAAGATAAACAGTAACTTGAAGATAAGAAAAAAAATCAAACCAATTGGAAAGGAGAGAGAACTTAATGAAAAAAAAATAATGTACAAAGTAAGAGGGACCCGTAGGACACTATCAATGATTTAATATCATGTAATTGGAGTCCCGGTTAAAGTGATTGGTATCCCCTACACTAAAGCTGTGAAGAAGTACTTGATAAAAATTTCCAAATTTGGTAAAAAAAACTTATATTTACAAGTTCCAAAAGCTCACTGAACCCTCATTAGTATAAAATCAAAATGCCCAGAAACATAACTACTGAAATATATGTATAGATATAGAAATAGATTGAAAGCAGCAAAAAAATAAAATAACACATTAAATATGGGAAGTAATGGAAGGGAATTTAAATTACATTGGACTATTCATCAGAAATCATGGAGGACAAAAACAAAACAAAACAGTGTAATAACATTTTTAAAGAACTAAAAGAAAAAAGAAAAAGAAAGCACTCTCACTTCATAATTCTATACCCAACAAAAATATTATGTAGAAATGAAAGCAAAGACATTTTCCAGTGAAAGAAAACTAAGAGAATTTCTCACAAATAATCTATACTAATAAAAGGGTAATATGCTAACTAGGGCAGACGTCCTTCTGGACAAAGCTGCAGTGGCTGCCCGAGGCTCAGGCAGGCGCGGATGCAGCTGCCACTGTGAGGGCCTGAGGCTCAGGTAAGGAAGGCTGGGCTGAGGCTCAGGCAAGCCACAGTGGCTGCGAGGGCCAAGGCTCAGGTAGCCAAGGTGGCCAGCAGTGGCAGCAGCAGAGGCATGATGGGGGCATTGCCTTCCCCTGATCAGCCGGTTGCCTCCCGCAAAGGGAGGCCAGATTGCAGTTTAGGCCTGCTCCCGAATTCTATGCATCAGTCCTCTAGTTAAATATAAAAGACTGTTTTCCCTCATTTTAATATGTATAGTTGTTTAAAGCAAGATTGTTTGCAGGGTAAGATTTGTAGATATAGTTCACATTAAAACTATAATAAAGTCAGTGGAGCATGAAGGTAAAGGAATCTATCTAGTTGCAAAGTGTTTTAATTTTTGAAAGAAGTGGTAAAAATTAATGCTAAGTAGATATAAGTTTAGACATGTAGATTGTGATAAAATACAAAAAAAAAAAAATAGTACAGCTTTTGGCCACAGTCAAGCTTGAGATATCCGGCCAGGCTTAGGATGTTAGAACTCATTGTCTTACCAACTTAGACCCTCCCCTGAAGGCCTTTAATAAAATGAAAGGATCCATTAAAAAAAAGTAGTAAAATATCCAATAGAGAGGTTAAAGTAAAATTTAAAAATTATCCAGTTGATCCAAAAGAAGGCAAGAAAATGGCAACAAGTGGAGAAAAAAAGAGGATACAAATGAAAAGAGATAATGGTAGCCCTAAATTCAACCATATCAAAAAGTTATTAAATGTTATTTGTCTAAATATGTCAAAGAGTGACATTAAAACGCAAAACTCATCCACAAACTACCTGCAAGGAGCACATTTTAATATAAAAATGCAAATAGGATTGAAAGTAAATAGATGATAAAAGATTAAATCATGCAAACTATAAACATAAAAAGTCTAGAGTAGTTGTATTAATATTAAATGAATAGACTTTAATACAAATGGTCATACCAAATATAAAGAACAACATTTAATAATCATAAAACATAAATTTTATGTAGAAATTATAAAAGGACCCAGATTAAAAAGGTAAAAATAAAACAAAGAGAGAAATTGAAAATTCCATAACGATAACAAAAGGCTATAACATCCCTCTCTCAGCGACTGAGAGAAATAAAGAATATGTATTCATTTCAAGTATATGTAATATATTTGCCAAGAGAGAAGAAAAACAATAACAACTCCATAACGTTAAACTTCAGGCCCAGTTGATTTTCGTGGTAAATTATGTCATACATTCAAGGAAACATATTACACAAACTTTTGCAGAAAATTTTTAGCCCTAATCGGTTTGACTCAGTGGATAGAGCGGCAGCCTGTGGACTGAAGGGTCCCAGGTTCAATTCCGGTCAAGGGCATGTACCTTGGTTGCATGCACATCCCCAGTAGAGGGTGTGCAGGAGGCAGCTGATCGATGTTTCTCTCTATCCCTCTCCCTTCCTCTCTGTAAAAATGAATAAAATATATTTAGAAAAAAAATTTAAAGAAGGAATATAATCTTAATACCAAAACCTCTCAGCAATAATAAAAGTATTATAATTTCAAAATATTATGTATGAGGTGCATGATGTAATGAATCTATATACTTAATAAAACATGACTCTCAAAATATATCTGAAAAGTAGGCTAAAATGAGGGGAATATAGAATTCAAATTGTAGAAAATCAGAAAAAAGACACTTGTGTAAAAATGTTCTCATCATAAGAAGAGTGTTGAAAAGAAACTGAGTGGCAAAAATTATGACAAATGTCCATTAAAGTAGGAAAGGCATTAGGTTTCTTCCAGTTATTTGTAGTTCTATAAAATTTATTTCATATTTGTTGTCATATTTTTTTACCTTATAGTTTGAAATTGGTTTGTTATTGTATATTATTTCAATAAATATATAATTATAAATATACACATTTCTTCTCTTTTATTTATACAAATGGTTCAGTCAGTCAAAAATATTAGTGAACATTTACTATGTACCAGGCACTGTTTGAGGCATTGAGATACATAGGGAAGAGAATAGACAAAAGTTTCTGCCCTCATGGAGATTATATTCCAACTAGACGTCCGGTGCATGAAATTTGTGCACGGGACGGGGTGTCCCTCAGCCCAGCCTGCACCATCTCCAATCTGGGACCCCTCAAGGGATGTCCGACTGCCCTCTCACAATCCAGGACTGCTGGCTCCCAACCACTCGCCTGCCTGCCTGCCTGATTGCCCCTAACTCTTCTGCCTGCCAGCCTGATCACCCCCTAACCATTTCCCTGCCAGCCTGATTGATGCCTAACTGCTCCCCTGCCAGCCTGATTGCCCCTAACTGCCCTCCCCTGCTGGCCTGGTCACCCCTCACTGTCCTCCCTTGCAGGCCTGGTCACCCCCAACTGCCCTCCCCCAGCTGACCTGGTCACCCCTAACTGCCCTCCCTTGCCAGCCTGGTCACCCCTAACTGCCCTCCCCTGCAGACCTGGTCCCCCGCAACTGCCCTCCCCTGCAGGCCTGGTCCCCCCAACTAGCCTCCTCTGCTGGCCCGGTCACTCCTAACTGCCCTCCCCTGCAGGCCTGATCGCCCCCAACTGCCCTTTCTTGCAGGCCAGTCCCTCCCAACTGCCCTCCCCCGCTGGCCTGATTGCCCATAACTGCCCTTCCCTGCCCGCCATCTTGTGGCGGCCATCTTTGACCACATGGGGGCAGCCATCTTGTGTGTTGTAGTGACAGTCAATTTGCATATTACTCTTTTATTAGATAGGATGAGACAACCAGTCATTGGAGAAGCATAGTCTGTTATTCAGAAATCTCGCTGAGTTTGAATAATAGTGCCAAACTGGAAATAAAAATCAATGATAATCATATTTAAACATATAACATGTCAGGAATTGTCAACAGGTGTTGAAAGAAATATGGTTAATTATTATATCCCATTACAAAAGCATTTCAGTATACAGAATTCTGCTGGCAATATGTGCCTCGTTAAGAAAAAAATATTAAACTCCACAAGTCAGGATAAGAGCTTTTATATTTACTGAACTACATCCTGAGTATAACACAGTTACTTAAGGACAATGTTGCAGTGTGGGAGAAAGCAATCCCTAAATATGTCAAGTGGTAAGGTAAAAGGGGTTTATTGCACTCCAGAAAATGCTTCATAATAAAAGATGCCATGCAAATATAAGTCCTCTGCTGAGCTAGTAATTTATATTCATGAGAGGATGCATCCAGCAATGATCATTTAATTAACAAATATAGAGTGTCCTAAAGAGAAATGATCCTTCCCTTCTGCCAAATGTGTCATCCAATATTAGTGTCACTGCTGAGGTATCAGGAATGTCAGATAAATCTTCAGATGCCTTATCCCCTGTGCAGTGTAAGTAATTCCACTTGGAGATAAAACTTCCATTTGGCTCAATTACCTTCATACACTCTAATTCCAGAAGGCAAGTGGGTTTCTTTTTTAACACTCTTTTAAGCTTCAAAAGGTTTCATCACCAGAATGATTTCCCTAGATGTGGAATATGTTTTACTTCAGCATTAAATACAGTTTAAAACCAAACAATCTTTGGGAAAGATTTTAGCAGACAGTTTAGATCTCCCATCGAGAGGTTTTTCTTAAGCATGCCTAGCAATGAAGCAACGGAGTCATGGCACTGCATCACCATTCAGGTTTTTAAAACAAGCTGCAGAGCAGGACCGGTATTTTATCAATGAGTTGTGGAATGAGTAATTTCTCTAAGGTCAACAAAGACTTATAGTGAGCAGAAGACAGCTATTCAAAATCCTGTAGTGCTTCTGTGTTTACTGTTCATTCTCCGTGGACTTCGGGTGCTCCTTGTAACTTTTACAAATTTAGTTCCATTTATAGAAAGCTTTTTGTAATAAGAGGAATGTTACTAGAGTACAGGGTAGGGCAAAAGTAGGTTTACAGTCCTGGCCTGGTGGCTCAGTTGGTTGAAGCATCTTCCTGTGCAACAAAAGATTTCCCATTTGATTCCCAATCAGGGCACACACCTAGGTTTGTGGGTTTGATCTCTAGTCAGGGTGCGTACAGGAGGCAACTGATCCAAGTTTCCCTCTGACATGATGGATGTTTCTCTCTCTTTCTCTCTCTCTTTCTTCCTTTCTCTCTCTAATATCAATAAACATATCCTCCCTCAGGTGGGGATTTAAAAAAAAAGGTATGTTTACAGTTGTGAGTATGTGAAATAGTTTATTCTTGTATTGTTATTTATTCATTATTGTATTATTATACATATGAACAACTATAAACCTACTTTTGCCCCTCTCCTTATATGCACAATACAGTGTAAATCCCATTTTTAAAGAATATTGAGTAATATTTTGAACAAAATAAGATTGCTGTATTTTTTAAAAAGTAACAACAAAGCATTATTTACCTATGAGGTGAAAAACAAATTTGAATATGAATTTAAATTTCCCTCTTATTACAAGGTGTTTTCTATAAATGTCACAAAATTGACATTTTTATAGAGGATAGCTCTTCAATCTGAGTTTACCTAATCTTTCCTCATGATTCGGGTCAGGTTATGCATTTGAGGCTAGAGTACTGAATAACTGATGTCATCTTCTAATTGCATCCCATCCAGATATATATAATCAGGTTAAAGAAGAACCCTCTGGGTTTCTCTACCATGATATTATTACTTTTTCCTTTTGTTATAAAGAAATACCTTTATAAAGCAGTATCTTGATTTTCTGCAAAGATCTTGCTCCTCATCAAAATTCCACACACTAGTTTTAGCACCTGCTGAAAATTCTTGCTTGAATTACAACTATGGTGGTTGCAAAGCTGAAATTTTCCTACTTCATCATTCAATATATATTCATTATTTGGCATTTGACTAAAAGGAGGGAATGTTCCTTTCCATTATTTAGCTAGCTTCCTAGCTATATTTAGTTATAATGAAAATCATGAGATGCTTATTTAATTCTGTTTAGAGTGTTGCTTTACTGTTTTCTTCTGCTTTGTGGTTGAGTCTGGTGGGGAAAGTTTTCTACAGCTATGGTGCTATGTTTTTTTGTAATTGTGTGTACTTTATTGATTTTTAGAGGAAGAGGAAGGGAGGGGGCAGATGGAGAGAAACATCAATATGAATGTGAAACATTGATCAGCTGCCTTCTGCATGCCCCCTACTGGGGATTAAACTTGAACCCTGGTATGTTCCCTGACCTGGATCAAAACGGTGACCTCTTGGTGCATGAGACAATGCCTAACCAACTGAGTGAGCCGCACTGGTTAAGGCTACAGTGTTTTGATTTTCTTTTTCTTTTTTCTTAGTAACTTTGTATGGAGGTAATCTGCTTTTTCCTGTTCCAACTCATTTTCTGGACAGAATTTTTTCTTCTATTAGAGTGAAGTGCAGCTTCTTCTTAGAAACATGGTTTGTGTAGGGACAAATTGCTTTGTCTTGTGGTTCTCTAATATTTTGACAATGGCCTTGAATTCCTCCTTGAGCTTCTCTAATTCCTTCCACTACATGTTTGTAAAGAATGCTTCCCCCTTTCTATTTACTTTCTTCTATAGAAGCATTGCTTTTCTGAAGCAGCCACTTGGGTCCACTTGTTTTTAAGATCCTTCCCTATAGCCAGAGCTGTGCCTCATCGTTGAACACCTAGGTTGTGCCTTTTTTGCAGGTGGTGTAGACTGCGCTTGTCTATGCTCTCAGCTCCCCAGTCTTCTAGTCTATTTGCACTCATTCTTTCCATGCACAAAGGCTTGTGGTGGCATCATGGTTCTAGTGATAGTTCTCTTTTGTTATTTACACAGTGGCATTTTTGTGTACTCCTTGTAAATTTGAAAAGATTTTAGGAAAATGTACAAAGAAACTTGGATGGAGATGGCCAATTAACCTAGGAACAACTAGAAATTCACTTACGAACTTTAAGCAGAGAGTTGACATAATTTAATTTGCATTTTGAAAAGATCCTTACTTTTCTGAAGGGGATAGATTGAAGAGTCAAGAATGGATTCAGGAAATGGTTTTTCAGAGGCCATAGTCCACATAAAAGATTGCTGTGTTTTGATCAAAGGTTCAGGGAGTGAAGATGAAGAGAAATATACAATATACATACTTGTATATTCTTGAAATATGTAATCAAGAAATTTTTAGAAGTTTTAACTGAAAAGACTTAACAACTGAGTAAATGTAAGATACCTAGGTTCCTAGCATGAACCCAGCATGCTGTTACCTGAAAGCTTTGACATGCATTCTCCCACTGCTTGGAATGCCTGTTTACACTGTGCAGCAGACAAAATAATCACTACCCCACAAAAAGATGTCCACATCCCAATCCCCCAAACCTGCAAAACCCTAACTTGGCAACAGGTATTTTGCAGATGTGTTTAAGTTAAGGATCTTGAGAAGAGGAGATTACTGTGGATTATTCAAATGAACCCAATATAATCATAGGAGTCCTTATAAGAGAGGCAGGAATGTGGTGATGGAAAGAGAGAGAAAGAACAAACAAGCCACAGTATGTGGTCAGTGTTAAAGGCAAGGAATAAATTCTCCCTCAGCCACCAGAAGGAATACAGCTCTGTCGGCACCTTGATTTCAGCCCCCTAAGAGCCACTTTGGACTTCTGACATACAGAACTTTAAGATAGTATGTTAGTGTTGTTTTAAGCCATGAAATTTGTGGTATTTTGTTACAGCAAATCATAATAAAGTAATATTCCATGTATCCTACAACCTAATGCCTTCCTTCTCTCCAGAGCTCCACTCATGTCTGACTTCATAAGAGACACCTTCCCGGGCCATTTTGAATAAAATAATCTTCTACCTCTCTATCCCTCTCAGTCTGCTTTATTTTTCTTAATTGCTACTATCATCACTTCACCTATTTTATTCATTCATTTTCACTATTTTGCAAATGAGAGCCAACTTGCTTTTGATCATCGCTGTGAGCTTCCTAAAACAGTGCCTGGCACATGGTAGTACTGTATCTTGAAGGAACTTATAAAATGAATGAAGTATTGAGTGGAAATGCCATTTTCTAAATAATTAACACTGGATTGGGAGAGTGTTTGGGGGAAAATAAGTTTAGTTTTGGATATGATTATATTAAAAATTCTTATGAAACACTGTGTTGAATGCAAAAGGGCAATTTGTCCTGGATATTTAACTAGAAACAGACTGTAGTCCCTATTGGGGGATTATCACATGGGTTTTCCAAATGCACTTTGACATTTCTTAAAAATGACTCTCCCCCCTCCCCCTCCTATTACATAAGACCGGAGAAAAACCAAGCAATGCTTGGAGAAATGGAGTTACACTTTATTATTATTACACTGGTAGGCTCAGAGGAAAATGTCTTTCAAATTCAGGGCCCCCACATGGAGGAAGCTGTCCCTTTTTATATCTTCTTCAGTCCTTTGTCTCCCAAATATGGGGTTTTCTGGTCCCCTTTGCAAGTTCTTAAAGAGCCCTATGTGCTGGGTCTTTGAGACCTCAACCAAAGGCCTGGCTTGGCGCCAGCACTGATAACTTCCTCTAGAGAAGGTTTATGGCCTCTCTAAAATGGGAGTAAACAGGTCTTGCAGGACCAGACAATTAAAGGGGCAGTGACTAGATTCAGATTGCTAGCCCCCCAAAATGTCTCTTTTTCCCCATCACTCCCACCTTCAAATTACTTCACATCTTCATCCTAGTTTATGGTACCACCTATCAGTTATCCAAATAGAAGCTTTAATTTTTTCTACTTTAATATCAAATTATTAAGATAAGGATAAGATATCATGAATCCTCATAATAGGGAGGCAGGAGAATCAGAGTCAGTTGATTAAATTCTGTTCATTCATATCATATATGTCTCAGAAATCCATCTCTCACTTTCTATTCCTACTGTCCCTGCCACAGTTCATAGATCTTCTCTAACTTGACTTATTAAGACCATCTTCTAACCAATCTCCTAGCTCCAACTCTCTTCTGCAATATAACTCCCTCATTATCACAAAGCTAAAATTTAAATCTGTCATTTCCTGAAATTAAAAGGACTTTAATATACTATCTAAGATCTGTCACAATCGATTTGTAACTGTCCTTGGTCATATCCTATCTAATAAAAAGGGAATATGCTAATTAACCATCACTCCATCACAAAGATGGCTGCACCCACAGCTGAGGCCAACTTCCCATAAGGAGCCTTAACAAGCAATCAGCAGGGACCTGAGGCTACGCCCTCCCCCGCCCCCATGGGGCTTGACAGGGGACCTCAGCCCACCTTCCACACCCAGCAAGTCTTGACAGGGGACCTCAAGGTACGCCTCCTGTCCTGGTGCTGGGCTAGGGGACCTCAGGCTGCTCCCCCCGCCCCAGCGCCAGGCCGGGAGACCTCAGGCCATGCCCCCCACCTGGCAGGGCTTGACAGGGGACCTCAGGCCATGCCCCCCACCAGGTGGGGCTTGACGGGGACTTCAGGCCATGCTCCCCACCCCAGCACCAGGCCAGGGGACCTCAGGCCGCACCCCCTGCCCCAGCACTGAGCCAAGGGACCTGAGGCTGTGACCCCTGCCTGGCAGGGCTTGACAGGGGACCTCAAGGTACACCCCCAGTGCTGGGTCGGGGGAACTCAGGCTGCGCCCCCCGCCCAGGAGGAACCTGAGGCTGCACCCCCTTGCCAATGGGGCTTGACAGGGGATCTCAGGCCATGCCCCACACCTGGTGGGGCTTGGCACACCCCCCAACCCCGGTCTGGGCTGGGGGACCTCAGGCCACACCCCCCATCCTGGCGCTGGGCTAGGGGACCTGAGGCTACGTTCCCTGCCCTGCGGGGTTTGACAAGGGTGGGACTAGCAGGTCTGGATCTATCCCAATGAGGGCGGGGGGGGGGGCAGCCGGGTCTGGGTCTCGCGCGATTTTGAGGCGCATGTGGGTGGACGGGGACTTGACTCTGGGTCCTGTGGTGTGCCTCAGACTCTGACAGGAGGAAGGTTTTCATATACATTTTACTAATTTTCTTTCATCTCTGACACTTCTATTAAAGAGAAAGGGCAAATAGCAATATTAAATTATTTCCTCTAATTAATCCCCTTTTAATGTGCACGAATTTCATGCACCAGGCCACTAGTACTAGTATATTTTCAGTCTCTTATTTCTGCCCTCATGAGACACCACCCCCAAAATGCTGCTTCAGTCCCTATCTTATTAACATGGCATACTCTTTTATGCTTCTCCTTTTGCAAACATTGTCGTTACCTCTCCATCTACCAAGGCTCAATGCATCCTTCAAAATCCACCTCAAAGTTTAATTCTTTTGTGATAACACCTTTCTACATTTGTGAACATATTGTTGTCTCCTTTTTCTCCAATACAACAGTTCTGTGATTATGTATATAACAACTTCTCACACTGCTCTGAAATAGTTTGCTTGCATGCTTACATCCTTTACTATTTTTCAGCACTGAAACTTTTATTTTAATGTTTATCTTTGTACTTTCATGCACCTGGCATAGTGCCTAGCCAACATTAGGTTCACAGTAAAAATATGGTGAATGAATAAAGTCAAGCTCACTAAATTATAGCTTTGGAAATAATAGCATGAGGTAGCTCTAAAATATGTTTCCTAAAGAGCTTCTAATGCCAGCTTGTAGATGTCAATTTTTCATTACCTCTCATTTTATAATCAAGAGGCATTACACTGTGCGATATTGGCTAAAAATACTTTGCAATAATCAGAGAGTAAGAAATGGAAGCTAAATATTTTAGAGAAAGGCAGTTATTGACAAAGGCAATGTACAGTTTGTTGCCACAGTTGCAGGAGACTAAAATGGAGGAAAAGTAAAGATCAGTCAGGTTGCGATCACATGTCGAACACTCATTGTGCCCAATGTCACAGCCTCTCATTCCAATGTGTGCTCCAGCCATCTGAGCTGCCACAGTTCTTAGGATAGGTCATTGGACAGCACCTTGACTGAACTGCACTGCAGTCTCTCTCTGTTCCTGAGACTGGACCCTGCTGCTTGGGGAGCCTGTGTGATTGGCACCACACATGGGGCATGGCTGGGACAACTGATCCTGTGTGTTATTCCTCAAGGGAAAATTCTTAAACTTATTATACACAGCTCCTTAGAAGATGCCAGAATGGCCCAGTCTCAGTTTCCTCCAGAGGGAACACAGGCAAAATTGTATTGACTTTTCCTACTTCTCTATCTTATTCTTCCTAGTCTCCCACCAAAACACTGACTAAGAATACTGGTACCAGAGTTGGCCCTGGAAAGCAGACCCTTGAGTTGGAATTCTGGAACTGGCCAGATAGTAGTAAGCTGGGTGTTAACAACCTCTGGTACAGAGTAGACAGAATTAGGTACTAAGATGGTCACAGGTGGGGAATTAGGCAATGAACAGTAAGGGACAAAGGTAATTTTAACAGTTGTGGAGTTGGCTGCTTTGTTAACTACTTTAGAAGCCCTGAGAAAGAAATTAATAGGGTCAAAGTTAGGCTAGTTACAACTCAAGGCATACTGTGAGTCAGGAAACTTTTATCTTGTTAAGTCCAGAGTCAGATTATGCTGAAAGTCATGCCTAGGGTGTAATAGTAAGGGTAGAATAACTAAAAAGAACATTGCATTCATAAGCTCAGAAGCTGATAGGAGAGGAGTTGGTCCCTGAGATGAGTCTAAGATGCTAGATAAACTTGAGGATCTTGAACGTCTAAAATCCCTAAGCCCTTCAGATCGTCAGAATAAACTTCCTCCCCATTGAAAGAAGTGTCATCTCTTCTGGACACCCTAAAAATACTTACCTGAGGCAGATGTCTTGCTGCATGATGTTTGTCCTCTAGAGCTACCGATGTGGAATCCCATTGCCTTCAGAACAATAACTGAGGCTGAATCATAGCACAGCCTGCAAAGGGAAATATGTTTTCTCCAAGAGGAAATAGCAGTCTTCAATCCAAATTATAAGACATGGCTGAATATGCACTGATAGGAACAGGATAGCAAAGTCTCTTGAAGATATCACACCAGGACAGAGTGAAATCTAGATAGGCAACAATGTATTGACAAGTGAATACTTTTTCATGATTCAGAGCTTAATGTCTTGGCAAGGACATTTAGTGCCAGCCCTAATATGTTTCTGAGATGGCTTCTTGAAATTAGGATATAACATTGGCCTACAACAAATGTAAAAATGCCCAAATTACTTTAGCAGAGTACCTAGGAACAACTCAAGGGTGTGAGAATGTTAAGAATGGATTAATTATGCAAGATTGGAGGACCTGCCATATGACCATTTCCCAGGAGGGCCCAGAGAAAAAGCCCTTCATTAACACAATAAAGAATGCACAGCTACAAGTGGCTGGTCCACTTTAATGGTTTGCTGATGGCTGTCCTAGAACTAAGATATCTAGTGTCAGTGGGAGTAATAGGAGTCTGGAATGGCAGAGAGTAGGTGGAAGTACTTATCCCAGCAAGGTAAGATTTATGAGACAGCAAGATTTACAAGGCAAGTAGGGTACCTTGACCCACAAAAGTCTATGACCAAGGATAATAGACCATAGTGTTCCTAGGTATTAAAAAGTTGGGAAACCAATTATTTGCCTGTTTGAAGAAAAAAAAATAGAATTGTTTTAAAGAATGTTAATGTCCCCCTACCACATTGGAAACTTGTGATCTCTTATTCAGTTTCCAAATCTAAGGTCACAGACCCAGAGCCCATTAATTGATAGACAATATTCTGTTAAAAAAAGAGCTTGTAATGTTACTACAAGTATTAAAGTATAAATATCAATATTACCCTAATCCTCCCCCAAAGGGACCTTTAGCCATCTCCCAGAGTAACTATAAACCTAGAGAATGAGGATACCCAAATGTTATAAGGGTTATTGGATACTAGGTCTGATCTGATGATAATACCTGGGGATCTCAAAAGCCATCATGTTGGCTGTTAGAATCATTTGTTATGGAGGCCAGAGGATAAGTGAATCCTGGCCCAAGAAGGCATCACAGTGGGTCAATGAGTCTGCAGACCTATTCTGTGGTCTTTCCCCAGTCCTCCAATGTATAACTGGAATGGATAGACATAGGATCTGACCAAACCCATACCTGTAAAGTAAGAGCCATTAAGAGAGAAAGGACCACCTGGAAGACCCTGACATACCATATCTTCTTCTGTATTAAATGTGTTGCAATGTGTTCATTGAAGTAGATAAAGAAAACCCTGCTTCACACAGATGGGTACTTGTAAAAGGCAGAAGTAGTTTTCTATCCTCTACAGATAATTGTGGTTGTTGATATTTGACACCATACCTAAGTTCAACAAGTAGTGGATTTTTAAATGTTAGTTGCAACATAGAATCTGAAACCATATCAATGAACTTCTCCTACTTAGTTACTTCAAAATCTATTTGTCTGCCTTGCACTTTGAATGGATCTTTTTTGCCCGTTCTTGATTTTATAACATCTCCCAAATGCTAACACATTTCATTATACAATATGAAAAAATTAGATTCATTACTATCACCACCAATTTCCTCACAAAGGTCTTTAGATATCGAGAAGCTGTCTAGGTCTCAGTGCAGTTGAATGTTTTGCAGAATCCTAATTGTTGCTTCAAAGCTTGAATTTTGTCATTGGTAATAAATTCTGTCAGGTGCTTTCCTTAAGGTGACAAGGTCACTTCCTTCATTTTCAAGAAAATATGTCTGCCAAATATCCATGTCTGAATTACCATAGTTCACCTACCAATTGATCTTTCAAGTGAAAATGACATCCTATGAAAAAGTGACTAGAGCAACTCATCCTCACAAGTACTTTCCCTGGACAATCTTCGCACGTTGGTACAGCAGGAGCACTTCCAAAGAAGATTGAAAATATGCATTAAACATTGAGGTAAGTAACATCTTATGAAAAAATACATTTTCAAAAAATCATAGTGAAGAAAGGGATGCTGTTTTACAAGATAGAAATTAATTATTTTGCCATTTCATCAGGACATTCTTAAGTCTTTAAACTATTTAAGCGAGACATCCCTAACTTTGTTTTTAATAAGTGTGCATGGTGATGAAAGAATATAACGATAGCAAGTACAGGTTGGTGCCACTGCTTTGACTTGTGCTAAGAACACAAGCAGCACAGCCAACCACTGACTTTGCATCACTAGTGCAAATATCAATGGAGTGAAAAAAGGCAAGTAACACCTTAAATTTTTATAAAAATAATTTGAATCCAGGAACCTTCTAAAAGGATCCCAGAGACCCCCAGCGACCCACAAACCACATTTAAGAACTGCTGTCCACGCCGAAACCGGTTTGGCTCAGTGGATAGAGCGTCAGCCTGCGGACTGAAAGGTCCCAGGTTCGATTCCGGTCAAGGGCATGTACCTTGGTTGCGGGCACGTCCCCAATAGGGGGTGTGCAGGAGGCAGCTGATCGATGTTTCTCTCTCATCGATGTTTCTAACTCTCTATCCCTCTCCCTTCCTCTCTGTAAAAAATCAATAAAATATATTTAAAAAAAAAAAAAAAAAGAACTGCTGTCTTCCATAGGGAATATTATAGTCAGTAATCTATATATATATATATAAGCCTAAGCCACCAAACGACCGAACGACTGGTCGACCGGTCACTATGGCGCACACTGACCACCAGGGGCAGACACTCAATGCAGGAGCTGCCCCCTGGTGATCAGTGCGCTCCCATAGCCAACCTCTCGCAGCCGGCCAACTTTCCTCAATCCCTCTCCCCTGCCAGCCAACTTCCTGTGGTCCCTTCCCCTGGCCAGCCACCCCAATAGGCCTTATGGCCGCCAGGCTGAGGGACCCCACCCGTGCATGAATTCATGTACCGGGCCTCTAGTATTGTAATAACTAAGTACTAGAAATACCAGGGGGAACACTTTATATGGTTAACTATTATGCTATACACCTGAAACTAATACAAAATAGTAGTATGGAATGAAAACTCTTATTTAAAAATTAAATTTTAAAAAAAGAAGTGCTGTCTTAAAACCAATGAAGGCTGAGGCACCAGATAAAAATAGACAAAATATGATCCTTCTGAAGGCACCTCACAGAATAGCTTTCAGAAATTGCAACACTTTTCAAGAATCCCAAGTGTGCAAGCAAAGGAGATTCAGTTCCCAACATTTCTTTTCACCAGATAGAAACAGCCCTGGGTCCCAGCAGCAAAGAGGGAAAAGATACCTTTGAGAGGAAGCCACTCACAGCTCTCCCTCCAGATAATCATCAACTCTGAAAACAAAGGCCTGAAAAATTCACATATACTTTTCCCTACCCCGCTTAGGGCAAGGAACCTTTGTGTATAGAGAGCAGTGGAAATGTCACAAAGTTTCCAAAGGTTGATATGCAAAATCAGATCTAATCTGAGTGTGGAAGTGGCTCTTTCTTTCCCCACCAGACTTGTGATTTCCTTGATAAAGAAATGCATCATTTGTCTTTCTGAAATGCCCCCAGCATGTCTGGAGCAGAGCCCTGGCCCTGGAATAAGCCTTAGATAAACACCTGATTCACTGATATAATAAGAAGCTGAGTTAATGAGCATAATTAAGCAAATATGCCCCTGGCAGGTAACAAAGATATGTGTTCAAGATAAAATTCTCTTAATTCTATTTCCTTGTGTGTTTTTTTTTTATTTGAAGATTGAATATTCTTCTTTTTAAATGTATTTTCATAAGTATTCCACACTGTTTGTCCCATTCTGTAAACAGTGTGCCAGCTGCTCCTTCTCAGCTCTGCCTGAAAGGGCTCAGATGAAGAAGCAGTTGAAAGAGTCCATTGCTTCTCATGCCACAGAGCAAGGACTTGAATTCTCTCTCCAAAGCCTTAAGTGCTTCAGGAGTGTCTCCCTCAAAGTGCCATTTTGCTACTGTGACATTTAAGACACATTTCAAACTTGAGAATACATTCAGCAGTTCAATTTAGAGGAATAGGTGATGGCACCGAAAGCACCATTCAAAATCTGGTGCCAAATGGAAGTCAGACCGTTCCTCCTCAAAGCCTCTTGCTTCTGAAGACCATGACAGCTTTCTATGAGCCTAAGAACTAAATGACTAAATGTAAGTCTCTGTGCAAACCACCTGGAAGTCAGGTTCTCAATGTATGTATGTGTGTGAGTGTGTATACATAGATATACACATACATGTATGTATGTATGTATGTATATTATATCCTCTGATATTTTATTGTCTTCTTTTTTTTGAGAAAAAAAGTGATTTATTTTCTACTATACTTTAAATATAATCACAATCATTTTTTCCATTTAAGTTTTTGAGCTTTTTATTTTAAACTTTCATATTTTAGCTCTTAATTCTTTCTTATCCTTTATTTCATGTAGAATACCGTTTTACGGTTAGCCTCTCGCTGGTTTTTATCATTTTGCTTAACATTTTTATTGCTTCTATACTAATGTGATTTTTTAGAATTTGGTTTTTAGCCTTTATTTTAATTTTAATCTATTTTATATGAAATTTAAAATTTTAGCTTTAGGGTTTAACTTTCTTATTAGATCTCAACTCTGCTACATTTAGTGGGAATATGAGTTAATAACATGCTCTCATTTGATTAACTTTTCTTTTAACTTTTTATGTTCTTACAAATTTTTATAATTTATTTTTCCAATTGCTTCTCTTCTCTTATTTTTTTCTATGTATTTTCATAATATTTGGTGAGAAGCTTGGTCCACCTGAGTTAAATTGCATAATGAGTCTAAATCATATGAAAATAGGGGAGAGTGAAGGTTTTACTTCTAAAGTTATCAGCAGGTTTAGTTCTCTGGCTTTTTCAAACAGATCTCCTAGGTCTCATACTTTATAATGATGGATGTTAGAAAACAAACAAACTTAAGACACTCAGTTTAACCTATAGATTAACTCTTAAATGACATAGCTCATTCCAGATAAGCTTTCCTTTGTAAAGATAAAAATAAAAATAAAAAATAAATTACACACCATTAGCCTTGTGAAGAAAGAGGCACATTTTGACACTTAAAGTCTCTGCACATATTATACACATGTACCATGAGCCTGGAGGCTTTGCCAATTCATTGCCCCTGACTTCAAACCTGAAGCAATCAGGTGGTCATCGATGTTGTGATGGTTATTGATGATTAGTAAATAGCAGAGGAACCATAGAAAATTCTGGTTATACTTGTAAGCTCAGTACATTTCCTGGGTTGGGTCAATTTCCTTCTCAGAGGATACACCCAAGAGTCCTCCTAGAGTTGGAAAACCATTTAGGACTTTCACTCATTAGGAGAATTAAGGTAGAGCTTCCAATGAGAAGTTTATCCAAATTCTGGGAAATGAGTGTCCTATTTTTGTCTGGAACTCTATATGACAATTCCAGGCTGGAAAATTTAAATACTATTTTACTTTAGGTCATGCTTTTCAGTTGTCTCTAGGAAAATTCTGAAATCACAACTGAGTGAGGTTGTTCTTCCTAAAGGAGACTGAATACTCTTCTGGGGAGAATAGGATTTCTGAAAGACAATCTACCAGAGCCTACATGACAATCAAATTACTCCTGCTTTTCTGCACTTCATGTCATTCCTGTTGAACCCTAGTATGCAGTTATATCTTATTATGGCGTTAACTTGAATTTCCATATTGACCAATGGCATTTAACATCTTTTCATGCGCTTTTTAGCCATTTGTGAGTCTTCTTTTGTAAAGCATCTGTTCAAATCTTTTGCACATTTTAAATTGTGAGTTTTTTGTGGAGAGCGGTCATATTATTTAGTTGTAAGAGTTTTAAGTGTATTCTTAACACAAATGATTTATTAAATATATTTTTGAAAATATATGTTTCTATCTGTGACTTTTCTTTTAACTTCCTTTAAAACCCAGTGAGGTTTAGTGTTTTGTTCAGGGTCACACAACAAGCCAGCTGGATTCTAATTTTACCATTATTCCCAATAAGCAGTGATCAGGGCAGATTTTCCTCTGTAGAAACATCACTGACTCTTTAGGAAAGGTACCATAGTGGAGGATAGGAATCTATAATCTCTGTGTTGCCTCTTTAAAGAAAGCCCTTGGCAATTTTCTATGAGGAAAGACTACCAGGCTTTGTTTTTTTAAATACCTTATAATGTGTCCTGGCCCGTGTGGCTCAGTTGGTTGGGCATCGTCCAGTTCACTGAAAAGTTGCCCATTCAATTCTCAGTCAGTGCACATACCTAGGCTGTGGGCTCCATACACAGTAGGCATGTGTAGGAGGCAGCCGATCAATGTTTTGATCTCTCTAGATGTTTCTCTCTCTCCCTTCCTCTCTCTTAAGTTAAAAAAAAATTAATAACTTAAAATGTAATGAATAGCTATTACTTTCTCTTTTTTAAAAAAAGACACAATATGCCAGAATATTGACTATATGTAAACAAATATAAGCTTAAGAGAATGCCAAAAAATAGCTTTGCAAAAACTTCAGTGGGCTAGTTCCTACAAAAAGTAATTATACAGAAGCACAGAATTTTGCTGAGTTGACAGACCCAGTCACTCAAAACTATAACAATGACCTCAGAGTTATCCTCATTTACATAGGAACACACATTCTAACAGAACACTCCAAATCCATAAAGAGCAGTGATATATTTGTGCTGATCCATGTATATTCCTCCACTTTCCCCCCTGAAGTAAGTGGCTGAGTGTAAAAGTAGATGCGAAGTGACCTATACATGGATTCAATCTACACCCTTCAGCTAATGCTTCTAACCAACTTATTGAAATATTTTTTCTACTAAAAACAAAATTTATTAAATTATTTCCAAATGATCTGAAAGGACTTCCTACTTATATTCACAGCAACTAATTCATAGCAACTACAACTAAACTTATTTACTTAAGATAGTACCAGAATCACTAAGAATCACATTTTCTAAATAATTAATTTTAAAGAAAATTGGAACTTCATTATTTGCCAAGAAACTGTCACATTGCAGAGAAAGAAAATTGTATAAACCATGCATAGTTTCTCCTCAGCGGATACAAATGCATATTCTTTCAATGTTATTAATCCTCACCTGAGGATATTTTTTCCATTTTTTTTTTAGAGAGAGTGGAAAGGAGGGAGGGAGAGAGGGGGAGAAAGAGAGAGAAACATCAATGTGAGAGAAAAACATCTTTTAGTTGCCTCCCTCATCCCACCTGGGGCTGGGTATCAAACCTACAACCAAGGTACGTGACCTTGACTGGGAATCGAACCTGCAACTCTATGGTGAGGGGCTGATGCTCTAACCACTGAGCACACAAGTCAGAGCTCTTTCAATTTTATAGATGCAAGTTTCATTCTGAGTTTCTTCAGTGCTCTCTAAGTTTCTAAGTATCATTTAAAAATGTAAAATAAAAGACAAACAAAAAACCCCACACACCTGGGAGAGTCCCTACTCTAAGAAATGATCAAAGAGTTCTCTGAACTGTGGGCTTTGCTTACCGGTTGGTCATTTATTTTTATCCACTCTGTTGGCATGGTTCCAGCTACCTAGATGCAAAGGATAGTCTAACCCAAGTTTTAAAAGGGCAACTCATTACTTCCTTCCACCAGCACTGTAGACTCATTAATTTATTATACAATCTGTCTGAATTGCATGCCACTGTTCTCCATGATAAATGGCATGCTGGGCCTTTTCAGCCTGTGGATCCTTAGAACTACAGGCAGACTTTGGACATGGTTATTTCTCAAGTGACCCCAATTCTCATTTTTTGCCTCAATATAAGTTTTTATTCTTATCCAAATTATATATGCCAGTTTTTAAAGGTTAAACATTTCCATAATGTTGTTATATAAAATAGATATTTCCCTGCCCAGCAAACGCCTGGGTTTGAGGCTTGATCCACAGTAGGGGATGTGCAGCAGGCAACCAATTGATGTTCCTCTCTCATCAATGTTGCTATCTCTCTCTCCCTCTCTCTTCTTCTCTCTCTAAAATAAATTATTTTTTAAAAAACTTTCCTGACCAATTCCCCTTGGCCTTATTTTCTTCTCCCCATAGGCAACCACATTCAATTCTTTCAAAGCTGACATTTAAAAAAATACTTTGATATTATTTAATAACATGTTTACTAATCTTGATTATTCAGTTTTAGTTTTTTCAAAAGAACACCCATCATAGAGGATGAGTATAAAGCTTCATTTCCTAATCTACCTCTCTATACTTGCCTTTTTCTCATCTTCCTATCCTTCCAATATAGTTAGTTTATAATTTAAAATAGATCAATATTCAATGTGTACATTTATACGACTAGGGATACACTATTCTCAACTGAGATATGCAATAAAATCTGACTGCTTGAGTTTACTATACAACACTTTGTTTTCCCTGGCGTTAATAATTGTACAGTTGTTTAATTTCCTAGGTAATTACCACTAATGCAGCCCTAAACTTTCTGCCAGCCCTGTATCTCCCCTCAGCAAATAACAAATGTGTAAGGTGGTCTATCAGTTTTACCTTCTTTAAGGAATATCTCCTGGAGTCATCTGAGGTATTTCCCTATGGGCTGGTTGCTTGCTAAGGCTTCATCCCCTGCTAGAGACTCCCTTTTTCTCTGCTGTATTGTCTTTCCTGTTTTTTTACATCCTCTACCTTCCTTTTTCTTGGGTTATTTTGTTATTTTGGGAGAAAATATTTTCTAGTATGGTCCAAGATAGGATGCATTGGGATAAATTTCTAAGAACTTACATATCTAAGAATATCTTTTCAAACTCAATAATCTGCCTGAGTACAAAATTATAGATTAGAAATCATTTTCCTTCAGAATTTTGTTTTCTAGCTGCCAGTGTCATAGAGAACCCATATGATTCCTGATCCTTTGTTTGTGATTGTTATTTCTGATTTCTCTAGGATAGCACTGTTCAATGCAAATTTAATGCGACCCACTAGTGGGAGCCATATTTGTAATTTTAAATGTTTTAGTAGTGCCATTTTAAACATTAAAAGAAAACAGGTGAAACTGATTTTAATATTTTATTTCATCCACTATATCCAGAATATTACTATTTTAACAAGTAATAATATAAAACATTTAAAAAATTTATTTTATCATCTTTATTTTTTAATCTAAGTCTACTAAATCTGTAAAATCTGCACTGACAGGATGTCTCTGTTTGGACCGGCTATAAGTCAAGTGCTCCATTGCCACATCTGGGTAGTGGTTACTTACTGGACAATGCAATTCAATCGGGATTTGGGATCTTTTTTTTTTTCTACTGGTATTCTGATACCTCTTAATAATTTAGGTGAGAGACAAATTTTCCCCATTTTTCAAGACACTCATTTGTCTTGAGTCATTGGGCCTGACTCATTTGGGCTTTATTACTCATGTGTACCAGTTCTAAGAAAATTCTTTCAATTATTGCCTTGATAATTCTTCTTTCCCTTCATTTTCTGTGTTGTCTATTTCTGAAACTTCTGTTACGCAGATGATGTGTCTGCTGGTTCCCTAACTTAGTTATTTACTTATCTCTTCTATTTTCCATTTCTATTTTTAGTTCTGCTTTCAGGGAAATTTAATTTTTCAACATTTTCGTTATTTCCTGATATCATGCTTTAATATTGAGGAGCTCTTTGTTTCTTGCATGACTATTCTTAACTGCATTTGTTTTGTTTTATGATTATAATATCTCTTTAGCTCTCTGAAGATGTTTTTAAAATAATGGTGTTTTTTATAATAATATTTCGTGTGTAGTCTCTGTTCTCTCAAGCTTGTTTTTCCCTTCTTAATTTGTTTAATCTGTTTTTTATGGTAGCTTCTTTCCTCCGCAATCTGCCAACTCTGAGGTGTCTTCTTATTTAAGCATGAGAAATTAGCCCTAACCAGTTTGTCTCAGTGGATAGAGTGTCAGCCTGCGAACTAAAGGGTCCCAGGTTCGATTCCGGACAAGGGCATGTACCTTGGTTGCGGACACATCCCCAGTAGGGGGTGTGCAGGAGGCAGCTGATCAATGTTTCTAACTCTCTATCCCTCTCCCTTCCACTCTGTAAAAAATCAATAAAATATAATAAAAAAAGAAAAGAAATTAAGAGTTGACCCATTGAGTATATGGGTTAAGTATCTCAAACATTAACTTTACTGATTGGTCAGATTCTCCAGAGAAAAATCTTCTGTCCTCCTGTTCTAAGGATAAAAGACTGGCTGTTAAAGTCTAGGAGCCAAGTAAGAGAAGAGCACTACGATTATCAGCACCATATATGTCTATGAGCACATAATCAAACTATCTTCACTATAATACCTCCACTTTCAGTTGTAACTGGTGTCCCTATTTCAGAAACCCTCTATTATAACCACGGAAGGAACTAAATCTTTGGTATGTCGCTGGGGTAGACGAATCTGTATTATTTTGGCACTTTTTGGAAGTTATTTTACTCTGTTACACTTTGGCATGGTGCCTTACCTATATGTTGAGAAATGTATGAAAGAGCAGTGTTAGTTCTACTATCCACTGTGTTAAGTTTGAAATTGGGAAAACAATTATGCATCAGAATAGTTTTCAAAATTTTTTCTGCCTAAAAAATTATGTCCCAACATCCTTTGTCTAATCACAGATAGGAACAACCTTGCCAACCACAACCAGCTAGTGTGAAGTCTAAACCATCTGACCACTTAAAGTTTAGCAAGTTTAGATCTAACACTGCCCTCTCCTACTCTTCTCTTAACACCCACCCATTTGAAGTATGAGGTTAGGATATACTGCCACCAAGTGGCAGATCTTGGTATCATTTCTGACGTCTCAACAAAAAATTGCATGTTTTGAAGGAGATTCGAGGTTTATCCATTCATGTATTTGTTCATATTACTTATAAAAAATATTTTATTGAAGAGAATAAATATTCACATATAGCAAAGAACACAATTCACATTAAGTGAACATTTTTCTTTGAAAAGTAATTTCTATGGGAAACATGACATCCTTCTTACTAATCTTTGGTTGTTACTAAAAACAGTTTAATCTAATCCTGTTCTTGCACTTACATTATGTAGAATACTCCTTATAACACTTCTTGAATTTTAGATTTCAAGGTAAAGATGGTTTTAAATATTAACAGGACTTTTTATTCTCTAAAACTTTGACCTCAAAAGCCTGAAAGATTTTGAAACACATCTCCACTTCCCCTAATAGTTCACTTGTGCTGGCTACTGTACTCCTCTGATGTGTTGAGGATCTCTACATAAATTTTCCTACACCTCATTAGAGCAA